>NC_069501.1:313388339-314065839 GCF_027579735.1 Bombina bombina
ATATGTACACATATAGACATATAAACACACAGATACATATGTAAACACACAGATACATATGTTCACATATAGACATATAAACACACAGATACATATGTACACATCTAGACATATAAACACACAGATACATATGTACACATATAGACATATAAACACACAGATACATATGTACACATATAGACATATAAACACACAGATACATATATACACATATAGACATATAAACACACAGATACATATATACACACATAGACATATAAACACACAGATACATATGTACACATATAGACATATAAACACACAGATACATATGTACACATATAGACATATAAACACACAGATACATATGTACACATATAGACATATAAACACACAGATACATATGTACACATATAGACATATAAACACACAGATACATATGTACACATATAGACATATAAACACACAGATACATATGTACACATATAGACATATAAACACACAGATACATATGTAAACACACAGATACATATGTACACATATAGACATATAAACACACAGATACATATGTACACATATAGACATATAAACACACAGATACATATGTACACATATAGACATATAAACACACAGATACATATGTACACATATAGACATATACACACACAGATACATATGTACACATATAGACAAATATAAGTGCATTGGAGCCATTGCAGTTAAGTAAATAAAAACATAAAAGCATATTTATGTAATATTCATATTGAAAAAGTGTTATAATGTGTTTGTACTGTAAATATTTAACATTCCAGAATATGTTCTTATTTCTAAATAGATATTTCTATATATATATCTGTATATATCTATACCTATATATAATTATATATATATACAGTATATATATATACATGTATAAATATATTGCACTTAAAACTATGTAGAAACCTATACTTATGAATAAATAGAACATATTTTTGTATGTGAAGAACATTGGAATGTGAAATATTCATGTCATGTTAGTGCACATGAGAATATGAAATCAGGTTTGCACGAGAGTGGGGTGTTTTTTTTTTCTCTTTTTCTCCATTTACTTCTATGGGAAAATAAGTGAACGCCACCCGATATTATAAATTCAGCTTTTTGCGCTCATCGGGTTAGCACTTGATTGAGAACAATTTACTTTCAACTCATAATACGAGCGCAACATGATGAACGCAAAAAGCTAGCGCAATTAACGCTCGAGCAGAGCATTAATTAGCGCGCCACTTGTAATCTAGCCCTAAAGAAATAATTGCTTGAATGATGTGTTCAGAGCAAATATTGGCCTGAGAATAATTTGTAAATGCATTTTTAAAAATTGTATTAGTTGTTTAAATATTGAAAAAATAAGGGTAAAGTTAATGTTCAAAAAGTAGTGGGCGCCGCCATATTGTAACTTAGGTTACACTAAGGTGAATTACTAATGGTTATAAATGGCTAACTAGAATGTGCAACCAATGACTCTGTGACATATTTCTGTGCCTGTACTTCTATGTTTAACCTGAATTGGAAAGCCCACAATATTCTGAAATAAACTACAGGGAAGGAGAACAAAATAAATAATGTAAGTTCCCACGGGAATAGGGCCTCCAATTCCCCCTGTATTTGTCTGTAAAATTTTGTCTTTTATCATATTGTTTCTCCATTGTACTGTTATCCTTGTACCCATGGGCAGCGCTGCGGAATCTGTTGGCGCTTTATAAATAAAGAATAATAATAATAATAATGAAAGTATATTGAAAAGTTGTTTCACTACATAGTTAAACAAATTATATTAATATCTTGAGGTGAGGTGTTTAATGTCCCTTTAAATAATGCTCAATATTATTATGTATTCAAAGCACAGATTAGCTTGGGAATGCTATTTAGAAATGTCTTTAAAATTATTTTGGTTGTGTTACCTTTGTAGAAATAAGTGTAAAGTGTTAGTTTCCATACAGTAGTGGTTGATCCCATGTTGTAATCTAGGCTCCCCTTTAAGGAAAACAAACAAACTCTTATCTACTTCCCTGAGGCCAGTTAGGGACAGATAAAATTACTAGGCATATGCATTTGGATCATTTGTGATGCGGAAGAAGGTGGATGTGAGCGTCAGTCTCTTTTCAGAGCCAGATTTCTTCTTGTGAAACTGCAACACACTAAGAACTGTGCAAATCAAGATCTTAGTGTGTTGCACATTCACAAGAAAAAATCAAGCTCTGAAAGGAGCGGAATGCAGACACTGTCCACCTTCCTCCGCATTCGGATCATCACAAATGACTCAAATGCACATGTCTAGAAATAGCCAATTGCTGCTACCCGCGGCCGTATTTGGAATTAATTCGACAAACGAATATGCGAATAACGAATTTTGCACATATCTTGTTTACAGTGCGTACTTACAGTTTTTGCAGGATTTGGAAAGCTCATCATTTTTAGGAAAGGGGACAAGATTAATAATTGAAAATTTTTTTTTTACACAAAATAAAAAATGTCAAAGTGTTTGATGTCCCTTTAAAAATGTCACCAACGTAATAAATGCTGACGGACACTGTTGCCAACTTCATATGTTCACTTGGAGGAGCCCCTAAGTGGCTGGTCAAGAAATGGAATTTTCTAATCTGATTTTGGCTGTCTTATGCTTGCCATCTGCCTAGCTGTCCTGTTTATAGTCTGCATGGAGGGGGTCACCTCATTTTGAGCAAATGTTTGTACTGAAAGCACATGTTAGCAGTGATGTAATTAGAACAAGTGGTCTGACATGACAAGGGAATGCCTGAGAAATCTGTGACACTGGGTAACAGATTTAAATCTGGCCTAGTTAGGTGAAATAGTTTAACTGACTTTAAATCTTGACAATCTTTTTTTGTTTGTTAAACAATTGTATATTAATATCAAGCAGACATGTAAACTTTGAAAAGATGATAAAAAAGAGTATTTATTGTATTATTATTTTTTAGAATGTGTGTTGACCCCTGAAATTGAATTAAACAAATAGCTAAAGTTATAAACTCATATACTCTCCCATGATATTCCTGAGGAGGAAATGGCTGGTGAATGGTGGGTGTGTAAATAGGTAGCTTCTTGTTTTATATATTCTTATTACTATTTTAAAGTACATACACAGACTCGGGGGTCACCAATATCAAAATAAAGCGTCAATTTCAGCATTAAAGGGACAGTTTACTCAAAAATTTTCTCCCCTTTAATTTGTTCCCAATGATCCACTTTACCTGCTGGAGTGTATTAAATTGTTTACAAGTAGCTCCTTTACCCTTATATTGGCATTTGAAATAGTTGATTTAGCATGTGGTATCCCCACCTATTCTGAAAGTTTGTGGCCGCGCATACCAGCTATAGATAAGCTTTGTAAACACAGCCAGCAGAAGAAATTGCACTCCCAGTCGGATATAGCAGAGACAAGGTAATAAAATGTTGATTTTCCATTGTTCTCTCAAAGTACTGGTGATTTTTTTAAGGACAGATATAAGATAAAGAAGCAGGTATATGTGCACAATGTGATACAGTAATGAGATCTGATTATACCTACAAGCTCAACCCATTTTATTCGGTTGTGGCTTCAAAACACAAAATCAGAGCTTTAATATACACAAATAAACCTTAAAAAGCCAATTTTCATACATTTTTTACTCTGCAGTTGGTAAAAAAAGCAATTGTAAACACATTAAGGGAAAAACTATTTTACAGTATACTGTCCCTTTAAGTATTTGTGTAAGACAAGACAAGTAAATAAATAGGTAAGGTAAATAAGATAAACAGATAGGCCAGTTACATTATATAGCATATGTATATCCTTTACAATATCATATTATACAATATTATTTTGCATTATACATATTTCTTACAAAAATATAATTGTATTTATTATAAGAATCCGTATACTCTCTTCAAACAAAGCTTCTAGAGTATTTTAACCATTCAGGACATCTTCTTTTTAACTAATTTATATCTTCTTACAATAAAAAAAAGGGGGGGGGGGGGTGAGCCCTCATAGTGATGTCCAAAATAATTCCTTCTGCCTGCTGCCCCTTCCCTCTTTTTGGACTTCATCCTAACCACTCATCTCTCAGCCTACTCTCCATTATGTATAAAGTGTTTTCAAATCTTGAAATTAATTCCTTTTGTGTGTTTCTATCTTGTGTTTTAATCCAAAATTTCCATTTCTCAAAAAAAACTTTCAACATTAATCTCAAGATTGAACCAAATATCATTTTGTTCTATTAAGAATTGCTTCTGTACTACATTTTTCAGTGCTTTAAGGGAGGGTCCCCTCGTACTTTTCCATTCTTTTAGAATCAATTTCCTACTTAATATACACCAAGATTACAATTTTTGCGCTATAGAGGGTGTGAAGCGAATGCAACAAAAGTTGCGTTATTTCACCCTCCATAGCGCTGTCATTACGAGTTTTTGAAAGCTGCCTTGTGCGTGCGATATGGTTACGCTCCATACAGCACAAAATACAAGCGCTGCTTTGAAGTGCTCGTGCACGCTTTCCCCATAGACATCAATGGGGAGAAAGGGTTAGAAAAAAACCTAACACCTGTGATCGTGGAATGAAAAGCTCCGTAACGCAACCCCATTGATGTCAATGGGGAAACAAAATTACGTTTAAACCTAACACCCTAACATAAACCCCAAGTCTAAACACCCCTAATCTGCTGCCCCTGACATTGCCAACACCTACATAATGTTATTAACCCTTAATCTGCCATTCCCGACAACGCCGCCACCAAAATAAATCTATTATCCCCTAATCTGCCGCTCCCGATATCGCCACCACTATACTAAAGTTATTAACCCCTATTCCGCTGCTCCCCGACATTGCCGCCACTAAATAAAGTTATTAACCCCTAAACCTCTGGCCTCCCACATCACTGCCACTATATAAACTTATTAACCCCCAAACCGCTGGCCCCCACATCGCAAAAACCTAATTTAACTATATTAACCCCTAAACCTAGCCCTAAACCTAACCCTAAATCGTAACCCTAACTTTAACATAATTAAAATAGACCTAAATTTAAGTTAAAATTATTAACTAAATAATACCTTTTTAAAACTAAATACAAACTTACCTGTGAAATAAAACCTAAGCTAGCTACAATATAACTAATAGTTATATTGTAGCTAGCTTAGGTTTTTATTTTACTGGAAAGTTTGTATTTATTTTAACTAGGTAGACTAGTTAGTAAATAGTTATTCACTATTTACTAACTATCTAGTTAAAATAAATACAAACTTACCTGTGAAATAAAAGTAAAACCTAAGCTGCCTTACACTAACATCTAACATTATAAAAAAAAAAACAACCAACTAACATTACAAAAATAAAAAAAAAAAATGCAAAAAACAACAACAACGAAATGATCCAAAATAATACAAAATATTCCTATTCTAATACCTTTTGTGGGCATTGCCCTAAAGAAATGAGCTATTTTGCTACAAAATAAAATCAAACACCCCCTAACACTACAAACCCCCCAAACCCACAAAATAAAAATCATAACTAAAAAAACCTAATCTACCCATTGCCCCTAAAGGAGCATTTGTATGGGCATTGCCCTTAAAAGGGCATTCAGCTCTTTTACTGCCCTTAAAAGGGCATTCAGCTCTTTTAAGATTTACCAATAGCCCTAATCTAAAAAAAAAAACTACCCCCAAAAAAACCTTCAAAAACCTAACATTAACCCCTCTTTAGGTACTCACAGTTGCTGAAGTCCGACTTGAACAATCTTCATCCCAGCGGGTCCATCTTAATCCAGGAGGCACCATCTTAATCCTTTTGAGGGACCGGCATCTTCTTCATCCCTGCGGAGGCGGAGCGGTCGATGCACGGAGGCAAAGGTCCAGAAGGAGGTCCAGGCGGAGGTCCATCGATCTGACGTGGAGGTCCTCTTCATGCTATCGTCCGACGCACACTGAGGATTCAAATGCAAGGTACTCCTTTTATACTGGGGGTACCACTGTATTCCTATTGGCTGCAAAATTTAAATCAGCCAATAGGAATTAGAGCTGCTAAAATCAGCCAATAGGGTTTAAGCAGCTCTCAAATAATATATAATTTAAGCAGCTCTCATATAATATATCTCATAAATTATATATTTATAATTTAATTTCCCAGGTAAGTTTTTATTTATTTTAGGATAGGGATCTTGTAATTTTAATGTAAAGTTAGGGGGTTGTTAGGTTTAGAGGTTAATAGTTTCATTTAGTTTTTGGCAATGTGGTGGGCTGTCGGTTTAGGGGTTAATAGGTTTATTTAGTGGTAGTGATGTGGAAGGCCAGAGGTTTAGCGGTTAATAATTTTATTTAGTGGCGGCGATGTTGGGGAGCGGCGGAATTGGTGTTAATATCTTTATTATATAGTGGGCAATATTGGGGTGCGGGGGAATAGGGGTTAATAACTTTAGTATAATGGCGACGATGTTGGGGAGCGGCGGAATAGGGGTTAGTAAATTTTATTAGTGGCTGCGATGTCGGGAGCGGCAGATTAGGGGTTAATAACTTTAATGTAGTACAAGTAAGAAAAATAATTAAACAGCGCTTACTTCCAAACAGGAAAAAATTATATCACTATAACTGATGATTGTTTAATATTTGTATTGGCTATATATATATATACTGTTTCAAATGGCACTTAAAAATATAAAATTATTCATATAAAAATGCAATAGATTAAAATTCAAAGTTTATAATAAACACTCTCACAATTTCCTATGGTATAAAAATTACTTAAAACGCTCAAAAGCATACAACAGTTGTGCCAAAAATGACTCACACTTCAAACGCCAAAGGTCTGAGTACCCTTAAATAAGTATAAGTATAAATATAAATGTTTACAAGACCTGGTGCTGCTGTTTACCGGTGGTGTCCTGCGTGCCGCCTGGAGTATGATAGAATCCAAAAATTTGTTAAAAAACAAAGCGCAACCAGATTCAAGTGCAGGTGTATAACATATGACACATCACGCTATGCAACTTAATAGCGTGATGTGTCATATGTTATACACCTGCACTTGAATCTGGTTGCACTTTGTTTTTTAACAGATTTTTGAACTTTAATGTAGTGTTTGCGATGCGGTAGGGTGGCGGAATAGGGGTTAATAGGTAGTTTATGGGTGTACTTTGTAACAGTTTAGTTATGAGTTTTGTGTAACAGCTTTGTTGCGTAAAACTCATAACTACTGCTCTCAGATGGCGTAACGGATATTGTCGGTATAGGCTGGAACGCAAGCATTTTAGCCTCACTGCAAAACTCGTAATGGAAGCGCTATGGAAATCCCATGAAAAAACTAAATTTTTTCGAGTGCGGGACTGACATTGAGTTAAGGCTAAAATGCTTGCGGTACAGCTATACCGACAAGACTCGTAATGGCTGTGTTACTGTTTTAATGCTGAAATTGCCATTTTTTTCAGCGTTAAAACACGAACGCAAAACTGGTACAAGTAGAGGATAATTGCACATTTTCCCATTTAATCTTATAAATTTCAGTCAGTAATCTCTTACTTGTAAATACGCATAATAATGCTCGTTCTTGAGCTGAAAATGCGTTTGAGTAGCTATAAAATCTAAAGCTTTAGGCATTTCCTGGTCCCTATTTACTAATTGCGTCATATTAACTAGGCCTTGTTCTTTCCATATTGAGCCTACATTAGATAAAACCCCCAGTTGGAATTCATGATTTCCCTTAATTGAGAGAAAATTAGATACTGTGAATTTTTAACTTATTTTTTGCAGATTCTATGCAAAGCTACTATTGGGTCCTTCAGTAGGTTTATTCTCTTAATATACAGCAGAAGCTTTTTAATTTTCTAGATCAGGGGTCGGCAACCTTTCGGACCTCAGGGACCACTAAACTCACAATTTTGAATCCCGTGGACCACTAACATGAAACATTTTTACAAACCTCTATAATGTGTGTGTGTATATATATATATATATATATATATATATACACACACATATTTGGAATTAACTAACTGATTGACAGAACTGAGAGAATACTTCCAAATGACAGATAAAGGGTGAGTGCCAACTTTTGAGCTAGAAACAGAGAGGCAGAAAGTGGCAAAGAAACCCAGTTAGGAATTATTCAAAACTACTTATGATCATGGACAGACATTGGAGTCATAAATTAAGTTTATATCAAAAAGCTCTAAATATGGATGTGAGCTAACCACGACTGATGTTATTGCCAATTACTATAATACTGGTGGGATATGGCTGATCTGCTGGATAGCAATTACTGGAATTCAGGTGGAATGGCTTTGAGCAACGCAACGTGCGTAGGGAGATTGTAATTGAACTCCTCCTCCGTCAGTTTTCACTAATGTCCAGCTAGGCACTGTATGGAGTTGCAGAGCGACGGGGGTGACACCATCAGAAGAGATTAATTCCTGCTTGATGGTGTCACGGACCACCAACATCTTCTCGCGGACCACCAGTATTCCATGGACCACTGGTTGGCGACCGCTGTTCTAGATGAACAATGTTTTTAAGATATAGAGGTTTAATTAAAGATTCTAAGTCTAGTATGGAAAAAATGTAAATATATCAATAACAATAATATGTAGCTCCTGATTGGTGGACGTGCAATTATACAATTTCTGATTGGCTCAGTGGCTATGTCCTCAGAAGCAGACATATATTGTGCCTGTTTAACACTATTTGAGATGTTAAAAAACTTTACTGTTAAAATTGCATGTCCCTTTAAACTGATATAAAACACAAAACATTTACTTCAGGATTTATATAGAACACACAATTTTAAACAACTTTCCGAATTACTTATATTGTTAAATTAGCTTTGTTTTCTTAGTAATCTTTATTACAGAATAGAAGTCAAATGGAAAATTGTTTAAAATACCATGCTCTATCTGAATCAGAAAAAAATGTGTTTCATGTCCCTATTTTCTTGATTAAAGGGACAGTCTACAATATAATTTTTAATGTTTTAAAATATAGATAATCCCTTTATTACCCATTACCCAGTTTTGCATAACCAACACAGTTATATTAATACACTTGTTACCTCTGTGATTACCTTGTATCTAAACATCTTCTGACAGCCCCCTGATCACATTTATTATCTATTGACTTGCATTTAGTACCATGTTAAATAACTCCTCAGGCCCACATGAACTAGCAGTCTCCTGTTGTGAAGAGCAAATAAAAAAGCATGTGATTAAGAGGCTGTATGTAGAGGCTTAGAAACCGGCAGACATTTAGAGGTTTAAATGTAATAAAGTGTATTAATATAACAATGTTGGTTGTGCAAAGCTGGGGAATGGGTAGTAAAGGCATTATCTATCTTTTTAAACAATAACAATTGTAGTGTAGATTGTCCCTTTAAAGGGACAGTTTATAAAATGTATAGTTATGTGTAATGAAACAACTTTGCTTTATGCTTTCATTCTTTTTCCTTTTGCCATCGTTTCTTGTAATTTAGTTTTGCAAATTGAGCAATTTCTAATTCTCACAACTTAAAGGGGCAGTACACTGTAAAATTATTTTCCCTTAATGCATTTCCATTTAACCTGTTATACTATCTGCAGAGTATAAAATGTATGAGAAACGGCATTTTCAAGTTTATTTGTGTATATGAAATAGCTGGTTTTGTGCTTGGAAACCACAGCCTATTTCAATGGGTTGAGCTTCCAGGAAAAATAAGATTTTATTATGTTATCACTTTGTATACACATACATGCTTCATTATCTTATATTTGTCTATAAACCAAAGCTCAATACTTAGAGAGAAGAATGGAAAATTATTATTTTATTAGTTATCTCTTCTACACTCCACCGGGAGAATAATTTCTTCTGCTGGCTGTGTTTACATTGCCTGTCAATAGCCTGGAATTAAGTAAAAACACTTTCAGTCTAGGTGGGGATACCACAGGCTAAATCAGCTATTTCAAATGCTAAAATAAGGGTAAACAAACTACCTGTAAACCATTTAATACACTTCAGCAGTAAAATTGGTCATTGGGAAAAAATTAAAGGGGAGAACATTTTAAGGTAAACTATCCCTTTAAACTGCACCCTGCTGACTTATCAAGGCTAACCCTATTACATATCCATCCCTAGTTGGCTTTACCATATAATAACTGCTAAACATTGCACTCTGTATTAACATTATAACTGTGGCTAGCCTTGTTCTCTGTGGATTGAAGCCCAGACTGGTGGGTGGATTTTGCCTTTTGAAAAACAATTGCAGTATAGCAACAGTAATATATTGCAAGGTGGTGACTCGTTAGACCTTGCAGCATCTGGCACAGTTAGGAACCCATTTTCCAGCATCTACAAGTTTAACTTTGAAGAAAAAAAATGCAATTGCAAATACAATTTTGTATGTAATATTTTAAGACATGTTTTTGTAAATAAGTAAATTTATTTTCAATCTATAATATCTAGAAATAGATTACTGAGTCAAGACTAACTTGGTGCTAAAATATAGCATTATTTAAGATTGATGTGACAAGTCTATTTGAATAAGAAACACAACCCTTATTAAAGGGACGTGAAACCCAAATTACTTCTATTATCTAATTTGCTTTGTTCTTTTGGTAGCCTTTGTTTAAAAACATACATTGGCAGGGTTAGGAGCAGCAATGCAGAACTGGAAGCTAGCTGCTGAACACCCAATGTGTTCAGCTAGCTCCCAGTAGAGTGTTGCTGCGCTTTCAATAAAGGATACCAAGAGAATTTGATAAAACAAGCAAATTGGATATTATTTAAAACTAGCTGAGAAGCCTGTCGTCTATGTGTTCAGCAGTCCATGTGTTAAAAATGTAACCCCCCCAAGCTACAAAAAATAAAAAGTAAAAATACAGAAAAAAATAAACAACACTATCCAGAATAAAAATAAAATTAAACCTAATCCATATGAAAATAAAAAGCCCCCCAAAATAAAAACACCCCCTAATCTAAGAATAAACTACCAATAGCCCTTAAAATGGCTTTTTGTAGGGCATTGCCCTAAAGAAATCAGCTCTTTTACATTTAAAATAAACAAAGTCCCCCTAACAGTAAAACTCCCAACCACCAAACCCCCCAAAATAAAAAAACTAACACTAATAAACCTAAACTACCCATTGCCCCTAAAGGGGCATTTGTATGGGCATTGCCTTTAAAAGGGCATTCAGCTCTTTTTCATTGCCCTTAAAAGGGCATTCAGCTCTTTTGCAAATTGCCAAATAAACCCTAATCTAAAAAAACAACCCCCCCCAAAAAAAAACAAAAAAAAAACTAACACTAAAGCCCCAAATAGGTACTCACGGTTTCAGAAGTCCGGCGGAGAAGGTCTTCTTCCAGACGGGTCCATCATCTTCATCCACAGTGAAGGCGGCGCGGAGTGGAGGTCCAGAGCGGTCTTCCCAGATGTGGCGATCCTCGGCGGTGATCATCTGTGGCAGCGTCAGCGGTCCTCGGTGGCAGTAGTCCTTGCAGCGGTGGTGGTACTCGGTGGCATGGAGGCTCCTCTTCATCCGATTTCCGTTGTATACTGAATATTGAATGCAAGGTTACCGCAATCAATTTGGGGTACCTTGCATTCCTATTGGCTGAATTTTTCAAAACAGCCAATATGATTAGAGCTACGGAAATCCTATTGGCTGTTCAAATCAGCCAATAAGATTTCAGTAGCTCTCATCCTATTGGCTGATTTTGAAAATTTCAGCCAATAGGAATGCAAGGTACCCCAATAAATATGGGGTACCTTGAATTCAATCTTCAGTGTGCGGCGGACGATCGCATGAAGAGGAACCTCCACACCTTTACCGAGGAGCGCGGCTGCTGAGGATCGCCGCCGAGGATCACCACATCTGGGTAGACTGCTCCGGACCTCTGCTCCGTGCTGCCTTCGCTCCACACACATCTGGGAAGACCGCCTCATCTGGGAAGATCGCTCCAGACCTCCACGCCGCCTTAGCTGTGGATTAAGATGATGGACCCGCCTGGAAGAAGACCTTCTCCGCCGAACTTCTGAAAATGTGAGTACCTATTTGGGGCTTTAGTGTTAGATTTTTTGTTTTTTGTTTTTTAGATTAGGATTTATTGGGCAATTTGCAAAAGAGCTGAATGCCCTTTTAAGGGCAATGAAAAAGAGCTGAATGCCCTTTTAAGGACAATGACCATACAAATGCCCCTTTAGTTTAGGTTTATTAGTGTTAGTTTTTTTTTTATTTTGGGGGGTTTGGTGGGTGGGGGATTTTACTGTTAGCAGGGACTTCCAGGGAAAATCCCTTTTAAGGGCTATTAGGTTAATTTTTTTTTATTTTGGATAATGTTGTTTATTATTTTTTGTAATGTCAGCCTTTTTTTATTTTCTGTCATTTTAGATTAATGTAATGTAATTTTTTTTTTTTAAATTTTTTAAATTTTTATTTTAATTGTAATGTAGTATTTTTTAAATGTAATTAAGAGATTAATTTAGGGGGTGTTAGGTTAGGGGGGCTTAGTCATTAAATTAGTTTTTTGCGTTGTGGGGGTTGGCGGTTTAGGAGTTAATAGGTAAATTAGGTTTAATGCGTTGTGGGGGGTTGGTGGATTAGGAGTTAATAGATGTATTAGGTAGTTTGCGATTTTGTGGTTGGCGGATTTAGGGGTTAATAATTTTATTGGGTATTTTTTTTTCTTAATACTTTGTGCGGGCGGTTAGTTTATTTTTTTCTTAATAGTTCGTTTCAGTGCTTTTGTTTTTTTAATTATTAATTATTGCAGACGGTTAGGTTTTTTTGCGGGCATTTTGTTTTGTAATGCTCCGTTTGCCTTCGCTGCATCCCAGTGTATTCCGAAAATGGCAGGTTGGTGAAAGAATCCACCTTGGATTCTTTCACCCCCCCTGCCATTTTCGGAATCCACCTGGAAGCAACTTCGCTGCATCCAGATGAATTCTTCTGGCTGTGCGTGCAGCCAACATTCTGTTGGCTGCCACGTGCTGCCAACATTCCTTTGAGGATGCGGGTGCAACTGCCGACGGCGATGGACGCGTTACAAGCGCGATTATAGTATAGATTGTTTGCTCTATCTGAACCATAAAAGAAAAAAATTGCGTTGCATTTTCTTTTAATGATAAAGGGACAGTCAAGTAAAAAAAACTTTCATGATTTAAATAGGGCATGTCATTTTAAACAACTTTCCAATTTACTTTAATTACCAATTTTGCTTTGTTCTCTTGGTATTCTTAGTTGAAAGCTAAACCTAGGAGGTTCATATGCTAATTTCTTAGACCTTGAAGGCCGCCTCTAATCTGAAAGCATTTTGACAGTTTTCCACTAGAGGGCGTTAGTTCATGTGTTTCACATAGATAACATTGAGCTCAGCCACGTGAAGCTCCTAGGAGTCAGCACTGATTGGCTAAAAATGCAAGTCTGAACTAATATAAGGGGGCAGTTTGCAGAGGCATAAATACAAGGTAATTACAGAGGTAAAATGTATATTATTATAAATGTGTTAGTTATGCAAAACTGGGGAATGGGTAATAAAGGGATTATCTACCTTTTTAAACAACAACAATTCTGGTGTTTATTATCCCTTCAAATTAGGTGAGCAAAAAGAAATATTAAAAGTACGGTGTATTGTTAAATTGGTTTCCCCTTAATGTGTTTCCAATGACTTGATATACAAGCAGCAGAGTATACACATATATGATACATTTCTCGTTTAGGTTTATTTTTGTATATGAGATAGTTGGCTTTCTTTTTACCACAACCTAATAAAATGGGCTAAGATTGCAGGGAGCTCAGACCTCCATATCTTGTCACTTTATATATACACAGATGCTTTCTTTTTTCAATCACTTTCTGTATACTTTTAGAGAGCAATTAACATTTTATTACTCATCTCTCCTACCCCCCCGGGAAGTGTAATTTCTTCTGCTTGCTATGTTTACATACCCTTTCTATAGCCAATACTTAAACATTGAAATAGTGAATATAGGTGGGGATAATACAGACAAAAGTAGATACTCCAAATGCCAAAACAAAGAGGAGCTCTTTGTAAACTATGTAACATACTCCTGTAGGTAAAATAGATAATTTGGAACAAATTAAATGGGAGACGTTTTTTACGGTTTACTGTCCCTTTAATCAGTGGGTAAAATTCTCTAGAACATTTCTCCGGCCTCTCCAGCTTCACCAGCATCGTTCACTTCACAAATAGCTGTGTTATTTTATGCAGCCATTTCAATATTCAAGACTGTAAGTTTGAGAGTCTTTCTAGACAAATTGCATAAATGTGTTGTTAGTAGATATCTACTCAATAGAAGAATTATCTCTTTTAGGGCCAGATTACTAGTGGCAAGCTCACTGTTGCATGCAAGGATTCGGAATATCAGGTTTATCATGGCTGTTTGCTCACGTCGGAAGTAGCGTGCGTACTACAAGCTGAAAGTAAATGCGTTTGCTCGAGCAAGACCTGTATAATATATATTTTACAAAAAAAAGCTTTATATATATATATATATATATATATATATAGACAGTCAAACTAGGATAGCACAATCTTACCACTCTTCAGAAATGCCACAGTGCACTGCTAAGAAATATCCAAATCCTCCAAGAAAAGCAGGCACTCACTGGACTTGTTAAAAAGTATAAACTTTATTATATCATATTAAAAATCAAGAGACATAACGTTTCGGCACTTCATTGTGCCTTTGTCAAATGCCAAAAGATATCCAGCAGAAAGTGCAATCAAGCACCTAAAATCGTATAACATACATTTAAAAACTTACCCCTTAAATACTTGAAATACCCTTAACATTGCCGCCATCCGAAATTGCTCTCCTCTCATCCGCCAATATTGACGTCACGCTGACACGCTAGCGTACCTAGCGTGATGACGCATAGCACGACATTGCCATAGTAACGTCCGAAGCCAAACGGAGGAGCGTCTGTCAAACTCGGGAGCCACATGGAGTGTTAATGCGCATGCATAGAGTTAAGTAACTCATAGGGCGCAATCGTAGCTAATAGCAACCAGGCATAAATAGCAACAAAGCCTGTTGAGAAACGCTACATGTGAAACTCGAGTGTGACAGGATGGTGACAGATCGTAGTTAATAGACAATATAGTATCCCATAACCGACACATAGGAAAGATAGTTATAGTTAAATAGACTAATATAGCAGTCAATTTCTAACCTGCAATATCAACATTGACCGATGACTAATAAGCATAACTAAACGATGCATCGAAATTACAGGAAAGATATAAAAAACCTGTATGGCAATAAAGGATAAACAGAACTAACTGAGGGAAAAACAGAGATAACTGAGGGAAAAAATGTAGAAGCCACCATATAAACATACAATATCACAGAAATTTAACAAGTTTTATTATAAAAGTGCATCAAGCCCTTTAGAGTATGGTAAAAAACCTTTTCAAAAGCAGACACCCTAAGACTCAAAAATATACTATATGTGTAAAGAAAATACATCTTCATCTTCAGTAACTTTAATAGAAAGGGCTAAAGTCCAATGATGTATTCAAGCCCCGTGGAGCCACTGTATCCAGCCTGTATATCCACCTGCTCCCACACTGGAGTAGTCTCTTAGCCCTGTCACCACCCCTAGAGATGGGAGGTACGTGATCTATCAACATAGATCTAATACTGGACACTGAGAGTTTAAACTGTATGCAGTGGCGTGCCACCGGCTGGTCGGATTCGCCATTTTTCAAAGCTTCCCGGATGGCATACCGGTGGTTGGCCATCCATTTGCGGAAAGAAGTGGTATATATATATATATATATATATATATATATATGGATTTATAAATAAATAGAACATACTCTTCTATGTGAAGAACAATGGAATGTGTTATTAATTTTTCATGTCGGATTAGTTTTTTCACCACTTTTCATGCTCTTTTGAAGTCTATGGGAGGATAAGTTAACACGGTCACGGTATTGTAACTTCATCTTTTTGCACACATCGGGTTAGCCAGAGAACAAAAACGTTTTACTTTAAACTTGTAATACGTGCGGTATCTGACGTGTGCAAAAACCCGAAGTTGAGCGAAATTAGTGCGCATGGGGGAGCAATAAATAGTGCTCCCCTCTTAATCTAGGCCTTATTTTATTACAAATCTTGTCTAGAGTGCAGCCATTCTCCTAATTATTTAGCTTTGTTATGTAATTATATTCTGTGTGTATACAATCGTATAATATGATGTTAAATGATGGACCTTTATAATGACAAGAATATCATCATCATCATAACAATAATAATAGTAATAATAGCAAAAACATAGAAGTTGGTAAACTTGTGGAGACTGGTGAATTTGGAGGGGAAAAATAACAACACCACTATACCTCCCGAATATAATTTGATAAATTCACACACTTGTAAGTGTCGCAATTTATTTTTTAAATAATATTTAAATTTAAACCACTGAAGAAATGAACAGCATTTTATAGAAAAATAAGCTAACTGAATAAACTGTATCATCTGGGGGTCTTTCTTATCCAAAAGTTAATGGTAGTTCTAGGGGAGCTCTGTGCTAACATTCTATAGCATCCCCAAAATTCAAAGCACTTTGTTAACATATTCTGTATGTACAGGGTACTTTAAAAATAACGATTCATAGACCTACACAATGGAGCGCTACAGAAAGATCCACCTGGTATGTAGTAATCCAAAGTAACAGCTCAATAGGAGAGTGGGCGGGATTCAAAGATCCCTTACAAACATGAGACTGCGGCAGCTAATTCCGGCGTGTCTGTTCCTCACGCTGCAAACCATACATAATATCCAAAAATAGAAAAAGCGCTCAAAGTCCTCAATGTATAAAAGTAAAAATGTTTTTTGGGACAAGTTAAAAACAAACAATCCGTCCTATATAGGACATTATAACATCCAGGTTGTGATGCAGGTACACAGAGCATACTTTAAAAATAAGAAGGGTAGGAATAGATGGTAAAACATAAGGTATCCACAAATAACCCATCCTTGTTATTTACCTTTTTGGTCCAGATCTAGAACCAGCACTAACAAGAGCCATATATATATATTTGTTTTCATGATTACTATATTAACTGTATTGTGTTGTGTAGGTGTTTTAATAAACATTGTTAACTGGAACAGGGAATATAAGGCTTTCACAGTTAAGTGAAATAGCAGCTCGGAATATATTATTTATGTAAACAATTATAATATATAATTACCTTGGTTTTCATTAGATTCTCAGATTTGGATGCCTGCGCAATAGTTGTATTTACTTACTTATGTACATCAGCTCAGCTGGTCAAGCTTGACAGTGGGTAAGGGAATGAGACAGTAATGTCTTGCTGTCATGTGGTGTTTACCTACAGTGTTTAAAGGGACACTTAAGTCAAAATGAAACGTTCATGATTCAGATAGAGCATGCGATTTTAAACAACTTTCCAATTTAATTCCATTAACAAAATGTGTACAGTCTTTGTATATTTAAAATTTTGCGTCACCAGCTCCTACTGAGCATGTGCAAGAATTTAAAGAATATACATATATGCATTTGTGATTGGCTGATGGATGTCACATGATACAGGGGGAGTGGAAATATACATAACTTTGCAATTTAATTTAAGAAAATCTACTACTCATTTGAAGTTATGACTAAGTGCTATTGCATTGTCATCTTATCATGCATTTGTTGATTATGCAAATCTACTGTATTGACTTGTCCTTTAATAGTGTATGACAGATGTTATCTGGGTCTTTTGTTGTTAGCAAGTTTGAAAAAAGTCTAAATGGATTGATACTGATAACAAAAACAACAACATTTTGTCAGCCCTTAAAAGTGGTATAAATGTGCAAAATGAAAATGCTGTAATAAGTTAGAGGAATTTATTATTGCACTATTGTTTGCATTTGACAAAGGGTTTAATGCATAGTTAAAGCCATCTCCAGAGCACATGAACACATCTGCTGAACCTGTGACAAGAAGCATATGTGCATTGCCACCAATCACCTGCTGTCTCCCTGTATTTCATTGCTGCTCCTAAGCCAATTTAGGTATGATTTTCCACAAAGGACACCAAGAGGACAAAGTAAATTTAATAACAGAAGTGAATTGAAAAGTCTGAACCGCAAAAACGAAATTTCCAACATCCATGTGGATATTCGCTATGCTGTCATTTAAACTTCTGGAGCATATAGTTCCTGTCACAAATAAATAAATGTTTTTCTCAAGTTGTCCCAGCAGTAAAGAAGTGGTAGCATAGTCGACTCAAGGGCACCCCCCATTTATATAAAAATATATAAAGTGACTCCCACTTTTTTTACTATTAATTAGGTTTAATGGGTGAATTTAGAAGTTACTGTATTAGGACAGTGGTTACGTAGCAAGTCCTGTACCCCAATGTCATTTACTATTTTTTAGTCAGCCATGAATGGATAAAAGAAATCAACAAGGTACTTGCATAGAATTGTCATGTGGGGTGTATTTTACCAAAATACAAATTATACACCAAATATTTATACATTTTATTAAACTGGTAAGGCTCCAAAGTATAACACTATTGCATGATCTTAGAGAGCTCTGAGACATTTGTACCTCATGTTAAAATTAGTACATTAAGTAATGAATAAACGCTCTACCCCCAGTGGTCTTGAGCCCCCTCCCACAGAATCTAGGTTTTTACTGCGAGATACATGTCAAAGGGGTCCCTAGAACTCCTAAGAGTGGATACAATTCCTTGCGACAATTAGGCCCTGCTCACAGAATGGGAAGGACCATAGTAAACCATATGATCTTAGATATCCTTATGCAACTTAGCCCTAATCCCTGATATAAGGTAAAGGTCAATAAATAAATATTGGCTACCAGGACCAACCTAACAAACTATAAAATTAGTAATAAAATTAATACAACATGAGTAAAACTGTGAATAAAAATATTAATTCCTTTAAATATTTTTAAATCTATACTTTACATTTTTTTTATTCAGACCAGAATAAGGGACACCTCAAACATATGGTTCCCAACTTTAGGCAAAAATGAGCATTTACTTTCTTAATTAAAGCAGACATCTTCAACTGGACCAGAACAACACATATTATTATAAATATATATATATATATATATATATATATATATATATATATATATATATATATACATATATATATATATATATATATATATATATATATATACTGTATATCTTACTCTTTATGTGGTGTGAAGACATAACCACAATGGACTATTTTTGAGGGGAATACCAGATATTTTGAGAAAAGTAAACTTTAAAGTTTCACCATGAGAACACAGAAGGGCTATTTGGAAAGGCAAAACAGATGAAAATGGTAAATAGAATGAATTCAAACAATAATTTTAATAGAAAAAATACCCAGTTTATATGATCGGTCATTTGAATCAGTGCATTAAAAAAAGGATTGTTCTAAGCAAGATGCCTGCTAATGCAAAGAAAGATATATCACCTAAACACTCAAACCCTTTTCCACACCCCTGGGCTAAGCCGATTATACTTTTTTGGCGGGGTTATAATATAAACTAAAGGGATCCTTTGTGCCAGTACAGAAATAAAAACACTTTTTCTTGCAAGGTGAAAACTGTTATCACCTGACTATAAAGAGAAAATTCATATATTTATTTAAACGATTGACTAATCTATTATGAAATAAACTTTATTATGAGTTTAAGATTTTTTTTTATTGACTATAAAGTCCCATTCCCCACGTTTTGTGTTTTTACATTTAAAATGTATTATTTGGAAGAGCAGGTAATTCTATTTCAAATGAGGGGTCTTGTAGGCCTGTGACTAGAAAGGGAGCTGAGATTGAGCGGTTTGAACAACATTCCCCATCCAGCTCATTTTACTGCCTGTCACTTTCTGTTCCACCCCCTCTGTGATGCCACCACACATTTGCGGTGACATCACCAGTATTCACATGTAGCCTTTGGAGTGCCCACTGCCCACTATACCACCACAGATCATGTCCTGCAGTGAGGGGGATCAACGACAACAGCATTTGTTCACTGATTCCCTTACATGATGAGAATGAGTCGTCATGTGCTCACAGGTAGAGATCTGCATAAAAACCCAGTCTGGTCTCTGAAGTGGTTAAAGGGATATTAAAAATGTATCCCTAGTGAGGCTGAAAAGCAATTTCTGCAACCTAACACCTAGATTACGAGTTTTGCGTTAGAAGCTTTGCGGTGCTAACGAGCAGTTTATGCTCACCACTCACTTACAGACAGCGCTGGTATTACAGATTTTTACAAACCCGGCGTTAACCGCAAAAAAGTGAGCGAAGAGCAAAATTTAGCTCCACATCTCACTTCAATACCAGCGCTGCTTACGTTAGTGGTGAGCAGCTAAAATGTGCTTGTGCACGATTTCCCCATAGGGATCAACGGGGGAGAGCCAGCTGAAAAAAAAACCTAACACCTGCAAAAAAGCAGTGTTCAGCTCCTAACGCAGCCCCATTGATTCCTATGGGGAAATACTTTTTATGTCTACATCTAACACCCTAACATGAACCCCGAGTCTAAACACCCTTAATATTACACTTAGTTATTAACCCCTAATCTACCGCCCCCGACATCGCTGACACCTAGGTTATATTATTAACCCCTAATCTGCTGCTCCGGACACTGCCGCCACCTACATTATACTTATGAACCCCTAATCTGCTACCCCCAACATCGCCAAACCCTACATTATATTTATTAACCCCTAATCTGCCACCCCCTATGTCGCTGCAACCTACCTACAATTATTAACCCCTAGTCTGCCATCCCCAACATCGCCACCACTATAATAAAGTTATTAACCCCTAAACCTAAGTCTAACCCTAACCCTAACACTCCCTAACTTGAATATAATTAAAATAAATCTAAATAAAATTACTACAATTACCTAAATTATTCCTATTTAAAATGAAATACTTACCTATAAAATAAACCCTAAAATAGCTACAATATAACTAATAGTTACTTTGTAGCTATCTTAGGGTTTATTTTTATTTTACAGGCAACTTTGTATTTATTTTAACTAGGTAGAATAGTTATTAAATAGTTATTAACTATATACTAACTACCTAGTTAAAATAAAGACAAAGTTACCTGTAAAATAAAACCTAACCTAAGTTACAATTACACCTAACACTACACTATAATTAAATAAATTAACTAAACTAAATACAATTAATTACAATTAAATAAAATTATCTAAAGTATGAAAAAACCAAACACTAAATTACAAAAAATAATAAATTAATTACAAGATTTTTAAACTAATTAAAGCTTCTCTAATCCCCCTAACAAAATAAACAAGCCCCCCTAAATAAAAAAAGCCCTACACTACACTAAATTACAAATAGCCCTTAAAAGGGCCCTTTGTGGGGCATTGCCCCAAAGTAATCAGCTCTTTTACCTGTAAAAAAAAAGTATGAATACCCCCCCAACATTAAAACCCACCACCCACACAACCAACCCTACTCTAAAACCCACCCTATCCCCCCTTAAAAAAAACTAACACTAACCCCTTGAAGATCACCCTAACGTGAGACGTCTTCACCCAACCGGGAAGAAGTGGTCCTCCAGACGGGCAAAAGTCTTCATCCAAGCCAGGCAGAAGAGGTCCTCCAGACGGGCAGGGAGTCTTCATACAGACGGCATCTTCTATCTTCATCCATCCGGCGAGGAGCGGGTCCATCTTCAAGACATCCGACACGGAGGATCCTCTTCATCCGGAGTCTTCTTACTAAATGACGGTACCTTTAAGTGACGTCATCCAAGATGGTGTCCCTTCAATTCCGATTGGCTGATAGAATTCTATCAGCCAATCGGAATTAAGGTAGAAAAAATACTATTGGGTGATGCAATCAGTCAATAGGATTGAGCTCGCATTCTATTGGCTGATTGGAACAACCAATAGAATGCCACCTCAATCCTATTGGCTGATTGCATCAGCCAATAGGATTGAACTTCAATCCTATTGGCTGATTGCATCAACCAATAGGATTTTTTATACCTTAATTCCGATTGGCTGATAGAATTCTATCAGCCAATCGAAATTGAAGGGATGCCATCTTGGATGACGTCACTTAAAGGTACCGTCATTTAGTAAGAAGACTCCGGATGAAGAGGATTTGGGGGGCTTTTTTATTTTGTTAGGGGGATTAGAGTAGGTGTAATTAGTTTAAAAATCTTGTAATTATTTTATTATTGTCTGTAATTTAGTGTGGTGTTTTTTCCGTACTTTAGATAATTTTATTTAATTGTAATTAATTGTTTTTAATTTAGGTAATTAATTTAATTATAGTGTAGTGTTAGGTGTATTTGTAACTTAGGTTAGGTTTTATTTTACAGGTAAATTTGTTTTTATTTTAACTAGGTAGTTATTAAATAGTTAATAACTATTTAGTAACTATTCTACCTAGTTAAAATAAATACAAAGTTGCCTGTAAAATTAAAATAAACCCTAAGCTAGCTACAATGTAACTATTAGTTATATTGTAGCTAGCTTTGGGTTTATTTTATATATAAGTATTTAGTTTTAAATAGGAATAATTTAGGTAATTGTAGTAATTTTATTTAGATTTATTGTAATTATATTTAAATTGGGGGGTTAGGGTTAGACTTAGGTTTAGGGGTTAATACATTTAATATAGTGGCGGCGACGTTGTGGGCGGCAGATTATGGGTTAATAAATGTAGGTAGGTGGCGGCGATGTTACGGATGGCAGGTTAGGGGTTAATAATATTTAACTAGTGTTTGCGATGCGGGAGTGTGGCGGTTTAGGGGTTAATATGTTTATTATAGTGGCGGCGATGTCCGGTTCGGCAGATTAGGGGTTAAAATTTTTATTTTAGTGTTTGTGATGTGGGGGGGCCCACGGTTTAGGGGTTAATAGGTAGTTTATGGGTGTTAGTGTACTTTTTAGCACTTTAGTTAAGAGTTTTATGCTACAGCGTTGTAGTGTAAAACTCTTAACTACTGACTTTAAAATGCGGTACCAGGCTTGACAGGAGAGGCTGTACCACTCACTTTTGGTCAGACTCGTAATACCGGTGCTATGCAAGTCCCATTGAAAATATAGGATACGCAATTGACGTAAGTGGATTTGCGGTATTTCCGAGTCTGGCCAACGCTGCTTTTTAAGCCTAACGCACAACTAGTAATCTAGGTGTAAGTATTTTGCAAAATGTGCAAATTGCCTAAACCAGCTACAAACTACAAAGTAATTGGTTAGAGCTGCCTACAAATCAATTTTAAATGAGCCCTAATTAACCACAATTAATAAATAAAAGATAAACATACACACCATGTTTGTTTGTTTTAAAGTAGTTTTACAAATCATTATTAAAATTAGAGTTTTAAATGATTTTAAGAACATTTATTTTGTATGTGTTGCTTAAAGGGACAGTCAAGTATAAATTAAACTTTCATTATTCAGATAGGACTTTTAATTTTAATTGACTTTCCAATTTACTTTTATCATCAAATTTGCTTTTTTCTCTTGGTATTCTTAGTTTAAACTAAACATAGGTAGGCTCATATGCTAATTTCTAAGCCCTTGAGGGCTGCCTCTTATCACATGCTTTTCAAATCTCTTTTCAACACAAAGAGACAGAAAGTACACGTGGGCCATATAGATAACACTGTGTTCAGGCACAGGGAGTTATTTAGGATCTAGCACAATACAATGCTAAATTTAAGACAAAGATAATAAATAGTCACAGTCATGTGATCAGGGGGCTGGAAGAAGGTTCCTAGATACAAGGTAATCACAAAGGTAAAAAGTATATTAATATAACTGTGTTGGTTATGCAAAACTGGGGAATGAGTAATAAAGGGATTATCTATCTTTTAAAACAATAACAATTCTATGGTTAACTGTCCCTTTAAATACAAAATTACTTTAATGTCCCTTTAAAATCAGCAAAGGATTTCATAAGTTCAGAAAGCTTAGGGGAGGGAAGGAAAGAACACGGTAATAAAAAGGTCAATTTTAGGTTCATCTGTAATGTTATGTACACATTTCTGGTTTCAATGTATACAATCAACATTATCATAAATTAAACAAATATCTCAAGGAAAATAAAACTTGCCCCAGCTTTGCAGCTTGAAAACTGCAGAAATCATAAAGACTTGTATCTGCTCCTTGTCATATCTGTGAATTGTGAGTTATGCTTAATTATAATCAATGGAGAAGTGCTCTCTTGCAAACCATTCTCTGCTTGCCACATAGAACGATTTCCACTGTCAAAAATGTAGGCATCAGAAAAATGTCTGTAAAAACTTACAAACAAATGACATAAAATTGGAAAAACACCCTCTATAAAAAAAGTACAAACTAACATATGTCCAAAAGAAAACTTGGAAAAAGTATAAGAAAAAAGGAAATAAAATTCATACAACTTCAGCAGCTTTGAATTATCGAAAGATAACCGCAAGGCGAGATACTTCATAGGGGCAATTTATGAATTCTGCATGCTTGACCAAGGTTTGGGTTGATCGTTCAGGTAACGCCCCCAGAATGCCCACAGTCAGCTACTTAAATGGAAACTGAACCCATTTTTTTTCTTTTGGGATTTAGATAGAGCATACAATTTTAAGCAACTTTCTAATTTTTCTTCGTTCTCTTGCTATCTTTATTTGAAAAAGAAGGCATCTAAGCGATTTTTTTGTTCAGACCCTGGACAGCACTTGTTTATTGGTGGGTGAATTTATTCACCAATCAGCAAGAACAACCCAGGTTGTTCACCAAAAATGGGCTGGCATCTAAACTTACATTCTTGCATTTCAAATAAAGATACCAAGAGAATAAAGAAAAATTGATAATAGGAGTACATTAGAAAGTTGCTTAAAATTGCATGCTCTATCTGAATCACAAAAGAAAAAATTTGTGTTCAGTGTCCCTTTAAGGCTAATTTTCTTTAACAAAACACAAGTGAACATTCTACACTTACATTTATTGTGTTTAAAGGGACATTAAACTCTAAATACATTTTATAAGCATAGCATTGAGGTTATTCCCCACCTCCCTGTAGTCACGGGTGCCACTATGTTGAAATCTAGCTTTCACTGTATTTTAGTGCAGATGTATTTGCACATGTGCTGCAGCTCTCCTTCAGGTACATACAGTGTAACCTAGGCAACAAACAAAATGGTGGCACTTACAATTAGAAGTAGGTGCATAAAATGTGTTTGGTGTTTAATGTCCCTTTAAAGTTTATTTACAACAACGTTTTTGTAATTAGTATTGTTTCAACTGCTTAGCAACAAGTTTTCATTTTATATGCAAATTTTTGTGTATTGGGCACTTAAAGGAACGCTAAAGTCAAAATTTCATGATAAAGCATGCAGTTGTAAGAAACTTTCCCTTTCACTTCCATTATCAAATTTTGAACATTTTTTACATGCACAATTTTTGGGGCACCACCTCCTACTGTGTATGTGCACAAGTTCACAATGTATTCGCATACTAGTCTGTGATTGGCTGATGGCTGTAACATGATACATGGGCCAGCAAATGGAAAACAATTGTTAGAATAAACATCTCTGGCTTATTTGAAATGCAGAGTATGTGTTATTGCATTGTCTTTTTATTATGCACTTGTTAATTATGCAATTCTACTGTATTTAATAGTCATTTAATCCAACTGTAAATGTTAAAAGCAGAAGCACCCACTAACAACGGTAAATGTGATCAATGAATTTACATTTTTGTAAATCTTGTCCAATAAGTCTCCAGTCTCTCTATCGTTAGGGTCCCTGTGTTATTCTTCTCTGAATCACTAAAGCTCCCTCCTAGCGCTATACTTTAGGGCAAAGCTTTCCAAACTTTTCATGTTGGTGACACACTTTTTAGACCTACATCATTTTGTGACACAGTAATTCAGTTGTACTATCAAACAGGAGGTTAAACTAACTTGTTTTGAGAGCTACGGACACATACATAAATTCTATAATAACAAAATAAATTTACAAGTAACAGTAAGTTATGTGCCAGAATTGAAAGAAAAATTTAATAACACCAATAGTTACTTACTATTTTAATGAGATGTATGGGGTTGATGGAATGAACACAGTTTCTGAATATTTGGTGGAATATTAGATAAAGACACTCGCATTTCATCATCAAGCAGCTGTCCCACTCACTGACTACACATGCAGTCACAAGCCGATTGAGGAGACTACACGTGCAGTCAGGAGCCAATGTGCCATCAAAGCCGCCAATGGGTATAGTTTCAGTTCCCGCTGAGCGGCGCCAATAGGTTAAGATAATCTGTGACCCACTAGGTATCAATCATGTGTCAGCCATGTGATATGCGTAGCAGGCAGGCGAAAAGTCAGAAAAAAAATGTTTTTAAAAATTTAAATCTAATTTTTTTTTTTTGCTGAAGCAGGAACACACCTACCCACTGCCACCGACACACTATTGTGTCACGACACACAGTTTGGAAAGCACTGCTTTAGGGAATAAGATGTATATAAGAACATAGAATATTATAGTAGGTGGATACAGCAATGCTGCAACTAGCAATTCCTTCTATTTTTTTTTATATATTTGCATAAAACACAAACTCTGAATTTCCTCTTTCCCTCAGGTCTCAAACTGTGTTTGTAAAATGTACAAACTGTAACAAAGGGTTAAAGGCACAATATATGAGATACCTATTTGAGTAGTAAGAGAAGAAAGAGAGGACCTTTAGTAATGCATGGGGCTAATAGGGAAGCTGATTATAAAAAGTAATAAATGTAATGGTGCACACTAGAAAGACCAGAAGAAACTCAGTAGTCTAACTAAGCTAACTACTCTAGTTTACAGCACAACACGCTCTCTAGCAATCAAATGACAGTCGCCACTTTTTTTTAACCTTTTTTTTTTTTTTTTATTAATTACAAATGTTTTGTGGGTGCACAATAAATTCTGCTTCCTTGTGAAGGGCAAATTCTCATGTCAAACCCCCCATCAAAAACACAGAGCAGTTGCTGGGTTGGTGTGTTAAACCTACTCATTTTTGAAAAGGAAGTGATTGAGTTTTGAGAATCTTAGAGTTATATCCCTAGATATAATGACTTAATCTGCAGGCCACACAGCTTTAGGAAATTGTGCAAGTTCTAAAGTATATTCACAGATGGTAGCGTGATCTAAAATAGACAGAAGACTGTCTACCCTATATTGGCTCATTGTATCCTCGCTGCCTTTGGGATTTTTCCCATATTGTAAGAAACAGTGGATGGGGTTTACTTAAGGTTGTAGGTCAGGGTCTCCATGTATTGTTCAATGAGTTCCCAGATATTAGGGCCAAATTGGGTTGCCATTCATTAATAATGTACACAATAAGATTAAATCATTCTGGAAAATCTCATAAAATCCACTAAGTACGCTCCAGCAGCTCTTTCTAATACCACAATCCTTTTATACTTTGGGGAGATTTGGAATGAGAATAAAAAAATGGCTTCTTTTGGTTTTAATACCCCCTTTTAAAGGACACTCAGAGTTTTTCATGCGTGTTATGTCAAATGTTTAATATAAACTTGTTGGAAGTCAGGGGGTCTTTAGCTGGTGATATTTATGGGGAATATTATGGCTAGGAATTAAGAGTTGTGCAGCTGTGGAAAGTAAAAGAATGGAAGCCTTGATTCTAACTTGTTTGTAGCATTAGAATGACAAGGGATTAGAGGGTTTGTAAAACAAGGCTGGGAGCTTCTATTGGTCAATAAAACAAGTAATCCCTGGAGGTAATTTCACGCAATATGCCTTTGCTCCATGAAAGGGTCAATTTGGGGAAAAATACTTAAAAAGAAGCCTTCATTAACTGTCATAATAGCACTGACAGCAATTGGACCTGGAAAAAAACTGTTATTGACAAAAAGATCTGTCCTAAAGTTTTTAGTATTTAAAATAAAATGAAGAATACTCAAGGGAGCAGCATGTGTCCACAAGAGGAACAAGATATCTAGTGGGTGGTATAAATTGCAATCAATACAGTGAACTTAATTTAGATTCATAGAAGGACGAGATTACCTGCAATATATCACTTTACGATTGGAAAACAATCGAAAGTACATCAGCTCCCTGTGATGATTGCTTTGGATGGTGGGGTGTTCTGGAAAGAGAGATATAAAGATTAAAAATAAACGTTTTCTATTCTCTCAGTCATCAGTAAAATGATCACAAGGTTTCAGGTTAATAGCTAAGCCTAGTAAATGAAATCTATTGATTGATTCATATTAATATAGTTTGGAATTTTAGCTCTCTACTCAGGTGTTGATGTTCTACTAGTGAAGATAATGCAATCTGTTTTACAAATCAAAATACAAGTTTTTCATGGTTCTTGATCAGTTCCATCACATATAATCATTTTTATAAATAACAATGAACGATAAACTCCTCTGGTGGAAATGCACTCAAAGTCTGCCCTTCCACATGAGGTCCTACACTATCTGACTATTATGAGACTTAATAGTTTCAAGAAATGTAATATAAATATAGTGGAGATATTGGATCTCATTTGAAAGCATAACAGGATCCCTGTGATAGCATACAAATGAATATACAACGTCAGTTTTCTTATTAAACGGATCCTGCCCATTTATTATAAGATCTACATTTGAGTGTCATAAGTATTCTTGGATTAAAAACAAATAGATATTACTTTGTACCTGATCATATATTGTAACCGTTATAATATAGATAAAATACAACATTAGGGCAGCAAACACTAAATCAGTTGATTACAGAAATCCAGTAACGCATTAGATTATGAAATACATCAGCATGATCTATACATTTATAATTATCATCATTGGTACAATTTGTGGGCACCTGAGTGTTTTATGGGTTCTGGTGAAATTAGTAAATAATTTGTAAATTCAAGGGAATGTAGTCTATAAATTACATGTAGATGTTTATTCCGGCGACAATTTGGAGCCAATATTTTATACTGATGTCTGAAAATGATCAATAAAAATAATATATATATATATATATATATAAAAAATTCAGAAGAAAAAAGAGGATCGCTTATTTCCAATCTTTAACGTGTCATTTTAAGGTCTATGGAAAAATTTACTCAGAAAAAAACTATTTTATGTAAAAAAAATATTTTGAATTGTACAGTTTATGCTTTTATTGATATCTGCCATAAAAATAGTTCACTAAAATTAGTGATTTCCCTACAAAAGTAAAAAAACAAAAACAAAAAAACAGATAAAACTTTACCACTGCAATCTTTTTTTAATTTTTTTTTTCCCCAGTAGATGTAAGAATGGAAGATAATTCCTGCACAATACTTTTAGGCTATTTTAACCTCTCGTTTTATTAGTGAACTATGGAGACATTTGATAATTATGACGAGCATTTTTATTCTTGTAGTCTATTACCCCTTATTCACAAAAATGTAATTCATTTATCCAGCCCACAAACCTCCCAGTAAAATCAGTAGCTTCCATGAAATCACACCAGTTTGCATTAGCAGCGTTTATAAAAAAAATAAAAAAATAAAAATAAAAGAAAAATCTATTTTTACAAATATTGTGATCCACTTTGTCCAACAAACCTCTCTATACAACTCATGCCCTTATAAATTCAATTAATATGACAGTTCATGATCTTTATCCCTAACCCTTTATTGTAAAAAGGGACTTAAATGTTTATGCTGCCCTATGTTTCTTCTCACTGTGGCAATTAATTTATTCTAGCTATCTACATGGCTTTAGGGCTCATACCCTTAGGATTAGACATAAAATGTCATAACACAATTTATTGAAGAACAACTGATACATGTTGATAATTGCACTGCTAGAAACTGGTGAAATATATATAGTTTTATTGGAATCATTCCCAGAAGGGATTTTAAAGTACAATGTTCAGAATAGTACAGTGTAGCTAAAAGCTTTATTAACCCTTTGTAGTAGCAAGACGTTGAAGACCTCTCTGGCAGTCAAAGGGTTACATTTAAGTTGCTGGATTAGGCCAGCAGTCACAGTGTCATATTATTCTGTTAATAAATAACAAGCCACATTGATGTGTTTGTTAATTACAGCATTGTGACGTTTGCATTAAAGAATATACATTTGTTACAGCCTTGTTTTTGTTAAACATATAGATTGTTTTTATTCTGAGTGGGACACTCTTCCAAATGAGAGCAAGGAAAAATGTTGACAATAAACAACAATACACAAGAACGGTAGCATTGGCTTGAAGGTTTTAGAAACCTCTACAGTTAATAAGTTAAATAAATGGGTTTGTACATAAATATTTGTGCCGGGAACCTTGTGGTATCTACAACACAGATAGAATTCTACAGTTTGACAAACTTTTACAACACTACAATGAGTGCAATTCTTTTTTTTTTTTTATAACATTTCAAATATACAAAGCTCTGTTTCATTATTTTTTTTTTATAACAATGTTATTATGTACAGAATTAATAATCACAGTTTAGTGACTAAAACAGTCCATATATCTGACAGTTCATTTCCCTTTGGTTTGGTATTAAGAAAAAAAAAACCTTGGTTGTTTTATGGTAGAATATATCAAGAAGAAAGAAAAAAAATTGATTTAAGTGCACTGACAATATTTGCTTATTAACATTTATACCATAAATGTTTACAGATTGGTGATGGTTAAGCATTGTGGGAATGTTGTATTATGTAAATACTCTAGGCATAACCAAAAGGAAAATTAAAATATTTTGCAGTTAATAATAAGATTGTTTTTTTTTTTTAACGCTCAAGCTACCAGAGAGAATGGGAACTCGGGCTATGCAATATGGTGCAGCCCTCTCTGGTAGCCAAATGTTTAATATACCATTTTGCTCCTATTGTGGAAATAACCAGATTTACAGTTGAGGATGTGCCAAGGTTTTACTGCTCAGGAGCTGCATAAAAGTTACATTTGTTATTACTAAAATGCATTACTTTTTTTTTTGCCTGATAAAAGTGTTTCTCGTTCGTCAAAGTTCCTAAGAGGACACACAAAGTCCAATAGTCACTGGTCCACTTTTGTTTTAGCTTCCATTCCATTTGGTCTTGATAGGGTGCTTGGTGATGCGCTGTTTGCTTAGCATACCTCTTTCCCGGTGCTGTTTCCAGGGATTATATTGAGCTGTGTCAGCTGTGCTGCATGTTCCTTAGCTTTTAACCTAAGGGCTGCTATGCTAGAAGCCCGTCTGTCTGCTGCAGCTGTTACTGGGTCTGATAACCCACTGGACTGCACTGCACTCTCCACAGCAGGGGTAGGTTGTCTTAGCAGAGCTGCAGCAGTGGAAGCACTGGTTAGGGGGGCCATTGTAGAGAAAAGTCTGAAAGTAAGAGAAACCCAGTGAGTATGGCCTAGTACAACATATTGTCACATACATGTCACATGCCTGGATTTTGTTTCTAAGGTTACTTGGGTTAAAAAGACATTACACACCTCTGGCCGAAAAGCAAACTCTGTAACCTGCAAATGCTGCAAATCAAATAGGCAATTTGCAAACCTGGGTTACAGATTTGCTTTTTGGTCTCTCTAGGGAACAAGGGATAAAAGCAACATTTTTTTTTTACCAAAATGCAAGAGGTTTTTAATGCCCCTTTTAATCTAACCAGCTAACAGATTGGCATGCCTCTTTTAATAGGATAAATATCACCATTGCAAATAATAATAAAAATAATAATAATAAAATTAACTATAGTAAATACCAGAATTTGACCAATTACTCTTAGAATTGTTATTGGTTCTTAAAACTTTTCCCCCTTCAAATAATGCAAACAAACGCCATAATTTGGCTCCTAAAATTGTTTCTAGTTCCTTAATTGTCTAGGTAGATCCTTCCCTTCATAAAATAGATAACTTATTTTCCCTATAAGCATAATGAACTCTTAAGTGGCAGATTGAATTTGTTTACATAACTCAAAGTAACCTACGTTTGAAGCTATAAGTGCTCTCTATTAAAAAAAAACCATGCATGTCCTGAAGCATTAGGTGAATCTCAGTAAAACATTTTAGATATGAGAGCATATCCCACACATGTAGAGAACATGGACAGAACCACGTACCTCCTAATTAAAGAAATTTAACAAAACCCCATTCAGCTCTGAGAACCTTTTTTTTTTTAATTGGATTTTTAAGGAATCTACACACAGTGTAATTAATATAACAATATAATATGTGAAATACTTTTACACATATTTAAACCCCTCAGTTTAATTATATTTGAAAAAAGTAAATAAATAGAACTAATAATATGGATTATATGTAATGAGATGTATTATTAGCACCAGATTTGACAGGTCTTAATTGTAATGATATCTGATAGACCTCTGTATCTATATTTAACATCAGTCGTCAATAGGTGATTGCATAATCATAGCTGACAATAATATAATATCACAAGCAAAAGCTTGGAAAAGTTGGTGACTTTAAACTATAGGTAAACCATGTGCTATTTTTATATTGTTTATTTGGACTATTTGCTTTTCTAGCTGACACCTCCCCACCATAGAACTCAGTCTTAACTGTTTCACAGCACTGGTGCCCTTTTTCCACTGAGCAGTAACATTTATATTGTTTTCCTCACAGCTTAATGTCAAACATCCACCAGCAACCTAGCATCCAGGCTGAATGACACAATACTAATAATTCCTTCCCATAGATGGTTTGCTACTCTCAACAGAGAAGCTACCAAAATACAGGTGACAGTCTTAACAGACACGTTGTGGTTTATAGACTCTCCATTAGCTATCTGATAGATATGTAGCATCCTTGCTGTGATATTTGAAGACACAGCAATATGACACTGAAAGATGCTAGTATTGGGAATCACAAGCTATACTTGACAGCGATACTTTGTGTATGAGATATATATATATATACATATATATATATATATATATACACTCACGGGGTATATATATATATATATATATATATATATATATATATATATATATATATATATATATATATATATATATATATATATATATATATATATATAAACCGGTTATATACTTATTAGTTGTGCAAGCTATTTTAATATCTCATGTTAATATATAATTAAATGTTTAAAATAGGATATTGGGAAAAACATGTTTAAAATGTGCGTTTGGAATTTACATGGGCTAGAAAGAAAATATTGGACAAAATATATAAAATAAAACTATATAGAAATAGTAGCTATATTTTCTCTTATAAGATGTGAATGTGCTAACTGTTTTCTCATAATGTAATTAAATTGCGAGAATAACAATTGCATTTGTATTGTAAGTAAATATATAAACATCAGGTAATTATTATAAATCGCTATTTTCCTATTAATGAGCTGACATCTAAGAAGGCTTTAACGCATCCAAAATAAATGAAGGGTTTGATAAGGTAGAAAATTGTGTCCATTGAAATACATCTCTTAAACATTGTTACTATGTTTCTATTAGGCCATTAGCTGTTTCCCTCAAGCACCTAGTTTGAAGTCAGTTGTGTGGTATTAAATATTATCCCAAAATATCTGTATATAAAACGATACTTTTTAACAAATTACTTCTTTACAATATTATTAACTTGTTTGTATTTTTTGTCTTTCAGTAATTACTGTGAGCAATTACAATAAAAATCCTCAATATTAAATTGAACTTCTCTTTTTGGAAAAAGAACAAAGTAATTACATTTTCTTAAAGTATCCATGTATAAGAAAAACTATACCTTGAGGTTATAGGAACTGAGCAGGCTCTTTACATTTTTAGTAAGAGTACAGGTGTTCTGCCAGCACTTTTTTCTCCTATTCACCATGGCAGAAACCACAATAGAAACTATAATAGTACACATCATTATGGTAGAACTGTTGCTGAATACAAATCTCATATATAATGACTCATGTTAAAAGATGACCCAAGTAATTTAATGGCCTTATACATCTATTCTGTTATCTTAGATTTTATAATTGAAATTGTAAAGTAATTACCTGCCGAACGCAGGGCTGATGAAGGCTGGGTGCCGAAACACAGCTGCCCCCAAAAAGGTGCTGAGCCCCAAAGGTGTTCCGCTTGGTGATAATGACGTGGAGCCCGGTGGGGGAGGTAGACTTGGGAAGGCAGCAGCTGCCGCAGCAGCAGCCGCTGTCCATGCTGAGTCCAAAGCAGGGTGGTGAGGAGGGAATGGGCTGGCATCCAGGTAGGGGCTGAGAGGGTGGGTGGCTGACAAGGGTCCTGGAAAAGGTAGGCCTGGGGCATGTGTTTGAGCTCCAGCCTTTTCTCTCTTTCTCCACTTGGCTCTGCGATTTTGGAACCACACCTTTGAAACAAATACTTAGCATTATTAGAATGTCAATATGGACCTTCATTGATAATATACTGGTTCAGAATATGTCTAATTTTGGCTCTGCGACAGATAAACCAATCAACATTCGCGTCTGTAATACCATTAACACGTGTTGTTGCTTTTCACTCTCCTAATTACCCAGCACTGAAAAGTTAATCACCATGATTACCCGGTAGTATACCCCAATACAATGAATATATATTTTTTCCTAGTCTACAATAGTATTCATAATCTGTGGACCTGACACTATAATATAATGATGGGCTGGTCCTTATTACATTTCTTCTCCTCAGAATCAAGTCTGGCTTGATTAGGAGTGCAGGACTGAGCTTGCCAGTGATTGCAAAGCGTGTCTTATGGTAGAATAATTGTCTATGGATGGTTATCTTATTGATGAGCTGGTATCAGGGAAGTATACTTTAAATCTATATGATTCAAGCTCAGTGTCTACGTTCAGTTATATCCTTTGTGACTCCTCTGATTGAGAGCTGACATACAGCTGTGTTATTTTATAGGCTTTAATGTTATAATTATTGTTACAGATCCTCCCAGATTGTGCTAGATTGTCGTTATAAAAAGAACAATTTAGAATCATATATTGTAATCACTGCAATATGTCTGCATTAACATGATATACGTTTGACCTATAAAACACAAGGGGATAGATGGGCCACTGTCATAAAGTAATTAAACGGTTTAGCATGATAGATTATGGTTATATACATTTACATTTCTGGTCAGAAATATGAATATGATTTCTACAAGGCAGGTTAACTATGTATTTATGTATGTATTTATTTAACTGTTTCTACCAGACTCTCTTTTTTTTAGCAGGGAAGATCAATTGGAAGCACAGAGCTGTGTTGCATAATCACTAATAACATCAATAATTTAAAAAATAGAAATAAAAAAATTAAATATAAATAAATAAGTGCAGAAATAAAATATAGCATATTTTATGATATCAGTGGCTGACGAATATATGCATTAAATATGTTTGCATGTTCATATTCTTACGTTACACTTTGCAATATATACACTCAAGCAATACATTATCTCTGCCATAATTTAATTGAAATTTAAATAATTAAAATATTTTATAAAATGTGATATGGTATAGTATTAAGATGCTAAAAACTCATATATATAAGTATATTTAGCACAGAAAAACCCATCAATATTTCAAATAAAAAAGTGTACTAATAATATGCAATTTATATTAAAATAACCTTACATAAACGTTCAAAAATTATATTGTTCCCTTAGGATTTTTTATTTTCAGTTTTTACTTTAATATTATAACAAATATCAATATGGGGCAAAAAGTCTGTAGGAAATTCCAAAGAAATATGTCATGAAAGCTGGTGTATTGATAATGATGAAGTTTATTTAAAAAGCAAATATTGGTTTCCATTTAGCATGAGGGTCATAAAACGTATTTACACATTTAAGTGAACAGTATAGCTTTTCATTTTATTGTCGTGACTTGAAGAGTGACATGAATAATATTCTAATACATACATATTAATTAGGTTATTGAAGTTGTACGTTTAATAATCTCTACACTTTTTTGTACTACTGTAAAATGTGCAATTTAATATATATATATATATGGGAATTACATATATTGTTTTGGATACAATTAAACAATAACAGACATTAGTGTGTGTATTATATGATATGTGTGTGTATATATATATATATATATATATATATATATATATATATATATATATATATATATATATATATATATATATATGTATATGTATATATATATATATATATATATATATATAAATAACAAGACCCATATAAATGTTATTGTTTAAAATATTTTTTAAACTGCACAATTTTATTAATTTGATTTTTTTTAATTAATAATTAGTTTTGTTATAAATATTTAACCATTTAAGCATAAAATAATGTTTTGCTCCTTTCTAATTCCCAATCTCCCTTTAAAAGTTATTTAAGTTTCCCACGAGTTTCCCCCTGCGTTAAAATATTAATTTGCTGTCACATCCCTGTTTGACAATGGAGAAATGTGTCAACAAAAAGGAGGGGAGACATTTAAGCATTAGCCCTTCTAATGCTAGAAGCTGTTGTGTAGTAAATGAGCCATATGGAATTTATTATGCGTTATCAGCACTAGATTGTAACTGTAAAGTGAATTGCTCAGCTTCAAACTCAGAGACATCTGTTTTTTGTTGGCAATCAGGGCATCTCAATGTTTATCGTCTCTTTGGTTATGAGACGTGGGTTAGGAAATGCACTGTGGAATGGACATTTAATAGCATTGCACTCACTTACAGGGCCAGCTATTAGATCAATGCCGGGTTATTGCTATCAAAAATGGGAAATCAAATAGCATTAGCCAGCTCCTTCTGCAAGGTTGATGTGGAAATCAAACAGCATTGCACCATGAAATAAAGCTGTTTGCTCTAGTATTAAGTGAGCTTTTATGAAGCCCTATTGGACATTTAATGCAGCCAAATACCTGCTTGGAGTTGAGCAGATTTGTCTAACAACCAAATGTTCTTCACGTTTGTCTCATTTAAAAGGAATTACACCAACTTACTTATTTTTGGCACCAATACATATCTGGCTTGTGTATTTTTAATGCTCTGCTATAAACTGGCACTGCTGATCCCACCTGCCCTCCTTCCAATCCAATGCCTCCCCCTTCAGTTTAGGAGCTATGGACACTGTTTTCAACTTTGGATTCCTCCCCAGTGGCCTTCAAAGTTGCTCCTTAATTTATCAAAGGTGGAATGTAATAATTGCATGTTGTTTGATTAATTAATTCCTGGACTCCTGGGAGATTGATTTGTTTTCAGTTTAGCATTTAGTTGGTGATTGCAGACAGCAATGACATTGGGGACTCTATAAATAGGCTGTAAATGCCACATTTATTTATTGGAGCAGCTGGGGGATCAAATAGACGACTTAAGGTAGAAAGTGTCCTTGTACATTTATTTGCCTCTAGTCTAAGCACTCACCTGCACTCTGGCTTCAGTCAGATCCAGGCGCATTGCAAGTTCCTCCCTTAAATAAAGCATAAGACAGACAGTGAGCTTTAACTGCACTGACCCTCATAATAAGACATCGCTAAACATTGTAGGCCTCATTATCAGTACGTGTCAGCTCTATGATTGCATATATACTAAAAAAATGTATCCTTAATCAAAACAGAAATCATCAATCACAGACAATAGTATGAATTTTACTATATATATATATATATATATATACACACACACACACACATATATATATATATATATATATATATATATATATATATACACACACACACATATATATACATATATATATATATATATATATATATATATATATATATATATATATATATATATATATATATATAAAGATACATAAATAGTAGGCGACGCTATGTATATCTCTCAATGTATACATTAAAAAATAAATATTTAATATTTTCCCAGAACCAAGAATATAATAGGGTTAAAAAAGTTAATTTTAAAGAAACGTGCTAACCTTCAGTGGTTTATTTGTATTGTCAACTTTTGTATTGTATTGTTATATTGGTAGTTGAATTACTGCGATTTTCCATTTGAAGAGATAATTTGGTAATTTAACATAACACATCAGTTTAAATTAAATGATGGTCCAAATTTATCAGGGAAGTGTATGTTAAATGACAAATAATAACGAAAGTATTTATCTTAAGAAAGTATAATGAAAGTCTTATTTTTAAGGTGTTGTAAACTTTGTTACTCCAATTTGAACACACACACACACACACACACACACACACACACACACACACACACACACACACACACACACACACACACACACACACACACACACACACACACACATATATATATAGCAAAATTTTAAAAAAGTATGAAACATTTCCATGTAATGTGTTCTAATTGCAAATGTTTGATTATTTTTACACATATTAATATTTGCATTTTTAGCTGAAGTAAATTTACAGAGCTTGAATCTTTCAGATTTGTCTAGGAAATTTGTATAATGATACTTATAATAATGCTTATAATACATCGGTATTTCTTGCAAACGGTTGTTTAAAACTAAAGTTTAATTAGCCCCATTCAATTAAGCAATAATCAAAGGTTAAGGTGGAATAGCTATTCCATCAATCAATCTATCTATCTATCTATCTATCTATCTATCTATCTATCTATCTATCTATCTATCTACCTGTAACGTTAATGCAAATACACCCTATTGGTTTGTGCATTCCTTTTAATTGTATAACACTTCTAGGACTGTGGCTATTTTCTCCCTTGTTAATTATAAATGATCTATTATTCAGGAACATATGCACTAATAATATCAGATCCACACATAAAAATAAAATAGGTTTAGCATTAACAAGGACAGGTTGAACAGCCATATGCTTATTCAAGACCTGTGAAATAACGCCTACATACATTCGACTTAAAGAGAAATAAATGTCCGAAAATAAACTTTTTCAACCGTTATAATTATTATGCAATTGTTATTATTAAGAAAAAATATAAGTAGGATATTTAAAAAAATAAAAATAAAATAAAACGTATACAACTTTCTGCAAGGTCTTAAGAAACTATGGCAAAAACATAAAAAAAAGGTTACCCACATAATATTCATATCCTCTTTACCCTATTTTACACCCACCCCAACCAATTTTTCCTGTAATATACCTGGTGAAGACATCAGGATAGTGTGTTTTCTGGAAGGCCCGCTCCAGTTCTTCTAGTTGGTAACTGGTGAATGTGGTTCTGTATCTCCTCTGTTTCCGCTTCATCATGCCCTCCTCAGAGTCACTTCCAGCTGAAAGGCAAACACTGTCCTCACCATCTTTACCATCACCATCTGAGGTGTGGAGAAGAAGCTCGTCTTTAGGAGACAAGTCCCCATCAACTCCGCAGCTAGGTTGTTGTGGTTGCTGCTGCTGCTGCTGTTGTTGCTGAAACGTTGAGTGCTGGTCTTTCATCAATCCTCTGTTGGAGTTGCTGGTGTTGTTAATATTGTGTTGCTTCTCCATTTCATCTTCATCTTCTTCCTCTTCTTCCTCATCTTCCTCTTCATCATCCTCTTCCTCATCAACAGGACTTTGTGAAAGTGTCCCCAATCTGTCCTGCAGAGAAGTGCAAGAGGTGGTGGAACCTGTCTGAATTTGCTGCTGCTGGAGACCTTCAGGGCTCTGGTCTTCTCGCAGTAGGGGGGCGCTATTCTCTCTATAGGATTTACTGCGACTGATGCTGACCTGAGGGGCCTGGCTGATCTTGAGACTGTGGTTATCCCAGCTGCTCTCCCCTCCTAAAAGCAAGAGTCTGTCAGTCTTTTCTGACCTTGAAATTCCAGATCTGGGTTCCGGTAGAGTCTGGAGATGCAAACGGCCACTGGTTCCAACAGGGCCATACAATCTCCTCAGTTTAGGGGGTAGATGTAGTTCAGCCTCAAATGTAGCGTTGCTGTTTGGAGATCCTTAGTGGGAAAAAGTTAAGAAATTGATTAAAAATACATCCACAAAATTATAAATGAAACTATTTGTTTTACCTTTCATTGATAAATATCTCAAAAGTCACAAACCATAATTAAGCTGTTAAAATTACCGAATTTATTATCCTATATATATATTATGCTATATAGAATTATTTGTAATGAAACGTATATAAATGACCAATTGCTAATAGAATTTTAGCACACTACATCTCACAGTTTATCACTACAGGATACTTCAGAAAACTTTTTTTTATATAACCTTCAGTTTCTTGTAGCTATATTCAACGGTATATACAAAATCATTTTCATAATAATGTACCCATATTACTATAAAAGTGCACTTTATTTATAAATGTCTAATTTCCATAGGAATGTGTGTGCGGTTCGTTGAATGATATACTTAACATTACAGGTTTGATGGGAATCTTTCTGGTAATTGGATGCCTTTGGAAATGTTCTAATTACTGTCAACAAGGAATTTCAACACATGCACCAGTAGATTTCACCTCCAACCCGCCATATGTTTATTAAACCCACATCTGAGGGATATTTTTACATCCACAGGGACAAATGATGGTAATTGTAATTGCATTTTATAAGAATCTGACCATGTTGTAATGATGCTGTAATATAATATGACATAAGAATGCAACAAGAATAGAGGATATTAAAATAGCTTGGAATAATACAAGGTGTGTGTGTATATATATATATATATATATATATATATATATATATATATATATATATATATATATATATATATATATATATATATATATATATATATATATATATATGACTATATATATATATAATATATTGGTACACTGACATTGGATTTACTGATCAGCTACAAATAAGAATGATTATGCATTATTCAGTCTTTAAAAAATAACAATTAAATAAAATAATTTGAGATGTAGTTTTCTATCTGGCTTATTAGTCTTTTTTTAAAAAAAAATATATATATCAGATGAAAAATATAAAATAAACTTATTTAAAAAAAATATTTAAACGGTATTTTTTAAAATAATGCTAGGTCATACTTTTGTCATAATATTAACTTGCATATGGCTGAAAAATAGCTGATTACATGAATATCGAGCATCTTCAATTTAATATATATATATACATACATACATACATACATACATACATACATACATAATTATAGCTATAAAATAAAGATAATTATATATACTAATATATTGATATCAGGGTTACACAATTAGATATCAGTGTTTAATTGAATGGAACAATTAGTTTTTATAAAATGAAAGCATTATGGGGTTTATAGCATTGTGTGCTTTAATTGTATTTCTATGCTACAGCAAAGAGTTGGTGCTGAGCTAGAGAATCAGGCCTGTGGTCAATAGGTGCAGTAAATATTAGTTTTGTGCAAGTGCTGAATTTCTTACCTTCCAAAGTTTTGTCTTGCTCAGTCCTATTAACTAGAGATGGTAAAGTTTGTGTCCCCAGCAGTCTCATTTTGCAGGGGCTCCTCCTGCCCAGAATGCTGTCTATGCAGTAGGAGGAGAGGAGCGTAGGGGATTTACTTTTTGATTCCAGCCTTTCGGAAGTCTCTTCTTGATACTGACTGCTCATGGTTTGCTTGGTTTTTGTGCCTTTTCCCTTTATCTGGCAGTGGTGTCAGTGCTGATCTGCAGGCTGCAGCTGAGTGTGAGAGTGTAGAAGCCTTTGGGGTATTACAAGATCCCACAACATCAGTCCCTCTCCTTGTTCAGGGCACCAGTAACTAGTGTAGTGAGCTGCACCAGCTTAGCTCCTGAACCCCTCTCTTCCACGTGTTACAAGGAGCTACTGGATTGGCTTGGTGAGACACTGCTACTCTTCACACAGCGATTAGCCAATGGCAGGCAGCAAATTGTGAACTGGATTCTATCATTATCATGGACTCATCAAGGGAATGCTATGATTGTATGTCAGGCTTGTTGCATATTAAACAGGCTTCAATATCATTTGTCTGGAAACTGAGATGAGCTTTGTTTATATTAATAAAAAAAAAAAAAATCATCAGACACAGATCCTTTCTAGAAATAATGAAGTGTTCAAAGAACTTATGTTGAGAAAAAAAAGAGTTCAATTTATTTTTATGGGAAATGGAATTATTTTATTATATGATCACAACTATCTGATATTCATGACATTTTTATTTAACTTACTGTTATAACCCACTAGCTGAGACAACAGATACTAATAACTTACTTCATATTTATATCTCATACAAAGTTGCAACTTCACATGTCCTTGAATTAATGACTAACGCTTAAATCGAATATTTAAATATTTGTAAAGGTTAAGTGAATTATTTTTATTTCATGTGATGGTAATGTGTTCTTATTTATAGAAACACGTTTGGCTGTATTTTTGTATTTTGCATTGCGCTCCCTAGAATGACATTTTTAACTAAATATATCTGATTTTTTTTTTTTTTACAAATTAAAATGATTTGTCTTTCATATTAAACACATCATTACTATAAATAGCAAAAATGTATTTTATTTTTCTTATTTAGAAATATATATATATGATCCTGGCAAGGCTTCAATGTACAGTGGTAACCTAATGGTGTATTTGTTTTATTTTATTTGAATTATTATTTTTAATGCTGGGTCTGTGACAGGTGACGGATATTCCTGTGCTCAGTGACATATTTAATTTATTTCTGATTATGATCAATTACATTACCAGGAAAAGAACAAAAAAAACAAATGTTTAAAAGCATTATGTCCCTTTAGTTTTATACTTCCAATATGCATGAATGATCGGTGTCTACAGTCCAATTATAGGAACAATAATTACTATCTATCTACACAAAAAAGACATGTTTTTTTTTTTTTTTTACCAAGATAACAATACAATCTTACCACATAAATACATACATAATTAATAAAAAAATCAAACAAAGGGATAAATGTTTAAGCAAAGTCATAATTATAGTTTGGGATGTGCTGAATTTAATAATAAAAAATACACGAATTTACTAATTTACTGATTAATTGAATTAGGTAAATTTAATACTGAAATTGGCACATCTATATGACAGGCTGTGAATCCTGTATCAAGCAGATCCATGGCAGGTTTTAAAACCTTAGTCTGTGCTCCCTCACCCTCCCTGCACTTCAACTGGTCTAATAAAAAGAGAAATTTAAAAATACCCTCTTGAATCTCTTGCAGTGTGTATTATAAAAAATACAAGGATTGATAATTGGGACTTCTTGTGACTGTAATCCACATCTGGATTTGTCTTTCACTTGCTAATATATTACATGCAGTCCAGGGTAGTTCACTCTGATATGTGGTAATGGCTCTGGTGTAAACTTGTATATAAACATCAACACTCTATCAAGTCCACTGAAGCTACAAAGTGCCCATTTACACCAGCTTGTGTTTGTCCTGCTTATCTCTGATGACAATTTCTTAAAAAAAAAATCTAGTTATTTTATCTGCTATAACAAGAGATAACAGACGCATGCACAGTATTAATAAGGTCGCATACACACTTTCTAAATATTTATATCTCCAAAGAATAGAAATCAATACTGTATTATATATTTACCTATATTTGCATTTCGGTAACGATATAAATGGAAAATTGTAAACCCCCTGAAATACATTTATCCCTGGTTTCTTTTACAAAAATGCGAATTAATATAATGTACATAACTACCAATTAAACATGTACAATAATATGTTATCTCTATCTATCTATCTATCTATCTATCTATCTATCTATCTATCTATCTATCTATCTGTCTGTCTGTCTGTCTGTCTGTCTGTCTGTCTGTCTGTCTGTCTGTCTGTCTGTCTGTCTGTCTGTCTGTCTGTCTGTCTGTCTGTCTGTCTGTCTGTCTGTCTGTCTGTCTATCTATCTATCTATCTATCTATCTATCTATCATCTATCTATCTATATCTATTTATCTATCTATCTATGATCAATCTCTCTATTATCTATCATCTATCTATCTATCTATCTATCTATCTATCTATCTATCTATCTATCTATCTATCTATCTATCTATCATCTATCTATCTATCTATCTATCTATCTATCTATCTATCTATCTATCTATCTATCTATCTATCTATCTATCTTTCCTCTTTATTAATTTACTTATTAAATCAATTTATATATTTTGTACTAATATTTGCTAAATTACACAATTAAAATGAACAATAAGAATAATAACGGTTGAGGTATCAAGAAAACAAATACACTGGCAATGTACCAATAAATTGCTTAATACAAAGTTAACTATCTCAGCCAATTCAATATACAAGAACTGTTTAGAAATCTTTTCTTATTGCAGCAGCTCAATATAATAGAAAGACATTTATTTGTTTTGTCCGGGAGTGCTCTTTTTTGTAATAATCTGTAAGATGTGTCTATCAGGAGTGAGAATGTAATTTTAAAGGAAAGTCTATTTAACCCAAGGAGAATGGCGCGACCTCATTCCCAATCTCCAGCCATCAGCCCTGAAATGATCATTGTGACAATCTATTCCCCCCCAAACTTCAACAAGCTACAATTTACTCTTTCTCTATTTATCCCAGTTCAGTTATTGCTGTTCATGAGTGGCATAACAATCACTTATCATGGTGGATTTAGCTTATTTGTTCTATAATATTGACATATCTTGGCCAATTTGGTTCAGGAACACGGATCATTTAAATAAATAATTTATCGCCATATATACTTCTATCAAATCAGTAGCGATAAGCACATGAATACATAAACAATGCAAATTTGTAATACACATTAGCAAGGAACATATAATTCTATTATCTATTTATCCATCTATATGTTTGTCTTTATATCTATCAAATCTATCTATAGTACATCTACATCCATCTGTCTGTCTATCATCTATATTTATAATCTTCCAATCTATCTATCTATCTATCTATCTATCTATCTATCTATCTATCTATCTATCTATCTATCTATCTATCTATCTATCTATCTATCATTTATCTATCTATCTTTTTACATCTACCTAATCTATGTATAATACATCTACATCCATCTTTATATCATCTATACATCTATCTATCTATCTATCTATCTATCTATCTATCTATCTATCTATCTATCTATATGTCTGTATCTACATACATCTACCTAATCTATGTATAATACATCTTCATCAATCTGTCTTTCTATCATCTATATATCTAATCTTCTAATCTGTCTATCTATCTTTCTATCTTTCTATCTATCTATGTATCTATCTATCTATCTATCTATCTATCTATCTATCTATCTATCTATCTATCTATCTATCTATCTATCTATTTCTCTATTATCTATCTATCTATTTATCTATCTATATATTATCTATCATCTATTCTATCCATCTATCCATCCATCATCTATCTATCTATCTATCTATCTATCTATCTATCTATCTATCTATCTATCTATCTATCTATCTATCTATCTATCTATCTATCATCTATCATCTATCATCTATCTATCTATCTATCTATCTATCTATCTATCTATCTATCTATCTATAATCTATCTATCTATCTATCTATCTATCTATCTATCTATCTATCTATCTATCTATCTATCTATCTATCAATCTATCAATCTATCTATCTATCTATCTATCTATCTATCTATCTATCTATCTATCATCTATATCTATCTATCTATCTATCTATCTATCTATCTATCTATCTATCTATCTATCTATCTATCTATCTATCTATCATCTATCATCTATCTATTGCTCAATCCCAGTCAATCAATGTATGTATCCTGCACTTAAAAATACGACTATATATTCAATACGTAACTAATAATCCTTGCAAGGCGCACTAAATCATTTTTTATAACTGCAGTCACAAATATTTATTATTTATTATCATTTACACTTCCCCCCTTTAGATGAACACTGTTACTTGGGTTAATTAAATATTCTTTAATATATACACCAGCCTTAAAAGAATGCTTTCTATGCCCTATGTAAATTGATTGCAAAATATATGCAAACTTAAACAGTTTTTGTTAAAATAATATGCAATGCTCATATAGAAAAAAAGGGTTTCATCTAGCTCCGATCTGCTGGGGCTCAGTAATTAAGATCATCTTCCCTTGCAACATGTACTTAAACAATAGAATATCTGGAGAGTTCTAAAGAGCACAGTGTTTGAGAAGACAATGCTCACTGATTACATGCGAGAATTCTCTGCAATGTCATAATACTGCTGCCAAGTTATTTTGTTGGCTTATTTATTTATTTTTAACTAACTTTCATTCATTTGTGGTCTATCTGCAACCTGCTAATTTAACACTGGAGCGCGTTATTTCAGTGTTAGGAGAGAGAAAGAGGAAGAGAAAACAACAATACCGCAATGATCCAAATGATACAGTAAAATTATAGCAATTATGGTTATACTTGTAGAAGAAAACCTTGCTGAGATCAGCCAAACAAACTGATGCCTTGTAAGGATAACAAGCTTCTGGATTGACAACCAATGCTGGGAAAAGCAGGAGGGCATAAAGTGAAATATTTGCTTTTTTAACTCCAGCCAGCCAAAATTAACCTCTTCAAACACTGCTTTTATCACAACATTACCATCAGCATAGGCTGTGGGGAATATGACTAACTATACTTTTCTGCTTGTCAACCTATGTTTAAACAAATCTTACAGAATGTATAGGGACTGTCATTCATTTTGGACAAATAAACATTTTCGATTCAATGACAAAAAACAATAATTACGAGGCTAAAGCAACGTATTCTTAGGAGAACTGTTAGGAAAACAGTGTGGAAAAATACCTGTGTTTAATAAATAGAATATAAAATTACTTTTCATTATTAATCTATGGATTGCTCCTATTTTGATGTGGGGGAAACACAGCCTTGCAGTGTTCTCTGTTAACTACATGGCTGTACATAGGATAGATGTTGGTATATAATAATTATATATACAATATATCCAGATAAATACAGAGATTACTTTCATATCAGCAGCACATACAGCTCGCAATGACAAAAGGAGTATGAGCTCAAATGGCATTTTAAATACACTTTTATTCTCTATTTACTTGTTCTTGTTCTCGTTATATGTCAGTACCACTCTCTCTCTCTGCTTGTCCCCTCTATCCTCTCTTTCTTTAACACTATTAAAGGAAAATTAGTCATTTTTATGTATAAAAGAGGTAAATAATTATGTGGAAGAGTTTTTTTTTATCAAATGTTTTATTATAAAATAAATATTTGTTGTTCTTTTACTTGTGTGGTGTCAATGTCCACCAATAGTAGTAAGGAGATTTTCCTTGTCAGCCAATGAGCTTCTAACCCACAAGCTATATACAGACCTCAATTCCTGCTAGATTTAAAATAAAAACAGTTTAACTTTAAACATTATATATTTTAAATGTAATTACACTGTGTTTTTCATATGCACCAAATAGGATTTATTGAATTTATAAGCCCTTTAGCTTGATATGGGATACCTTACATGAACTGTTGTTTTTCTATATAGAACCTTTGCGTAATTGTATACGCTTTGCATTAAACGCATTTTTAGAATGATAGTTATTAACATGATTCCATGGTATTAATTTAACCTTGAAAACTACAAGGAGAATTGGTAGTAAATACCATTGCAATTGCTGAAATATTTAAACAACAAATCCGAATTCTCTCTGTTGTAAATGATGGATAGTTTGCAGGACAATCATACATTTCCCCAATGACATTTGAGACCAAGAAGGCAAAATGTTTGTTACGGAATTAACATAAAGTCACTGCATATAAGAGATATCAATAATATGTTGTAATATAGTGATTCTTAAAACTTTGTTATCTATAACCCGTTCAATAAAAGAACAACTGCTTCATCGTTTTCTGTATCTGATGTATTGGAACAAATAGATTTTCACAGAGTTTATGTCACAGTATTATGATACCCAATTGCACATTCCTTGTAATGTATTCCCAATAGTATGGTAACATATGTGCTAATAAATATGACATTTATGGAATATATTCTACTGACGCAGTCATGAAACTGTCACTTTGCTAGGGTATTTCCTGCAAGTCCAGACAATTAACAAACCTAAAAAATGTCTTGAATAGTTGTATGGTGATAAAGAATTGTATAATATAATTTTATATATCAGATAACATATTAATTCAGAAATACTCTCTCTCTCTCTCTGTCACACACACACTCTCTCTGTCACACACACACACACACTCTCTGTCACACACACACTCTCTCTCTCTCTCTGTCACACACACACACACACACACACACACACACACACACACACACACACACACACACACACACACACACACACACACACTCTCTCTCTCTCTCTCTCTGTCACACACATACTCTCTCTGTCACACACACACACACACACACACTCTCTCTCTCTGTCATACACACACACACTCTATCTCTCTCTGTCACACACACATATTCTGTCACACACACACATACTCTCTCTCTGTCACACACACATACTCTGTCACACACACACATACTCTATCTGTCACACACACACACACACACTCTCTCTCTCTCTCTCACACACACACACTATCTCTCTCTGTCACAAACACACACACTCTCTCTGTCACACACACACACAAACATACACACACTCTCTCTGTCATACACACGCACACTCTCTGTCACACACACACATTCTCTATATCAGACACACACACTCTCTCTGACACACACACTATCTCTATCTCTCACACACACTCTCTATCTCTCTTTAACACACACATTCTTTCTGTCACACACACACTTTCTGTCACACACACTCTATTATTTATTTCTAAGGGGCTAAGTTGAACATTCTTAAAACAAAAATAATATCATTTGGATTCCGTTATAATAACAATAATATTAAATCCTTCTTTATTTTTACTGTAGTAATTAATAAACTTCAGTAAGAAAAATAATAATAATAATAATAATAATAATAATAATCTATTATATAAACACAATACAGTTGTGCAGACAGTGACACAAGATAAAATACACACATACGTATTATGTAGTGTCACCTTGATGATGTATTAAAACAATTCATTGTACCGTTTAAATGATTATGAATACGACCTCTATCTTTTTGGGCAATAATCAATCATAAAATCTAGTCACAATATTCTGCAATATAATGTGCTTTAGATGTACAATATCCCTCAGTTTTGTATGTATCGAGAACTACCTATAAATGCCATATAGTGTTTTTTCCCCAAGTCTAGTAAAGAGCGACCTAAGATTGGGTCACTCATCATCAACATGAAGCAGTTTGCTTTAAGCTTTTAGGAAATATTCGTATTTTTCTCTATGTATGCTGATTTGTGTAGCTCAGGCAGCGAAAGGGAATCTTTTCACCTGATATTTTCTGCCAAGCACTCACTCCTGGCTTTTCTTCACTCTGTCACTCTTAAGGTAACAGGTCATTCTCACCTGTGGAGAAATGATGTGTGCTGAGGCAGGTCATGTAATCTCTTCTATTTACACAGTGGTAGCAGATAAATCCCCAAATAAGCCTATGATTTCCACAAGCAAGTATTTCTTTAGAGACAGAAAAACTACTCGCTTGCTTTTAAGCAAACACAAATCCTCAGATGACATAAAAATGTTTTTATGTTATTTTGAGTTTTACATAGATTGAGAAATTCACACATTCAAGTTATACTTTTATACTATGTGTATATGTGTGTATATATATATATATATATATATATATATATATATATATATATATATATATATATATATATATATAATTTTATCTATCTAATTACAAACAAAAACACATTTATATGAATACAACTTTAAATGCATAAAACTGATAAATCAGTGTGTTAAATCTTTGCTTAATGGAATATGAAACCCCACATTTTTCTTTCACTATTTATCTAGACTAGAGCATGTGATTTTACTTTGGCACAAGTTAAAGTGACATTATACACTAGATTTTTCTTTTCATACATGTTTTGTAGATGATCCATTTATATAGCCCATCTGGTAGAGTTTTTATAAAAATGTATAGTTTTGCTTATTTTTTAAGAACATTGTGCTGATTTCAAGATTCCTAGCCAAGCCCCACAGTGTCTGATGTATACATGTGTTTACAGACTCTGGTAGGCTCCTGTTTATATTATCTGTATTTTCATATGCAGGGAAGGGTGGGGGAGTTTCTGCTCTTTTTGTTTACCCAGCCCCTTTCAGTGGGTGTCCCAGACTACCTCATCAACAGTGCTAATCTGGGCGCTTCTAAGTAAGTTTTTAAAAGGTTTTATATTGGATTTTTATATCAGTATCTGTGCATATTCTTCTTTGTAGTAGTGTCTATTACATGCAGTTATATGAAAATTGGTGTATACTGTCCCTTTAAGCAATGCAGAAAACTGTACACTATTCCCCTGAGCTTTGCAAATTTCCTTTTAATATAGGCACCAGCTCAACAATTATGTGTAAAGAAAGCGACAATAAAAGGCTTGAAGCACATTATACGCCCCCTAAATAAACCTAATATTTAATTAATGGGTGCATTAGACAATTCAAAGTGTGAAAAAATATAAAAACTGCATTATGAAGAGAGGACCCCAATGAAAGCAACTTTTCAACCCCCCATACAGAGAAAATATTGGAGAAAGAAGCAAAAATGTAATACCTACAATGTTTAGGGCCTAATTCTAAAAAGCTCTCTGGGATGGTGAGATTCTATAAAAATACTCACCAGTCCTTCTATTTCACTGGTGGAATTATATGAAGCCACTTTTTCATTTTCCTATGGGAAGGAGATGCATACATTATAAAGTGAACAATGAAAATAGTAATTGAAAAGTCATACAAATAATTGAACCATTCACACAAAAATATGCAGGAAAAAAATGTATTGTTAAGGTGCATCAAAAATTGTAATAAAATTGTTGACCAAAAATAGTATTTTATCAAAATCGTAAAATTTGTATGTCAATTAAATTAAATAATTTAAGGAAATTGCTTCATTATATAATATTCCTCCCTGGCAAGAGTTTAATTATCATCAGGTTTTGCATTATATTGAATCCATTATTAGAAAACACCCTGCCATATGGAATACTTCTCCCTTTCAAGAGTTATGTAAACTCACTGAGAAACAGAAAATTAAGATATCAGATATATATACAAAATAATTTAATATAAAACATTAGATAGGGAATCATATAAATTTATTGAGAAATGGAACAAGAACGGTAAACTAGAAATATCAAAACAAATAATTAGTACTAGCTTAAAGTTAGTCGAGAAGAACACTATATCAGCCAACCTAAGAGAATCTTAATTTAGAATCATAAACCATGATTATATATTACCTAGGAAAGTATCTAAATGGAGAAAAGATTTTAAAAACTCTTGCCCTAAATGTTCGCTATTTAACCCAGACTTTATACATTATTTATGGACTTGTCCTAAGATATATCAGTTTTGGTGTAAAGTTTCATATTTTCTTTCAAGAACTTCCAATAGTAAACAAGTTGAATATTATTTTCTTAGATAAATTAGATTATGTAAGAACACTAATAATCTAATTATTACAACAATAATCCTAGATAGGAAGAATATTTTCAAGTTATGGATGCAAAACAAAGTCTCTACTGTTAAGATGTTAAAACTTGACTTGATCTATCAAATGATTTAAGAGAGGGATGACCTCTATTATAATATTACAGGCAATAGGATTGGTTTCAAAGGATAATGGAAACCCTTTATGAATTTATTAGAGCGTACTCAACTTCATAATATTCTTGGTCAAAATTTGTTTACGTTTATTAAGGAGGGATAATGAAATGAGAATAGATACATAAATGGAATTTTTATATCTTCTTTATCTTGTTAGATATTATTTGCTATTAATGGAATTGTTGTATGGAAAGCTTTGTATTTGGTATTTAATGCCTAATTTCAAAATTGTAAACTATTCTTTTTTTTTTTATAATTTGCTTTATTTGTGAGAATTATGAAATGAACATTACAACTTATGTAGACGCAGCTCCAGTTTGATTACACACGCAAAGTTTGATGTTGTACATTGGTATTATAAGCTAATTAATTTAAGGAAACAATTTAACCTTGAACTGGTGCAACCCACGTCTATGTGAAAGTGACCTCCTCTCCATGCCCATATGTAGTTTTATAAGGGCCAAAATGACTTCTGCAACGAAAAGGCCCACAGGGTTATGTTGTGTTCCTGGTACTAATCCTATTCCTACAAATTGTATACTTAAAAGGAAACTATCTGTTTTTAATATATGATTCCCAATTTGTCAGGATCTCAGAGTATATATCTAATCTATCATTTTTCAGATAATAGAGCTCTTCAAGATGTATCGACTCAGACACCCTCTGTACCCATATTTCAATTGTGGGTGGGTCTTTGGATTTCCAATTTTTAGCTATTAGTAATTTTATGCTATTAGACATGATAAAAAATAGTTTAAGAGAGGGTTTATGTTTTATCTTAGGGGGTTTATTCAGTAGCCAGAGTAGTGGGTCTAGTGGGAGTTGAAGTTCTAATATATCCTCTATTTCGGCAATAACCGATTTCCATAAATTATGTATAACTGTGAGTCATGCCACTATTAATGTGGCCACAACGCCAGCATTTATTGCTAGCACTGTGATATAGTCGATGAAGTTTTTGAGGTGTGTAATACCATCTATGAAGTATCTTTAGATTAATTTACATAGTAGCTGTGGAGATAGAGGTTTTTAGTGTGGATTGGACTATCTTCATGCCTGTGTGTTGTGGAATTATTATTCCTATATCTCTTCCCCAGCTTTCTAGGTATGGGAGAGGGTGCCCTGGGAATGGAGTGATTACTATTTTATACAACATCGATAGTGTGTGACAGACTGGGTGGCTCCTAATGCATAGCTGTTCGTAGTTAGTTAGGGGTCTAGTCATGTTTGGGGATTCTTTGTGAGTTGTAATGAAACTGTGAATACTCCTATATGTAAACCAGTTAGCGAGGCAGGTGAAACCTTGTTGTATCAGTTCGGCTTGTGATTTAATCTGTTCATTCTGTATAAGCCAGGATATCGGGAAGTCGTGGATATGTGAGGGGAAACAGTGTTTCTCTATACTTGTACCTAAATCAAATTCACCATTCGTTACCAAGGACGTGAGTGGGGAGGGTCTTGAAGAAAGGTTTGGGAAGTGTATCATTATTTTATTCCACATCGTGTAAGTTTCTGATATTAAGGGGTTAGTAATAGAGTGTTTAAATTTTTGCGTTGGGAATGACCAGCATTGTCTGCTAAGGTTTGGTGTTCCAGCAATTCCTTGCTCCATGTCTACTTATCTTTTAAGCTTACCATGTATATTCCAGTCAACTATCCTTTGTAGAAATATTGCGTACCTATAATAGGTTAGGTTAGGTAGGCCAAGGCCTCCCTGAGATTTGGGTAAGGACATAAGATGTTTATTAATTCTAGGGTGTTTCTTGTGCCATGTGAAGTCACTTAATGCTCGTTGTAATGTAGTTAGGTATTTTTCTGACAAGGGGATAGGTAGTGTCTGGAGGATATACAAGATTCTTGGGAATATATTCATCTTTATCAGGTTGATATGGCCTAGCCAAGATAGATTTTTTGATCTCCAGCTCGATAAATCTCTTATAATCTTTTTTTGATCTTTTGATAATTAAGCTGATGTATTTGCTCCATAGATGTGGCAAGATAAATTCCTAGATATTTAAGAGAATGTTAGTTCCATTGAAATGGGGTAAGTTTCTCCGCTATTTTCTTATTATACAAATCTAGTCTGATATTAAGGATCTCTGATTTAGGGATATTACCCAGAAAGTTCGATTGTAAGTGTAAATTGTCTAACTCCTTTATTAATATGGGTAATGCGATTTCCGGATTTGTTAGTGTAAATAAGATGTCGTCCGCGAATAGAGAAATGACATAATTTTGGTTGTTTATTGTGATCCCTTCAATCTGAGGGTGAGATCTAATTTTAACTGCTAAGGTCTCTATTACACAGGCGAATAGCAAAGGGGATAGCGGGCAACCTTGTCTCGTCCCATTAGATATTTTGAATGGGTCAGACAGAGTTCCATTTATTAATATTCTCGCATTTGGGTGAGTATATAGGGATGGTGATCTCTGATGAAGCGCATGTGCTCATGCGCGAAACGCGTTAGATGGAGCTCACCTAACTTGTTGTAAGCCTGCATTGCAATAAACTCCATTACTGACCCCAGGACTCAGCTTCCTTTTTCCTCATTTCATGAGTATATAGGGAATTTTGTTTTTAATTATACCTTCTCCGAATACGAAAGTCTGTAGTGTTAGATGTAGAAAGTCTCATGCAACACGGTCAAAGGCCTTTTCGGCGTCTATTGAAATTAATGGGAGTTTCTGATTTTGTGCATAGAAAATAGTGTTCAGGGCCCTGACCGTGTTGTCTTTTGCTTCCCTACCTAATACAAACCCCACCTGATCAGGGTGAATAAGGTCTGGGAGTAAAACATTAATTCTAAGTGAGATTGGGCGATAGCTTGTAGTTAGTTCTGGGAGCTTATTAGGCTTCAAAGTGTTATAATGCAGAGTCTGGGAAGGGGTGAGCAAGATCTATTGAATTGAAATATTGCAGGAAATGTAGGGATAATTGTTCTGCGAATATTGAGTAATATTTATATGTGAACCCATCGGGCCCTGGCGATTTATTGTTTGGGAGAATTTTAATCACTAACTGCGATTCTTCTAATGAAAAGGGTTCATCTAGTGCTTCTTTTTGTAGTTGAGTCAATTTAGGAAGGCGCAGGTTAGAGAGGTATTCCCGTAATGATTTTTTGGCGGGATTCAGTGTCAGGAGACGGACCGGTGTTTGGTTTTGGCAGATTATATAATTTTTGGTAGTAATCTCTAAACGCTTCAGCTATGGCTTGTGTCGATTTATGTGATTTATGTTTATTGTCCCTTATATGAAGAATATAGTTGGACCTGGATTTTTTCTTTATATATCTAGCCATTGAGCACCCTGGTTTATTTAAGTCAATGTATGAGTGTTGCCTATGTAGGAAAGCGCACTTTGTTCTTTGTTGAGGATAGAGGCCAAGCTAAAACGCTTAGCCTGCAAGGTTTGTAAGGTGGTGTAATCTTTTGTGTTTTTTTATGTATCTCTTCTAATTGTGATATTTTTTAAATGAGATTAGTGGTTGTTTCCCTCTTTAGTTTACTAATATGAGCTTTGTGTGCTATCAACTCGCCTCTTATGGTGGATTTGTGTGCCTCCCAGTTGTTTTGTAGAGAAGTATCCGTGTGGTTATTATGGAGGAAAAATTCCTCTATTCCAGTTTGGAGTTTTAGGGTAATAGTAGGATCAGATAATAGGCTGTCATCTAATTTCCAAATATATTGTTTCAGAGGTTTAGAAGGCCAGCTGAAGGCACAATGCACTCTCACATTATCTGACCATGTTATGGGGGAGATATTTGCTGATCTAGCTAAACTCATACTGGTAATATCAGTGAATATATAATCTATTCTCTTATATATTTTATGGGGGAATGAATAAAACATGTAGTCTACAGTGGTTGGGTGTAGTGTTCTCCACACGTCTAGACAACTAAGTTGTTTTAATATATTGCTTGATTTTTTGATACTTGCTGTAGTGTTAGATGATGTGTTTGAGGAGCTATTCGTGAGTTGATTGAAGGTCATATTAAAGTCTCCTCCTATTAGTAGCATGCCTTTTTGATAGTCTGTGATTATATTTGATATCTTTTTAAGAAAATAGTGTTGCTTAGTGTGTGGGGCGTATAGGGAGACTATTGTAATAGGTAGGCCATAAAGTAGCCCTGTTAGTAGGATATATCTCCCCTCTCTGTCCCTGTGTACTGCTACCTCATGAAATGGTATCCCAGCTTTAATTAAAATGCCCACCCCCTGAATCTTTTTCTGGGGGTGTGATGCGTAATAGCTTTTACCAAATTTAAAATTGAAAGTTTTTTGTTCCCTCCCTGGGGTTTCTTGTAGTAGGATTATGTCACCCTTCTTGCGTTTAAAGTCTATAAGTGCCGTTGTTATTTTCCTGGGGGAATTAAGACCTTTTGAATTTATAGATATGAAGTTAATGGACCTATCGTCATCTTTTCTAGGAACATGTGAGGTCATGATGTGGCTGGAATGTTGTGATGATTATTAATCTAATAGTCATAGAGGGGTGTTTATATAGAGTGAAGTTATGAAAGACGTATTGTGAGGTTGCCCAGTCCAAAACAATTTTAAAACATAACATAAAATAACAATCGAACCAAAACAGAAAATAACATAAAGTATTATAATACATTTCTAGATGAATGACAATAATAAAAAGAAAACAATAAAACAGTAAAAATAATATCCTCCTTTTTAGGGAAGAAAAAGGTGGGGAATGGCTACTCTTCCCCAGCAACCGGGGTTACGTAAAGTCTATACCTATTGACCCCTTTTAACTGGGTAGTGACATAAACTCAATACATGGCTAAAAATAAAAGCAACTAGCAAGAAATACTAACAACGCTACATCTATAGTTATAAAAAATTATTACAGCCTCCTAGATGAGGCATAAACGGCATAGCACATTATGCGGTCTCTGTCAGTTACATGATGACATTCTGTAGTTGCTATTGTAAACTGAGATACAATTTACAGGTGTAATACCTATAGACCCATAGCTTGGGTAAGAAAAAATATTTTTAGAAAACAATTATATATTATCAGTCTCTCTTCTGTGAAAGAGGGCTCAAAAGAGCGGACATATGTCTTTTTTGTAAGAGCGGTTAGTGTAAACAGTTATATAAGACAGTACTTATCTGTAATTAGGCTGATGTTGCGCATAAGGTATGTGTAAAATTTCATGGAGGAAGGCTTTGGTGAGTAGGAAAGGTCTGTTTCTTAGATTTTTTGGACACTGTGTTCCAGTTAAGGCACGACTCTGTAGATGGTTTATTCTTGAAAAGGGTCGACGGAGTATCCTCTGCTTCCGAGGGTGGGGATGGGGCATTAAAATTGATGCCTGAAGCTTTAGAGAGAGTGTCCAAGTCCGAAGACTCTCTATACACTAGCATTTTGCCAGCATGTGGTATTAGTAGGCTGAAAGGGAATTCCCATCTATACATGATGCGGTGCTCTTGAAGAGTTGAAGTTAGGAATTTCAATGATTTCTTTTTTTGGTGGATGGGCACAGGTCTTGGTAGATTTGCAGATCCTTGTCTTGAAATGACAAGGGATGAGTATACCTAGCTGCCGTCCAGATGGTTTCTCTGTCTTTAAAATGGAGAAGTCTGATAATAACATCCCTTGGCGGGGCAGATGCATTAGGACAAGGTCTTAAAGCTCTATGGGCTCTTTCTATAGCTGACTCTGTATAGGAGGTGGATTTGGTGAGATGATTGAACAGACTTATTAAATAGGGTTGGAGTTCTTCAGTAGGTATGTCTTCTGAGATTCCGCGAATCCTTAAATTATTTCTCCTACTCCTATTTTCTAAGTCCTCTACTTTATCCTGTAGAGTATGGATCAGGGTAGCTTGCTGCGATAAACCAGATTCTGTAGTGTTTAGCATGGAATTAATAACTTCCTGGCTCTCCTCCAAATCATCAAGTCTGGATCCTAAAGTGCCAATTTCTTTTTTAACAGTAGATATTTCAGATTGTATGAATGATTTGAGATCTGCTATGTCAAACTTGGAAGGTAATTTATCTATAGTGGCTTGTAGTGTTGAAAGTTGTTGTTGCGTGATGGAGTGATTAGTGGTATGTTCTGATGCTGGGGGAGAAACAGGTTGTGTTGTATCCTTTATCAATGAGGATGTGTCTGCTCTAATATGTTCTGAGGGAGAGAAGAAGGCAGACATAGATGATGTCTGGGTTGTTGCTTTCCCACTTTTGTCAAGTTTTGCTGGTCTTCTGGACGACATATTCCTTCAATAAAGTGCAGAGTTTTCCCTCAAGCAAATAAATAGTATTATTGGGGACTTCAGGTTCTGTTTTGTGTATAGTTTACTTAACTCTGAAATGTTCCCCCTACTGGGAGTGCTGATTTTAAGAGAGCTGATATTTACTTGTTATTGCTTTGTTAACTTCTCTATATCCAAAAAGATATAGTTTATCTCCAGTGGTTTCCTATTATGTCACGGTATGAGGAAGTCTTCTGGGAATCTTTAATTCAATCAGGCTAAATTAAAGTTAGATGTGGGTATAGCTATGCTGTTGATAAAATAAACCTGGTTTTCTCCTCTCCCTTTCCTTCAAATGATATTTTGTTCAGGCTTTATAAGTTTAACATATGGTAATGTATGTTACACCGCTCCTGTTATTATTAGGCATTCACAGAAGAAGTGATAATTTACATTCCATTAGCTCTTACCACCCGGTTTTTCATCTGCTTCATGCTGCGTCAGCTTACTGCAGGTGAGGCCGTTAGTGGGTTATGTGATGGCGACCGGGACTTTGTCACATGGGATATCCTCCTTCTTACATACTGGTGTTCGGTGTCTCAGTAGAGAGGGAGATGTCAATCACCACCGGAGCTCCCTGAAGAGGTTTCCGGCTTTACATGCTGCAGTTCCCACGTGTGTGAGATTCATGCGGTCTTTCTTTCTGTTCGCGGTGTCGGTGTTTCCCTAAGAGCTGGCTGATTTTAGATGCGTCCTAGGGTGTTATGTTTCTCAGGTCATATTATGCCACCTTGCAAGGGTGATAAGGGCTCAGAGACCGGTTAGTGAGGAAGAGCAGCTCCAGAGCTCACACACTATGCGGCCATGTTCTAGCACAGCCAAGCTCCGCCCCACTATTCTTTTTTTTTAATAAATAAAAAAATAAAACTAAAAAAAAAGTTTGTGTTGGTGTGGAAAACCATATCTAGACTGGAAAATTTTATAGAATTGACCCTTAGACCCTAACAGCACAAGGCACAAGAGAGAAGAGCAGACTTTATTTTTCAACAGAGAAGCGACTGTCCTCTTCAGTCTTTCAGCAAAGGTAGTCAAATGTAACTATTGTATGTAAGTTATATGCAGAAATCTGACCCATTTCATGTTGAATTCCTTATACTAGATTATTTTGAATCCAATGTACTTTAGAGCTATCACCACATTCTACATAATATGCTGTTAATTAACTAATATTTTATCCCTTACCATTAAGCCTTTCTCTGTACCCAATGAATCTAAACTTCCCTTATGAGCTATACTTGACTGATTAATCCCTTCTGCTCCATTCAGTGGGTCTTCGACCAAGTCAAGCCATCCCTCACTGTCAAAGCTGGACATAAGAAAGCCGTATGTACCATGTAATCCACTCTTGCCTCATGTGCCAGCTATGTAATAAATAAGAAGTACCAGTCTGTGTGACATTATTCTGCCTCTGGGGAATTCATATTCAAAATATCAATGAAATAATGTTCTACTTTGTGCGACAGTTATTTAATACCGTTACATAACTGCCAGATATGGAGCAAACTGTCACAACCTCTGCTACCTCTCCAGCATCCTGAATTGGCACCAGGATATATTGTATTAAAATGTGCTGAAGTCAGGTGCAAGTGCTGAAGTAATTTATGGTTCAGTTTTAAAATTTGAGGGGACACTGAAGGCTTAAAAGTAATAGCTATTTTTTAGTTGTTCGGCCCTATCTTGATTCCCTTTATAGAGTCATTACCTCTTACATGAGTGGCTAAGACCTTCATTGTGAGTACAAATAAGATTGGGGATATAGGGCAGCCCTGTCTTGTTCTGTTTCTCACCTGAAAATGGTGAGACAGAACACCAATAGCTTTAATTTTTGCAGACGGCAAAGATTATAAGCTAAAGATATGCAATATGATTTTGGGTCCTAGTCAAAAGACTTCTAGAGTAAGCTTAAAAAAATTTCAGTTAATATGATCTAATGCCTTCTCTGCATTTGTTGTTATCAAAACGGATTTAAGATTCTGTTTTTTTTTGCATGGGACATGAGTAGCAAAGCTGAAATAGTGTTGAGGGACGAAACCAACATGGTCAACATGGATGATTTCACTCAAAACAGTGTTAATTCTTTTAGCTAACCTTTTCCCTAAAATTGTTATGTCTGCATTTAGGAGTGAGATGGGCAAAAAGCTCGCAGATGATTCGGGGGCCTTGCCTGGTTTTAAAAGTACAGTTATGTTTGCTTCAAGAAAACAAGTTGTGAAATATAGGGTGTAAAACAGCATAAAGATTCGGGGGAAGGATCATTTTGAAAGTCTTATAGTAAGAGTTAGTTAAGCCATCAGGACCAGGGCTCTTCTCTGATGGTAAATCATCAATCACCTGTTGAACCTCCATTAACAGATGAGATAGGAGCATCTACGTCTTTAGCTTTCAAAGCATTTATTTTGTGTATATTCACTCGGTGGATATACTGGCACATCTAAACTTCAAGTTCCGGTGCTGAAGTAGATGGAATATTATAAAATTGACTATAAAAGTCACTGAAAATGTCAGCAATCTCCTTGCTATCTTGTGTTACAATGTTATCCTGAAGTTTAAGCTTTATATATATATATATATATATATATATATATCTTGTATAGGCTTTTAACACCATAGCTAACAATGTTCCAGCCTTATTGCCCTCCCAAAAGAAAGTATGTTAAATAAAAACTGCATTTCTTTAAGTTTCTTTTAGGAAAAGGATGTGAAGATCTTTCCTAACTGCTAATAACCGTATGAGGCTTACAGTTTAAAGGTAGCTCTGACAAATTTTTTTTTATACAGCTAACTATTGCCTTTAGTTCTGTTGGCTTTCAGCACTTAGTATTGGATTTGGGGAAGTACTGTTTCAAGAAAATGTGTTTTTTTTAAATATATATTGAAGAAATAGATATATGCGTATGTGTATAACCCTGTGTGTTTGTGTGTGTATGTGTCTATGACTGTGTCAATAGTGCATAAAAGTACCCCTCTCACAGTAGTGCCTTATATAGACAGTCAGCAAATATTGAAAGTATTAACAATACTGATCCCAAAAGCTTATTGCATAGAGCGTGGCAAATTGTCTCTCCAAACTTGAAGGAATGGAGAATATGCTTACCCCACCTAGTGTGACTTGTCCGGTCCTTGGGTGCTGCTTACAACGAGTCACGCTCAGCTATCACCACTGCTGTATGGGCACTTATGACTCACGTGAATTTCCAACTCACACTCCGTCCTTGCGTTCATGCCGGCACCCTCTTCAGACGTCAAGGGGTGTGTATAGCATGCTCCAAATCCAATTGGTCCAGTGTCGGGTCTGTAGGACTGAGTCTATCATGCTGAAGAAAAAAGGTAGAAAAGGTCAATCATACATAGTTCATCAAAGGACGGAAATTGAGCCCTAGCAAGGATTAGACAATCTTGAATGCTTTATTCCATGATCGTTAAAAATCAGAAGACACACAATGGACACATGGACAGCTGACACATTTTGGCAAAGAGCTGTTGTCAAAAGCTGATGGGACATAGAAAATTAAATCCATAGGTACAAATTGTCTCCTATTGGTTAACACTAATTGAATGATTTAATTGCCTGCATATACAAAAAAAATCTCTTTTGCTTTAAGGTAGGAGTACAAAAGACCTAAACAATCTAATATAAACTCACAAATATATACATATACACAAAAAGTATCAACATATTGATAAATATAGCTCTGCGGAATCTGTTGGCGCTCTACAAATACCTGATAATAATAATAATAATAATAATAAATACCAGGAGGATGAAAAAATATAACAAATGCATCCTACACATTTCAACTTGGATATATTTAATTTCATATGCGTAACGCTGAATAAATCACTTACCCTAAATTCTATTCCAAAGAGTTAGTGCAAATGTGTGTTTTAAACAGGCCCATGTAGAAGAAAGATTCACTTAATCATGTACATATATTATATTTTATTTTCCACTACATTTGTATTTACCCAAATCAAAGTTCCTAGATATCTCTATGAGCCAAATGGTTCAAATGTCTATTGTAAAAACTTTTTTAAAACTAGTGAGACCCCTGTTAGACGGGATAAAGAACAGGAATATACAGCATACTGGTCATGCCCAAATTATATGTACTAGGAAAGATATATTCAATCAGTCTCTATTAAATGTGTAAAAAGTATTTACATAATAGGGTAATAGCTATACTTTAAGATGATGATACAATACAGTCATTATTCGGAATATGTGATATGGACAGTGATATGATTGAGACTTGTGTAGTCTACTGACCTACTGTTATTTGTTGAGCTAGAGAATCAACTCTCCAAGCTCAAGGCAAGGATAGTCACTATGCAAACCTAAAATTACAAGAGAATACATAATAACTATAAAAAATGCATGCACATATCATACCTACGTAAGTGTAGATAGTAATAGCAGAGATTGACCAAAATAAGATAGCACTTAAAAGGGAGAGACTATTGCCAAAAATTATTCAGATCGTAATCCGAGTTCAGCCCCTGTGGGCATCTGGTTTTAAATTGAAGATCCAGAAAACTTCTTGTTTTGCCAATAGTCTCTCTCTATCACCTCCCCTAGATGGGGACAGAACCTTCTTAATACATGTCCTATTAAACGTGTCAACATTCTTATTGTGTACATGTGTGAAATGCTGCACTAACGGTGTGCTACCTAGTCCAATCCTAAAACTAGAGAGGTGCTCCCTAATTCTAGATCTAACCTCACTGGTAGTGAGTCCTATATATTATTTATCACATTCAGTGCAAGTGATCAACTAGATCACATAGGTAGATCTGCAGTTAAGACACATATTCTTTTGATAGCTATGACCTGTAGCTGACAATCTAAAAAATTCCCCTACTTCTACCTTTTCACATGCCACACAGTTTCTATTGTGGCATCTAAACATGACTTTTGAGGTTAGCCATGAAGACTCTTTAGATTTTGTGGACGGTAATTTGGATGGAGCAACCATATTCCCTATTGTTCTATTGTGTTTGTAGGCAAATTTAGTGACAGATTAGCTAGCTCGTCATCAGCTTTTAAGATTGAGACTTGCTTTCTTATGATGTTACAGATTTGATGGTATTGCTCTAAATAATCAGTAATGAACAGCAAACTATCTTTCTTTTTAAACTCAGGTATAGAGTTTGATTGGGTCTTGGGACCTATCAAGTCCTGATGATTTAGTTCTGCAACTGACTTAGCAACTGTACTTACGATACCCTTTTGGTACCCCCTTGCTTTTAATTTATCAGCCAAATTCTGAGATTCTAGTTCAAATTTGGCATTGTCTGAGCAATTCCATCTCAGATGGATAAACTGCCCCTTCACTATGCCTCTAAACACACTCCTCGGATGGCAACTCGTGGGATGGAGGAAGGTATTTTCAGAGATCGGTTTCCTATATACAGATGTAGAGACCTTTTCACCACTTATACTTAAGAGTGTTACATCCAGGTAATTGATACTACTAGCATTCCATTTTGAGGTGAAACTGATACCCAAGTCATTGACGTTTAAGTACTGTACAAAACTGACTAAATCCTACTGTTCACCCCTCCAGATGAACAGCAAATCATCAATGACTCTTCTATACACAACTATCTCCAAGCTGAAGGGGTTCCCATATCCAAAAATGTGTTCCTGCTCCCACTACCCCATAAAGAGGTTGGCGTAGGAGTGGGCAAACTTTGCCCCTATAGCAGTTCCACAGATCTGGAGGTAAAAAAACCCTTGAACTCGAAGTAGTTGTGCTTAAGAAAAATTTGGCTACCCTTATTACAAAATCACAATGCTCTGTATCATGTCCATAGTATTTCCTCATAAAGTGGGCTAAGGCTAAGAGACTCTTTTTGTGGGGCATAGAGGAATAGAGGAATTTTACATCTACCGTTAACCACTTATACTCTGATTTCCACTCTATATCTGCTATAAAATCACTTGGTGTGGCATACAAATTTAGTGTAGGTGTTACAAAGAATAACTTAGCAACTATAATAAATCAAATGTCAAAGCAACTAAAATAAATCAAATGTCAAAGCAATATGTATATCAGAATAAAATTTATTTATCTCATTTAAAATAACATGAAAATATCTAAATATTGTCTATTGATAATATGACCGGTCATATATAATTACAAACACTATGCTAAAAATATGTAAAATATGCTAAAAATAGCTAAAAGTAGCTGAATATTGATTGAGGCAACAAGGTCTAAAAAGATATTGGGATGGTTGCTCTATATAAATGTGTAAATCCACCTATGGAATACTGGCTCGTATGAGATTAGGTCACAGTAAAAGTTCCGTTTGGGAATAGGTAGGTATAAAAGTTCTGCCTAGGGATGAAATAATGTTAAAGCTCCGTTATAGGAATAAATGGGTGTTAAAACACCGTATGGAGATATTTGTAGTTCCGTTAGATGGTCCAAATAATAAAACAGGGGTTATTAGCAGTTTCTGTGATACTAAGATGATATCTTCTTTTAGGAATAACCTCTGACAACCACGCTGCAGGGCCGCTACACCTCTATGGTGCCTACCTGCTCCTTTCTCGAGCTGAATCCTCCGTCAAGATACATTTATAAAGGATCTCAGAACTAGCTTAAACCATCTTGATAAAGCCATGTTATGTGGTGAAACGCGTTGATGGACCTAGATGAATAATCACAAAGTGATAATACATTATTATCTACAAGGATTGCAAAGGATTCGTTGGGACTACTTGATCCACTTCTAATAATACTCTGCGCAGAGTTTCTCTCCCTGACCGGACCTACATTCGACACGCATCCAGCGTTCCTGACGTCACCAGCTGTTGTGAGCCGCGCCGGACACCTGTGCCGTACCTTGACGGGGGATTCAGCTCGAGAAAGGAGCAGGTAGGCACCATAGAGGTGTAGCGGCCCTGCAGCGTGGTTGTCAGAGGTTATTCCTAAAAGAAGATATCATCTTAGTATCACAGAAACTGCTAATAACCCCTGTTTTATTATTTGGAACATCTAACGGAACTACAAATATCTCCATACGGTGTTTTAACACCCATTTATTCCTATAACGGAGCTTTAACATTATTTCATCCCTAGGCAGAACTTTTATACCTACCTATTCCCAAACTGAACTTTTACTGTGACCTAATCTCATACGAGCCAGTATTCCATAGGTGGATTTACACATTTATATAGAGCAACCATCCCAATATCTTTTTAGACCTTGTTGCCTCAATCAATATTCAGCTACTTTTAGCTATTTTTAGCATATTTTACATATTTTTAGCATAGTGTTTGTAATTATACATGACCGGTCATATTATCAATAGACAATATTTAGATATTTTCATGTTATTTTAAATGAGATAAATAAATTTTATTCTGATATACATATTGCTTTGACATTTGATTTATTTTAGTTGCCTTGACATTTGATTTATTATAGTTGCTAAGTTATTCTTTGTAGCACCTACACTAAATTTGTATGCCACACCAAGTGATTTTATAACACATATCTTTAATATACTATTATATATTTTCAGATTATTCTTCATCCCCATAGCTGTTTAGCGCATACACACATTTCTCTTTTTTCTTTGTACCAGTTCCTTTATTATCTGCTTTATGGGAGCAGATTAGTGTGTATTGCAAGGGGCAGATTTGCGCACCATATACCCACCCCTTTTCTTATTCCACTCTATATCTGCCACTAGATTGAGAATGTGTTTCGTGTTCCTTACATAGCTCCACAGATCCATTACCATAGGTTCCAGGATCATGTCGATCCACTCAGACAAGTGTTCCAACAGAGATCTAATGGTGCTTACAACGGGCCTCCCAACTAGGTTGTCCACCAATTTATGTACCTTTGGGAGGTGGTTAAACACTGGGACTGTGGGGTGAGAGACAAGCAGATAATTTCCAGTTTCTTTGTCAATGAAGCCCATTTCCAAGCCATCATCGACTAGATCCTTCAGTTTTTTTTACTGAACAATTTAGTGGGATCTGAGTTCAAGACTCTATAATCATGAGTGTTGGAAAGCTGTCTCAGGGCCTCATTGACAAAACTGCTTTTGTCCATTACCACCACAGTCCCACTCTTGTCAGTGGCACGGATCACCAAGTTGGTATTTGAAGTTAGTTTATTCAGAGCATCCCCTTCTGTTTTTGTAAGATTGTTCTGAACCTTTTTTTGTGGTAGAAAAGTTTGGTTAGATCACTTTCAACCCGTTTCTAGAATTTTTCAATTGTTGGCCCCCTACTCTGAATAGGGTAAAAATTGGAGGAACACTTCAGTCAGGGTATACAATTTGATCTTGAGTAGTAATGTTCCCCCTGCTCACTGTTCAATAATTTCAGCACAGAAAGGCCACAGAGATCTTGAAAGTCCATTGTATCTAGACATGGTGTATTATTAGGCTCAAAATTGAACTGACTCTGTGGGTTTTCAGTGCCAGCGGTATCAGTCACTCCAGATAAATATTTTTTTAAAGTAACCTTTCTAATAAATGTGTTAACATCCAACAAAGTGTTGAACAGGTTAAAAGATTTGGTAGGAACAAAGCCCAATCCCAGACTTAAAACTTTCTGTTCAGAACCACTTAAAGGATGTGTAGACAGATTTATTACGCTATTTATTGATAGCGTGTTTGCTTCTAGTTTCTCCTTAGGGGGTAACCCCCTTTGTAAGCTCCTCTTGTGCCTTGAACCCCCCGTCTTCTTTCTGGGGGAAGGGAAAAAACCTGATTCAATTCTAAGCTTTCTACTATGCTCATGGTCTCTGTGAGTGGTGGAGTTTCTATAATTTGGGTGGTGTATCTAGATGTGGTAGGGGCATTTTTCAGGAACTGATTACTGCTATTTTAGTTAGCATTATTGTATATCATATGTTCACATATCTTAAGTGAGGATTTATAAGTGAGGCATTAAGAATTGGGAAAAATAGTTATACAAGAATTAGAACAAGGATTTAACAAGGGACAAGACACAAGGCAAGTGCTGTTGTAATACTGTGTTTTATGTGTTCCACTGTTTCCCTCTTTTGTAAAAATGCTCCATTTCTTCATGTTCCTTTTTGCTACCTCTTGTCTTTATAACAAGCTATTCTATTTAATAACTCCTTCCCACTCACCACTCGCACTATTCATTAGTCCATCTCTTTTACCCTTACCTCACTTTGGCACTCATGAACTTCACACATTCCTAAACACTCTCTCTCATCCCTGCAGCTCATCCCAAAAACAGTCTCACTACTGCAAATCTGTAACTCATCTTATGTCACTCTCCCTCTTGCTCATACTAGCTGATGGTGATATCTCTACCTAATCCTGGTCCCACAAAACTTCCTAGCCTTGCACACCCATGTATGCCTTCCCATAGATTTGGAAAACAAAACTCTGGTAACCTTACTCAAATTCCTCTTGTATCTAAAGCACCCCCTTCACTTGTGCACTCTCAAACTCGTGCTTCAATCCATGACCTCTTTATCTCCCACTCCCTTAACCATCTGGCTCTCACTCTTCTCCGCCTGTCTCTCTCTCCTTCAGACACAGCATCCACTGCTGCATTGTCACATGGGGGACTTTAATTCACCCACACTCATAGGTTTGGAAATAGACAAGAAAGTGGTGTAGATATTTTACTTTCCTCTAGGTTTGGAAATAGACAAGAAAATGGTGTAGATATTTTACTTTCCTCTAGGTTTGGAAATAGACAAGAAAGTGGTGTAGATATTTTACTTTCCTCTCGTTGCACCTTTCAACAAATACAACCCATCTCTTCCCTCACATTTCCTCATTTGAAACCCACATGATTTGCTTATTCTCTCTCCTCTCTATACGTGTTGCCATCATATACCACACCCTGTCTCTTCAAATCAGTTTCTAGATCATTTTGCTGCCTGGCTACCTAATTTCCTCTCCTCAGGCACCCCTGCCCTCATTTTTGGGGACTTCAACTCCCTGTTGACAATCCCACTGCCTCCTCTGAAAAACAACTTCTGCAATTCACTTCCTCTTTCGGTCTTTTACAATGGACTGACTCTCCCACCCACAAAAGATGGTCACTCCCTTGATCTAATTTTCATCTATTGATTCACTATCTCAAACTTCACAAACTCCTATTTTCCTCTTTCTGACCATCATCTCCTCACTTGCAACATCACACCACTCACAGTAAATCTCCCTTCTTCTACCCTTAAACCAAACTCCACAGATGCATTAAGTCACTAGATCAGAAACAGCTCTCAAGCTCTCTCAAACCTCTGCTCTCTTCTATCTCCTCCTTTTCCTGCCTGACCAATCTATCTACCACTACAATTCCACCCTTACATTGGTCCTTGACAATTTGGCCCCTTCTACCATAGCTCAGAAGTCACACACTTGTCCTCAGCCTTGGCATACCCCTCTGACATGCTACCTACGCAGATGTTCCCATACTGCTGAGTGACACTGGAGAAAATCTTGGAGTTCAGCTGACTTTCTTCACTACAAGTTCATCTTGCACTCCTACTATTCTACCCTTAACCTTTCTAAGCAAGATTACTTATTTACTCTTATCTCTACTCTTATTTCAAACACCAAATGTCTGATCTCCACTTTCAATACTCTTCTCCGCCTATCTCCTATTGCAACTTCTCTCTCTGTTTAAGATTTTGCCAGCCACTTCAATTACAAAATTGATTTAATCAGAAACGAAATCAACTCTCAACATACTCGTGGCCTCTAACCCCCTCAAAAGCTCACAATCATCCAAACCCACATAGCCATAAATTTAGCTCTTTCGCCCCTATTACTGAGGAAGAAGTTTCTGTCCTTATACTTGTCCTCTCACTTCACTACCTGTCACCTTGATCCCATCCCCTCACATCTACCTCCCTCCCTCCCTCCCTCCCTCCCTCCCTCCCTTTCTTCTACCCTTACCCCTATACTCATACACATTTTCAACCTCTCCCTTAGCACCAGTATATTTCTCTCATCTCTAAAACATGCACTTGTCACACCTATCCTCAAAAAAACTTCACTCAATCCAACCACCCCATCCAACTACTGCCCTATTTCCCTACTCCCCCTTGCCTCAAAACTTCTTGAAAAGCTAGTATATGCATGTCTATCACATTTCCTTACATTAAACTCCCTCCTTGACCAACTACAATCTGGATTTTGCCCCCAACACTCCACAGAGACAGCAATCATTAAGGTTACCAATGACCTACTTACAGCAAAATCAAAAGGCCACTTCTCTCTGCTAATCCTCCTTGATCTGTCTGCAGCCTTTGATACTGTTGACCACCCTCTTTTGCTCCAAACCCTCCAATCCTTTTGTGACACAGCCCTCTCGTGGTTCTCTACCTACCTGTCTAACCATACATTTAGAGTAGCTTTCTCTTGTGCATCATCTGCCCCTTTACCACTTTCTTTTGGGGTACCAAAAGGCTCTGTCCTTGATACCCTTCTCTTCTCAATTTACATGCCATTATTTGGTTCATTAATAAAGTCCCATGGGTTTCAATATCATTTGTATGCTGATGACACCCAAATCTACCTCTCTGCACCAGACCTATCTCCTTCCTTGCCAACGTGTATCATTAACTGTCTTTCTCAAACCTACTCCTGGATGTCCTCTCACTACCTTAAGTTAAATCTCTCCAAAATGAGCTCCTTATTTCCCGCCTTCTTCCAAAAACTCCACCCCCCATTTTTCTATAACTGTAGATAACTCCATCATTACCCCTACCCTGCATGCCCGACATCTTGGGGTCACACTTGCCTCAGATCACTCTTTCACTCCTCATATTCAGTCTTTGTCCAATTTTTGCCACTTTCCCCTTAAAAACATCTGTAACCTTTGACATTTTCTTACACAAGACACAGCTAAGATTTTAATCCACTCTATCATCCTTTTCCAACTTGACTACTGCAACTCCATCCTCTTTGGTCTCCCTAGTTGCTGTCTAGCTCCTTTACAATCGATAATGAATGCCTCTGCCAGGCTCGTCTTCCTTAAAAGTTGCTCTTCCTCTGCTACACCTCGCCGCCAATCCCTTAACTGGCGTTTGTGAGGATCTAAATGCAGAAGTAAGCAACGGCTTGTGCCCTTTGGATATTTTTGTAGTCGGATTCATTACGGTAAATGATCCCCACACTAAGATCTGTGCAAATATGGATCTTAGAGTAGGGAACTTTTACAAGAATCAATCTGGTTCTGAATATAACCGAGGGCATGAACTGCTGCTTACTTCTGCATTCTGATTCTCAGTCAGGATCTGAATGCACATCTCTAGTATATATTTGTATATACTGTATGTATACATATATAAACACATAATACACATGTATAGACAGATATATACATATATATACACACAAACACATATTTAGTTATTTATTTATATATATATATATATATATATATATATATATATATATATATATATATATATATATATATATATATATATATATATTCATTATAGCACTTTACATTCAAACACCTTGTCATACACTATATACATTTTAGCCCCTTTTTTTAATCTGAAAGTGTATATATAAGTGTAATACTTCATTTTAATTTACTTATGTTGTGTTTTTTTTTTATCCCTTACACTTTACACTTTTTTCAGTCACCCTAACCTGAGGAGCACAAATTATGTTTGCACTCTAGCACATCCATTTACTTTCAACTTGTAATGCACGTGCAAGTTATCATGGTCATGATATTGCTTATTGCGACTCAAGCTAACTTTTTCTTGAAGCTCTGTAGGTCTAAGGTGGTGTTGCGTTAGCGAGCGATAAGTGTTCTGTGCGCTTGATTAAAGTTTATGAGGAGTTAATGCAGTCACAATACCTGCATTTCTTGAGGTTACTGCGCAATGGGTTTTGCTCTCACGTGCAAATAATTTACTTTCAACTTGTTTGCACGCTTGCAGGAAAAAAATAGCGCACCACTTGTAATTAGACCATAGTGTATAAATAGAGGAAGTTTGGAATTCAGAAAAAAAATCTAGCAAGAGTGCCTGTTGCTGTGGTTGAAAGAGCCTTAAGAACTGCTAAACATCAGAAATTATAAGTAAAGGGTTGTATGGGAGGGTTGAAAGAGTTTGGGTTAGTAATCATAATAAATGGCTTGGTGATAGTAGAATTCACAATTAAATGTGACTGAGGATTAGGGTAATTACTATGGAGGTTTTGTGTCAACCATAATAACTAATGGCTGGAAAGTAGTAATGGTTAGGGTTAAATGGTTGTTGGGTAATAATAACTGTAAGGCAGTTGCAGTTAGGGCTAATTGTGGAGGGGCTTTCAGGTCAACACAAATAAATTTAACATAAGGTGGGGTGGCAGAACAGTGCAATTAGGATATTTTTGGTGGGTGCTTTCCTTTTACACAGGTTTATTTGTGGTGGGTGCAGTTGGGGACAGTGGTGATTAATTTTAGAGAGCATTAACCTAATTATTTGTTTTTGAGCCTTTGAGTTATGTGCCCTTAAAAGCAGAAGGATCACAACTAGAGCAGGTATACAGCTGCTTTTAGGCCTTTACACTGAAGAGTAATCAGAGGCAACTATGCGGGCTGCCATGCATAATAGCCACATTACTTTTCTAATCCATTGTGGATTTTCTCTTCAACATTAAGCAATTACTTCTCACCACATTGCACATCACATGGGCTGATTTAAGGATCTTGTTGACACATATACACGTCCAGACAGTTTAAAGATAAGAGCATCTCTCACCACAGATCCTTAAATGACGTACATTATTTCTCAAAACCTGGGCCATGATGCATTTGCAAGGAGTGGATTGGCTTACTTCCTACATTTGGATCATGTTTGATAAACCCTACTATAAAGTGTCAGTGTTTGAAAATGTGCTGAAGTTGCGTTCAGTAAATTGAACAGACATTCTGTATCTCTCAAATATAATCCATATTGAGTTGTTTCTTAATATAAGCACCTGCCACAGCTTAAATTACTTTAAAAACAGAGTAAAACCCAAGGCAATGCTGAACTGAAATAATTCAAGAAAATTGTATCACAATACTTCTTTTTTACAGAAACTGCAGTGTAACTTGTTTTCTTCATAATTTAATACTGTAATTTTTTGCTAAAAACACAGAAAAATGGATTTATACCATTATTTCTGTTTAAAAGACATGATACAAAAACCTAACGTTATTAATCCTTTTCACAAACAGATATAGTACAGTTGCAGAATACCTAGCTCTGCTACACAGGGAGTAAATGATAAACAGCATGATCTCTAACATCAGATATGACAGCTGCATCCTTGCTGATTTAAGGTTATGGACCATTCACGCCAGGATTTCATTCACAACTTGCTTTTCACCTCTACTTATAAGAATAGCTTTTATACTGTTTCCATTACTCTTGGTAGTTATTGTCTTCAGAAAAACCTTCAATAGTATATGGTATCTACTATGCACAGTGTCTGATATATACTGGTAAAATAAATGCTTTCGTGCACACCTCTATAGTACTATAGATTAAAAACATTCAACTTTGGCCCCTAAAGGGCAAACAGCAAACACCTTGTGTACCTATATTTGCCTCTGCCAATTTGCATTTATTTGTATGCCTATTTGTGAATAGGTATGTGTGCAAATATATGGGTGTGTTTGTGTATGTGTATATGTATATGTGTGTGTGCGCATGTATATATGTCTGTGTATGCATATGTGCCTATGTTTGTGTGTACCTGTGTATGTGTATATGTTTGTCTGAGTATGTATGTGTGTATATATGTTTGTCTATCTGTGTATGTATGTGTGTATATTTTGTGTGCCTGCATATGTATAATGACCATAAATGCATATGCGACCCTTAAAGGGACAGTATACACTCATTTTCATATAACTGCATGTAAAAGACACTACTATAAAGAATAAGATGCACAGATACTGATATAAAAATCCAGTATAAAACTGTTTAAAAACTTACTTAGAAGCTGTCAGTTTAGCTCTGTTGAAAAGGTAGCTGGAAAGCCCACTGCAAGTGCGAAATAAGACACTCCACCCCTCCCCCTTCTTTTGCATATGAAAAGACCCTTTACACAAACAGGAGCAAGCTGGAGAAGGTAGCTGACAGTATTCACATAAAACTACATAATACCGCCGACACCTACATAATATTTATTAACCCCTAATCTGCCGCCCACAACGTCGCCGCCACCTACCTACACTTATTAACGCCTAATCTGCCGACCGGACCGCACCGCTACTATAATAAATGTATTAACCCCTAATCCGCCTCACTCCCGCCTCAATAACCCTATAATAAATAGTATTAACCCCTAATCTGCCCTCCCGAACATCGCCGACACCTAACTTCAAGCATTAACCCCTAATCTGCCGACCGGAGCTCACCGCTACTCTAATAAATTTGATCGGAACAGCCAATAGAATGCAAGCTCAATCTGATTGGCTGATTGGATCAGCCAATCAGATTGAACATTGAATCAGCCAATCAGATTGAGCTCGCATTCTATTGGCTGTTCCGATCAGCCAATAGAATGCGAGCTCAATCTGATTGGCTGATTGGATCAGCCAATCGTATTGAAGCTGAATCTGATTGGCTGATTCAATCAGCCAATCAGATTTTTCCCTACCTTAATTCCGATTGGCTGATAGAATCCTATCAGCCAATCGGAATTGAAGGGACGCCATCTTGGATGACGTCCCTTAAAGGAGCCTTCATTTGTCGGTAGTCCGTCGGTAAAGAAGGATGTTCCGCGTCGGCGGGATGAAGATTGAAGATTGAAGACCCCGCTTGGAAGATGACATCGCCCGGATAGAAGACTTCTTCAGTGCCTCTTGGAGGATTACATTGCCCGGATGGAAGACTTCTTCAGCGCCGACTGGAGGATCACTTCATCGGATGGAAGATTTCTTCAGCGCCCCTTGGATGATAACTTCTGCCGCTCCGGATCTCCTCTTCAGTTCCATCGCTGCTCGGCTGAGTGAAGACGGCTCAAGGTAGAATGATCTTCAGGGGATTAGTGTTAGGTTATTTTAAGGGGGGTTTGGGTTAGATTAGGGGTATGTGGGTGGTGGGTTTTAATGTTGGGGGGGGTTGTATTTTTCTTTTACAGGCAAAAGAGCTGAATTCTTTGGGGCATGCCCCACAAAAGGCCCTTTTAAGGGCTGGTAAGGTAAAAGAGCTTTGAACTTTTTTTAATTTAGAATAGGGTAGGGCATTTTTTTATTTTGGGGGGGTTTGTTATTTTATTAGGGGGCTTAGATTAGGTGTAATTAGCTTAAAATTGTTGTAATCTTTTTTAAATGTTTGTAACCTATTTTTTTTATTTTTTGTAACTTAGCTTTTTTTTTGTACTTTAGTTAGTTTATGTAATTGTATTTAATTGTAGTTATTTGTAGTTAATTTATTTAATTTATTTATTGATAGTGTAGTGTTAGGTTTAATTGTAACTTAGATTAGGATTTATTTTACAGGTAATTTTGTATTTCTTTTAGCTAGGTAGTTATTAAATAGTTAATAACTATTTAATAACTATTCTAACTAGCTAAAATAAATACAAAGTTACCTGTAAAATAAATATAATTCCTAAAATAGCTACAATGTAATTATTAATTACATTGTAGCAATCTTAGGGTTTATTTTACAGGTAAGTATTTAGTTTTAAATAGGAATAATTTATTAAAGTATAGTGTAGTGTTAGGTGTAATTGTAACTTAGGTTAGTTTTTATTTTACAGGTAAATTTCTCTTTATTTTAGCTAGGTAAGCTATTAAATAGTTAATAACTATTTAATAGCTATTGTACCTAGTTAAAATAAATTGAAAGATGCCTATAAAATAAAAATAAATCCTAAGATAGCTACAATATAATTATTATTTATATTGTAGCTATATTAGGGTTTATTTTAAAGGTAAGTATTTAGTTTTAAATAGGATTAATTTAGTTCATAATAGAAATATTATTTAGATTTATTTAATTAATATTTAAGTTAGGGGGGTGTTAGGGTTAGTGTTAGACTTAGGTTTAGGGGTTAATAAATTTATTACAGTGGCGGCGGTGTAGTGGGGGGCAGGATAGGGGTTAATAAATGTATTATAGGTGGCGACGGTGTAGGGGGGGGCAGATTAGGGGTTAATAAATTTAATATAGGTTGCGGCAGGGTCCAGGAGCGGCGGTTTAGGGGTTAAACTATTTATTTAGTTGTGGCGAGGTGCGGGATCGGCAGGATAGGGATTAATAACTTTATTATAGAGGGCGGTGGTATAGGGGGGGCAGGATAGGGGTTACTAGGTATAATGTAGGTGGCGGTGGGCTCCGGAAGCGGCGGTTTAGGGGTTAATACATTTATTATAGTTGCGGCGGGGTCAGGGAGCGGCGGTTTAGGGGTTAATATGTATAGAGTAGCTTGCGGTGGGCTCCGGGAGCGGCGGTTTAGGGGGTAATAACTTTATTTACTTGCGGCGGTGTAGGGGGGGACAGATTAGTGGTGTTTAGACTCGGGGTACATGTTAGGGTGTTAGGTGTAGACAGCTCCCATAGGAATCAATGGGATATCTGGCAGCAGCGAACTTGTACTTTCGCTATGGTCAGACTCCCATTGATTCCTATGGGATCCGCCGCCTCCAGGGTGGCGGTTTGAAAACCAGGTACGCTGGGCCGGAAAAGTGCCGAGCGTACCTGCTAGTTTTTTGATAACTAGCAAAAGTAGTCAGATTGTGCCGCACTTGTGTGCGGAACATCTGTAGTGACGTAAGAATCGATCTGTGTCGGACTGAGTCCGGCGGATCGAAGTTTACGTCACAAAATTCTACTTTTGCCGGTCTCTAGCCTTTGATAACTAAGGCGAATCAGCCTCGCCACAAATACGCTGCAGAATTCCAGCATATTTGAGGTTGACGTCTTGATAACTAGGCCCCTTTGTCTGCTATTTTTGATGTTTTATAATATTGCCAATTTGTTTTCTAATTTGTAATCTCAACTGGCACTACAGGATCCAGTAAACACAATAATACTGTTTAGACAATGTTTGGTAAGAAGGATAATGTTTGTTATACACTTTTAGTTTAATTTAGTTGAGTTTTTATTTTGATTATAATTTAGTTTGTTAGGGGCATTATAATTCCGGATATTTCTGTCAAATACTGTGGCGATTCTACTGTGAACTCGGTTGAGGAAATAAATGCATCATATAGACTGTTAAATCTGATGCTTACTCTGGAAGTCTAAGAACCTTTAAAGTAATCTCCCACCAAAAATCACTATTATCATTTCCCTGGCAGACACAGTTCCCTATGCCCAATCCAGTGTACTTTGCTATATGCCTCTATATATATATATATATATATATATATATATATATATATATATATATATATATATAAAAATAATAAGGTAGATAGAAAAAAGCACTCACTGGACTTCAGCATTCTTAGAACCAACAATAATTTATAGATCTTATTCTAGCAAGAAGGGAGGCTTACTGGATTTACACCTTGGGTACGCGTTTACCTAATGGTTTGAATTCCAGGTATGATATCATCAATCATTGGGAGTAAATTTAATATAAATATTAATATAGTCTCTACCATTAATGCCTGTTCATCTATGTATGCATAGATTTTTTAATATGGTGCTTTGAACCAATGTGAATAGTGTATTGATAGTGCTACTTAAAGCTTAATATTTCTATTTTTGAAAGTGTTTTACTTATTTACTATCTTTGACTATAGTGAACATTTATTTTAATACCATGTCACTATTTGATAATTAATAGTATTTCCATCAATTTTTTGTACTATTCGGTAGTTCCATAAGAGAATATTGGTCTATTTTGAAGTGTGTTTTGTATTAAAATAATTGCACCGTGTTTAGCATTTCGGCATTTCAACATGCTATTGTCCAATATATTCCTGTTCACCTCAAGTGGCTCTTTATGTATCTAAGTATTGTAAAGTGTATAAATTATAAGAGTGTATCTCTGTATGGGATGTGTATATACCTGCATTTAATAAGTTATTTTTGTTTGTCCTGCATATATCTATTCTCATGTGGGTTTGAATCTTGTGAAACAGTGTATATATATTTTTGTTGCAGTATAATTTCTATGCGTTTTTTATGCAGTTTGTTATATCCTATATATTACGTGCAGTGAACACCTGTGGGGGGTGGGTAAGTTTTACCAACTATGATTGGTTCATTTCATGGAGGCGGTATATTTGTTTTAACCTATCATATTTGTGTATATGTCTTTTAAGCAGGTGTGAGGGTCAGCACTACAGGCTGTGACTACGGATATTCATCCGAAACGCGTAAGCCTTTTAGTTCTGCGCCCGTGATGACCTTTGATACTATTGTTTGCTGTGTACATTTTAATTTTCATATCTAATAAAGGACTGGTTTTACCTTTTCATACCGGTGTTGTATTCCCTTTCTAAGTAATATACACATATTAACACATAAATATATATGTATATAAGCATATACATATATATTTATAGACAACACACAGTTCCCCCAGACCACTATGTAACATTATTTTTCTAACACCCCACACCCGCACACTTTAACCCCTAAAAACTGCTTTGTGCAATTTTTTATTTTATTTTTATAAATGCTACTTTTTTTTTTTTTTTAAAAATGGATCTCATGTTATTTTGGGGCAATTGGGGGACATTTTAAAAATTAACCAGAATTCTAATTTTTTTGAGCGCTAATTGATATCTTGAGCTCACAGTAGCAATAGTCACTTGTAAAGGCTGGTTATTTATTGCGTGCCCGTAAATGGGCGAATTTGCCCATTTAGGGGTGTGTGATAGATTAACACTCCACTTGTAATCTAGCCCTGCATGTGATAATTATGAATTGTCTAGGTCCCTATTTTAATACAAGAACTATGCAGCAATATGGATATTAGCATATCCACAACTGTTACAATAAATACATCTGATTGCTATATAATATTGTTACTGTACATTTACAAAGTTATACATTTTGACCTTGATTTCATTCTCTCTTTCTTTCTTTCTTTCTTTCTTTCTTTCTTTCTTTCTTTCTTTCTTTCTTTCTTTCTTTCTTTCTTTCTTTCTTTCTTTCTTTCTTTCTTTCTTTCTTTCTTTCTTTCTTTCTTTCTTTCTTTCTTTCTTTCTTTTCAAAATGATCACAATCTTAACTCCCTCAATATGCAATTTCCATTTCCTTTTAACAGCACCAATAATTCCTGTTGATCACCGAAAACTACTCTCCAGGTTAAACGACTTCTCTCACCAACTGACCAGGTCACTCATCTTCATGATATAGCATTTTCTCTTCTCTTAACTGTCTCCTCTCTATCTACATATTGCAACTTTTGAAATCTTGTAGATATATTTTCTTCATATGTTAACATTTAATTGATGGTGATGATGTGTTTAGTATCTATTTTTATTTGGCATGATTCAATTGTCTTTAAAAAGGGCTTCTGCTGCTGTTGTTGAAATGAAATCTGAGCAGATTGGTCACGTATATCATCCAATATACTGTACGTTAGTTTTTGATCTGTGGGCAGCACTTATCAAGTGCTTTGGCTGTTTAATTTGATGTGTCCATTTTCTTGTCAATCTTTGTTCAATAACTTTTAGTCTGGTGGATTATGATCACTGAAGTCAATGTTGTCCAATATCTGATATCTCTCATATACGGAAATAATGTTATAATTATGAATTGTTATTGCTCTGAAAAAGGTATAACGGGAGCTGAAAAACAAACAAAATACAGAATTGACTAGATAGGAATCATCCCCTTTATGTTTTTGTTATATTGCACCTATATATAAAAAGTATAATATGCCAGCTATCATATGTCAGCTTCCAGGGCGTAATATCTCCAGAACTACTAAACTGATTGTCATGCTGGGTGTTTGTCTAAAAGAATGATTTATATTCCTGCTTCAGTAAGGTGTACTGTAACTTTTAGGGAGGCCTAGAAGATGAGTTAGGCCCTAATTGTAGTAGTTTTTATAAGCTCTGTGTTTGTAGCATTAAGTTGCTTGTATATTGAGTTTTTACCTCTTACCCTAATAGTTTACTGCTTGGATATTGTGGTTTGACTTCTGCTTCCATTGACTACACTACTGTTTAATCCTTTGTTTGAACTGACTTGGTTTATGACTTTAGCTTGTTTTTGGAGTCTGCATTTGATAAATGATTTTGTGCTGCTTTTGCCTGTGAGGCCTTGACCCGGACTGTATGACTTAGATTACCTTAACCCTGGATACATTTTGCTATCAGAAAACCTGTATTTAATTAACTTATGGAAGTTTATATTCGTCTGTATAGATAACTTTTAAAAAAGTTTTGTCTTTCTTTAATAAATGAATATATAAATTAAAGGGATACTAAACCTATTTTTTTTCTTTCACGATGAAGATAGAGCATGCAATTTTAAGCAACTTTCTAACTTACTCCTATCATCAATTTTTCTTCGTTCTCTTGCTATCTTTCTTTAAAAGGCAGGAATGTGATGCATAGGAGCCAGCCCATTTTTGGTTCAAAACCTGGATTATGCTTGCTTATTGGTGGCTAAATGTCAGCCACCAATAAGCAAGCACTATCCATGGTGCTGAACCTAAAATGGGCTGGCTGCTAAGGTTTACATTCCTGCTTTTTAAATAAAAATAGCAAGGGAGCGAAGAAAAATGTATAATAGGAGTAAATTAGAAAGTTGCTTAAAATTTCATGCTCTATCTCAGTGATTGGCAACCTTTTTTTTTGCTGTGGCACACTTTTTTACATTAAAAAATCCTGCGGCACACCACCATCCCAAAATATTACAAATTGACACATTGTAGCCTAATAAAGGATATATATATATATATATATATATATATATATATACACATACTGTATACACACACACTGTACTGTGCTGTCATGCTATACCTCCTACAAACTATACATGACATATTGACATTCTTTTACAAACAATCATAATGATTGTCTGTGAATGAATGTCAATGTCATGGTTGTAAATGATGCCTGATGAGCCTGTCACATACCTCCCAATAGTTCAAAATTTGAAAGAGGGACACCCCTGCACTGTTGTCAATCTGCCGCGGCACACCTGAGGATCTCTCACGGCACATTAGTGTGCCACGGCACACTGGTTGAAAAACACTGCTCTATCTGAATCATGAAAGTAAAAAATGTAGATTTAGTGTCCCTCTAAATGTTGCTGATTTTGTAGGAGCTGAATAAAATATTAGAGACAGTTGAGCTACTAAGTTCAGTCTCATTGTACTCTTACCCCTGACCCTTGTTTGAACACTGTGCTTATGTCCACATTATTTTGCATCTATTGCAGTTTCTGCAACTTTACATTCACACTACATGCTTTGTAAGAACATTTTTCATTTTAATAACTCCAAACTCCAAAGAAAGAATGATGCATTTATGCTTTTGTCTATGATGATAATAAATATGTGGAAACCATTTTAAATATATCTTTTTATTTCACCCCTGGATAGGGATGACACCATCTGCATTTAGTCCTCCTCACCTTTACAAAAACAAACATATCAATGATAATGACCACTATGAACTCAAAGCTGTCCACTGATTCTGCAAACTGTTTTCTTTATAATTATCAGATAACAAATATTTTGCCTTCTGTCATTTAATATTTGCAGAAGAGACACAGTAATTTAACATCATTAACTTTTGGCTTCACCTCATTTATCTGACATGTTTTGCTTAGTACATCATCAATTAAACATTAGGTGCATTAATCTACAGGGGTAAGTTATATATATATCTATCTGGTTCGTTCTTAAAGCTGCACCAAAATGGATAGATTAAACTCCAATGTCCCAAATTAAAGGGCCAGATTACAATTTGTTATCTAACTGCACTCAAATTAAAAAAAAATTGCACTGTTGGGTTAGCTCTGGTATTGCAAGTTGAAAGTACCTTGGATATCAAAACTGCGCCAACTCCATCTCCCTATGGGGCACGCTAAAGAAAGCATTTTACTTTTATTGCTTGCACGCTAACCTGACACTGCAGTAAAGTTAATGGTGCGTTAGGGATACTTCACATTCCTTTGTACTATATATACCCCTCACATTTTTGTAAATATTTTATTATATATTTTCATGTGCCAACACTGAAGAAATGACACTTTGCTACAATGTAAAGTAGTGAGTGTACAGCCTGTATAACAGTGTAAATTTGCTGCCCCCTAAAAATAACTCACACAGTCATTAATGTCTAAACCATTGGCAACAAAAGTGAGTACAGCCCTAAGAAGAAATGTTCAAATTTGGCCCAATTAGCCATTTTCCCTCCCCGGTGTCATGTGACTCGTTAGTGTTACAAGGTTTCAGGTGTGAATGGGGAGCAGGTGTGTTAAATTTGGTGTTATCGCTTTCACACTCTCTCATACTGATCACTGGAAGTTCAACATGTCACCTCATGGCAAAGAACACCCTGAGGATCTGAAAAAAAGAATTTTTGCTCTACATAAAGATGGCCTAGGCTATAAGAAGATTGCCAAGACCCTGAAACTGAGCTGCAGCATGGTGGGCAAGACCATACAGCGGTTTCACAGGACAGGTTCCACTCAGAACAGGCCTCGCCATGGTCAACCAAAGAAGTTGAGTGCACATGCTCAGCGTCATATCCAGAGGTTGTCTTTGAGTGCTGCCAGCATTGCTGCAGAGGTTAAAAGGGTGGGGGCTCAGCCTGTAGGTACTCAGACCATACGCCGCACACTGCATCAAATTGGTCTGCATGGCTGTCATCCTAGAAGGAAGCCTCTTCTAAAGATGATGCACAAGAAAGCCTGCAAACAGTTTTCTGAAGACAAGCAGTAGGACATGGACAAGCAGTAGGACATGGATTACTGGAATCATGTCCTGTGGTCCGATGAGACCAAGATAAACTTATTTAGTTCAAAAAGTAGCAAGCGTGTGTGGTGGCAAACAGGTGAGGAGTACAAAGACAAGTGTGTCTTGCCTACAGTCAAGCATGGTGGTGGGAGTGTCATGGGCTGGGTCTGCATGAGTGCTGCTGGCACTGGGGAGCTACAGTTCATTGCGGGAACCATGAATGCCAACATGTACTGTGACATACTGAAGCAGAGCATGATCCCCTTCCTTCGGAGACTGGGGCCCAGGGCAGTATTCCAACATGACAATGACCCCAAACACACCTCCAAGATGACCACTGCCTTGCTAAAGAAGCTGAGGGTAAAGGTGATGGACTGGCCAAGCATGTCTCCAGACCTAAACCCTATTGAGCATCTGTGGTGCATCCTGATGGACTGGCCAAGCATGTCTCCAGACCTAAACCCTATTGAGCATCTGTGGGGCATCCTCAAATGGAAGGTGGGGGAGCGCAAGGTCTCTGACATCCACCAGCTCTGTGATGTCGTCATGTAGGAGTGGAAGAGGACTCCAGTGGCAACCTGTGAAGCTCTGGTGAACTCCATGCTCAAGAAGGTTAAGGCAGTGCTGGAAAATAAGGGTGGCCACACAAAATATTGACACTTTGGGCCCAATTTGGACATTTCCACTTAGGGGTGTACTCACTTTTGTTGCCAACGGTTTAGACATTAGTGGCTGTGTGTTGAGTTATTTTGAGGGGACAGCAAATTTACACTGTTATACAGGCTGTACACTCACTACTTTACATTGTAGCAAAGTGTAATTTCTTCAGTGTTGTCACACGAAAAGATATAATAAAATATTTACATAAATGTGAGGGTTGTACTCACTTTTGTGAGATACTGTATATATATATATATATATATATATATATATATATATATATATATATATATATATATATATATATATATATATATATATGTGTGTGTGTGTGTATTTTTTGCTAAATATATATCTATATTTGTAAATATATATGAATATATATATATATATATATATATAAAGTTAAGAGCATAGAGTATTTATATTAAAAAAGCATTAAAACATTCAAATTGATTCAAAATTATTTTACATATTTCAAAGTATTTGACTGGGAAGGGCTCAAAAGTGTGTGTGTGTGTATATATCTATATCTATCTATCTATCTATCTATCTATCTATCTATCTATCTATCTATCTATCTATCTATCTATCTATCTATCTATATATATCTATATATATCTATATATATCTATATCTATCTATCTATATATATATATGTGTGTGTGTGTACATGTGTATATATGTATGTATGTGTGGACATACATACATACAAGATCCTTTGTTATGATAACATCTATCCTACATCTATCATCTATCAATTGTTATCAACACTTTCAGGAACAGCTACACAAAATATACAAATATGTGATCTTTCTTAGTTACTTTATCTTCTCACACATTTGTTACCATGTTGAAGATAACAACCTATCGGCTACATTATGAGTTTTGCGTTATGAGCGGCTCGTGCAAGTTATTTTCACCGCTCACCTCCCTATAGCGCTGCTATTACAGGTTTTTATAAACCCGGCGTTAGCAGGCAATATGTGAGCGTTGAGCACTCAAATACCACCGCCGCCACCTACATTACACTTATTAACCCCTAATCTGCTGCCCCAATGTCGCCGCCACCTACCTACACTTATTAACCCCTAATCTGCTGCCCCCAATGTCGCCGCCACCTACATTACAGTTATTAACCCTTAATCTGCTGCCCCAATGTCGCCGCCACCTACCTACACTTATTAACCCCTAATCTGCTGCCCACAATGTCGCCGCCACCTACATTACAGTTATTAACCCCTAATCTGCCGCCCTGACATCGCCGCCACCTACCTACACTTATTAACCCCTAATCTGCCGCCCCAACATCGCCGCCACCTACCTACACTTATTAACCCCTAATCTTCTGCCCCCAACGTTGCCGCCACTATACTAAATTTATAAACCCCTAAACCTAACCCTAAGTGTAACCCTAACCCTAACACCCACTAACTTGAACATAATTAAAATAAATCTAAATACAAATTACTATCATTACCTAAATAATTCCTATTTAAAACTAAATACTTACCTATAAAATAAACCCTAAGCTAGCTACAATATAACTAATAGTTACATTGTAGCTATCTTAGGTTTTATTTTTATTTCACAGCTATGTTTGTATTTATTTTAACTAGGTAGACTAGTTAGTAAATAGTTATTAACTATTAACTAACTACCTAGTTAAAATAAATACAAAGTTATCTGTAAAATAAAACCTAACCTGTCTTACACCAACACCTAACCTTACACTACAATTAAATAAATTACATTAAATACAATTAACTAAATTACAAAAAAACAACACACTAAATTACACAAAATAAAAAAGAAATGGTCAAATATTTAAACTAATTACACCTAATCTAATAGCCCTATAAAAATAAATAAGCAACCCCAAAATAAAAAACCCCTAGCCTACAGTAAACTGCCAATGGCCCTTAAAAGGGCCTTTTGCGGGGCATTGCCCCAAAGAAATCAGCTCTTTTACCTGTAAAAAAATAAAATACAAACAACCCCCCAACAGTAAAACCCACCACCAACACAACCAACCCCCCCAAATAAAATCCTATCTAAAAAAACATAAGCTCCCCATTGCCCTGAAAAGGGTATTTGGATGGACATTGCCCTTAAAAGGGCATTTAGCTATTTTTCGGTGCCCAAACCCCTAATCTAAAAATAAAAACCCACCCAATAAACCCTTAAAAAAACCTAACACTAACCCCCGAAGATCCACTAACAGTTTTTGAAGACCGGAAATCCATCCTCAAAGAAGCGGCAGAAGTCCTCAGCGAAGCCAGCAGAAGTCTTCATCCAAGCGGGCCAAAGTCTTCATCCAAGCTGGCAGAAGTCTTCATCCAAACAGCATCTTTTATCTTCATCCATCCATCCGGCGCGGAGCGGCTCCATCTTAAAGACATCCGGCGCGGAGCATCCTCTTCTGAGGATGGCTAAGGAAGAATGAAGGTTCCTTTAAGGGACGTCATCCAAGATGGTGTCCCTTGAATTCCGCTTGGCTGTTCGAATTCTATCAGCCAATCGGAATTAAAGGTGAAAAAATCCTATTGGCTGATGCAATCAGCCAATAGGATTGAGCTTTAATCCTATTGGCTGATCCAATCAGCCAATAGGATTGAGCTTGCATTCTATTGGCTGATTGGAACAATCAATTTTATCAATTAACAACATGCAAAGTGAGTGAACAGAAGACAAGTTTGACCACTATTTGCCCTCAAAAAAGCTTAAATTCTTCTAGGTTCACTTGCACAAAGTTTTTTTAAGGAAATCATCAGGTAATTTGTTCCAAACATCTTTGGGAACTAACCACAGCTCTTCTGTGAATTTAGATAGCCTCAGCTGCTTCTGCTCTTCATGCTATCCCAGACAGACTCAATGATGTTGAGATCAGGGCTCTTGGCAATATGTTTGAGGTCAGTGTCATGCTGCAGAATAAATTTGCGGACAATCAGATGCCTCCCTGATTTTATGTTGGATAATTTGCCTGTACTTCTCAACATTGAGGATACCATTAATTCTGACCAAATCCCAAATCTATTTGCAGAAATGCAGCCCCAAACTTTAAAGGAACCTCCACTGCTTCACTGTTGCCTGCAGCCACTCATTCTTGTATTGCAGCCCTTCGGTAAACAAATTGCCTTCTGTTACAGTGAAATATTTCCAATTTAAACTCATCAGTCCATAGTACCTGCTGCCATTTTTCTGCACCCCACTTCCTGTATTTTAATGCATAGTTGGGTTGCTTGGCCATGTTTCTATGTTGGAGGTATGGCTTATTTGCTGCAAGTGTTCTTTGAAGACCACTTCTGGCAGACTTCTTTGTAGATTGGCATACCAGGGTCCCACTGGTTTCTGCCAATATTTGAGCTTATGGCACTGCTGGACATCTTAACATTGTGAAGGGAAGTAAGCATGATATGGTTTCCTTGGCCAACCACTGCTTCTGGTCCTCAGAGTTGCCCATTGCTCTGTGCTTCTTCAGAAGATCTTGGAAATCCCTGTGTGCCTTGAAATTTCTGCCTGGGAGAGACCTTGCTGATGCAGTTCAACTACCTTGTGTCTTGTTATTGTGCTTAGTCTTGCCATGATCCATGATTTTTGACATTAAACATCAGCAACTTCACTTGCTAGCAGAATTTGGCTGTTTTAGTTAATGATTGTGTTTCAACATACATATTAAATTAATGATCATCAGCACCTGTTTGGTATAATTTTTAATCATACACTGGGCTATATGCCTACACAATCCCAGACTTTTGTACCTAGAAGAATTGTACGGGTGGTCACAACAAATATTGATTTTAGATTTTTCTTCTGTTCACTCACTTTGCATTTTGTTAATTGATAAAAATACACTATTACCATTTCTATTTTTGAAAGCATTCTTACGTTACAGAATTTTTCACACCTGCCTAAAACCCTCCCACACACACACACATATATATATATGCTGTATATAAATATAAAACAAAAGAAAAATAGCAATTCCTGTCCAGCACTACTAATCCCTATAAAATTAATTGTACTAATCTACCTAGGTCTAAAACCCACAACAAGGCAAAATACAACTGTATAATATTACTACTATAAAATTCCACAAATAGAATATTTTATAGTAGTACTATTATACAGTTGTATTTTGCCTTGTTGTGGGTTTTAGACCTAGGTAGATTTGTCCAATTAATTTTATAGGGATTAGTAGTGCTGGACAGGAATTGCTATTTTTCTTTTTTTTTTTTTACATAATTTTTATTAACATTTCCTGCTGCACCTCTGGTCTGTTCCAACTTAAAATACAGGCCACAGTTACTAGCCCTTTAAATGAGAAATACAGGCTATTGCTGACACACACCCCATACTGTATATATATATATATATATATATATATATATATATATATATTTATATATATATTTATATATATATATATATATATATATATATATATATATATATATATATATATATATATATATATATATATATATATATATATATATATACAGGGAGTGCAGAATTATTAGGCAAGTTGCATTTTTGAGGATTAATTTTATTATTGAACAACAACCATGTTCTCAATGAACCCAAAAAACTAATTAATATCAAAGCTGAATAGTTTTGGAAGTAGTTTTTAGTTTGTTTTTAGTTATAGCTATTTTAGGGGGATATCTGTGTGTGCAGGTGACTATTACTGTGCATAATTATTAGGCAACTTAACAAAAAACAAATATATACCCATTTCAATTATTTATTTTTACCAGTGAAACCAATATAACATCTCAACATTCACAAATATACATTTCTGACATTCAAAAACAAAACAAAAACAAATCAGTGACCAATATAGCCACCTTTCTTTGCAAGGACACTCAAAAGCCTGCCATCCATGGATTCTGTCAGTGTTTTGATCTGTTCACCATCAACATTGCGTGCAGCAGCAACCACAGCCTCCCAGACACGGTTCAGAGAGGTGTACTGTTTTCCCTCCTTGTAAATCTCACATTTGATGATGGACCACAGGTTCTCAATGGGGTTCAGATCAGGTGAACAAGGAGGCCATGTCATTAGATTTTCTTCTTTTATACCCTTTCTTGCCAGCCACACTGTGGAGTACTTGGACGCGTGTGATGGAGCATTGTCCTGCATGAAAATCATGTTTTTCTTGAAGGATGCAGACTTCTTCCTGTACCACTGCTTGAAGAAGGTGTCTTCCAGAAACTAGCAGTAGGACTGGGAGTTGAGCTTGACTCCATCCTCAACCCGAAAAGGCCCCACAAGCTCATCTTTGATGATACCAGCCCAAACCAGTACTCCACCTCCACCTTGCTGGCATCTGAGTCGGACTGGAGTTCTCTGCCCTTTACCAATCCAGCCACGGGCCCATCCATCTGGCCCATCAAGACTCACTCTCATTTCATCAGTCCATAAAACCTTAGAAAAATCAGTCGTGAGATATTTCTTGGCCCAGTCTTGACGTTTCAGCTTGTGTGTCTTGTTCAGTAGTGGTCGTCTTTCAGCCTTTCTTACCTTGGCCATGTCTCTGAGTATTGCACACCTTGTGCTTTTGGGCACTCCAGTGATGTTGCAGCTCTGAAATATGGCCAAACTGGTGGCAAGTGGCATCTTGGCAGCTGCACGCTTGACTTTTCTCAGTTCATGGGCAGTTATTTTGCGCCTTGGTTTTTCCACACGCTTCTTGCGACCCTGTTGACTATTTTGAATGAAACGCTTGATTGTTCGATGATCACGCTTCAGAAGCTTTGCAATTTTAAGAGTGCTGCATCCCTCTGCAAGATATCTCACTATTTTTGACTTTTCTGAGCCTGTCAAGTCCTTCTTTTGACCCATTTTGCCAAAGGAAAGGAAGTTGCCTAATAATTATGCACACCTGATATAGGGTGTTGATGTCATTAGACCACACCCCTTCTCATTACAGAGATGCACATCACCTTATATGCTTAATTGGTAGTAGGCTTTCGAGCCTATACAGCTTGGAGTAAGACAACATGCATAAAGAGGATGATGTGGTCAAAATACTCATTTGCCTAATAATTCTGCACTCCCTGTATATATATATACACTATATATATATATATATATATATATATATATATACATATATATATTAGACTAATGTGTCATCGTCAACATTCTACCTTTTTACCTAATCTAAATAAATCTTTTCAGATTACTCCATAAAAGTCTTGTAGTGCACTAAATTAAATACAAATAGACTGAATACAGGAGCACACATGGAAACTTACTTACGAGATGTATTTTACATAGCAGCATCTTAATATCTAATGGGGATGAAAGCCAAATAGAAGATTAGAAGTTTAACGATGACTTGATGCCAGATGATGATATCAGTCTTCATACTAGAGGTGAAGTGACACGGTACTTGCATGATGTACAGTAGCACTTCCCTCGTATGTGAGGATTGATATATTTAGTTGGCATTAAGCCATAGTTCTTTTTTGAAGTGCATCTTTTAATTACTTTCTCATGTGTGAATATTTTAACTACTAATACTTGTAATTTTCTTTTAAGCTTTAAAGTGATAGTAAATCCTAGCGTTTGTGAAACGCTAGGATTTACCAGTGCAACAAATAAAGGGGACTTTCAGTCATGAAGTATAAAATACTTCATGTTGAAAGTTCCTTTATTTGTGTGCAGCGTACGCCGCGCTGATTGCGTCAGGCCGCCCACTGCAAAATGCTATTTTGCACTGAGGTACTCTTAGCCAATAGCTGTGCGGGCCAGTTGGCATTATGCCAGATAGCTAGCATGCTATTGGCTAAGAGTACCTTAGAGCAAAATAGCGTTCTGCCGTGGGGGACCTGAGGCGCCCAGCGCGGCAAACGCTGTAAACAAATAAAGGAAAATTTAGCATAAAGTATTTTATACTTTATGAATAAAAGTCCCCTTTATTTGTTGCACTGGTAAATCTTAGCTTTTCAGAAACACTAGGATTTACTATCACATTAAATACAAGAATTACATTTGACAATATCTTTATAAGAACCGTTTCTATTTATTAAAGCAATTGCACGATTATTCACTAGGGCCTAGATTTAGAGTTTGGCGGTAGCCGTGAAAACCAGCGTTAGAGGCTCCTAACGCTGGTTTTAGGCTACCTCCGGTATTTGGAGTCACTCAAAAAAGGGTCTAACGCTCACTTTTCAGCCGCGACTTTTCCATACCGCAGATCCCCTTATGTCAATTGCGTATCCTATCTTTTCAATGGGATTTTTCTAACTTCGGTATTTAGAGTCGTGTCTGAAGTGAGCGTTAGAATTCTAACGACAAAACTCCAGCCGCAGAAAAAAGTCAGTAGTTTAGAGCTTTCTGGGCTAACGCCGGTTCATAAAGCTCTTAACTACTGTACTCCAAAGTACACTAACACCCATAAACTACCTATGTACCCCTAAACCGAGGCCCCCCCCACATCGCCGCCACTCGATTTAATTTTTTTAACCCCTAATCTGCTGACCGCCACCTACGTTATCCTTATGTACCCCTAATCTGCTGCCCCTAACACCGCCGACCCCTATATTATATTTATTAACCCCTAATCTGCCACCCCTCAACGTCGCCTCCACCTGCCTACACTTATTAACCCCTAATCTGCCGAGCGGACCGCACCGCTACTATAATAAAGTTATTAACCCCTAATCCGCCTCACTAACCCTATAATAAATAGTATTAACCCCTAATCTGCCCTCCCTAACATCGCCGACACCTAACTTCAATTATTAACCCCTAATCTGCCGACCGGAGCTCACCGCTATTCTAATAAATGTATTAACCCCTAAAGCTAAGTCTAACCCTAACACTAACACCCCCCTAACTTAAATATAATTTAAATCTAACGAAATTAATTAACTCTTATTAAATAAATTATTCCTATTTAAAGCTAAATACTTACCTGTAAAATAAATCCTAATATAGCTACAATATAAATTATAATGATATTATAGCTATTTTAGGATTAATATTTATTTTACAGGTAACTTTGTATTTATTTTAACCAGGTACAATAGCTATTAAATAGTTAAGAACTATTTAATAGCTAAAATAGTTAAAATAATTACAAAATTACCTGTAAAATAAATACTAACCTAAGTTACAATTAAACCTAACACTATACTATCATTAAATTAATTAAATAAAATACCTACAATTACCTACAATTAAACCTAACACTACACTATCAATACATTAATTAAATACAATACCTACAAATAACTACAATGAAATAAACTAACTAAAGTACAAAAAATAAAAAAGAACTAAGTTACAAAAAATAAAAAAATATTTACAAACATAAGAAAAATATTACAACAATTTTAAACTAATTATTCTAAATTACTAAAGTTCAAAGCTCTTTTACCTTACCAGCCCTGAACAGGTCCCTTTGCGGGGCATGCCCCAAGAAGTTCAGCTCTTTTGCCTGTAAAAAAAAACACATACAATACCCCCCCCAACATTACAACCCACCACCCACATACCCCTAATCTAACCCAAACCCCCCTTAAATAAACCTAACACTAAGCCCCTGAAGATCATCCTACCTTGTCTTCACCTCACCCGGGTATCACCGATCGGTCCTGGCTCCAAAATCTTCATCCAACCCAAGCGGGGGCTGGCGATCCATCATCCGGTGGCTGAAGAGGTCCAGAAGAGGCTCCAAAGTCTTCATCCTATCCGGGAAGAAGAGTAGATCCGGACCGGCAACCATCATCTTCCAAGCGGCATCTTCTATCTTCATCCGATGAGGACCGGCTCCATCCTGAAGACCTCCACTGCGGACCCATCTTCATCCGGCGACGTCCAACTGAAGAATGACGGTTCCTTTAAGGGACGTCATCCAAGATGGCGTCCCTTGAATTCCGATTGTCTGATAGGATTCTATCAGCCAATCGGAATTAAGGTAGGAATATTCTGATTGGCTGATGGAATCAGCCAATCAGAATCAAGTTCAATCCGATTGGCTGATCCAATCAGCCAATCAGATTGAGCTTGCATTCTATTGGCTGTTCCGATCAGCCAATAGAATGCGAGCTCAATCTGATTGGCTGATTGGAGGTCTTCAGGATGGAGGTCTTCAGGATGGAGCCGGTCCTCATCGGATGAAGATAGAAGATGCCGCTTGGAAGATGATGGTTGCCGGTCCGGATCTACTCTTCTTCCCGGATAGGACGAAGACTTTGGAGCCTCTTCTGGACCTCTTCAGCCACCGGATGATGGATCGCCAGCCCCCGATTGGGTTGGATGAAGATTTTGGAGCCAGGACCGATCGGTGATACCCGGTGAGGTGAAGACAAGGTAGGATGATCTTCAGGGGCTTAGTGTTAGGTTTATTTAAGGGGGGTTTGGGTCAGATTAGGGGTATGTGGGTGGTGGGTTGTAATGTTGGGGGGGGGGTATTGTATGTGTTTTTTTTTACAGGAAAAAGAGCTGAACGTCTTGGGGCATGCCCCGCAAAGGGCCCTGTTCAGGGCTGGTAAGGTAAAAGAGCTTTGAACTTTAGTAATTTAGAATAGGGTAGGGCATTTTTTATTTTGGGGGTCTTTGTTATTTTATTAGGGGGCTTAGAGTAGGTGTAATTAGTTTAAAATTGTTGTAATATTTTTCTTATGTTTGCAAATATTTTTTTATTTTTTGTAACTTAGTTCTTTTTTATTTTTTGTACTTTAGTTAGTTTATTTCATTGTAGTTATTTGTAGGTATTGTATTTAATTAATGTATTGATAGTGTAGTGTTAGGTTTAATTGTAGGTAATTGTAGGTATTTTATTTAATTAATTTAATGATAGTATAGTGTTAGGTTTAATTGTAACTTAGGTTAGGATTTATTTTACAGGTAATTTTGTAATTATTTTAACTATTTTAGCTATTAAATAGTTCTTAACTATTTAATAGCTATTGTACCTGGTTAAAATAAATACAAAGTTACCTGTAAAATAAATATTAATCCTAAAATAGCTATAATATCATTATAATTTATATTGTAGCTATATTAGGATTTATTTTACAGGTAAGTATTTAGCTTTAAATAGGAATAATTTATTTAATAAGAGTTAATTAATTTCGTTAGATTTAAATTATATTTAAGTTAGGGGGGTGTTAGTGTTAGAGTTAGACTTAGCTTTAGGGGTTAATACATTTATTAGAATAGCGGTGAGCTCCGGTCGGCAGATTAGGGGTTAATAATTGAAGTTAGGTGTCGGCGATGTTAGGGAGGGCAGATTAGGGGTTAATACTATTTATTATAGGGTTAGTGAGGCGGATTAGAGGTTAATAACTTTATTATGATAGCGGTGCGGTCCGCTCGGCAGATTAGGGGTTAATAAGTTTAGGCAGGTGGAGGCGACGTTGTGGGGGGCAGATTAGGGGTTAATAAATATAATATAGGGGTCGGCGGTGTTAGGGGCAGCAGATTAGGGGTACATAAGGATAATGTAAGTAGCGGCGGTTTACGGAGCGGCAGATTAGGGGTTAAAAATAATATGCAGGGGTCAGCGATAGCGGGGGCGGCAGATTAGGGGTTAATAAGTGTAAGGTTAGGGGTGTTTAGACTCGGGGTACATGTTAGAGTGTTAGGTGCAGACGTAGGAAGTGTTTCCCCATAGCAAACAATGGGGCTGCGTTAGGAGCTGAACGCAGCTTTTTTGCAGGTGTTAGGTTTTTTTTCAGCTCAAACAGCCCCATTGTTTCCTATGGGGGAATCGTGCACGAGCACATTTTTGAGGCTGGCCGCGTCCGTAAGCAACTCTGGTATCGAGAGTTGAAGCTGCGTTAAATATGCTCTACGCTCCTTTTTTGGAGCCTAACGCAGCCTTTATGTGGACTCTCAATACCAGAGTTATTTTTATGGTGCGGCCAGAAAAAAGCCGGCGTTAGCTACGCGGGTCCTTACCGACAAAACTCTAAATCTAGCCGTAGGTTCTTACATTTAAAAAAGGATAGATTTTTATATCCAGTTTAATTTTTTTCCAGTCACACCCATAGTCAATATTGCTGAAATTATTAGCTTTGTAAGATTATAGAGCTAAAAGGCTATTAGTGCTGTATGAAAAGAGTGACTAAATAAGTCCAGCATTTCCATAGAATAAACACAAATTAAAAATACAAATTTTTTTGCACAAACAATGAAATGAAGATACAAATTTTTATATTTAATCACTTATTATTATACTGATTGCGAATTTATTATATTTAGTTTTTATAAATCATCTTTTATTATTTAGTTTTCAGGGCCAGCTAGCATATCACCTGCCTCTTCTACTGAACATGTTGCATACTTATCCTTGAAAAATAAAATTGTAAACAATATGGACAGCATAAGCATTCTATTGGCTAAACAAATAACTCTGGATTTCAAAACTAGCAAACATAAATTAAACTTTTATTCAAATGTGTTGTCAATGCTTTAAAACATTTCATGGCAAGGTAATTTGCAAATTATTATCACTTATGAGCATGTTACACCCAAACCTAAAATAGAGTAATTGTCTACATTGCCTCAATGAGGAAACTCATGGCTAAATTAAGAGTTTTGCGATAAGCTTAAAAAGCAGCGTTAACAGGTCCTAACACTGCTTTTTAACTCCCGCTGGTATTACGAGTCTTGCAGGTATGGGTGTACCACCCACTTGTTTGGCCTTACCGCAAACCGACTTACGTAAAGTTCGTAAACCCTTTTTTCTATGGGACTTCCATAGTGCCGGTATTACGAGTTTGTTCTGGGAGGCCAAAAAGTGAGCGGTACACCCTCTACCTCCAAGATTCGTAACGCATTTTAAAGTCAGTAGTTTTGAGTTTTACACTACATCGCTGTAGCATAAAACACATAATTAAAGTGCTAAAAAGTACACTAACACCCATAAACTACCTATTAACCCCTAAACTGAGGCCCTCCCGCATCAAAAATTCTAAAATAAAATTATTAACCCCTAATCTTCTGCTCCGGACATCGCCGCAACCTACATTATATTTATTAACCCCTAATCTGCTGCCCCCAACATCGCCGCCACCTACCTACATTTATTAACCACTAATCTGCCGTCCCCAACGTCACCGCCACTATTCTAAATATATTAACCCTTTAAACCTAAGTCTAACCCTAACACCACCTAACTTAAATATAATTTAAATAAATCTAAATAAAATTAATATCATTAACTAAATTATTCCTATTTAAAACTAAATACTTACCTGTAAAATAAACCCTAAGCTAGCTACAATATAACTAAAATTTACATTGTAGCTAGCTTAGGGTTTATTTTTATTTTACAGGCAAGTTTGTATTTATTTTAACTAGGTAGAATAGTTACTAAATAGTTATTAACTATTTACTAGCTACCTAGCTAAAATAAATACAAATTTACCTGTAAAATAAAACCTAACCTAAGTTACACTAACACCTAACCTAACCTAACCCTACAATAAAATAAATTCCCTAGATTAAATACAATAAATTAAATTAAATTAGCTAAATCACAAAAAAACAAACACTAAATTACAGAATATAAAAAACAAATTACAGATCTTTAAACTAATTACACCTAATCTAAGAGCCCTATCAAAATAAAAAAAGCCCCCCCAAATAAAAAAAAGTCTAGCCTAAACTAAACTACCAATAGCCCTTAAAAGGGTCTTTTGCAGGGCATTGCCCCAAATAAATCAGCTCTTTTACCTGTAAAAAAATACAAACAACCCCCCCAACAGTAAAACCCACCACCCACACAACCAACCCCCCAAATAAAAGCCTAACTAAAAAAACCTAAACTCCCCATTGCCCTGAAATGGGCATTTAGATGGGCATTGTCCTTAAAAGGGCACTTAGCTCTATTGCTGCCCAAAGCCATAACCTAAAAAATAAACCCACCCAATACACCCTTAAAAAATCCTAACACTAACCCCCGAAGATTCACTTACCGGAAGAAGTCTTCATCCAAGCGGCAAGATGTCCTCAACGAAGTCGGCAGAAGTGGTCTTCCAGACGGGCAGAAGTGGTCCTGCAGACAGGCAGAAGTATTCATCCAGACGGCATCTTCTATCTTCATCCTTCCGACGCGGAGCGGCTCCATCATCAAGACATCCGGCGTGAAGCATCCTCTTCAAACGACGGCTTCTTCAGAATGAATATCTCTTTAAGTGACGTCATCCAAAATGGCGTCCCTTAGATTCCGATTGGCTGATAGAATTCTATCAGCCAATCGGAATTAAGGTAGAAAAAATCCTATTGGCTTATGCGAGCTTAATCCTATTGGCTGATTGGATCAGCCAATAGGATTGAAGTTCAATCCTATTGGCTGATCACATTAGCCAATAGGATTTTTTCTACCTTAATTCTGACTGGCTGATAGAATTCTATCAGCCAATCGGAATCTTAGGACCCCGCCTCCTCCTACCATAGCTATGCTGTGTGTGTGTCCACGTTTTTAAAGATCAAATAGAAAATAAACCCTCCCTTTTAACAGTCAGACTTGTGTTTAATAATTATATGTATGAACAAAAATATGTACTATGTACAAAATAAATGTCTCAGGGGTTCCGTAAGTTAATATTTAACAGTCCTCAGTCTTTTAGAGCCAAGACAATTATGAACAGTGATAAACAATTTCACAGGTTTGCAGGTCGGTAACGGTCAGATTACTGTGCACACTTTGCCTCTGTCAGTTTTGTAGGTGTGACCGACCGGCTCCGGTCCATGGAGAGTGGTTAGTATTGAGTGTAATATATTTTTATAAAGTCGCAAGCGGACATGTCAGTATCATATAACAAAAACACTCACCACCTCTCCTCTTCAGAGACACCGACCTGGCACCTGCAATCACTTGAGTGCTGTGTTTAGTTCGGTCCCGGATCTACGCCGTGAAGTGAGCTCTACCCGGATTAAGGTACGAAGTAGTAATCCAATAAAGAAGAAAGTACCCGGGGAGCTCTGATTAAAATCCAAAGTGCTTTATTTATACAAATTCATTAAAACTTTTTTCTTTGCAGCAGCAAAGTAAACAAACAAACGATCCATGTGCTTATAATCAAACACACATTGTGTTTCCACTGAGGTAGCGTCAGAGGGTCATCTGACGCGTTTCGGCCAATAGCCGTAGTCAAAGCTGTATGACCCCCTCACACACCTCCGTGCTTTAAAAAACAGTAGGTTATTTCTCATTGGTTGAATAAAAACATGACGCTACTCAGTTGCTATCGATAATACATTTCAATTCAATCAGTGAAAACAAATTAATTTCTGTATACATTTATAAATTTATTATACACATTGTGTCTATTAGCATTTGTTACTAAGTAAACTTTCCTAGTATTTCGTTAAACCGCTGCTGCTAAACTCTTTACCCATTTGTTATATATGTCCCTGTGCTTTTTTCTTCCATATTCTTTTACTCTATAGCAAAGTAGTTGATTTCAATGTAGGTTTTCCTTTGTCTCCTATTGATTGGGTTTTATAATATATCAAATAATGTTTGCGCAGATTTACCTGCTTTGTTTTATTTATTTATTTATCTATTACTTTTTATAGAGAGGCAAGGAGATTATAGCTTTTCATTTCAATAGATTATCAGAAGGAATGTGATATGATACTCCTGTTCTATTAGCCATTTTCTTTCTGTCTTAATTTCCTCTTAATTTGAAATTCTGAAATAATTAGTTTCCTTAGCTTATCCTTTCTGTTTAAAGGTTTGTTATCATATATGTTATTCCTAGGGCTTCTACCAGATGACACATGGTGTTTCCATTTGATTTTTATACTTTCCTTCACTTAATAAACAATTTACTTGTTTTAGTAAGTCTGCACATTTTTATTTTTGTTTTTATTCATTAAAAAAAAAAAAAAAAAATGTAAATAGTAACTTTGTGTGTATGATTTTTTGAATTAATAGTTTCCCAATTTTATTCACTGCCAGAAGTTTATTACATCGGATTCCAGATTTAGACCCTTCGGAAATCTGGTCTGCAGTTTTATCATCCAGTAAACTTCTTGTTTACTTAAGATGTAATCTAAGTCTCCTCCTCTAGTTGGTACCCTAACTTTCTGAATTATAGTCCATCTCAACGTATTTGGACTTTTATTATGTTTCCTCGTGAAATGTTCTATGAGGGGAGTAGTCATAGTTCCTGTTTTGATATTTGTGACGTGCTCACGTATCCTACTTCTTACCTCCCTTGTTGTTAGGCCTGTGTACTGTATGTTGCAGGAAGTGCATGTTAACCAATAAATGCAATTTACAGATCTACAATTTAAACACTCATGGTGGTTAAATGTTCGCCCAGTAGCCTCACTTTTAAATTCATCACCTGGGTTCAAATACTCACATGCTGTACATGTACGGTTGCTGCACGGGTATACTCCTACACAGCTTAACCAAGAGCTTATGTTAACTTTATTTTCTTGTAATTTAGTAGGAGCTACGATATTGCCTATCGTTTTTGCCTTCCTATAGGAGAACTGACATCCTTTCTTTGCTACATTCATTAGGTGGTCATCTGCACTTAGGATAGAAAGGTTATTTTTTATTATATCACAAATAGTGTGATATTGGTCGCTGTAATCAGTGACAAAATATATACCTTTATCAGGTGCTCTCATACTACTCCTCTTTGGTTTAGTATTCAGCAAACTGTCCCTGTCAAGTTCCCCTTAAGTCTCTTTTATTTCCGTTACCATTGGTGCACTGTACCCTCTCTCCTTCAATCTGATTTCTAGGTCCCTGGCCTGTTTGTTATACTCATCTTTCTTAGTGCAATTTAGTCTTAGCCTCGTGAATTGGCCTTTGGTTATTGCCTTAAAGATGCCTTTTGGATGGCAGCTTTTAGCACAGTGCTTCATGCTAAAAGCTGCCATCCAAAAGGCATCTTTAAGGCAATATATTTTGTCACTGATTACAGCGACCAATATCACACTATTTGTGATATAATAATAAAAAATAACCTTTCTATCCTAAGTGCAGATGACCACCTAATGAATGTAGCAAACAAAGGATGTCAGTTCTCCTATAGGAAGGCAAAAACGATAGGCAATATCGTAGCTCCTACTAAATTACAAGAAAATAAAGTTAACATAAGCTCTTGGTTAAGCTGTGTAGGAGTATACTCGTGCAGCAACCGTACATGTACAGCATGTGAGTATTTAAACCCAGGTGATGAATTTAAAAGTGAGGCTACTGGGCGAACATTTAACCACTGTGAGTGTTTAAATTGTAGATCTGTAAATTGCATTTATTTGTTAACATGCACTTCCTGCAACATACAAATATCAAAACAGGAACTATGACTACTCCCCTCATAGAACATTTCACGAGGAAACATAATAAAAATCCAAATACGTTGAGATGGACTATAATTCAGAAAGTTAGGGTACCAACTAGAGGAGGAGACTTAGATTACATCTTAAGTAAACAAGAAGTTTACTGGATGATAAAACTGCAGACCAGATTTCCGAAGGGTCTAAATCTGGAATCCGATGTAATAAACTTCTGGCAGTGAATAAAATTGGGAAACTATTAATTCAAAAAATCATACACACAAAGTTACTATTTACATTTTTTTTTTTTTTTTAAATGAATAAAAACAAAAATAAAAATGTGCAGACTTACTAAAACAAGTAAATTGTTTATTAAGTGAAGGAAAGTATAAAAATCAAATGGAAACACCATGTGTCATCTGGTAGAAGCCCTAGGAATAACATATATGATAACAAACCTTTAAACAGAAAGGATAAGCTAAGGAAACTAATGATTTCAGAATTTCAAATTAAGAGGAAATTAAGACAGAAAGAAAATGGCCAATAAAACAGGAGTATCATATCACATTCCTTCTGATAATCTATTGAAATGAAAAGCTATAATCTCCTTGCCTCTCTATAAAAAGTAATAGATAAATAAATAAATAAAACAAAGCAGGTAAATCTGCGCAAACATTATTTGATATATTATAAAACCCAATCAATAGGAGACAAAGGAAAACCTACATTGAAATCAACTACTTTGCTATAGAGTAAAAGAATATGGAAGAAAAAAGCACAGGGAGATATATAACAAATGGGTAAAGAGTTTAGCAGCAGCGATTTAACGAAATACTAGGAAAGTTTACTTAGTAACAAATGCTAATAGACACAATGTGTATAATAAATTTATAAATGCATACAGAAATTAATTTGTTTTCACTGATTGCATTGAAATGTGTTATCGATAGCAACTGAGTAGCGTCATATTTTTATTCAACCAATGAGAAATAACCTACTGTTTTTTAAAGCACGGAGGTGTGTGAGTGGTCATACAGCTTTGACTACGGCTATTGGCCGAAACGCGTCAGCTGACCCTCTGACGCTACCTCAGTGGAAACACAATGTGTGTCTGATTATAAGCACATGGATCGTTTGTTTGTTTACTTTGCTGCTGCAAGGAAAAAAGTTTTAATGAATTTGTATAAATAAAGCACTTTGGATTTTAATCAGAGCTCCCCGGGTACTTTCTTCTTTATTGGATCACGTTTTTAAAGAGAAGAATAAAGGATTTACGTTTTAAGGATATTTGGTGTGCTGCCTCTTGCTTCTACCACTTATGTCTTTTTGAGCCTGCTCGGCTCTTTTTCTGGCTGGCACCCTGCTATCTGTGCATATGCTGTACACACGCCGTTGACGTAGGCGGTGTTTGCTTGTCTCCCGTGACGATCTCTGACCAGATTGGTTCTGTGCCTCACACACCCTCTCTGCTGAAGCGGTGCCTTCTTTTCACTGTTAATAAATGTAGGTAGGTTGCGGCGACATTGAGGGAGGGAGCTTAGGGGTTAATAAATATAATATAGGTGTCGGAGATGTTGGGGGCAGCAGATTAGGGGTTAATAAGTATAATGTAGGTGGCGGCGATGTCCGGAGCAGCAGATTAGGGGTTAATAAGTATAATGTAGGTGTCGGCGATGTCGGGGGTGGCAGATTAGGGGTTAATAAGTGTAAGATTATGGGTGTTTAGACTCTGGGTTCATGTTAGGGTGTTAGGTGTGAACATAAAATGTGTTTCCCCATAGGAATCAATGGGGCTGCTTTTTGGCAGGTGTTAGACTTTTTCTCAGCCGGCTCTCCCCATTGATGTCTATGGGGAAATCGTGCACGAGCACGTACGACCAGCTTACCGCTGACTTAAGCAGCGGTGGTATTGGAGTGAGGTATGGAGCTCAATTTTGCTCTACGCTCACTTCTTGCCTGTTAACGCTGGGCTTATAAAAACCCGTAATACCAGCACTGCAGGTAAGTGAGCGGTGAGAAAAAACTGCACTGCACGGCTCAGAACGCAAAACTTGTAATCTGGCCGTCAGTTTTTCTGTGCTATGGGTTCAAATCTCTCTAATAACTCATTTAATTGACTCTCAGAGCTCATGTATATGTTCAGAAGGCTGCATTTTTCAGAAAATGTAAGTAATATTGTGCTGGACTTTAGATGTTGGCTTAAAACTACAAATGCAGAATTTTATATTTTAAAAAAGACATTTTTCGAGATTGTAAAACAATAGTAATATGTAATCTGCATACATAGTAATATGTTTTTTGCATATTATACAATATTTGCTTCTGAGTTGTTTATGTATAGGATCTAAAGTAAGAAATACAAGCGGCAATAGTCTGTTTTCCAAACTTCCAAATAGAAAGGTGCAGATATTTAATTATAAATAATAAAATGAGCTAAAGAGGTTGTTTAAATTTTATAGCTTTAAAAATGTAGCAAAATATATTCACCGTATATTTTATCAAAATTTTTTTTGAAATCCGAAGATAAAATGTTTTTGTCAGATTATTTATGTTTTTAGTTTCTGTAATGATATGATCAAAATGTGAGATAGCAGATAGTACCTAATTTTGTCCCAGATCATTTTTTTAGCATATAGTCATATAAATGTATATTGTAGAAAAAAAATGAAGAAAATCTTACTTATTGTTAATTTCCCAAATTATAATAATTCCTATGTAAATGGTTCATTTTAAAGGTTAGTATTTTGTTAAAATTGAAGAGGTAGTTAAACACATTCTGAAGCTGTTCCCATTGGCATTGCCTTTTTTCATTTTGTCACTTTTTGTTTGGATATTTAAGAATTTTTATATACAAATGCATATGAAATGGGAAGTGCTCTACCAGGAACGAACAATAGCTCAGTAGCTTGTTCTATGGTGAGTTACCACCTAAGATCAGCCTCTTTTAGCCCAATTGTGCTTTTCACAGAGGAGAACTTTCCTGAAGTATATCAATCTGATCCCACCGAGTAAGGTCAGTCCAGCCCTGAAATACCAGGCAATCCTCCTCTGAACAAGGAACATGACAACCCCAGACAAACGTTTCGGCCTTCATTGGGCTTCGTCAGTGAGGTCCAGCCATATTCCTCTAAGTACATTGCACAAGGAGTCCTGGTCTGGTTACCCCCATCACAAATATACATTTGTTCTCTTAAATCCTCTTTCTAAAACTTTTTTCTAGATTTTCATTGACTTTCTAGTTAGTGTATAATAATATAATAATAAAGAAATATTTGAATTATTATGTCAGACTTTACCCGTAACATATATATGCTATGTAAAACAACAACAACACAAAACTTAAAGCAGCGCTTCTATATGTGTAAAGGACTTTAATTCCTATAAGAAGTTTTATATTGTATAATATTTTATTTGAACCACAACTGCAGATTCTTATTATTTTTATTAGTAATTAATTTTATGTAGCAGAAATCTTGCAAAGTAAAAATATAAAACAACAGGTTGTTGTAAATAATTAACAGAATTGAGCAAAGATTCTGCTTAATTATTCTTAGGTAAAGATTTTAGTTTAACTCTAATGTTGCCTTATGGTTGTAATGGGGAAGCGCAACAGAGTAAACATGAAATCACAACCTTTTTATAATTTGCTATAGTTATAAATATGTTAGCAAATATGTGCACAGATGAATAGTATTGTATGCCTACAGGAGTTTAAGTTAAATGAGTATATATTTATGTAAAACGTTTAGCATATGACAAGTTAAAGAGTTACTTCTATATTTAAGCAAAAGTAATGACATGAAAGGTTCTACCTGAATCAATGAATGATGAGAAACACTGCAGATATTTTGAAATGAAGACCAAACCTTATCCAGAAATTGGAAGTTGAATCCTGTGCAGTGCAAACTGTGAAACAGTTTTAATATGTGCAATTAAAGTGTAGATCCTGCAAACAAACGCCTAGATTACGAGTCTTGCGTTAGCTTTAAAAAGCAGCGTTGAGAGGTCCCAATGCTGCTTTTTAACGTCCACTGGTATTACGAGTCTGGCAGGTACAGGTGTACCGTTCACTTTTTTTCCGCGACTCGAGCATACCGCAAATCCACTTACGTAAATTGCATATCCTATCTTTTCAATAGGACTTGCATAGCGCCGGTATTGCGAGTCTTGGAAAAAGTGAACGGTACACCCTCTCCTGTCAAGACTCCTACCGCATTTAAAAGTCAGTAGTTAAGAGTTTTATGGGCTAACGCCGTAACATAAAACTCTTAACTAAAGTGCTAAAAAGTACACTAACACCCATAAACTACCTATTAACCCCTAAACCGAGCCCCCCCCACATCGCAAACACTTAAATAAATTTTTTAACCCCTAATCTGTCAACAGGACATCGCCGCCACTTCAATAAATATATTAACCCCTAAACCGCCGCACTCCCGCCTTGCAAACATTAGTTACATTTTATTAACCCCTAATCTGCCATCCCTAACATCGCCGACACCTACCTATATTTATTAACCCCTAATCTGCCGCCCCCAACGTCTCCGCAACTATATTAAAGTTATTAACCCCTAAACCTAAGTCTAACCCTAACCCTAACACCCCCTAACTTAAATATAATTTAAAATAATCTAAATAAAATAACTACAATTAACTAAATTATTCCTATTTAAAACTAAATACTTACCTATAAAATAAACCCTAAGATAGCTACAATATAACTAATAGTTACATTTATATCTAACTTAGGGTTTATATTTATTTTACAGGCAACTTTGTATTTATTTTAACTAGGTACCATAGTTATTAAATAGTTATTAACTATTTAATAACTTCCTAGTTAAAATAAAGACAAATATACCTGTAAAATAAAACCTAACCTAAGTTACAATTACACCTGACACTACACTATCATTAAATAAATTAACTAAATTAACTACAATTAATTAAAATTAAATTAAATTAAATAAACTAAAGTACGAAAACAAACAAACACTAAATTACAGAAAATAATAAATAAAAAAGCCCCCCAAAATAAAAAAATCCCTACCCTATACTAAATTACAAATAGCCCTTAAAAGGGCCTTTTGTGGGGCATTGCCCCAAAGTAATCAGCTCTATTACCTGTAAAAAAAAATACAATACACCCCCAACATTAAAACCCACCACCCACACACCCAACCCTACTCTAAAACCCACCCAATCCCCCCTTAATAAAACCTAACACTAACCCGTTGAAGATCACCCTACCTTGAGACGTCTTCACCCAACCGGGCAGAAGTGGTCCTCCAGACGGGCAGAAGTCTTCATCCAGGCGGCATCTTCTATCTTCATCCATCCGGAGCGAAGCGGGTCCATCTTCAAGACATCCGATGCGGAGCATCCTCTTCTTTCCGATGACTAACACTAAATAACGGTACCTTTAAGTGACGTCATCCAAGATGGCATCCCTTCAATTCCGATTGGCTGATAGAATTCTATCAGCCAATCGGAATTAAGGTAGAAAAAATCCTATTGGCTGATCCATTTAGCCAATAGGATTGAAGTTCAATCCTATTGGCTGATTCAATCAGCCAATAGGATTGCGCTAGCATTCTATTGGCTGATTGGAACAGCCAATAGAATGCGAGCTCAATCCTATTGGCTGATTGTATCAGCCAATAGGATTTTTCTACCTTAATTCTGATTGGCTGATAGAATTCTATCAGCCAATCAGAATTGAAGGCACGCCATCTTGGATGACATCACTTAAAGGTACCGTCATTTAGTGTTAGTTGTCGGAAAGAAGAGGATGCTCTGCGTCGGATGTCTTGAAGATGGACCCGCTCCGCTCCGGATGGATGAAGATAGAAGATGCCACCTGGATGAAGACTTCTGCCCATCTGGAGGACCTCCTCTTCTGCCCGGATAGGATGAAGACTTCTGTCCGTCTGGAGGACCTCTTCTGCCCGGATAGGATGAAGACTTCTGCCCGTCTGGAGGACCACTTCTTCCAAGTTGGGTGAAGACGTCTCACAGTAGGGTGATCTTCAAGGGGTTAGTGTTAGGTTTTATTAAGGGGGGATTGGGTGGGTTTTAGAGTAGGGTTGGGTGTGTGGGTGGTGGGTTTTAATGTTGGGGGGGTATTGTATTTTTTTTTTTTACAGGTAAAAGAGCTGATTACTTTGGGGCAATGCCCCACAAAAGACCCTTTTAAGGGCTATTTGTAATTTAGTATAGGGTAGGGATTTTTTTTTATTTTGGGGGGCTTTATTATTTTGTTAGGGGCATTAGATTAGGTGCAATTAGTTTAAAAAACTTGTAATTATTTTATTATTATTTTAATGATAGTGTAGTGTTAGGTGTAATTGTAACTTAAGTTAGGTTTTATTTTACAGGTATATTTGTATTTATTTTAACTAGGAAGTTATTAAATAGTTAATATTTATTTAATAACTATTGTACCTAGTTAAAATAAATACAAAGTTGCCTGTAAAATAAAATTAAACCCTAAGCTAGCTACAATGTAACTATTAGTTATATTGTAGCTAGTAATTAGCAAGAGTCCATGAGCTAGTGACGTATGGGATATACATTCCTACCAGGAGGGGCAAAGTTTCCCAAACCTTAAAATGCCTATAAATACACCCCTCACCACACCCACAATTCAGTTTAACAAACTTTGCCTCCCATGGAGGTGGTGAAGTAAGTTTGTGCTAGATTCTACGTTGATATGCGCTTCGCAGCAGGCTGAAGCCCGGTTTTCCTCTCAGAGTGCAGTGAATGTCAGAGGGATGTGAAGAGAGTATTGCCTATTTGAATAAAATGGTCTTCCTCTAGGGGATCTATTTCATAGGTTCTCTGTTATCGGTCGTAGAGATTTCTTCTCCTACCTCCCTTTTCAGATCGACGATATACTCTTATATACCATTACCTCTACTGATTCTCGTTTCAGTACTGGTTTGGCTATCTACTATATGTAGATGTGTGTCTTGGGGTAAGTAAATCTTATTTCTATTTATGACACTCAAAGCTATGGTTGGGCACTTTATATGTAAAGTTCTAAATATATGTTTTAAACTTATATTTGCCATGATTCAGGTTAATCAGTATTCCTTCTTTCAGACTGTCAGTTTCATTATTTTGGGAATAAATATTTTTTCTTACCTTCAAAAATTTTCAAATTGACTTTTTTCCTTGCAGGCTGTTAGGCTCACGGGGGCAGAAAATGCTTCAATTTATTGCGTAATTCTTGGCGCAAACTTTTTTGGCGCAAAATTTCGTCATTTCCGGCGCCATAGTTGACGCCGGAAGTTTACACATGGTTGAGTCATTTTTTGACGCATGTGTGTTACAGACGTTTTTTTGCGCCAAAAAATGTGGGCGTCATTTTTGGCGCCAAAAAATATAGGCGTCATACTTGGCGCCAAATAATGCGGGCGTCTTCTTGGCGCCAAAAAATGTGGGCGTCATACTTGGCGCCATTTTTTTCACATTATTTCAGTCTCACTTTTTTGTTGCTTCTGGTTGCTAGAGGCTTGTTTGTTTTGCATTTTTTCCCATTCCTGAAACTGTCATTTAAGGAATTTGATAATTTTGCTTTATATGTTGTTTTTTTCTATTACATATTGCAAGATATTTTTTCCTTTTTTTTTTTCCTTGGGAAACTTGTATCTTATTTAAGGAAAATTATTTATTTTCAGGTACTTTTCTTAGACCTGTAATTTATTTGGTTGATGTTGCAACTGCTTCAGATTTCTGGTTGGATACTTTAGTGCAACAAGTATCAGATTATGATTTGTTTAGCATTGTTAAGTTGATCAACATGTTAATAATTTCATTTGTGTCGTCATTTTTTGATATTTTCGCAAATGAGGTTTAATCTATGTCTTTAGCTATTTTAGCTAGAAGAACCTTATGATTTCAATCTTGGAATGCTAATTTGATTTCTAAATTCCATATTTCTTTTTTTCCAAGGTAATCAATTATTTGGTTCACAATTTGATTCAATTCTTCAACTGTTACTCTGGGCTGCAAGATTGAGTTCTAAGGCTAAATATTAAGCTTTTTTTCTTACTAAGGAACGGAATTCTAAATTCTTCCTCAAGTAACATGTTTATAATTGGAAGTTTTCAACATTCAATTTAAGCCATTTTAAAAATCTAAGTCAGCTCCCCAAATTTGCATTTAGGTGCAGTTCTTATTCCAGCTTAGCTGGTAAGGGGCAGGTTAAGACTTTTTTAATAAATTTGTTTGGTTCAATTCGATCCAAACTTCTTAGATTTGGATACAGAATAGGATTCAGAGTAAAACCGTCTGTGAGAAGTATTTTTTCTCTCTCTAACATATTCCAGCTATTCCAGTAAGGCTCACACTTTCCTGAAGTGTGTTTCAGTTCTATATGTATTGGGTACTTGTGAAGCACGGCTGGTCACCCGTTGGGGCTCAAGGCGTTGCTCAGTCCTGGAGTTTTCTGGGGTATTTATACCAGTTCCTTTTTAGGAACAGGATTTGTTTTTTTTTATTCAAAACTATTCATTATCCCAAAGATAGAAAATCTTTTTGAATTGTCATATAAGTATACCATCTTTTAGAATGGTGTTTATATGGTCTATTCTGCCTTTTTGGTCAGTAATGGCATTATTTGTTCACAATAGATACAATAGATGCATATCTTCATTTTCTGTTTTCATTCAGATTATTTTCATTTTCTGAGATTCTCTTTTTTTGACAAGCATTACCAATTTGTTGTTTTTCCTTCTGGTCTAGCGACAGCTCTAAGAATCTTTTCAAGGTTCTCAGTGTTTTCTTATTTGGACGGTCTCTTGGTACTGGCTCAGTCTTTTTGTTCTGCGGAATCTCATACGATTCAACTTTTGTTGTTTCTTCAAGACATAGTTGAGGATTTTTTTTTATCAAAAGCTCTTTGATTCCTCAGACAAGGGTCACCTTTTTTTAGGTTTCCAGATAGATTGTGTCAATGTCTTTGTCTCTAGCAGACAAGTGACAATTTTATTGGGTTCCGTTTGTCGGAACCTTCAGACTCTATTATTTCCTTCAGTTGCTATATGCATGGAAGTTTTTGGTATTATGGCTGCAGCATTGGATTCAATTCCCTTTGCTCATTTTCATAAGAAACCTTTCCAGTTTTTTATACTGAATTAATGGTGCAGGGATTCTAGGATATCACTTTTTATATCCTTGAATCCCAATGTTCAACTATCTTTGATTTGGTGGTTAGATCACCATCATATAATTCTACGGGTCTCTTCGGTTCATTCAACCTGGACCATGATCACTTCAGATGCGAGTCTTTTAGGTTGGAAGGCTGTCTGGGGATCTTTGTCAGCACAAGGGGTTTGGAAATCTCAGGAGGCGAGATTACCAATTGATATTTTGGAACTCCGTGCATTTTTCAGAGTTCTTCAGTTTTGGCTTCTTTTTGAAGAAAGAGACGTTTATTGTTTTTCAGACAGACAATGTCACAACTGTGGCGTATGTCAATAATCAGTGTGGGATTATCAGTCCTTAGGCTGTGAAAGAAGTATCTCGGATACTTGCTTGACTAAATCCAGCTCCTGTCTAATTTCTGCGGTCCATTTTCCAGGTATAGACAATTGGGAAACGGATTATCTCTGTCAATCAAGCTTTACATTCGGGAGAATGGTCTCTTTACCCAGATGTGTTTTTTCAAATTGTTCAGATGTGTGGGCTTCCAGAAACAGATCTGATGGCATCTCATCTAAACAAGGAACTTCCCAGGGGCCTATTCAGGTCTGTGGATCCTCTGGCGTAAGCAGTGTATGCATTGACACTTCCTTGGAGTTATCAATCTGCCTATATTTTTTTGCCTCTGGTTCTTCTTTTTAGAGTGATTTTCAAAATCATCAGGAAGCAATCTTTTGTGTTGCTGGTGGTTCCAGCATGGCCACACAGGTTTTGGTATATGGTTCTTGTTTGGATGTCCAGTTGCCAATCTTGGTAACTTCCATTAAGGTCAGACCTTATATCTTAACATTCTTTTTTTCCATCAGGAAATCAAATTATTAATTTGATGGTATGGAGTTTTAACGCTTAGTACTTAGTCATAGAAGTTCTTTGACTCAGTGATTAATACTATGTTGCAGGCTCATAAATCTCTGTCTAGTAAGATTTATTATCGAGTTTGAAAGATTTACATCTCTTGATTCTCTTTTCATAAATTCTCTTGGCATTCTTTTAGAATTCCTAGGATTTTATAGTTTTCTTCAGGATGGTTTAGATAAGGGTTTTTGTCTGCATGTTCCTTGCAAGGACAAATCTCCGCTTTTTCTGTGCTGTTTTCATAGAAAAATTTGCTAATCTTTCTGTTATTCATTGTTTTGTTCAGGCTTTGGTTCGTATCAAGTCTGTCATTTAAGCCAATTTCTCCTCCTTGGAGTCTTAATTTGGTTCTGAGGGCTTTACAGGCTCTTCCGTTTGAGCATATGCTTTCTTTGGACATTTAAATTACTTTCATGGAAAGTATTGTTCCTTTAGACATCTCTTCAGCTAGAACAGTTTTTGAATTATCTGCTCTTTCTTGTGAGTCTCCTTTTTCTGATTGTTCATCAGGATAAGGTGGTTTTGCTGTCTTCTTTTCAATTTTTACCTAAAGTTGTGAATTTTAACAACATTAGTAGAGGAATTATTGTCCCTTCCTTGTGTCCTAATACTAAGGATTCTTTTGAGAGATTCTTACATTCTTTCGATGTGGTAAGAGTTTTGAAATTATGTTGAAGCTATTCAGATTTCAGAAAGACTTCTAGTCTATTTGTTATCTTTTCTGGTTTTAGGAAAGGTCAGAAGGCTTCTGCCATTTCTTTGGCATCTTGGTTAAAGCTTTTTGATTCATCTTGCTTATTTAGAGTCGGGTTAATCCCCGCCTCAGAGGATTACGGATCATTCTACTAGGTCAGTTTCTACTTCCTGGACTTTTAAGAATGAAGCTTCTGTTGATCAGATTTGCAAAGCAACGACTTGGTCTTCTTTGCATACTTTTACTAAATTCTACCATTTTTATGTTTTCTCTTCTTCAGAAGCAGTTTTTGGTAGAATAGTACTTCAGGCAGCTGTTTCAGTTTGATTCTTCTGCTTATAACTTCAGTTTTTTTCATTATAAAAATTGAACTTTTGATTTGGGTAGGGGATTAATTTTTCAGCGGAATTGGCTATCTTTATTTTATCCCTCCCTCTCTAGTGATTCTTGCGTGGAAGTTCCACATCTTGGGTATCTGCTATCCCATACGTCACTAGCTCATGGACTCTTGCTAATTACATGAAAGAAAACATAATTTATGTAAGAACGTACCTGATAAATTCATTTCTTTCATATTAGCAAGAGTCCATGAGGCCCACCCTTTTTGTGGTGGTTATGATTTTTTGTATAAAGCACAATTATTCCAATTCCTTATTTTTGATGCTTTCGCTCCTTTCTTATCACCCCACTTCTTGGCTATTCGTTAAACTGAATTGTGGGTGTGGTGAGGGGTGTATTTATAGGCATTTTAAGGTTTGGGAAACTTGGCCCCTCCTGGTAGGAATGTATATCCCATACGTCACTAGCTCATGGACTCTTGCTAATATGAAAGAAATGAATTTATCTGGTAAGTTCTTACATAAATTATGTTATTGTAGCTAGCTTACGGTTTATTTTATAGGTAAGTATTTAGTTTTAAATAGGAATAATTTAGTTAATTGTAGTAATTTTATTTAGATTGTTTAAAATTATATTTAAGTTAGGGGGGTGTTAGGGTTAGGGTTAGACTTAGGTTTAGGGGTTAATATATATTTATTATAGTGGCAACGACGTTGTGGGCGGTAGATTAGGGGTTAATAAATGTAGTTAGGTTGCGGTGATATTGGGGGCGCCAAATTAGGGGTTAATAAATATAATGTAGAGTTCGGCAATGTTGGGGGCATCAGATTAGGGGTTCATAAGTATAATGTAGGTGGCGGCGGCGGTGTCCGGAGCGGCAAATTAGGAGTTAATAATATTATGCAGGTGGCGGCGATGTCGGGGGCGGCAGATTAGGGGTTAATAAGTGTAATATTAGGAGTGTTTAGACTCGGGGTTCATGTTAGGGTGTTAGGTGTAGACCTAACTTTTATTTTCCCATAGGAATCAATGGGGCTGCGTTAGGAGCTGAATGCTGCTTTTTTGCAGGTGTTAGACTTTTTTCAGCCGAATCTGATTCCTATGGGGAAATCGTGCATGAGCACGTTTTGCAAGCTCAACGCTACCGTAAGCTGCACTGGTATTGAGGTGAGATGTGGAGCTAAATTTTGCTCTATGATCACTTTTTTGCAGCTAACGCTGGGTTTAAAAAACCCTGTAATACCAGCGTTGTTTGTAGGTGAGCAGTGAGACAAAACTGTGCGTCAGCACCGCACCCCTGTTACCGCCAAGCTCGTAATCTAGATGAAAGTTATTAGAGGCAAATAAGTTGTTTTAGAACAGACTTAGCTTCTCAGATCCTGCATCTCCTGAAGTGAATGAGAATTACCAAGCACTGAGGAAAGGAAGTACTGCTGAATCCTTGAAAAAGCTGATCCAGCGAAACGTATGTCGGAATTGACACTCTCTTGCGTCTCTACATCTGCTTATTCACCTGAGGGAGGAGCAGTCTTTCTGGCACTGGGAAGTGGTGGTTCTAAGCGGTTAAGATTCTGCTTGTCCATCCATTTCCATCCAGGACTGGCATCTACTCTTTTGAGTAATTTTACAGCTATTATTACTCAGTTTCCCTTTGTAAGAGGTGTTGTAAAAGCATTTGTGACGCTTTTTATGTATTTTAATAAATGTTTGCTTTTATAAGATTTGCCTGAGAGTACTGTTTTCCCACCAGTATAAAGTGGGAGTGCGCATTACCCTGAGCTTGGCTATAAGCTCCAACAAATGTGAGTAATCACTCATTAAACAAGCAGAATTGTTGCACTACAAGTGGTTACAGAGTTACACTATGTTGCATATCTTGTTTCCTTTTCTTTGAGAACACACGGAGGACCGCAGAAGAGTGAAGAGACCTTTCTTAGAAGATTTACATATCCTTATATTTGAACTTTTTTCACGATTCACTTTGTGTATTTTATTATCACATTTATTTTGCATTATTTTTCTATTTGTGATTTTTGGTATATTTATTATATATTATTTATTCAGTCAGACACCTGACAATACATATTGCACTTACACGATAAAAGAAACAAGCAGGCCTCAATGTTGTACTTATATGCTCCAACACCTCCCGGCTGTGATCCTCCATTTGAGGTCAGTACGGACCGCTGTCAATCGTTGTGTGTGGATACCACTATGGGATTCTTGCCACAAACTGAAGCTCACCACGGGTAACGAGTCAGCATTGGGTACACTGCTGGTACAGCTAAAAATGTTCCTGGACGTGTTTCATCTGCACCCGGGCAGACTTTGTCAACAGGTTGTAGTATATACACTATAACATTGTAAAAAATCGTAAAAAAAATTATAAAACAGTTACAATATATAAAAAACCATTATAAAACAGTTGCGGTATATAAAAACCAAGTAGATCCTCACATAAAATAACAAATTAATAATCACAAAACAATATATGTAAAAATACAATCGAATAGCAAAATAGAAAATACAATTTATAATGCATTACATATAAACACATATATTATTTTTACTTATATTAGTCTTCTCATTTGTGGGGCACATTCTCACTTATTCCAAAAATTCACAAAAATGCAAAATGCCCACCAGACAGGCCCATAATTTCAGGCAATGAAAGTATCACTGAAAAAGCCAGTCAATATATTGATGCAAGACTTAGAGAATACCTATATACCCTACCTTCTTATGTGAAGGATACAGTGGAGGTTTTATAAAAATTGGAAAATATACACCTCACAGACAAATCTATTCTGGTAACAGCTGATGTTGAATCTTTATATACTAACATCAAACACTACCAGGGGGAAAAAGCCATAAAGTACTTTCTCAAGACAAATCAAACTGACAATGAACCACATAACCATTTCATAATACAGTTATTACACTTTATCTTGAATTCCAACTTCTTCACTTTTCAAGAACAATTCTATCTTCAAGTTCAAGGGAAAGCCATTGGCATGGCATGTGCCCCCACTTATGCCAATCTGTTCCTAGGCTGGTGGGAACAACTTAGTTCAAGTATTCTCCCATACAAATGATCATTTTATAAAACACATACTGACATGGATAAGATATATCGATGACATTTTTTTAATATGGGAAGGCCCAGAAAATGAACTGCTTGATTTTATGAAACAAATGAATGTAAATGACATCAATCTTACTTTAACCCACGATTTCAGCTTCCAACAAGTTAACTTTCTCGATCTCACCATCTATAAAGAATCTGATGGATCTATTGCAACATCAGTATATAGGAAACCCACTGTCACTAACACACTTTTACACTCTTCCAGTGCCCATTCATATAGCACAATAAAAGCAATCCCAAAAGGAGAGATTTTAAGACTCAGGCATAACTGTACTAATATCAGCGCCTATAAAAATTAGTCAATCAAACTAATGTCAAGACTGAAAGCCAGGGGTACAGTAATAGATATTTTAAAAAAGTGAGAAATTTTGCTTTAAAAGCCTATTAACACCAAATAACAAAAGTACTGATAACAAAATCAGGCTAATTACAATGTATAATCCACAAATGCCTGAAGTTATAAAAAACATGAACAACAATGGACATATCATACTACAAGATACAATTTTAGCCAGTCAGATTGGCACTAAAATTGATATTGGATATAAGAGACCAAAAAACTTGAAAGATAATCTTGTCCAAAGTCACTACGTAAATATTAAAAAAAAAAAAGAATGCCCAAATCCAGGCACGTTCCCTTGTGGTACCTGTACAGTCTGCCCTAAAGTATGGGAAATTCAGGAAATTGTAGATAAATACAACTACAAACATAAATTAACATCTTATTTTTCCTGTACCACTACTGGTGTAATATACACCCTAAAGTGTCCATGTAACCTGTTATGTACAGGAATGACCACTAGGAAGATCAGCATAAGAATACAAGAACACTGCAATACACAATTCCCAAAAAGACATACAAGATGGCAAAACTATTACAAACATTGCCAAGCATTTCTACTTACATCATAATTTCAATGACAATTTACTTAAATATGCAGTCATTCAAAAAGCTAGTCTGGGCATTAGGGGAGGCAACATGGAAAAACATTATTGCAAATGGAATGTAGATGGATTCATATACTTAACTCAGTCAGACCTTTTGGTCTAAATGATTTCAACAATTACAATGTATTTCTTTAAAAAAAGATAAGCTTTTATCTAATAATAACAAGGGATTAACATATGCCAATTGGCTAATAAATGTCCCCCACTACTATCTCTTAAATGGTTAGCCATCTATTAAAATCTTGTGAAATACTAAAAACAGCCATAACCCCACTTTTTAACTTTTAGTGTTCATACAGTCTATGACCCATCACAATTATCAGGTAGATTACAATTTCATAATTTTATTCTTCACTTTTTATTTTTTATCTCCTAACACCATAACTCATTTTTATATTTTCACCAAAGTGCTTTTTTATCTCTATCACCTTTATTACCCAAAACACACTCACATCCTAAACACACTTTTTAACACCGAATGTATATTCTTTCAACTTAGCTCTCAAGACTTAAAATTGACACAAATTGTTATACTTTTCATATTCACTAGAAAAAACCTCTATACACTTACTATTCACTAGTCACGTATAACATTTTATTTAATTTCTTTTTATCCATTCCTTAGCCGTATTTTCAACAATTCACTTCCCCAAAGTTCTATTTACACTCTTACTTTGTCACATTTACTCAAAACGTATAGTAGTCTTACTTTAATGTCAACTAATTTGATTATTCAGAAGTTAATATCTTGCTGTTAGAGAGGACTCTACAGGGAGTGCAGAATTATTAGGCAAGTTGTATTTTTGAGGATTAATTTTATTATTGAACAACAACCATGTTCTCAATGAACCCAAAAAACTAATTAATATCAAAGCTGAATAGTTTTGGAAGTAGTTTTTAGTTTGTTTTTAGTTATAGCTATTTTAGGGGGATATCTGTGTGTGCAGGTGACTATTACTGTGCATAATTATTAGGCAACTTAACAAAAAACAAATATATACCCATTTCAATTATTTATTTTTACCAGTGAAACCAATATAACATCTCAACATTCACAAATATACATTTCTGACATTCAAAAACAAAACAAAAACAAATCAGTGACCAATATAGCCATCTTTCTTTGCAAGGATACTCAAAAGCCTGCCATCCATGGATTCTGTCAGTGTTTTGATCTGTTCACCATCAACATTGCGTGCAGCAGCAACCACAGCCTCCCAGACACTGTTCAGAGAGGTGTACTGTTTTCCCTCCTTGTAAATCTCACATTTGATGATGGACCACAGGTTCTCAATGGGGTTCAGATCAGGTGAACAAGGAGGCCATGTCATTAGATTTTCTTCTTTTATACCCTTTCTTGCCAGCCACGCTGTGGAGTACTTGGACGTGTCATGGAGCATTGTCCTGCATGAAAATCATGTTTTTCTTGAAGGATGCAGACTTCTTCCTGTACCACTGCTTGAAGAAGGTGTCTTCCAGAAACTGGCAGTAGGACTGGGAGTTGAGCTTGACTCCATCCTCAACCCGAAAAGGCCCCACAAGCTCATCTTTGATGATACCAGCCCAAACCAGTACTCCACCTCCACCTTGCTGGCGTCTGAGTCGGACTGGAGCTCTCTGCCCTTTACCAATCCAGCCACGGGCCCATCCATCTGGCCCATCAAGACTCACTCTCATTTCATCAGTCCATAAAACCTTAGAAAAATCAGTCTTGAGATATTTCTTGGCCCAGTCTTGACGTTTCAGCTTGTGTGTCTTGTTCAGTGGTGGTCGTCTTTCAGCCTTTCTTACCTTGGCCATGTCTCTGAGTATTGCACACCTTGTGCTTTGGGGCACTCCAGTGATGTTGCAGCTCTGAAATATGGCCAAACTGGTGGCAAGTGGCATCTTGGCAGCTGCACACTTGACTTTTCTCAGTTCATGGGCAGTTATTTTGCGCCTTGGTTTTTCCACAGGCTTCTTGCGACTCTGTTGACTATTTTGAATGAAACGCTTGATTGTTCGATGATCACGCTTCAGAAGCTTTGCAATTTTAAGAGTGCTGCATCCCTCTGCAAGATATCTCACTATTTTTGACTTTTCTGAGTCTGTCAAGTCCTTCTTTTGACCCATTTTGCCAAAGGAAAGGAAGTTGCCTAATAATTATGCACACCTGATATAGGGTGTTGATGTCATTAGACCACACCCCTTCTCATTACAGAGATGCACATCACCTAATATGCTTAATTGGTAGTAGGCTTTCGAGCCTATACAGCTTGGAGTAAGACAACATGCATAAAGAGGATGATGTGGTCAAAATACTCATTTGCCTAATAATTCTGCACTCCCTGTATAACACTAATAGGAGTGAATGTTTCTGTTTCTTATCTATTATTTATATAGCAAGTGATCCATGCCAACTAAGTTGAGGACTAAAAGCAGTTACAATCTTATTTCCAAGCATTATGTTGAACTGTGCACAAACCTCTAACCCCTTGATTTGCTCCTAAACTACGGGCACCTCAGAGTTAACACCAATAGCAAAACTCCCGCATTGCGTCACTTACCAATCTGAGCTCAATAGGCGGGTTCTTCAACCCAATAACCATTGCTGTCAAACGGCGCACCGGACCCCTCTGATGAAGCGTATAGTGAAACGCGACTGTGTCAGGGGCATCCGTTTTACTTTTTAATAGCACTCTGTTGTTGAAGACTAAGCTAGAAAACTTACCTACTTTAAAATATTGTTGCCAAAAATATTGCCGTTCTGGAATGGGGGGAAGGATAGAAAGGGTATTATAATATAATCTTTACGGAATGACCACTAACCCAATATAGGGGAATACAGGGCATTGATCCCAAATAGAGGTTCTCCTTAATAAAGTATTGTTACCTTATTCCATCCACCATATTACCCATCCGGACTAATGCAGGGCTTAGCAACATTGTAACAAGTGTAACAGGTCTCTTCCACGGAGCTGTGTTTTTAATTTTCAATCTGGAACGCTACAATAGCTTACTCGCATATCATTATTGAGGCTGTCATTTTATGGAATTACAAGTAAAAGTTAAATTTGAATGTGTGTTTATTAATTGATTTGCTGAAAGAGCATTCTTTTCCCTATTTCTCTGATAGGGTTTTTTTTCTGAACACATCAAACGGAGCATCACAGCCGGGAGGGGTTAGAGCATATAAGTGCAACATTGAGGCCTGCTTGTTTCTTTTATGGTGTAAGTGCAATATGTATTGTCAGTTGTCTGACTGAATAAACTGATGTTGTGAGTCGCGGCTGTGCCTGTCCCCTTTTTGTATTTGTATATATATGCTATGCATTTGATTTGCTAACTGCTGAATTATGCTGCATTACAGTTTTGAACTGCATTGCACTAATATTTGATGCTGCTCCCTCAATAGAAGCCTGTTGGCTGATATCTTCATACACTATTGATTTGTTGACTGATGGAATATGCTACACCAACCCTTTGAATTGCACTGCACTAACACTATATGCTGCTTTTCTTATGTGTATTGGACTGCTCCACCAATGATTTCTTAACGCTTTGCTGATATATGAATGATGATGATATTCATCTTTGTATCTTACCATCTATTTTAGGACTAAGGTCCTTTACCATGAACATTGGTATTTATTCATTTTATATTTAAGGTGTGTTATATGTGTTTTTCTAGATGTGATCTATTCATAATAAATGTGTAATATATGTATATGCTGTTTTGCGCTTGTACTGGCCCCGGTCACTCCAATGGCTATACCCCTGTATTTGATATAATTTTTTGTTTAGGGAGAGTGCTGGCTAGGGCATCCTTTAATTATCTCTTACCCTTGACTTTTTTATTATTTTTCTATCCTTTTGCTATTAATAATGCTTTTGATGCACCCTGAGCACCCTGAGATATAATCACATTATTGAGTTATCTGTATAATTATTTATATATATATATATATATATATATATATATATATATATATATATATATATATATATATATATATATATATATATATATATATATATATATATATATATATATATATATATATATATATATATATACACACACACATACATATACATACACACATGATTGTCAACAAGTGCTGCAACATATCTCATAAGAGCATATTCTGGCAGCTGGAAGTTAAAAGAAATAGAGGAGCCTTTTTTTTGTTGCTGAATAGGAACTTCTCATTTTGCAGAGAGGGGATAGTCTGCAAGCACCACTGCTTGATTGGCACCACTGGAAGTAGACTGGTTTGCCTGCCCCTAAAAATGGCCTTGCTGGATACTATGTATATCATGAAATGCATTAAGAAAATATGATTACTCTGATTTAAAGGGACAGTCAAGTCCAAAAAAACTTTCATGATTTAAATAGGGAATGTAATTTTAAACAACTTTCAAATTTACTTTTATCACCAATTTTGCTTTGTTCTCTTGATATTCTTAGTTGAAAGCTAAACCTAGGAGGTTCAAATGCTAATTTCTTTCATGTAATTAGCAAGAGTCCATGAGCTAGTGACGTATGGGATATACATTCCTACCAGGAGGGGCAAAGTTTCCCAAACCTCAAAATGCCTATAAATACACCCCTCACCACACCCACAAATCAGTTTTACAAACTTTGCCTCCTATGGAGGTGGTGAAGTAAGTTTGTGCTAGATTCTACGTTGATATGCGCTCCGCAGCAGGTTGGAGCCCGGTTTTCCTCTCAGCGTGCAGTGAATGTCAGAGGGATGTGAGGAGAGTATTGCCTGTTTGAATTCAATGATCTCCTTCTACGGGGTCTATTTCATAGGTTCTCTGTTATCGGTCGTAGAGATTCATCTCTTACCTCCCTTTTCAGATCGACGATATACTCTTATATACCATTACCTCTACTGATTCTCGTTTCAGTACTGGTTTGGCTTTCTACTACATGTAGATGAGTGTCCTGGGGTAAGTAAGTCTTATTTTCTGTGACACTCTAAGCTATGGTTGGGCACTTTTGTATAAAGTTCTAAATATATGTATTCAAACATTTATTTGCCTTAACTCAGGATGTTCAACGTTCCTTATTTCAGACAGTCAGTTTCATATTTGGGATAATGCATTTCAATAAATCAATTTTTTTCTTACCTTAAAATTTGACTTTTTTCCTGTGGGCTGTTAGCCTCATGGGGGCTGAAAATGCTTCATTTTATTGCGTCATTCTTGGCGCGGACTTTTTTGGCGCAAAAAGTTTTTTTTCTGTTTCCAGCGTCATACGTGTCGCCGGAAGTTGCGTCATTTTTGACATTTTTTGCGCCAAAAGTGTCGGCGTTCCGGATGTGGCGTCATTTTTGGCACCAAAAGCATTTAGGCACCAAATAATGTGGGCGTCTTTTTTGGCGCTAAAAAAAATATGGGCGTCACTTTTGTCTCCACATTATTTAAGTCTAGTTATTTTTTGCTTCTAGTTGCTAGAAGCTTGTTCACTGGCATTTTTTCCCATTCCTGAAACTGTCATTTAAGGAATTTGATCAATTTTGCTTTATATGTTGTTTTTTCTATTACATATTGCAAGATGTCCCAGATTGACACTGAGTTAGAAGATACTTCTGGAAAAACGCTGCCTGGTGCTGGATCTACCAAAGTTAAGTGTATCTGTTGTAAACTTATGGTATCTGTTCCTCCAGCTGTTGTTTGTAATGAATTTCATGACAAACTTGTTAATGCAGATAATATTTCCTTTAGTAATGTTACATTACCTGTTGTGGTTCCATCAACATCTAATACTCAGAGTGTTCCTGTTAACATAAGAGATTTTGTTTCTAAATCTATTAAGAAGGCTATGTCTGTTATTCCCCCTTCTAGTAAACGCAAAAGGTCTTTTATAACTTCTCATTTTTCAGATGAATTTTTAAATGAACATCATCATTCTGATTCTGATGGTGGTTCCTCTGGTTCAGAGGATTCTGTCTCAGAGGTTGATGCTGATAAATCTTCATATTTATTCAAAATGGAATTTATTCGTTCTTTACTTAAAGAGGTTTTAATTGCTTTAGAAATAGAGGATTCTGGTCCTCTTGATACTAAATCTAAACGTTTAAATAAGGTTTTTAAATCTCCTGTAGTTATTCCAGAAGTTTTTCCTGTCCCTGATGCTATTTCTGAAGTAATCTCCAGGGAATGGAATAATTTGGGTAATTCATTTACTCCTTCTAAACGTTTTAAGCAATTATATCCTGTGCCATCTGACAGATTAGAATTTTGGGACAAAATCCCTAAGGTTGATGGGGCTGTCTCTACTCTTGCTAAACGTACTACTATTCCCACGGCAGATAGTACTTCCTTTAAGGATCCTTTAGATAGGAAGATTGAATCCTTTCTAAGAAAAGCTTACTTATGTTCAGGTAATCTTCTTAGACCTGCTATATCTTTAGCGGATGTTGCTGCAGCTTCAACTTTTTGGTTAGAAGCTTTAGCGCAACAAGTAACAGATCATAACTCTCATAGCATTGTTAATCTTCTTCAACATGCTAATAACTTTATTTGTGATGCCATCTTTGATATCATTAGAGTTGATGTCAGGTATATGTCTCTAGCTATTTTAGCTAGAAGAGCTTTATGGCTTAAAACTTGGAATGCTGATATGTCTTCTAAGTCAACTTTGCTTTCCCTTTCTTTCCAGGGTAATAAATTATTTGGTTCTCAGTTGGATTCTATTATCTCAACTGTTACTGGAGGGAAAGGAACTTTTTTACCACAGGATAAAAAATCTAAAGGTAAATTTAGGTCTAATAATCGTTTTCGTTCCTTTCGTCACAATAAGGAACAAAAGCCTGATCCTTCGCCCTCAGGAGCGGTATCAGTTTGGAAACCATCTCCAGTCTGGAATAAGTCCAAGCCTTTTAGAAAACTAAAACCAGCTCCCAAGTCCACATGAAGGTGCGGCCCTCATTCCAGCTCAGCTGGTAGGGGGCAGATTACGTTTTTTTCAGACAAATTTGGATCAATTCAATTCACAATCTTTGGATTCAAAACATTGTTTCAGAAGGGTACAGAATTGGCTTCAAGATAAGGCCTCCTGCAAAGAGATTTTTTCTTTCCCGTGTCCCAGTAAATCCAGCAAAGGCTCAAGCATTTCTGAAATGTGTTTCAGAACTAGAGTTGGCTGGAGTAATTATGCCAGTTCCAGTTCTGGAACAGGGACTGGGGTTTTATTCAAATCTCTTCATTGTACCAAAGAAGGAGAATTCCTTCAGACCAGTTCTGGATCTAAAAATATTGAATCGTTATGTAAGGATACCAACATTCAAAATGGTAACTATAAGGACTATTCTGCCTTTTGTTCAGCAAGGGCATTATATGTCCACAATAGATTTACAGGATGCATATCTGCATATTCCGATTCATCCAGATCACTATCAGTTTCTGAGATTCTCTTTCCTAGACAAGCATTACCAGTTTGTGGCTCTGCCGTTTGGCCTAGCAACAGCTCCAAGGATTTTTACAAAGGTTCTCGGTGCCCTTCTGTCTGTAATCAGAGAACAGGGTATTGTGGTATTTCCTTATTTGGACGATATCTTGGTACTTGCTCAGTCTTCACATTTAGCAGAATCTCATACGAATCGACTTGTGTTGTTTCTTCAAGATCATGGTTGGAGGATCAATTTACCGAAAAGTTCATTGATTCCTCAAACAAGGGTTACCTTTTTAGGTTTCCAGATAGATTCAATGTCCATGACTCTGTCTCTGACAGACAAGAGACGTCTAAAATTGATCTCAGCTTGTCGAAACCTTCAATCACAATCATTCCCTTCTGTAGCCTTATGCATGGAAATTCTAGGTCTTATGACTGCTGCATCGGATGCGATCCCCTTTGCTCGTTTTCACATGCGACCCCTTCAGCTCTGTATGCTGAACCAGTGGTGCAGGGATTACACAAAGATATCTCAATTAATATCTTTAAAACCGATTGTACGACACTCTCTGACATGGTGGACAGATCACCATCGTTTAGTTCAGGGGGCTTCTTTTGTTCTTTCGACCTGGACTGTAATTTCAACAGATGCAAGTCTGACAGGTTGGGGAGCTGTTTGGGGGTCTCTGACAGCACAAGGGGTTTGGGAATCTCAGGAGGTCAATATTTTGGAACTCCGTGCAATTTTCAGAGCTCTTCAGTCTTGGGCTCTTCTAAAGAGAGAATAGTTCATTTGTTTTCAGACAGACAATGTCACAACTGTGGCATACATCAATCATCAAGGAGGGACTCACAGCCCTCTGGCAATGAAAGAAGTATCTCGAATTCTGGTATGGGCGGAATCCAGCTCCTGTCTAGTTTCTGCGGTTCATATCCCAGGTATAGACAATTGGGAAGCGGATTATCTTAGTCGCCAAACGTTACATCCGGGCGAATGGTCTCTTCACCCAGAGGTATTTCTTCAGATTGTTCAAATGTGGGGTCTTCCAGAAATAGATCTGATGGCTTCTCATCTAAACAAGAAACTTCCCAGGTATCTGTCCAGATCCAGGGATCCTCAAGCGGAAGCAGTGGATGCGTTGTCACTTCCTTGGAAGTATCATCCTGCCTATATCTTTCCGCCTCTAGTTCTTCTTCCAAGAGTAATCTCCAAGATTCTGAAGGAATGCTCGTTTGTTCTGCTGGTGGCTCCAGCATGGCCTCACAGGTTTTGGTATGCGGATCTTGTCCGGATGGCCTCTTGCCAACCGTGGACTCTTCCGTTAAGACCAGACCTTCTGTCACAAGGTCCTTTTTTCCATCAGGATCTCAAATCCTTAAATTTAAAGGTATGGAGATTGAACGCTTGATTCTTAGTCAAAGAGGTTTCTCTGACTCTGTGATTAATACTATGTTACAGGCTCGTAAATCCGTATCTAGGGAGACTTATATTTCTTGGTGTCTTTCTCATCATTTTTCCTGGCATTCTTTTAGAATTCCGAGAAGTTTACAGTTTCTTCAGGATGGTTTGGATAAAGGTTTGTCTGCAAGTTCCTTGAAAGGACAAATCTCTGCTCTTTCTGTTCTTTTTCACAGAAAGATTGCTAATCTTCCTGATATTCATTGTTTTGTACAAGCTTTGGTTCGTATAAAACCTGTCATTAAGTCAATTTCTCCTCCTTGGAGTTTGAATTTGGTTCTGGGGGCTCTTCAAGCTCCTCCATTTGAACCTATGCATTCTTTGGACATTAAATTACTTTCTTGGAAAGTTTTGTTCCTTTTGGCCATCTCTTCTGCCAGAAGAGTCTCTGAATTATCTGCTCTTTCTTGTGAGTCTCCTTTTCTGATTTTTTCATCAAGATAAGGCGGTGTTGCGAACTTCTTTTAAATTTTTACCTAAGGTTGTGAATTCTAACAACATTAGTAGATAAATTGTGGTTCCTTCATTATGTCCTAATCCTAAGAATTCTAAGGAGAAATCATTGCATTCTTTGGATGTAGTTAGAGCTTTGAAATATTATGTTGAAGATACTAAGAATTTCCGAAAGACTTCTAGTCTATTTGTTATCTTTTCCGGTTCTAGGAAAGGTCAGAAGGCTTCTGCCATTTCTTTGGCATCTTGGTTGAAATCTTTAATTCATCATGCTTATGTCGAGTCGGGTAAAACTCCGCCTCAAAGGATTACAGCTCATTCTACTAGGTCAGTTTCTACTTCCTGGGCATTTAGGAATGAAGCTTCGGTTGATCAGATTTGCAAAGCAGCAACTTGGTCTTCTTTGCATACTTTTACTAAATTCTACCATTTTGATGTGTTTTCTTCTTCTGAAGCAGTTTTTGGTAGAAAAGTACTTCAGGCAGCTGTTTCAGTTTGATTCTTCTGCTTATGATTTCATTTTTTTTCATTATAAGATTTAAACTTTGTTTTGGGTGTGAATTATTTTCAGCAGAATTGGCTGTCTTTATTTTATCCCTCCCTCTCTAGTGACTCTTGCGTGGAAGATCCACATCTTGGGTAGTCATTATCCCATACGTCACTAGCTCATGGACTCTTGCTAATTACATGAAAGAAAACATAATTTATGTAAGAACTTACCTGATAAATTCATTTCTTTCATATTATCAAGAGTCCATGAGGCCTACCCTTTTTGTGGTGGTTATGATTTTTTTGTATAAAGCACAATTATTCCAATTCCTTATTTTTTATGCTTTCGCACTTTTTTCTTATCACCCCACTTCTTGGCTATGCGTTAAACTGATTTGTGGGTGTGGTGAGGGGTGTATTTATAGGCATTTTGAGGTTTGGGAAACTTTGCCCCTCCTGGTAGGAATGTATATCCCATACGTCACTAGCTCATGGACTCTTGCTAATATGAAAGAAATGAATTTATCAGGTAAGTTCTTACATAAATTATGTTTTCTTATACCTTGAAGACTGCCTCTAATCTGAATACATTTTGACCACTAGAGGGCATTAGTTAATGTGTTTCATATAGATAACATTGAGCTCATGCACGTGAAGTTACCCTGGAGTGAGCACTGATTGGCTAAAATGCAAGTCTGTCAAAAGAACTGAAACAAGGGTGCAGTTTGCAGATGCTTAGATACAAGGAAATCACAGAGGTAAAAAGTGTATTATGCAAAACTGGGGAATGGGTAATAAAGGGATTGTCTTTCTTTTTAAACAACAACAATTCTGGTGTTGACTGTCCCTTTAAACATTTCATTGAAATTGTTGGAAAATATAGGCTAAATAAGACAAATCTTAATCTCAAACTTTATCCTACATTGAAACTAGTGTGACAGATCACAAAATTAAAGGGAAGTAAATGCTTGTTCATTGAATTAAAAATACTCACTTATTTAAGTCTTTTTAAATTCGTGTCACATGGAAATCAATGAAAGAGGATATCTGAAGTCACATGTGTTCAAAAGTTTGGGGTCACTTAGAAATATCTTTGCTTTCAAAAGAAAAGAAAAGTTTTTTTTCCCATTAAAATGACATCAAATGAATCAGAAATATAGTGTAGACATTGTTAATGTTGTAAATGACTATTGTAGCTTGAAACAACTGATTTTTAATGGAATATCTATATGTGTGAACAGAGGCCCATTATTATCAACCATCTTTCCTGTGTTCCAATGGCATGTTGTGTTTACTAATTCAAGTTTATCATTTAAAAAGGCTAATTGATCATTAGAAAACTCTCTGCAAACAGCTGAAAACTGTTGTGCTGATTAAAGAAGCAATAAAACTGGCCTTCATTAGACTTGCTGAGTATCTGAAGCATCCACAATTGTGGGTTTAATTACAGGCTCAAGATAGCCAGAAACAAAGAACTTTCTTCTGAATCTCGTCAGTCTATTCTTGTTATGAGAAATTAAGGCTATTCCAATGCGAAAAATTGCCAAGAAACTAATCTCATACAAAACTGTGCACTACTCCCTTCACAGAACAGCGCAAACTGGCTCTAACAAGAATAGGAAGAGGAGTGAGAAGCCGTGGTGCACAACTGTGGTGGACATCTCACAGGTCCTTAACTGGCAGCTTCATTAAATAGTACCCCCAAGACACCAGTATTAACGTCAACAGTGAAGAGGCGACTCTGGGATGCTGGCCTTCTAGGCAAAGTTGCAATACAAAAAACATATCTCAGACTCACCAATAAATAGAAAAGATTAACGACTAGATTACGAGTGGTACACTAACAGCTACAAATGAGTGAAAAGGGGTCTTTGCGTGTGTCGGAATTTAAAAGTAAACGTGTTCGCTTGAGGGTTAGCGCACTTGAGAAAAATGGCATCAGATTTGCCCACAAGTAAGGGTGTTAGTTTTTTTTCCACTTTTGAGCTCCATTGAAGCCTAGGGAGGAATACGTTAACACGGTCATAATATTCCAAGTTCGGCTTTTTGTGCGTGTTAGGATAGCGCAAGCGAAAACATATTAGTTTCAACTTGTAATATGCACGCAACCCAACATGCGCAAAGCCAAAATCTAGCTAGGGTTAACACGCGAGTGAAAGTGCAAACTACTGCTCCACTCATCATATAGCCCTAAGATGGGCAAAAGAACACAGACACTGGATAGAGAAATATTTGAAAAAAAGCGTTATGGTCAAGCAAATGAAACAAAAAGTTTGAAATGTTCGGATCACAAATAAAAACATTCTTGAGACGCAGACCAAATGAAAACATTCTTGAGACGCAGACCAAATGAAAACATGTTCAAGGAGTGCTTGACACCATCTGTCAAGCATGGTGGAGGGAATCTTATGGTCTGGGGGTGCTTTGGTGGTGTTAAAAAGGGGGGTTTATACAGGGTAAAATGGACCTTGAAGAAGGAAAGCTACCTCTCCATTTTGCAACGCCATGCCCTGTGGACGGAGTTTGACTGGAAAAAATCCCTGCTACAACAGGACAATGACCCAAAGCACAGCTCTAAACTATGCAAGAACTATTTAGGGAAGAAGAAGTCAGATGGTATTCTGTCTTTAATGGAGTGGCCAGCACAGCCACCAGATCTAAACCTTATTAAGCTGTTGTGGGAGGTACTAAAGGAAGCATGGGGTGAAATCTCTTCAGATTACCTCAACAAATTGACAACTTGAATGCCAAAGGTCTGCAAGGCTGTAATTGCTGCACATGGAGGATTCTTTGACGAAAGCAAAGTTTGAAAGACACAATTATTAATTCACTTAAAATTCATTATTTCTAACCTTGTCAATGACTTTATTTCCTATTCAAACTCATTTTATGAATATTTTCATGGAAAAAAGGAAAGGTCTAAGTGACCCCAAACTTTTGAATGCCAGTGTAACAAGAAGCATGCTTTCAAGTCAGTAGATACATTTTTTAAAAGTAAAGTACAATTTAAACAGACAGAGCATGCAATTTAAAACAGCTTTTCCGTTTACTTCTAGCATCTAATTAGCTTTGTTCTTTAGGTATTTCTTTGTTGAAAAGCATACCTAGGCAGATTCATGAATTGCAATGAACTACTAGGAGCTAACTGCTGAATGGTGACTGCTGATATATGCCTCTTGTCATTGGTTCACTCAATGTGTTCAGCTAGCTCCCAGTAGTGCAGTTATGCTCCTTCAAGAAAGGATACCAAGAGAATTAAGCAAATTTGATAATAGAAGTCAAATATAAAGTTGTTAAAATTGTATGTTCTATATGAATCATGAAAGATAAATGTTTGTTTTGGGGTCTTTTTTTGAGGTCTCTGGCCTGTCCAGGTTCCGTGTTCTTACTAATTTCTCCAGTCTCACAAGTTATGACTTTATGTAGGTTATTCACTGAAAGATGGAGAGTTGAGAGTGTGATAGTGAATCAGCTGCATAGGGCTGGCAAAGTTGGTGAGACACCTCTTAGTGAATCTTTTTAATCAACTACAGTGAGCTTTTTACATTTAGAACCCTCAGAAAACAAAACAACTAATTATCTGTACGTAATTCAAAGATAAATTAGATCAACTTTTAGCATCCCTGTAACATGTTTAATTAAAGAACATAAACAAAATTACAATAAGCGTTTATTATTTATTTTATCTACTTTTGCTTTTATCATACTTGAATATGGTGAGATTTATATGAGCCTGCAGCATCTTACACAGTGGTTGGTTTGCTCAGATGCAACCTCATTTACACACTCTCTTCCATCCCTTTTTTGTGAGTTTTTAAAAGGATAAAGAATGTTTATCTGAGTAGGAAAATCTAATGAATTAATGTAAACTTCCAATTTTTGCATACTTATTATAAATATTTTATTCTTTACCAATTTGTATATCTAATTGTTTAATTATCGTTTGACTATGTATATTATTAATGAACGCTTAAATTTGGAGCTTTTATAGATTTTCAGTGTTTAAGAATCAGATTTCTACCGGCCAGGTTTATCATATCCAAAAACTTTTGTTGCCCATGCTTAGTAGAGGGCATAATGCAGTGTCCACAATGACAAGTGCTAATTTTGCAATAAAGCAAATAAGTTATTTGCTATTTTTTAACACAATTTATTTTTATGTTAATTTAACATATACTTATATTTTTACTAAAGGAACACTGTTTCATATCTCATTATATTGATCAAAGCACTTTTATGGTATCAAACAGGCTCAAAAATAACATAGGATTGTTTAGATGTTTGTTCATAATTACAATAAAGTGTTTCAAAATATATAAAAATAAGCAAAATGATAGGAAAGGAATAACACATGTCATACATTGATATTATTATTATTATTATTATTCGTGTTATTAACCCCTTAAGGACCACAGCACTTTTCAATTTTCTGACCGTTTGGGCTATTTTTACATTTCTGCGGAGTTTGTATTTAGCTGTAATTTTCCTCTTACTCATTTACTGTACCTACACATATTATATTCCCTTTTTCTCGCCATAAAATGGACCTTCTAAAGATACCATTATTTTCATCATATCTTATAATTTACTATAATTTTTTTTTTATAAAATATGATGAAAAAATGGAAAATAAACACACTTTTTCTAACTTTGACCCCCAAAATCTGTTACACATCTACAACCACCAAAAAACACCCATGCCAAATAGTTTCTAAATTTTGTCCTGAGTTTAGAAACACTCAATGTTTACATGTTCTTTGCTTTTTTTGCAAGTTATAGGGCAATAAATACAAGTAGCACTTTGCAATTTCCAAACCATTTTTTTTTTCAAAATTAGCAATAGTTACATTGGAACACTGATATCTGTCAAGAATCCCTGAATAACCCTTTACATGTATATATTTGTTTTAGTAGACAACCCAAAGTATTGATTTAGGCCCATTTTGGTATATTTCATGCCAACATTTCACCGCCAAGTGTGATCAAATAAAAAAAATCATTAACTTTTTTACTAACTTTTTCACAAACTTTAGGATTCTCACTGAAATTATTTACAAACAACTTGTGCAATTATGGCACAAATGGTTATAAATCCTTCTCTGGGATGCCCTTTGTTCAGAAATAGCAGACAATTATGGCTTTGGCATTACTTTTTGGTAATTAGAAGGCCGCTAAATGCCACTGCGTACCACACTTGTATTATGCTCAGCAGTAAAGGGGTTAATTACATAGCTTGTAGGGAGCTTGCAGGGTTAATTTTAGCTTTAGTGTAGTATAGTAGAAAACCCAAAGTATTGATCTAGACCCATTTTGATATATTTCATGCCACCATTTCACCGCCAAATGCGATCAAATAAAAAAAAATCGTTAACTTTTTCACTAACTTTAGGTTTCTCATTGAAATAATTTACAAACAGCTTGTGCAATTATGGCACAAATGGTTGTCAATGCTTCTATGGGATCCCCTTTGTTCAGAAATAGCAGACATATATGGCTTTGGCATTGCTTCTTGGTAATTAGAAAGCCGCTAAAGGGGTTAATTAGGTAACTTGTAGGGTTAATTTTAGCTTTAGTGTAGAGATCAGTCTCCCATCTGACACATCCCACCCCTTGATCCCTCCCTGACCACTCTGATCCCAACAGCTCTATTTCCTCCCCCTACCTCACTATTGTCACCGCCATCTTTAGTACTGGCAGAAAGTCTGCCAGTATAAAAATAAAAAATAAAAAAATAAAAAGGTTTCTGCAGTGTAGGATCCCCCCTTACCACCCAACCTCCCTGAGCCCCCCAAACAACTCTCTAACCCTCCCCCAGTAACTTTTTGCCACAATTTTAGGTAATGGCAGCTGTCTGCCAGTATCCACTTTGCAATAAAATGCATCTTTTTTAAAATGTATCCCCACTTTTTCTGTAGTGTAGCTGCCCACCTCAATACCATACCCCTCTCCCCCTCCCAGATCCCTTTCCAACATTATTTCCCCTCTTCCTCTCCCACCCTCCTCCCCAACCTTCCTCTCGCACTACTTCATATAGGAGCTTTCACTTCTTACAGCAAGATAAACATTAACCACAAAAAAGAAACATGCAGATTAAGTTACGTGTGATCTGTACAATATAATGACAATATGAAGAAAATATGGCTTATAGAAATAAAGGAGTATACTATAGGGGAATATCACCGATATTGATAAATAAGCTGAATAGAATGATTTATTTAAAAGGAGGGGGAAGAAAGAAGAATAGAGGTGGGTTCTACCCAGGAGAAGGGATAGGGATGAAGGGGAAAGGGAGGGGAAAAAAGGGGGGTAGAGGAGTAGGGAAGGGAATGGAGGTGAGGGGAGGTTGGAGGAAAGAGAATACCAATCATTATTAAAGGGACACTGAACCCGATTTTTTTCTTTCGTGATTCAGATAGAGCATGCTTTTTTAAGCAAAATTTTGAATTTACTCTTATTATCATTTTTTCTTTTTTCTTTCGCTATCTTTATTTGAAAAAAAGGCATCTAAGCTTTTTTTTTTTTTGTTCAGCACCAGTCGTGGTGGTGAGTTCATTGAATAGGGCTTGTAAGTGGGGAAGGAGGGTGGCTTTATAAGTTTTATAATATTTGGTAGTTAGTCCATCTGGACCAGGGCTTTTACCCAAGGATAAGTCCTTTATTGCCTGTTCTATTTCTTCCATTGTAAGGGGTGCATCAAAGAAGGCCGATTCTTCATTCATTAGACTATTGAGGGGTAAGTCAGAGAGGTAGTCTGCTTTGATTCTTTACTGATAAAATGTGGTGGAATGATCGGAGAGGCAGTGTTAGTGGTAATATTATGTTTGCATTCTAATTGGGATATTATAGTGTGTATGTTTTCAAATTGATTTTGCTTTTCAATATTTTTTTTTAATTTTAGTTTTATTAGCTCCCCCCCTAATAACACATGTGCTTCCCAATTAGTAGTGTTAGAATAGTCTTTGTTAGAATTAAAGGAGAAGTACTCTGCAAGTGTATTGCCTATAGAAATAGTCAATAGTGGGTCTTGAATTAAGTAGTCATTGAGTCTCCATATGAATTCTGTCAGGGGGTTTCGGGCCAAATGATATTACAGGTTACTGGCACATGGTTTGTCCATGTGATAGTGCCTATCTCAGAGGTATGAATGATGGGAAGACTAATGGAATTGGTTAACTAATAGTCTATGTGAGGATATTTGTGAAATACATTAGAGAAAAATGTGTAATCCCTGGTCGTAGGGTGTAGAGTTCTCCAGACATCATGGAGATTGAGCTCCACGAGTGTTGATTTAACATTCTTTACTATGTTTTTGGAAACACTGGAAGTGGAATTAGATGTATCAAGTATGGGGTTTAATGGGGTGTTAAAATCTCCACCCAATAATACTGTACCCTTTGTGTAGTCTAGGAGTAATCTGGAGATATTTTTAAAGAAACGATGTTGCTGAGTGTTTGGGGCGTATATTTTAAGTAATGTGACTGGTCATCCAAAGAGTAGTCCCACTATCAGTAAATATATTACTTTTGGATCATTAGAAATTTGTAATGTTTGGAAAGAGATCGAGCTATGTATCAATATACCGACCCCATTTTTTATATGTGGGCCTGAAGCATAGAACATAGTGGGATATCTGAGGTTTGACCATTTAGGTTCCTTACCTCTTTGGAAGTGTGTCTCTTGTAAGAAGACAATAGAGCTATGCAATCTATTTAGTTCCCGTATTGTGATGGAGCGCTTCCCTGGGCTGTTAAGACCTTTGATGTTGACCGTCGTCAGTGACAGTTAATGTTCTGGTCTATGTGATCGCTTGGTATTCATCTTGTGGGATAAGGGAGTGGTGCGATGCGAGGGACAGGAGGGGAGAGGGAGAAAAAAAAAGGAGGGGGGAAGAAGAAGGTAGAAGATTAAAAGACGGTTAAGTGGGGAAGGAGTCAAGGAATGGATAAGAGGTAGAGTAAAGAATCTGTGGGTATGTATGGGGTATACAAGAGGAAAAGAAAGTAAGAGAAAAACTCTCTTAAGAGTGTACTGAAAGAGTAAAGTACACTAATGGGGATAGGTCCCAGTGGCATTAGGCCATGCAATGTGATGCTATGTTTTTAAAGGTGAAAACTCGTAATGTCTCGTCTTTGGGAGGCATGTAATGTTTTAATTAGGAAAACAGAAGAAAAAGGCCAGATAATATGTGAGGGCTATAGGTCTAGTTTGTGGACAGTTTTTGCATGGCGTTTATTAACCAACAGAGGTAACACTTAGTAAGATGGGGCATGTTAGATAACCCGCTGCTATAATGTGGCAATGGAGGGCTCTGTATGAAAATATAGCTATATGTACAATGTCTATAATAAACAACCTTCTTGAATCAATGTTGTTATACCTAAGAAGAAAGGCATTTTTATTACACTTATACAATAGAATTGTCCAAGATCAGTCATGAAACATGAAGGTAAAAGTATCCCATATTGGGGGAGGTCAACTAGCCTTATCACTCGCCAACTGGGCAGGGTATTGTAATAAGAGAAGAAAAAACATTAAAACAGCATGAACAGGCTACAGTGGTCAGTGTGACCTTAGAAATACTTTTTGGTGATGACTAGATAAGGGAGGCATCTAAACTGAGACATATCCGTTTGACATATCACACAGAACAATTATACTATTATGAAAACCATGGGAAGATTATCTAATTGAAGGTTCTTATTGCCACACTATCTAGTGGGTATAAACATTAAAATATTTGAAACAGATTACATAGAAAAAACATTAAAACAGCATAAACAGACTAAATTGGTAAACTTCTGCATTGACGTAAGCTCATGTTATACAATAAACAAAACTGTTATACTTGCATAGAAACCGTAAGATGATTAGCAGAATGGAGACTCCTGTTACTAGTCCACTTTTCGGGTGCTAGCCTTTGTTTATTTTCCCTTGGTTCTAGTGTCTTTGGTAGGAGTTGCGTGTTGAGTGGGTCTTTCTTGCTCTCTATCTTGCATATCAGGCGGATAGGACTGAGAACTCAGTAGAGGTGCAGGAATTTTGATGGAGAGCTGTGATCAGAATTGGACAAGGTCATCTTCCGTTCTGTATATAGCATTCTTGTTATCCTGGGATGCAATATTTGAGGCCGGGAAGCCCCATCTACAGGGTATCTTGTGGGCCTGCAATATGGAGGTGATATATAATAAAAACCTGCATTTTTGCAGAGTAACAGGACTAATGTCACTAAAGATTTGGATAGTTATTCCTGCATGCTGGATTGGTTGTTTTGCTCAGGAGTTTCACAGTATGTCTTCCTTATCAGAAAAATTTAGCAACTTTAGGATGATATCCCTAGGTGGGGCCTTAGGAGGGGGTCTGGCCGGTAAAGCCCTGTGGGCTCTTTCAATGGGTATATCAGGAGCATTAGGAGTACCCCTAATTGTCCTAAACAGACCCCCCTATAGCTGTTGGTGCAATGGATTCCGGCACCACTCTAATCCATAGGTTGTTGCGGCGGCTACGGTTGTCTAAGTCCTCAATTTTGTTAATTGAGCGAGTAAATAATATTTTCTTGAGAAGTTACTTTGGAATTTAGCTGTTTTATATCAGTGGTTGTAGAGGAGTTGTGTTCTTCAATCGATGCAACTCTGTCTTTGAGGGAGGAGACATCTTTATTGAGATCTTTATTAAGAGTTCTGACCTTGTGCATGGCCACTTTTGGATGATAATTGGCTCAGATCAGCTTTACGCAATCGATGGGTAGCTGGTCGGAAGCGTGTACTTGGGCTGCAATAGTTTGCTGTCTGTTTTCTGCAGGACTGGGTGATAAAGGTGTTTGTGGCTCTGCAAGCTTTAAGTAATGGCCTAGAGTTTTAGAGGTGGAACTCTTCTCCATTCTATGTGGTTTCTTGTTGGACACATCTAGGATTAACGCCCAAATGTGCCTGCTAGGGGATTTCCCTTGCTATCTAGGCCTCAAGCATTGGTTAAAATGACAGTCCTGGGCCTGTTCAGCTCTTTAGCGCAGAAATGGAGCTAGTTATTCTTTAGGCTAGCAGAGAAATTTTCTGTGCTGTTATAATGGTATAAACATCCTTAATATTGCTGCTTTACTTCTATTATATACTGCTTCATGATGTTTGTATTGGGCTGTGTCTCTTAATGAAGTAAGTGCGTCACTTCCCTTTATGTAGGCTATGTCTGGGTCTTTCTGGGATCGTGGATATTTTTGCAGTGTGAGAACCTCAACCTGCTTAATGCTGGTATTTATTTAAGCTGCCTACTGTGTCAGCAGCCAATTGATCCTTAAGCTAGCTTATTAGGCTGGGCTGTGCAGATGGAGATGCTCTGGTCGCCCACGTGTTATGACGGTGTTTGGCCGCGGACTTACTGGTACGGTGTCTAGTCCTGGTATATTGCAGGCTCCGGATCGAGTTGTGGCTTATCTGCCCTGAGGAATGATTGGTCCGGGTGGCTTTAAGGAGGTCTGAGACCAGTCTTGCCCTCGTAGTTCTCCAATTGTCGCTCTGCAGGTGCAGCAATATACCTCTTAATGTTATTACATTGGATATCTATTTATTATTTGGTTATATGCCTTATTATTGCCTATTTTGTACCACTGGTCCTAAGAGCACAATTTTTGTGCGGCCATCCGGCTCCGTGCTAGGCTCTGCCCCCTAACAACCATTTTTTGTATGATGTACCCTGTACATTGTTGGTCTTTAAGGGGTTAAAACATTTTAAAAAACATGCTTTAAAACATTTATTGCCAAGTGGATTGTTATTCAACGCTCCCACTCAAGCACTAGCTCCGCTAGAAGTAAGCTTTTTGTGGGTGTCGTGTATTGCTCGTATTACAAGTTGAAAGTAGACTGTTTTCGCTCATGAGCTAACCCATGAGCATAAAATGCCGAACTCAAAATAACACACGCTAAAATATTCCCCCATAAAAGTCAATGGAAAAAAAAAACTAACACCCTATTCGTACTCAAATCCAATCACATATTTAAGTGCGCTAAGCTGACATGAAAATATGAATATTTCACATTATTATTATCGGTTATTTGTAGAGCGCCAACAGATTCCGCAGCGCTAAATCCAATGTTCTTCACATAAAATAATTTGTTTTATTTATTTATTCATAAAAACCTATTTCTATATATATATATGATGATATTTTGGTACAGTACATATATATACGTATATATATACAGGGAGTGCAGAATTATTAGGCAAGTTGTATTTTTGAGGATTCATTTTATTATTGAACAACAACCATGTTCTCAATGAACCCAAAAAACTCATTAATATCAAAGCTGAATAGCTTTGGAAGTAGTTTTTAGTTTGTTTTTAGTTATAGCTATTTTAGGGGGATATCTGTGTGTGCAGGTGACTATTACTGTGCATAATTATTAGGCAACTTAACAAAAAACAAATATATACCCATTTCAATTATTTATTTTTACCAGTGAAACCAATATAACATCTCAACATTCACAAATATACATTTCTGACATTCAAAAACAAAACAAAAACAAATCAGTGACCAATATAGCCACCTTTCTTTGCAAGGACACTCAAAAGCCTGCCATCCATGGATTCTATCAGTGTTTTGATCTGTTCACCATCAACATTGCGTGCAGCAGCAACCACAGCCTCTCAGACACTGTTCAGAGAGGTGTACTGTTTTCCCTCCTTGTAAATCTCACATTTGATGATGGACCACAGGTTCTCAATGGGGTTCAGATCAGGTGAACAAGAAGGCCATGTCATTAGATTTTCTTCTTTCATGCCCTTTCTTGCCAGCCACGCTGTGGAGTACTTGGACGCGTGTGATGGAGCATTGTCCTGCATGAAAATCATGTTTTTCTTGAAGGATGCAGACTTCTTCCTGTACCACTGCTTGAAGAAGGTGTCTTCCAGAAACTGGCAGTAGGACTGGGAGTTGAGCTTGACTCCATCCTCAACCCGAAAAGGCCCCACAAGCTCATCTTTGATGATACCAGCCCAAACCAGTACTCCACCTCCACCTTGCTGGCGTCTGAGTCGGACTGGAGCTCTCTGCCCTTTACCAATCCAGCCACGGGCCCATCCATCTGGCCCATCAAGACTCACTCTCATTTCATCAGTCCATAAAACCTTAGAAAAATCAGTCTTGAGATATTTCTTGGCCCAGTCTTGACGTTTCAGCTTGTGTGTCTTGTTCAGTGGTGGTCGTCTTTCAGCCTTTCTTACCTTGGCCATGTCTCTGAGTATTGCACACCTTGTGCTTTTGGGTACTCCAGTGATGTTGCAGCTCTGAAATATGGCCAAACTGGTGGCAAGTGGCATCTTGGCAGCTGCACGCTTGACTTTTCTCAGTTCATGGGCAGTTATTTTGCGCCTTGGTTTTTCCACACGCTTCTTGCGACCCTGTTGACTATTTTGAATGAAACGCTTGATTGTTCGATGATCACGCTTCAGAAGCTTTGCAATTTTAAGAGTGCTGCATCCCTCTGCAAGATATCTCACTATTTTTGACTTTTCTGAGCCTGTCAAGTCCTTCTTTTGACCCATTTTGCCAAAGGAAAGGAAGTTGCCTAATAATTATGCACACCTGATATAAGGTGTTGATGTCATTAGACCACACCCCTTCTCATTACAGAGATGCACATCACCTAATATGCTTAATTGGTAGTAGGCTTTCGAGCCTATACAGCTTGGAGTAAGACAACATGCATAAAGAGGATGATGTGGTCAAAATACTCATTTGCCTAATAATTCTGCACTCCCTGTATATATATATATATATATATATATATATATATATATATATATATATATATATATATATACATATATATATATATATTTATATTTAGATTGTAAGTTCCCACGGGAGCAGGGCTCCCAATTCCTCCTGTATTTGTTTGTTAAATTTTGTCTGGTGTCTCATATTGTACTGTCCTTTTATCCTTGTTACCTATGAACAGCGCTGCAGAATCTGTTGGCGCTTTATAAATAAAGAATAATAATAAATATATATATATATATATAGTATATACTGTATATATACTGTACATGATTATATATAGGTATAGATATATACAAATATATAGAGGTGTATCTATTTAATAATACATATAACATATTCTGCTATGTACAGAACATTGGAATGCAAAATATTTACCGTAAATACACAGTATAACAGTAGTAAATATGAGTATTGCATATATATGATTTTACATGTTTTTATCTAAAACAATGGGGCTCTACTATATCTAAGTAGTGTGTCCAGAAATAAGGTGCGCCTAATTTATGCTATTTCAAAAAAGTGATAATATGGATAGATCCTAAGTTTTATATCTTATCTACTTGACTGCAAAGGCCTCCAATGCACATATATATATATATTTGTATATGTATAAATATGTATTTATATGTTTATATGTGTATACATGTGTATGTCTGTAAATACATATATACACACATAAATACGTAAATACATGTGTACAAACATATAAACACACACACACATATATATATATATATGTTGTATCTCAATGTTAAAGCCCTTTGACTTTTTCTAGATCCTGAGACCTCATATCTTTTAGACCTTATTACTTTTATGTGCAATATTTTTTCATAATAAATAAAGTTTATTAGATAGTGTTATTATGAGTGTAACTGTAATTTGTAATGCATTTTGATGTGTTTTGTGACAGCTCTGAGAATGAGGTAATCATTCAAGCGTAAATCGCAATTGCGCTCAAGCGATCACATTTACTTTCAACTTGTAATACGAGTGGTAAACCCGATGCACGCAAATACCAGCGATAAACCCATTTTCTGTTACATCGTAATCTTGCCCATAAAGTGACAACAATTTTATGATTTTAATATGTTTTAAAAATGACACATGTTATTCTGTAGCAAGACAACAGAAATATCTGGTAACTACAAGGTGTTTACTGTGCCTTTATTAATGACCACTAAAGCTGTGTTTTCCAACAGTTGTGAAATTTAGAATACCAGTACAATAAGGTAAAGGGAATTTAATAGAATCAAAATTTCCATGAAATGTAATAAATATTTGTAAGATTTTTTTTTTTTTTTAATTTTTGTTTCTGAAGTGTGTCTAGACAATTTAAGGCTGCAGCCCAGACTGTCACATCTACTCATGTTCTTTCCGCACTGTGATCGTCAATGTATCCAATCAAGATGTGTCTAATATAATATGCAATGTAAGGGTATCCCCAAACTAGAATGCTCACAGCAGTGCCACATTGTGTTCCAGCCATGCACACTAACATTTAAAAGGGAATAGCACATGTGTGCTTGAAGCTGTCAGCTTTTCCTTACCAGACTAGCTTTGCAGACAAGATGTAAAAGAAAAACAAAAACAAATAGGTGAAAAAATAGTCAGTCCTACCTACAGAAAATAATATCACATAGTGAGTCCTGAATGGTAAGAAAATTATAAAAAAAAGACATTTTTATTGGGTTTGCAATAAACTGAATCTTTGGTTGCCCGCTGCATTAGTTATAAATTAAACCTGTAGAATCTTTTGTAACTGACTTTACACTATGTAAAACAAAACAAACAGACTAGAGTTAAAGGGACATGAAACAGAAATTATTTTCATGACTCAGATAGAGTGTACAATTTTAAACAACTTTTCAATCTACTTCTATTATCAATTTTTTCATACTCTGAGTATCCTTTGTTGGAGGAGCAGCGATACATTACTGGGAGCTAGCTGAAGACATTGGGTAAGCCTATAACAAGAGGCATATATGTGTAGCTACCTCCCAGTAGCACATTACTGCTCCTGAGCCTACCTAGGTATGCTTTTCAACAAATGATACTAAATGAACAAAGCAAATTAGATAATAGAAATACATTGAAAAGTTTTTTTTTAAATTGCACGCTCTTTCTAAACCATAAGTGTTTAATTTTGACTTTACTGTTCCTTTAAACAATTCCTTTAAGAAAAAAAGGCTTTTTTAAAAGTGGATTACTCCCAAAAATTATCTGCACAACTACCCATAGACTTTAATGGTTAATTTTGTAGAAAAATCATTAGATAAACTTTTCTAAAGGATTGTGATGGACTCCAATATTCCACTTTGACAAAATCTAATTTGTTGATTCAAATATTTCTGTTATTTTGCGTTGGTATCGCTTGTGTGGTATTAGGTTTTTTATTGTCATAACAGATTTTTTTTAAAAAAAAATAATAATACTGTTATTATTCTAGCCTCTTTCTAAATATACCTCCAGTCAAAAACAAAATTGCTTATTTGGTAATATAGGCAACTACCAAGGATACTTTTTCTGAAGAACACCTTCTTGGCGGGATAAATCATCTTCCATTCAATAGTCTATAACCAATTGAAAACTGTTTTGGGATTGAAATTATACATGTACATGCAAGATTAGATTGGCCTACAAGGATATCAGTAGATATCCCGGTGGGCTGCAGCAGCTGGGGCTGGAAAACTACAATTTAAAGGGGTGATTAATTAATCCAATTGGTTTGTATGGTCCCTATATAACAACAATTTGTCATTTTTTTTAAATATAAACTAATATGATATAATTCTGCAAAAAATATTGGGGAAGGAGTAATCCTCTTTGAGAAAAATTGGGCGTGCGCATTCTACTGACTCAACAAAAAATAGGGCTGTTTTTCATATTTTCTCTGGGCTGCTTTTTATTCCCAGTCTGGGCCTGTGTACATGTCTGTACATTGAGTGTTGAAAGTCAGGAAGCATTTAACTAACCTGTTCCTATGGGCTTATGCGCATTAATCAGGTCCTGCATGCAAAAGGCAGATACATTGTTAGGTAATTCCCAGTATATTAGTCTGAGGCCGCTGGCCCTTTTTACTTAAATAATTATTGCTCATTCTATCACACTAATCTTACTTTAAACTAAACAAATCCATCAAGTTACTAAAATTCCATTAAATTTAATTTTAGCGCAGAAAAAACCCAAAACAAGACAATTTGCCCCATAATCCTGCACTTCACACTCCTTGAAGTAACTGATCCTGATTTAGCCACAATCCTCCATGCTTCAACCCTCAAAACTAGGTTAATCCCCTCATCCTATTTTATCCCTTCATTGTGAATTTAAATAAATTCTGCGAAAGATTTCATGAAAATTAGAAGGAAAAAAAGAAAGGAAATGAAGATCCAAGAGATTTAAATACACAGAAATGGTTTTGTAGAGACACCAGGAGGAGATATTCAATTACTCAAATTTCCATCAATCAAAACATGTGCAGCTTCCGCAAACAATAATACAGTAAGTAATGAGTGCAGGCTCCATTCAATTATACACCACTTTAGTTCAGTTTCAAGCATTTATAGTTCAAGCATTTGTCTAAAGCTTTATTTTCCTGTAGTTATAATGAAAATGTCATTCACTATGCAACTAATTTCTCAATCTCATTATCGTTATTCATAAAATTAAAAAATAAAATGATTAATTTCTGTTTATGTTAGATAGTGATTAATTTAGTTAGTAGGACTCAGATTATCATTTATAGCTGCGTTATTATTCATTCTAACATTTCTAAAAATGTATATTAGAGCTAAAGCTGAGAACAGATAATGTTAGCTGTTTTTGGACTAGATTGCAAGTGGAGCACAATCATTTGCGCACAAGTTATAAGGGGTACATTGCGAGGGTTTGCGCTCATCGGCCTTACCGCTCATATTACAAGTTTAAAGTAAACGCGAAAATAAAAGTTGCACAAAACACATAAAAATACATTACAAAGTACAGTTACAATCATAATAACACCATCTAATAAAACTATTATTAAAAAAATATTGCACACAAAAGTTATAAAGGCTCAAAGATATGAGATCTCGGGTGTTAGAAAAGAAAGCTGACAAAGGGCTTTAACATAGAGATACATACATATACATTGCTATATATATATATATATATATATATATATATATATATATATATATATATATATATATATATATATATATATATATATATATATATATATATATATATATATACTGTATATATATATATAGTCCATCAAAGTAAAACACTCACCAGGTCTTGACAATTATAACAATAATACTTTATTGTTTCATAAGGTGACATTTCAGGGATTTTAACCCCGTCCTCAGACCATATATATATATGTGTGTGTAAATATACAGTATATGTGTACATATGTATTTATGTACTTATTTGTGTATATATGTATTTACAGACATATATACACATACAAACACATAAATATATATGTATACATATACAGACATACTGTATATATAAGTGCATTAGAGCCATTTGCCGTTAAGTAGATTAAAACATGTAAAAACATATTTATGCAATACTCATATTTATTAAAGGTTTTAACTATGTATTTACTGTAAATATTTCATATTCTAATGTTCTGCACATAGCAGAATATGTTCTATGTATTTTAAAGAGACATTCCTCTCTCTCTCTCTCTCTCTCTCTCTCACTCTATATATACAGTATATATATATATATATATATATATATATATATATAGAGAGAGAGAGAGAGAGAGAGAGAGAGAGAGAGTTTATGTGGTGTGAATGTGTGAGGGAGGGTTTCTGTGTGTGTTAATGTGTGAGGGAGGGTTTCTCTGTGTGTGTGTGTGTGTGTGTGTATGTGTGTATGAAGGAGGGTTTCTGTGTATGTGTGTGTGAAGGAGGGTTTCTGTTGCATGAATGTGTGAGGGGGGTTTCTGTGTGTGTTAATGTGTGAGGGAGGGTTTCTGTGAGTGTGTGAAGGAGAGTTTCTGTTGTGTGAATGTATGAGGGAGGGTTTTGTGTGTGTTAATTAGTGATGTCGCGAACTGTTCGCCGGAGAACAGTTCCCGGCGAACATAGCTTGTTCGCGTTCGCCGCTGCAGGCGAACATATACAATGTTCGATCCGCCCCCTATGTGTCATCATTGAGGAAACTTTGACCCTGTATGTCACAGCCTTCTGACACATTAGAGCCAATCAGCATCAGACACTCCCTCACAGACCCTCCCAGCTTCTTGGCAGCAGCCATTTTAGACTCATTACGACCTTGCTTTGTTAGTGAGAGGACCTTTTGTGTTGCTGCTGCTGCCATTATAGGGAAATAGATAGCTAGGCTAGTGTATTTAGTGTCCACTACAGTCCTGAAGGACTCATCTCATCTCTGCTGCAAGGGCAGCACCCCAAAAAGCCCTTTTTAGGGCTATAACTTCAGTCGTTTTTTTCTTTTTTTTTCTTTGTATTTTTATTTGCATTTGCCTGGCTTTCAGCCTGTGTGTGAGGCTCACAGCATATGCTGTGATTAGTGCCACCACTGATATCTGCCTAACAACATTAGTTTAAATTTAACCAACAAAAATTTGAAATTATTTTGCTAGTGTAATTTATTTTCATTTTCTATCAGGCCTGTGTCTCTCAGGCTCACACAGCATATACTTCAGTTTTTTTCAGTCTTTTGGTTAATTGCTTTGTGCCAGCCACCACTCATATCTGCTTAACCTTATTTTAAATTTTAAAAAAAACCTTTTAAATCATTTTGCTAGTGTAATCTAAATTCATTTTCTATCAGGCCTGTGTGTTTTGCTGACTTACAGAGCATACTGTGTTTAATTGCTGCCCTCCCTAGTCTATCAGCCATGACTCATATGTGTTTAACCTTTTTTTAAATTCCCCCCAAAAAATCTTTAAATCATTTTGCTAGTGTAATCTAATTTTATTTTCTATCAGGCCTGTGTGCATCTGACTTACAGAGCATACTGTTGTTAATTGCTGCCCTACGTAGCAGCCAGCCAGTGCCACCACTCATATCTGCTTAACATTATTTTAAATTTAAAAGAAAAACTTTTAAATTATTTTGCTAGTGTAATCTAATTTAATTTTCTATCAGGCCTGTGTGTTTCTCACTTACACAGCATACTGTGGTAAATTGCTGCCCTACCTACCAGCCACGACTCATATCTGCTTTACATTATTTTAAAGTTAAAAATTTTTTTAAATCATCTTGCTGCTAGTGTAATTTAATTTCTTTTTCCATCAGGCCTGTGTGTTTCTGGCCCACATCATATAGTGTTACACAGATTAATTTTTTTTCCCCCACCACTTTTATCTGGTGTAACAACATTAGTGTAAATTTTATGTAATTTTTTTTTAACATCAGTCCTCTTCTAGTGTTATTAAATTTTAGTTGCCAGGCCAGCCAGGCTGTCATTAGTGCCAGCCTGTGTGTCAGGCTGCCAGCATATACTGTGCCTACTTCCATCCTCAGTGCCAGTCCACGACTCCTATCTGTTGTAACATAACATTAAAATTTGTAAAAAAAATTTTTTACATCACTCTTCGAGTGTTATTTAATATTAGTTCACAGGCCAGCCTGCCACCACTAGTGCCAGCCTGTGTGTCAGGCTGCCAGCACATGTGCCTAGTTCTATCCTGAGTGCCATTACTCCTATCTGTTGTAACATTTTTGTAACTTTTTTAAAAACAAACTGTTACATCATTCTGCTATTGTTATTTAATTGCAGTTGCCTGCCTGCCAGCGTGTGTGCCAGGCCCACTTGCCAACTAGTTACACCAATCATATTTGTTGTAACAGTATTGTTAATATTTAAAATAAAAAAATGCTAGATTGTGAATCATCCGTTTGCTCGTGCCATTGAATTGCAGTTTCCTCCTGCCTGCCAGCGTGTGTGCCAGGCCCACTAGCCAACTAGTGCCACCAATCATATTTTTTGTAACAGTATTGAATTTTTTTTAAAACATAACTTTTTGACTGTGAATCTTCAGTCTCCTAGTGCCATTGAAATGCAGTTTCATCCTGCCTGCCAGCCTGTGTGCCAGGCCCACTTGCCAACTAGTTACACCAATCATATTTGTTGTAACAGTATTGTTAATATTTTAAATTAAAAATTGTTAGATTTTGAATCATCAGTTTGCTAGTGCCATTGAATAGCAGTTTCCTCCTGCCTGCCAGCGTGTGTGCCAGGCCCACTAGCCAACTAGTGCCAACAATCATATTTCTTGTAACTGTATTGAATTTTTTTTAAATCATAACTTTTTGGACTGTGATTATTCAGTCTCCTAGTGCCATTGAATTGCAGTTTCCTCCTGCCTGCCAGCCTGTGTGCCAGGCCCACTTGCCAACTAGTTACACCAATCATAGTTGTTGTAACAGTATTGTTAATATTTAAAATTAAAAATTGTTAGATTGTGAATCATCAGTTTGCTCGTGCTATTGAATTGCACTTTCCTCCTGCCTGCCAGCCTGTGTGCCAGGCCCACTAGCCAACTAGTGCCACCAATCATATTTCTTGTAACAGTATTGAAAAAATTGTAAATCATAACTTTTTTGACTGTGAATCTTCAGTCTCCTAGTGCCATTTAATTGCAGTTTCCTCCTGCCTGCCAGCCTGTGTTAACACAACCTAGTTAACATGGGTCCCAGACCAGATGTTTTGTTGTTATACTTTGTCAGGGTAATCATGCAGGCCATATAGAACTCCACCGAAAGGGGGAGTAAGAGGGATTAAAGTGCTAAGAAAAGTTTTACTTAACACAACCTAATTACCATGGGTCCCAGACCGCGTGTCTTGTTGTTATACTTTGTCAGGGTAATCATACACGCCATATAGACCTCCAGACCGCATATTTAATTATTATTCTTTGTCAGGGTAATTATATATCTAACAAATCTATCTATTTCTCTTCTATCGATTCTATCTAACTATCAATCTATGTATATCTATCTATCCTATCTATCTATCTATCTATCTATCTATCTATCTATCTATCTATCTATCTATCTATCTATCTATCTTGTGTCCGGACTGTTTTAAGGCAGCTACTTGTGTTTTTGACAAATTTGAAGTAGGAGGACAGACCAATCATCTTCTTCCATCTCCCGGTTCCAAAAATGCAGGCCATATAGACCTCCCCCGATAGGGGGAGTAACAGGTGGTAGTAAACTGCTAAGAATAGTACTACTTAACACACCACAGGTCACAGACTGCATGTCTTATTGTTATACTCTGTCAGGGAAATTATATATTTTTCAAATCTATCTATTTATCTATCAAATCGATCTAACTATCAAACATATCTATCAAATGTAGATTGCATCTATTGATCAATGTAATTCGTATCTATAAATGTATATTACATATTTTGGTTGATGTAATTCGTATCTATCAAATGTATATTGCATCTTTGGATCGATAACATTCGTATCTATCAAATGGATATTGCATCTATTGATCTATGTAATTCGTATCTATCAAATGTATATTGCATCTATTGATCTATGTAATTTGTATCGATCATATGTATATTGCATCGATTGAGCTATGTAATCTATGTATCTATCTATCAAATCTATCTATCTCGTGGTTGTGCAAATGGACTGTTTGCTGTTGTTTGCGGTGCGTTACACTTGGAGTTTGCTCTGTCACTGTGAAGCGGCCGTAACACTTACACTACCTGATAGATACGACATCATAACTGATGTTTTAAAGCACGTTATTGCAAACAATTTGGGAATGTTAGGTGATTTAGGCCCTTTATGGGTTAAAAGCAGACTCTGCATCAACTATGTAATTTTCCATGGGAGTTTTGCCATGGATCCCCCTCCAGCATGCCACAGTTCCGGTGTTAGTCCCCTTGAAACAACTTTTCCATCACTATTGTGGCCAGAAAGAGTCCTTGTAGGTTTTAAAGTTTGCCTGCCTATTGAAGTCAATGCGCAGTTCGCCGGTTCGCGAACAATACCGGAAGTTCGAGTCCGCCGTTCGCGAACCGAAATTTGTAAGTTCGCAACATCACTAGTGTTAATGTGTGAGGGAGGGTTTCTGTGTGTGTATGTGTGTATGAAGGAGGGTTTCTGTGTGTGTTAATGTGTGAGGGAGAGTTTCTGTGTGTGTGTATGTGTGTATGAAGGAGGGTTTCTGTTGTGTGAATGTGTGAGGGAGGGTTTCTGTGTGTGTTAATGTGTGAAAGAGAGTTTCTGTGTGTGTGTATGTGTGTATGAAGGAGGGTTTCTGTTGTGTGAATGTGTGAGGGAGGGTTTCTGTGTGTGTTAATGTGTGAGGGAGGGTTTGTGTGTGTGTTTGTGTGTGTGTGTATGTATGTATGAAGGAGGGTTTCTGTTGCGTGAATGTGTGAGGGAGGGTTTCTGTGTGTGTATGTGTGTATGAAGGAGGGTTTCTGTTGTGTGAATGTGTGAGGGAGGGTTTGTGTGTGTTAATGTGTGAGGGAGAGTTTCTGTGTGTGTGTGTGTATGAAGGAGGGTTTCTGTTGTGTGAATGTGTGAGGGAGGGTTTCTGACTGTGTGTTAATGTGTGAAAGAGAGTTTCTGTGTGTGTGTGTATGTGTGTATGAAGGAGGGTTTATGTTGTGTGTTAATGTGTTAGGTAGGATTTCTGTGTGAGTGAGTTTGTGTGTGTTAGTGTTTGTGTGAATGAGTGTTTCTGTGTGTGAGGTTATATCTGTTTTACTACCTTTTCAAGTTATAGACACTTGACCAAATATAGCACATCTCTCAAAAAAATAAGAGGGACCATTTGCTCGCACATTCATACATGGAGTCCTTTTTTTCGGTCCCTGATACGCCTACATGCTGCAGAGTAATTGGTTGAAATGGGCAGGAGATCATTTACATCTTTCTCTAGTTTGTGATAATAAAGAAAGATAAACATCCAAGCGGTGTGACTAGGGACTGCAAAACAATGAAACATTTTCTAACAAAGTTACAGGTTTTAAAATATTTATTTTGTATGCCGATCTATTGCATTGCAGTAAATAATGTTTAAAACATAAAAAAATGACTTAAATGTACCTTTAAATGTACATTAAACACTAAGGGCAAGATTACAAGTCACGTGTTATGACTTTTCCCCACACAATATGGTCTTTTTCGCAATCAATTTCCCTTGTGCAGCTATTACAAGTTTTTAAAAATCACGATTGCGCGTGCCTATTCGCCTTTTACTCAACAATCCTTTACGCACTCGAAGAGCTGTAGTTAACAGTTTTGCGCAACATAAAAGTTTCACGAAACACTTCCAAAATACATTACAAAGTACAGTTACACTCATTTTAACACTGTCTAATAAAAAATATTTAAAAACAAAATTGCATATAAAAGTTATAAGAGCTCAAAGTTAGGAGATCTCGGACGTTAGGGAAAAAAAGCAGACGCAGGGATTTTACATTGACATACATACACATACATAGAGAAAAATGGATTTATATGTATAGAGATATGTTTAACTAGGGAGATAATGAAAATATTTCACATTACAATCTTATGCACATTAAACAATATCTCAGAGGGACTTTCAAAGAGATCTATAGATCTCAAGATATTTAGACATATATATATATATATATATATATATATATATATATATATATATATATATATATATATATATATATATTCATATACATATCTCATTATAGATATCTGTCCAAAAGTCATCACATATATAGAAAAATATTTATTTATAAATAAATAGAACATATTCCGTTACAAAAACATTTTTGCAGTATGAAATAATTGCATTTTCATGTACACTTTTCGAGGCGAATACGTCAAAGGCTTTGCGCAACATATTAGAATTTTTTTTTCTATTTGTCTTCTCCGTTGACTTCTATGTGGAATACGTGAATGCACACGCCATTTGGCTGTTTGCATTTTTCAACTTGTGATAGCTGCGCAACCCCAAATACGAAAAAGCCATAACGCAGTTTGTTGTTTTTGTAACTGATTTGCCGCACAACTTGTAATCTTGCCCTGTATAAACGCTAGATGGAATGATGATTTCAAATGAAAGATTAGCCTGAGAATAACATGTAGACGTATTTTTTAAAGTTTCATTATCTGTTTAAATATTGTCATATTAAGTGTAAAGTTTTACTGTCTATAAAACAATTGGAGCTGCCATCTTGTAACTTAGGTTACCTTCTCTGCTGTGGCCAATCAAATACAGTTATAAATAGGTCATTTGAGTGTTAATGAAAACATATTGCAGAGTTATATATATATATATATATATATATATATATATATATATATATATATATATATATATATATATATATATATATATATATGATTTATCATTTTATATTACCATCTAAAAAATGTTAATGTTCCTTTAAAGGGACCATGCACAGCATAGCTTGAACAACTGGCACTGTACAAATTATTCAAAGAACCTATTTTATTTATATCATATTTAATATAGTGCTTTATCACACAGATTCCTGTTTTAATTGTAGTCTTTTTATCAAATGTATTTATATATGTTTAACTATTAACACTCCACTTTGCTACTGTTCTGGCAAAACATTGCTAAACATATTGGCCCCATTCCATTCACAAAGATGATTATTGTAAGGAGGAAAGTGTTTTTCTGTGTGAGTCTGTGTGTAGATTCAGTCTTAAAATAAATAAAAATGTGGGCAAAATAGTGTAAAAGTATTTTCAGTATAATTTTACCGTTTACAGACTAAAACCATAAATTAGTTATTAGCTAAGGAACCCACTGTCAGTGCTGTAAATCGGCACTCTGACAGCTAGTTTCTGATATGACAGTTGTGGTGATTTATGCTCTGACAGTTAAGTTGTCTGTCACTCAGCTGAACTGGTAGTTAGTGCTCCTACACTGAAAAGCAATCAGACAGACATGACTCTAAAATAGTACTTTGAAATCCGGTGATGTCAGCAGTGATGTCACCCAAGTTCTATACCTATCTGACAGTACAAGGTTATGATATAATGCACTTGTGTAAACAGTGGATATGGGTCAACGATAGACAAGACATAGAGGGAGGGAGATTGCTAAATCTTAGTGTTTCAAGAGGTGTATACATTAACTTCTCTTGATTTGCAAAACACTGTAAATTGTGCTACAAAATGATAGCATTGAATAATTTAAAACACATTTGTTTTGCAATGCATTGTTCAAAGAACATGGTGCTCACAAATATTCTCTGGTCAATATAAGAGAGAGCTTTCAAAATGATTATTAATTAATATTATAGAGCTTTGTTTTTCGAAAAATGTATGTCCCTGTGCAGAATAAACCAATTTTTAATATAGGTGTCATCCAATTAACAGTAGAGTCCTGGGGAACTTCCTGTCAGTTTTTTCTTATACATGGAAACATTTTGAAAGCTATGTACTTTTAATTGCTGATGCATGCTATGAATCTAATGCCCCTTTACACTATTTCAGTTGGAAGATTAGCCATATGGGCAACCCCACTATCTACATAGTTTAAAAAGTTGAGGGATCACAATATAAATCAATGCATATGCAAGGTTATTTTCTGTAACATATTGCAGTCTTCAAACAAATCAATGAAACACTAGTAGATTTCAGCAAAATGTATCATTGTTTCTAATCTCGTTGGTGGAAGAGAAAATGTGATAGAGAACAGACCAGAATTCACAATCTACGATATTAATGACAACCAATTTGATGAAACTTTAATCTGCATAGTTTTTGCAAAGTGGTATAAAACAATGTCAATTCCACTTAGTTCATAAGCACATTTTTATATTACACATTATTTTTTATTTCTTTTTTAAAGTTTCTTTATGAAGGCTCAATTACTTCCTGTCACTGCCCCATAAGGGGCTGTGGTATCTACAGGAAGGCAAAGAGGCAGATTGTCCTTTAAGGTGTTGCTAGCAAAAGGAATTTTGTAAAGTCATTTTTCTGCAAAATTTCACGTGACAACAGAAATTTAGTTTTTTAATGGTAGCAACCTTATCTAGATTCAGGCAGTGGCTATAATACATATCTAAGGGCTCATTTAGTAAAACAACATGGACGTTGTTGTTTTTTTAACACAATCTGTTTTTTTTTATGTTTCCTTTGATTTAACATATTTTTTTTTTTACTAAAGGAAAACTGTTTCCCAACATTGGTCCTCCAATAAAAACGTAACACTCAAAATTCTACTTAAATGCCTCTGTAGAAAATCTGTACGTTTATCCTGCTTGTCTACACATTGTCCCTATACCTTGTCAAATAAACTTACTTTTAATCTATCTGATATACTTTGTAACCAACCACAAGGCCCTTATGCCTACTTTTAACTCCCTGCTTTGTGCTCCCAAACTTCCATTACACTACATTAAAGGGACTTTACAGCCAAAATGGTAATCCACATGGATGCATTTCAGATTTTAATAGAAGCATTTTGTAATATGCATGTATTAGCAAAGATGCCTCCAACAAAAGCTAAAGCTGTTTCAAAAGTGTATTTAAGTATGCACCGTGCTCCAGCATTTTAAACACAGCACTTGCTCAGAGAGTCTAAGGTGCGTGTGCATTTGATAATGACTTAATTTGTTAACTGTTGACATGATACAAGCTCCACTGGTGCTCTGAGCAGCTGCAGTATTTAAACAAAATGCTGGCGCACTGAGAATAGCTAGCAATGCATAGAAAATATTAACACTAAAAAGGTGATAACTTTTAGAAGAAGTATTTTGCCAATACATGTATATTACAAATATGTTTCTACTCGAAGATCTAATTAATCTATGTGCATTTAAATTTTGACCAAAATATCCCTTTAAAGACCATTCTGACTATCTTAAAATCAAATAAATTATACCATAGTCATCCCCAAAATCGTTTACGGGGAAGGGGACAAAAAATAAAATATAATAATATTAACGGAAATATATAAAACAGGAGCTAGATAGCACATGCTGTAAATAGAATCTCTGCTAAGCCATTCAAAATAGAAAAATCTCAAAATGGCTTGTTTCAAACTGCAAGGAGTTTGTAAAGTTATACTTTACCACTGACTTGCACAGCTAAAGTAAAGTTAAAACATTTTGCCTGGCTCGCATTGCATGAAAGCATTGCGCTCATGAGAGCGCGTTTCCATAGGCTCATATGGGAGCCTCATTCTAATACCGCCACATCACACACACACATATATATATAGATACACACATACACACCTTTTTTTTTTTTTTTTAATCAGATTTATTGTAACTCAAAAGGTTTACAAGAATCGGAGACACAGCTCCAACATATTACATTCATGAGCCAATTCAGTTTTTCTTATAACATATCTAAATCAAATTATAATAACAATATTGTATGGCTGGTTATTCTTTTTCCACATATATTACCATGTTTCTGAAACTTAACTTCATATTATTTGATATACAATCAATTAACTGACCACCTCATTATTAATATTATGCTGCTCCCTCTGTTTATTTGGTGTAACATAGCTTTCCCATTTTGAGGTCATCTCCGCATACACCTCCATTCTGTCCTGTTTTAAATATTGTAGTTCCTCCATATCCAGAAAGTCAGAGACCTTCCTGCTCCACAATTTCACATTTGGGACCTCTTTGCTCTTCCAGTTTTGGGCTATTAGGAATTTAATGCTATTAGTAATGATGAAAAATAGTTTAAGGTAGGGTTTAAATTTAATCTTAGTGTGTTTATTCAGAAGCGATATTAGGGGGTCTCATGGGATCTGTATTTCTAGTATTTTCTCTATTTCTTTTATCACTGCTCTCCAGAAGTCTTGAATAGCCGAGCACCACCACCAAATATGAGCCATACCACTTCCCACGTGGCCACAACGCCAACAAATGTTATTAGCCTTAGGATATATTCGATGTATTCTACGGGGGGTATAATACTACCTATGTAAAATCTTCAAGTTTAATTCTACTGTTGATGAAGAGCTTAAAGTTTTTAATGTAGATTGATAAATTTGCTGGCATGTTTGAGGGAGTATAATAAGTCCCAAGTCTTTTTCCCAACTTTCTATGTATGGGTGTGTGTAACCCGGTTAAATTTGTGATAATATTTTGCACATACACACCTTTAAGTACATCCCAGTCAAACACATTGCCATATACCATGTCACATTATATCATGGTTAACACACTTTTATTAAAGGGACAGTCAAATCCAAAATAAAAGACACAAAGGAGAAACAGCCACACAAACGCGATCCATGAAATTAAAGGAATCTTTATTAGAAGATGCAGATAAAATGTACACACATATACCTCAGGAGGGGGACTCCATCTGACATGTTTCATGCTGTTACAAGCACTTAATCATATATCCAAAATAAACTTTCATGATTTAAATAGGGCATGTAATTTTAAACAACTTTCCAATTAACTTTTATCACCAATTTTGCTCTGTTCTCTTAGTATTCTTAGTTAAAAGTTAAATCTAGGTAGGCTCATATGCTAATTTCTTAGACCTTGAAGGCCATCTCTTATCTGAATGCATTTTGACAGTTTTTCACCTTTAGAGGGCATTAGTTCATGTGTGTCATATAGATAACATTGTGCTCACACACGTGGAGTTACCTAGGAGTCAGCACTGATTGGCTAAAATGCAAGTCTCTCAAAAGAACTGAAATAAGGGGGCAGTTTGGAGAGGCTTAGATACAAGGTAATCACAGAGGTAAAAAGTGTATTTATATAACTGTGTTGGTTATGCAAAACTGGGGAATGGGTAATAAAGGGATTATCATCTTTTTAAACAACAAAAATTCTGGTGTTGACTGTCGCTTTAATATAGAAAAGAAAATAATTATCTATCTAGTTGAGGGATTTAGCATGGCCACACTATCCCACCTCCAGGTGTTAATTGCACCCAAAGCTTTAGCTCTATGGATTGCACTCTAGAGATGTTAGTGCACCAAAGTTCTACAATTTTATGCTCCACATGTAATATAAACCATTATTAGAACAATTAGAACAGGGAGAGCTAATTAAATACAATTAATAAAACATAAAGAAACTCACTGCAATTGTTGTAGACTGTATTTTAATTGAATACATAGATTTTATTTAAATACAATAAAAGCACATTCAAAATACAATAATAATATTAAAGGGACATAAAGTTAAACTTGCATTTTCATAATTCAGCTAGAGAGTACAATTTTTAAAACAATAAACTTTACAATTTACCTTTTTATGAAATTACTTTTTATGGGTTTTGGTCCTTTTCTTTGAGAACATTCTGATGTAGGCCCAAGAGCACTATATGGCAATATGCTGTATAGAAATGTTATTCCAGTTGCTTCTAAGCCCTCATGGAAAGGGGTCAAGTTCAACAAACGAGAAAAAGAGAAACAGATAAATTTGAAAATAGATGCAAATTGTAGTTATTTTTTTAAGATTGTACTGAACTACAAAGGTTTGATTTAGAGTTTTGCATCCCTTTTAACTCTAAAGTTGAATAATATTAAATAATAAATAAAATCTGATATGAAGCTAAATATTTAGAGTTAACTTATATTTCATATTGTTATTGTTTGTAATTTAATATTATTCCAGTTTAAATGTAGTATTATCATTGCATTTTTAATACATCTTTAAAGGGACACTAAAGTCAAAATCAAACTTTCATCAATCAGAGCATGCAGCTTTAAATTATTTTCCAATTTACTTCAATTATCAAATTGTGAACAGTCTTTTTACATGCACACTTTCTGAGGCAGCCACTTCTTCTGAGCATGTGCAAGAGTTTACTGTGTATGCATATATGAGTTGTGATTGGCTGATATCGGGGATTATCAAATTGAAGTAAATTTTAAAATTTGTCAGAAACAAAAATTCTGTTCATTTAAAAATCAGAGTAAGTTCTATTGCATTGTCTTTTTTATTATGCGCTTGTTGGTTATGTAATTCTACAGTTTTAATGGTCCTTTAATTTCAATTTAATACATGTATTTTGGTTTAAAATTTGTATTATACAGTACAAACATTTCTAGCCCTACAGAAACCACTATAATAAAATAAAATACCAAACATTGTTTAAAGCAACACGATCCATTAGGTTAAAATAAGTAAACACCTCAGAATAAAACTATTTACTTTATTTTAAAATATTTTTCCTTTATATTTTTAAACTGTATATTCTATAGTGTCGGAAAATATGCAGAGCTTAACTATAACAAAGTAGTATTTTGTTAAATGGTATTTTACTATCTAATAGTTGGGATGAAAGAAGCTTTTGCCAAAATACATACTATGGTTTAGATCAGTCTAATGCATGCTCTTTATTACCGTATTTATGCTACTCAAACACCTAAAAACATTGGATTAGCACAAAATAACAATAACATTAAAATATGTATTTACAAGTGGAAAATATATATATTTTTTATTCTAATCAAGTTTTTTTCTGATGTGGGCAATTTGTAACTAGAACCATGTGTTTCATGCTAATGGAAGCTTAGAATGTTCCACCATTTTAGCCTAAAAAGCTTTTAAGCTAACAGTAGGGTCCACTCCAAGACCATCACATGAGTTGCGGGATTTCAACCACTTAAAAGAAACACAGGTTGTTAACAGATTAGAATGCTTTGTAGGGCCTAATCCCCGCCTGTACAAATAAACCAATATTAAAATCTTTGGAATGTGTGAACAGCACTAATACCCATAACAACCTATGCTCCTTGACATGACAGATTTCAAGGCTGTAATTCAGCTGATATATAATTCTCCCTGTGGGCTGACATGAAAAAAAATTCTGCCATTTGGATCCCAAAAATTAATTGAGTTCCAATTTGAGCAACAAACAAAATATTTTGACACATATATTATTTAGACATTAATGACTTCCTCTACATGAATGTGACAAATTTACTTTCAAGAAGTGATTTATAGACATCTAAAAAAAAAAAAGAAAGCATACTAATATTTTCCATGGCTGTGGAGTTCTTTATAGCTGTATTTTAGGCAGTTAAAAGATTTCTCACTTTTATGCCTGTTTGACTGATATCATATTATTTCTAATTAAAACACAAGGAAAGAGGCGCCGTATGTGTGAATCTGAAACAGCCAAAATCACATATAATACATGTGCAGGGTACTCACAATCTGGAAAGGCACTCTGGTGTGCCTATAGGAGCGGGCTGGTATTCGCAGCACACCAGCTGGCTGATATGGCAATCCCTGGTATCCAAGGTAGAAGATTCAGTGTCTGGACTGATGGTGTGTGATGTGTCCAGCAATATGGAAAGCAGGAGCTAGGTGCAAAACAACGGCACACCACTGTGTGAATCTGCAAGTGTATACTGGTAAATTTACAATCTGTGCAGGATACTCACATACTGTATGTGAGTATCCTGCACAGATTGTAAATTTACCAGTATACACTTGCAGATTCACACAGTGGTGTGCCGTTGTTTTGCACCTAGCTCCTGCTTTCCATATTGCTGGACACATCACACACCATCAGTCCAGACACTGAATCTTCTACCTTGGATACCAGGGATTGCCATATCAGCCAGCTGGTGTGCTGCGAATACCAGCCCGCTCCTATAGGCACACCAGAGTGCCTTTCCAGATTGTGAGTACCCTGCACATGTATTATATGTGATTTTGGCTGTTTCAGATTCACACATACGGCGCCTCTTTCCTTGTGTTTTGATTTTAGATTTATTAACCGTTGGAGGGTGAAGATTGAGTGCTGCCTTTATAGAAGATAGATACCTGTACCATATTGGACTTCCTTGGACTCACTGTCTTTTTGTTTTCCACCTATGATTCAGGACTGTGGCATATAGCAGTGTGCTCACACACACCATTATTATATCTACATTATTATTATATCTATGCCATATCAGTAATCTGCCGACTAATGGTCTGAAATATTTTTATATATTAACACGTAGGCACACATATATATTGTTTATTATTCATACTAGCGCCCCCTATTGGGTTATACCCTTTGTTATTTCTAATTAGTAGTTCTGCCCACTTATAAAATGATGGATCAGAAGGTTGCGTGTCACAGACACTGTTTGGAGCACATACAGAGAATTACTGTGTTTACGGTATTTATATTGCTATGCTGAGTTACATCTCTCATAGAGCAAGATTATTTTTTTTATTATAAAACAAGGTATGCATTGATCTTTTGCTAAAATAACATATTGCCCATATTAAGTGATGCATATTAAATACCATGTGTTCATACTATATACGCTAGAATATTTAGCATATTTATTATTAAATTGATATCAAGATGCTAATAGGATTTTAAAAGTGTATTTACAAGCTCATCCATTAGCAGACCTGCCTGCCTGTCTTCTGTCTGATCTATCTATCTATCTATCTATCTATCTATCTATCTATCTATCATCTATCTATCTATCTATCTATCTATCTATCTATCTATCTATCTATCTATCTATCTGTCTGTCTGTCTGTCTGTCTGTCTGTCTGTCTGTCTGTCTGTCTGTCTGTCTGTCTGTCTGTCTGTCTGTCTGTCTGTCTGTCTGTCTGTCTATCTATCTATCTGTTGGTGTATCATCTATATATCTATTTTCTATATCACCACTAAGACAGTGGTTACTTATCAGAGGGGCAGAATTATTAGTCTGCTTGGTGCAATGTTGTACTCTGCAGATTTTTTAAAATCATCACATAATAGTAAAATGTCAATGATTTTCATTCATAGCCACTACTGTCCTATTAAGTGCATTTTAGTTTGTCATAAGCTGAAAACTTTATGTGGCAAACAAATTTGATGTTGGAAGAGAGAGCTGTTATGAATATGAATATTTATAAGTAATAGTACAAATGATTCTGGTTTTCTAAATGTGATTCATTACATTAAGGATGGTCTAGTTTTTACTGTATTAAACTCATCCAACTTCCTTGCTCTCTCATAGCATGAACAATAATATGACAGGAGATTTTATGTAATACAGTTATTTCTTTTGGAAACATTTCAGACAATTTGAATGGAAATTATACATATGTCACATATTTAATATCAGAATCTGATGAGAGTAAAATATTCCTCTTTAGAAGGTATCAACATTTATTATCAGTAGAATGGATGATATAGTATTTCTTCTTCAACAAGATAAGGACGGTACTTCATATGACATATCTGAAAGAAATTTACATGATCTCTTCAGTAATAAAATTAGTGCACAAAAGGTCATTTTCAGCAGCAGCAATTTCTCTGTCACTGCTTGCAAACTGCTCTCACAGTGCTGAAGATTTAAGAAATTGAGTAGGTTTTACTGGGTAAAAAAACATAGTATATGATTAGGTTGTTACAAATTCTATGGGCAAAAAGTCAGTTATTGCTAATTTGAAACATGTAGTTTTACTGTTGTGTCATCCTTAGATTTTTATTATCTTCTTTTGTGTTTGTCTTAGCCAAATGTAATCCTTCCATTCCTGAACTTTTCTGCAAAGGGCAGCAACTGTGATGCCAATTACTGACTATTCTTATAGGGGGTTTGTTTTGTATGAAACTGACACCATTCCAGGGAGAACATAGAAATATCAAGGTCAACATACACCTGTTACAGTGTAATGCTGATCAACTGACCAGGGAGAGAATTCTAGCCATAACAACCGTTTGGGGCTGCATATTTAACACCTGATTATGTACACTCCAATTATTTTAACACACTGTAAATATACTGAGAAAACATGGTATGTTTACAGATAAGCCGTTCAGTACTAGTACATGTCTATGAATACCAGCCCCTTGTATAATTGTGTGTATAGAATTTCCCATAGAGGGACCATATGTGACCAATTATTTAAGCTTATTAGGTTATTCTGATGTAATAAGCCTGATCAAGCATGAATTAATATCCTTTTTTTAAAATATCTGTCTTTCTAATAATCTTTATGTCTTCATGATTAGTTAGGGTATTTTTTTAAAAGTATTTTTGACTGCCATTCTAAAGTGTTAGCAACAAATTTATGTTAAAGGGACAGTCAAGTCCAAAAAAAACTTCCATGTTTTAAATAGGGCATGCAATTTTAAACAACTTCCCAATTTACTTTTACACAAATTTTGCTTTGTTCTCTTGGTATTCTTAGTTTAAAGCTAAAACTAGGAGGTTCATATGCTAATTTCTTAGACCTTGAAGACTGCCTCTAATCTGAATACATTTTGACCACTAGAGGGCATTAGTTCACATGTTTCATATAGATAACATTGAGCTCATGCACTTAAAGTGACCTAGGAGTGAGCACTGATTGGCTAAACTGCATGTCTGTCAAAAGAACTGAAATAAGGGGGCAGTCAGCAGAAGCTTAGATACAAGATAATTACAGAGGTAAAATATGTATTATTATAACTGTGTTGGTTATGCAAAACTGGGGAATGGGTAATAAAGGGATTATCTTTCTTCTTAAACAACAAAAATTCTGGTGTTGACTGTCCCTTTAAGACTAAAAAATATTTGAAAATTTAAATTACATAGCGACATTTTATAAAATGTTGGACACTAAACAGAAAGTAATCATACAAGAGTGAAGTAAATTGCTTTAGTCATTTTCCAGAATGACAAGTTTGCAAACATTTCGGGTCACATTACAAGTGGAGCGTTATTAACACTCCTGCTCGCACACTAACTGCATGAGGTGGGTAGCACTTGTATTAGAAAGTAAAACGTTTCTGCTTGTACGCTAACTTTGAATATCACAATCGCGTTAACGTATTCCCCCATAGAAATTAATGGAGCAAAAAAAGTGGGAAAACCCCTAACATCCTACTTGCGTGTAAACCTGATTGCATATTCTCAAGTGCGCTAACTCAACATGAAATTCATATTCCAATGCTCTTCACATAGCAGAATATGTTTTATTTATTCATAAATACATATTTTTACTTCTATCTGATGGTATCTTGGTACAATGTATATTTATACCTATATATATATATATATATATATATATATATGATTATATAGGTATAGATATATACAGATATATATAGGAGTATCTATTCTACTCTGTGCAGAACATTGGAATGGGAAATATTTGCAGTAAATACACAGTATAACAAAAATATAAATAATGCATAAATATGCTTTTTCATGTTTTCATCTACTTGACTGGAAAGGGCTTCAATGCACTTATATATACACTAGTCGATAAGCCTGCCCAGAGGGCAGTCTAATTAGTTTTCAAACTACAGGTGTAGAAACAAAGTATTTTGTAACTCTTTTATATAAAAATGTAAGCTACAGGTGTAGCAATATTATAATTTTAATGGACTACTATCTTAAATATATAAAAAATATTTTCTATATAATAAACTACAGATATAGCCACATTCTAATTAGACAAACTACTGTCCTAAATAAATACAAAGTTTCTTCTCTTTAGATTATATCTACTTTATATATATATATATATATATATATATTTCTTTATATACATAACCCCTAAACCGCAAAAAACCCTACATTGCAATAAACCTATTTACCCTATTAACCCCTAAACCGCAAAACCCTTACATTGCAATAAACCTATTTACCCTAAACCCCTAAACCGCAAAACCCCTACATAGCAATAAATCTATTTACCCTATTAACCCCTAAACCGCAAAACCCCTACATTGCAATAAACCTATTTACCCTAAATCCCTAAACCGCAAAACCCCTACATCGCAATAAATCTATTTACACTATTAACCCCTAAACTGCAAAACCCCTACATCGCAATAAACCTATTTAACTTATTAACCCTTTAAACCGCCAAAACCCACAAAGCAAATAACTATTATTATTATTTATTATTCTTTATTTATAAAGCACCAACAGATTCCGCAGCACTGTTCATGGGTACAAAAATAAACGTACAGTACAATACAATATAAAAGACACCAGACAAAGTTTAACAAACAAATACAGGGGGAATTGAGGGCCCTGTTCCCGTGGGAACTTACAATCTATTTAAATAACTAAGGCCTAGATTTGGAGTTTGGCGGTAGCCGTGAAAACAAGCGTTAGAGGCTCCTAACGCTGGTTTTAGGCTACCTCCGGTATCTGGAGTCACTCAAAAAAGGGTCTAACGCTCACTTTTCAGCCGCGACTTTTCCATACCGCAGATCCCCTTACGTCAATTGCGTATCCTATCTTTTCAATGGGATTTTTCTAACTCCGGTATTTAGAGTCGTGTCTGAAGTGAGCGTTAGAATTCTAACGACAAAACTCCAGCCGCAGAAAAAAGTCAGTAGTTAAGAGCTTTCTCGGCTAACGCCGGTTCATAAAGCTCTTAACTACTGTACTCTAAAGTACACTAACACCCATAAACTACCTATGTACCCCTAAACCGAGGCCCCCCCCACATCGCCGCAACTCGATTAAATTTTTTTAACACCTAATCTGCCGACCGCCACCTACGTTATCCTTATGTACCCCTAATCTGCTGCCCCTAACACCGCCGACCCCTATATTATATTTATTAACCCCTAACCTGCCCCCACAATGTCGCAGCCAGCTACCTACAATAATTAACCCCTAATCTGCCGACCGCAAAGCGCCGCTACTTAAATTATCCTTATGTACCCCTAATCTGCTGCCCCTAACACCGCCAACCCCTATATTATATTTATTAACCCCTAATCTGCCCCCCTCAATGTCGCCTCCACCTGCCTACACTTATTAACCCCTAATCTGCCGAGCGGACCGCACCGCTACTATAATAAAGTTATTAACCCCTAATCCGCCTCACTAACCCTATAATAAATAGTATTAACCCCTAATCTGCCCTCCCTAACATCGCCGACACCTAACTTCAATTATTAACCCCTAATCTGCCGACCGGAGCTCACCGCTATTCTAATAAATGTATTAAACCCTAAAGCTAAGTCTAACCCTAACACTAACACCCCCCTAACGTAAATATTATTTAAATCTAACGAAATTAATTAACTCTTATTAAATAAATTATTCCTATTTAAAGCTAAATACTTACCTGTAAAATAAATCCTAATATAGCTACAATATAAATTATAATTATATTATAGCTATTTTAGGATTAATATTTATTTTACAGGTAACTTTGTATTTATTTTAACCAGGTACAATAGCTATTAAATAGTTAAGAACTATTTAATAGCTAAAATAGTTAAAATAATTACAAAATTACCTGTAAAATAAATCCTAACCTAAGTTACAATTAAACCTAACACTATACTATCATTAAATTAATTAAATAAAATACCTACAATTACCTACAATTAAACCTAACACTACACTATCAATAAATTAATTAAATACAATATCTACAAATAAATACAATTAAATAAACTAACTAAAGTACAAAAAATAAAAAAGAACTAAGTTACAAAAAATAAAAAAATATTTACAAACATAAGAAAAATATTACAACAATTTTAAACTAATTACACCTACTCTAAGCCCCCTAATAAAATAACAAAGACCCCCAAAATAAAAAATGCCCTACCCTATTCTAAATTACTAAAGTTCAAAGCTCTTTTACCTTACCAGCCCTGAACAGGGCCCTTTCGGGGCATGCCCCAAGAAGTTCAGCTCTTTTGCCTGTAAAAAAAAACATACAATACCCCCCCCAACATTACAACCCACCACCCACATACCCCTAATCTAACCCAATCGGAATAGCCAATAGAATGCGAGCTCAATCTGATTGGCTGATTGGATCAGCCAATCGGATTGATCTTGATTCTGATTGGCTGATTCCATCAGCCAATTAGAATATTCCTACCTTAATTCCGATTGGCTGATAGAATCCTATCATTCTTCAGTTGGACGTCGCCGGATGAAGATGGGTCCGCGGTGGAGGTCTTCAGGATGGAGCCGGTCCTCATTGGATGAAGATAGAAGATGCCGCTTGGAAGATGATGGTTGCCGGTCCGGATCTACTCTTCTTCCCGGATAGGATGAAGACTTTGGAGCCTCTTCTGGACCTCTTCAGCCACCGGATGATGGATCGCCAGCCCCCGCTTGGGTTGGATGAAGATTTTGGAGCCAGGACCGATCGGTGATACCCGGTGAGGTGAAGACAAGGTAGGATGATCTTCAGGGGCTTAGTGTTAGGTTTATTTAAGGGGGGTTTGGGTTAGATTAGGGGTATGTGGGTGGTGGGTTGTAATGTTGGTGGGGGGGTATTGTATGTTTTTACAGGCAAAAGAGCTGAACTTCTTGGGGCATGCCCCGCAAAGGTCACTGTTCAGGGCTGGTAAGGTAAAAGAGCTTTGAACTTTAGTAATTTAGAATAGGGTAGGGAATTTTTTATTTTGGGGGTCTTTGTTATTTTATTAGGGGGCTTAGAGTAGGTGTAATTAGTTTAAAATTGTTGTAATATTTTTCTTATGTTTGTAAATATTTTTTTATTTTTTGTAACTTAGTTCTTTTTTATTTTTTGTACTTTAGTTAGTTTATTTCATTGTAGTTATTTGTAGGTATTGTATTTAATTAATGTATTGATAGTGTAGTGTTAGGTTTAATTGTAGGTAATTGTAGGTATTTTATTTAAATAATTTAATGATAGTATAGTGTTAGGTTTAATTGTAACTTAGGTTAGGATTTATTTTACAGGTAATTTTGTAATTATTTTAACTATTTTAGCTATTAAATAGTTCTTAACTATTTAATAACTATTGTACCTGGTTAAAATAAATACAAAGTTACCTGTAAAATAAATATTAATCCTAAAATAGCTATAATATAATTTTAATTTATATTGTAGCTATATTAGGATTTATTTTACAGGTAATTTTGTAATTATTTTAACTATTTTAGCTATTAAATAGTTCTTAACTATTTAATAGCTATTGTACCTGGTTAAAATAAATACAAAGTTACCTGTAAAATAAATATTAATCCTAAAATAGCTATAATATAATTATAATTTATATTGTAGCTATGTTAGGATTTATTTTACAGGTAAGTATTTAGCTTTAAATAGGAATAATTTATTTAATAAGAGTTAATTAATTTCGTTAGATTTAAATTATATTTAAGTTAGGGGGGTGTTAGTGTTAGGGTTAGACTTAGCTTTAGGGGTTAATACATTTATTAGAATAGCGGTGAGCTCCGGTCGGCAGATTAGGGGTTAATAATTGAAGTTAGGTGTCGGCGATGTTAGGGAGGGCAGATTAGGGGTTAATACTATTTATTATAGGGTTAGTGAGGCAGATTAGGGGTTAATAACTTTATTATGATAGCGGTGCGGTCCGCTCGGCAGATTAGGGGTTAATAAGTGTAGGCAGGTGGAGACAACGTTGTGGGGGGCAGATTAGAGGTTAATAAATATAATATAGGGGTCGGCGGTGTTAGGGGCAGCAGATTAGGGGTACATAAGGATAATGTAAGTAGCGGCGGTTTACGGAGCGGCAGATTAGGGGTTAAAAATAATATGCAGGGGTCAGCGATAGCGGGGGCGGCAGATTAGGGGTTAATAAGTGTAAGGCTAGGGGTGTTTAGACTCGGGGTACATGTTAGGGTGTTAGGTGCAGACGTAGGAAGTGTTTCCCCATAGCAAACAATGGGGCTGCGTTAGGAGCTGAACGCGGCTTTTTTTGCAGGTGTTAGGTTTTTTTTCAGCTCAAACAGCCCCATTGTTTCCTATGGGGGAATCGTGCATGAGAACGTTTTTGAGGCTGGCCGCGTCCGTAAGCAACTCTGGTATCGAGAATTGAAGCTGCGTTAAATATGCTCTACGCTCCTTTTTTGGAGCCTAATGCAGCCTTTATGTGGACTCTCAATACCAGAGTTATTTTAAAGGTGCGGCCAGAAAAAAGCCAGCGTTAGCTACGCGGGTCCTTACCGACAAAACTCTAAATCTAGCCGTATGTACAGTACACTAGCCTAACACCCCCTAACCTAACACCCCCTAACCTAACAACCCATTAAATAAACCCATATTACCTAAACTAATACATTCTAAAGTTACAAATAATAAAAATAAGTTTACAAAAAATAAAAATAGCTAACATTACAGAAAATAAAAAAATCAAATTACCAAATTTATCAAAATTAAACCTAATCCCTATGAAAATATAAAAGACTCCCCAAAAAAAACTCCCCCTACTCTAAGAATAAACTACCAGTAGCCCTTAAAAGGGCTTTTCGCAGGGCATTGCCCCAAGATAATCAGCTCTTTTTCAAGAAAATACACAAAGCCCCCGCTAACAGTAAACACCCCCACCCACCAAACCCCCCAAATAAAAGAACCTAACACTAAAAAACCTAAACTACCCATTGCCCTGAAAAGGGCATTTGTTTGGGCATTGCCCTTAAAAGGGCATTTAGCTCTTTTTCTGCCCATCCCTAATCTAAATAAAACAAATCCCCCCCATTTCTTTCTCAACGTACATATTTGTGGTGCTTGCTAAAAATGTATTATTTCATGTCTCTTTCTATGGGATTTCATAGCTCTTAGAATGAAGAATATGTTCATGTTGATCTTAATAAAACATTACTTTTTTTTTACTTTAGCGCTTCGGAATCTGTTGGCGCTCTACAAATAACCGATAATAATAATAATAATAATAATAATAATAATAATAATAATAATACTTTGGTCCCTAAAAGTTAATAACTGCTTGCTAATTGTGCTCTGATTTTAACTGGGAAGTTCATTTGCATAAAGATCAATAGATCACATTTGAAGACAGTTCTAATATGGAGTTCAAACATAATAAGTAAGAATCAGCCTTTTAAACTTTGTTTATGTTTTAAACTTTGTGATGAGCAATACAGTTGAAATCTAAAAATTTTTTAAAATTGTTGTTTAACTTACATTGTTTAAGTTTGTATGTTCAAGTTCTATTGTCAATTGCTAATCATGGAAGATTCAAGGACTCACTCACTCACTCAAATTATGATCTTGCTAGATCATAATCAAAAAATGATCTTGCTAGATGATTTGTATTTCAGATTGTAAGCCATGGTCCTATTTATCCCTTGCCCATTTATTTAAAAAGTGGTTAAAGCACCTTTTAAAATAAAAATGTTTTTATTTTTGAGTTGTGTATATATATATATATATATATATATATATATATATATATATATATATATATATATATACATATACATACATACTATGGGCCAAATTACAAGTGGAGTGCTAATTGACACTCCTGCTTGCTCTAGTAAGATTTTTTTGCACGTCGGGTTGCGCTCGTATTATAAGGTAAAAGTAAAGTGTTTTCAATTGTGTGCTAAACCGAGAAACGCAAAAAAACGAACTTACAATATCATGTGCGCGTTGATGTATTCCCCAGTAGTAGTCAATGGAGAAAAAACTGATCGCATATTCTCATGTACACTAACCCGACATGAAAATATGAATATTTCACATTCCAATGTTCTTCACATACAAATATGTCCAGATATATCTGATTTATTTTGTTCAATATATATCTATACCTATACATATAATTAAATGTATTGGTATGGTATTGATATATATACATATATATATATATATATATATATATATATATATATATATATATATATATATATATATATATATATATATATATATATATATATATAGGAATATCTATTTATAAATACACAAAACATATTCTGCTATGTGCAGAACATTGGAATTACAAATATCTACAGTAAATACATAGATAAAACCTTTATTAAATATGAATATTGCATACATATGCTTTTATATGTTCTCATCTACCTAACTGCAAAGGGCTCCAATGCACTTATATATATGTCTATATATGTATAAATATGTATTTATGTGTTTATATGTGCATATATGTCTGTAAATACATATATACACATAGAAATACATATGTATATATATATATATATATATATATATATATATACACACACATACACACATACATATACATCTTTAGACATGTATATATGTATGTATCTCTATGTTAAAAGCCCTTTGCCTGCCTTTGTTTTCTAACACCTAAGACCTCATATCTTTGAGCCCTTAAAACTTTTTTATACCATATTTTTTTTAATATTTTTTATTAGATAGTGTTATTATGGGTGTAACTATACTTTGTAATGTATTTTTGATGTGTTTTGTGACACTTTTTTGTTTGCGAAACAGTTAACCACAGCTCTGAAGTAGCGATAATCATTCTAGTGTAAATCGCGATTGTGCTCAAGCGATCACGTTTACTTTTCAACTCGTAATAAGAGCGATAAGCTCGACGAGTGCAAACACCCGCTCCATTCTTAATCTGGCCCTATATTGGTAATGGTCTACTGAGTCTATTGCGTCTTAATTGTTTATGAATTTCAAAAGTATTATCCTTAGAAGATCAAAATAAATCCACAATTATGGTCAAGTTCTATTTCTGGCATTTGTAGTACGGAATGTCTATGTTTTAATGGCACAATGTGCTGATGTTAGGCCACAGTGTGTTATAAATAATGTATCCAAATGCTCATATCAAATGCTCATATCAAATGCTCATATTAAATGCTCATATCAAATGCTCATATTAAATGCTCATATCAAATGCTCATATTAAATGCTCATATTAAATGCTCATATCAAATGCTCATATTAAATGCTCATATCAAATGCTCATATTAAATGCTCATATCAAATGCTCATATTAAATGCTCATATCAAATGCTCATATCAAATGCTCATATTAAATGCTCATATCAAATGCTCATATTAAATGCTCATATCAAATGCTCATATTAAATGCTCATATCAAATGCTCATATTAAATGCTCATATCAAATGCTCATATTAAACGCTCATATCAAATGCTCATATCAAATGCTCATATTAAATGCTCATATCAAATGCTCATATTAAATGCAAACTGGCAAATTTTTACAACACGATATTTTGACAATAGAGCCCAAAAATAATTTAGCGTTTACTTTTTGTACATATTCAATTATGTACTAATCTAAATAATATGGCTGGCAGGGGTATTAAATAGGAAAATACTTTTAAAGTAAAATGTGTTTATAGTTTCCAGACAAAATTTTTATTTTATTTGTGTTTTGAGGAAATCCCTTTGTAAACTTTCTTTATTTCTTGGACTGCTGTGTCTGAATTATCATATGTGTATTAATAAGAGGAAGAATAATGTTTCCAGCTCTGTGAGACGCTAATAAGCGCACCAATCTATTTTTATTTACTAATTAACACTAGACTGCATAAAGAGAAGTCACATTTACAACAGCATTTACGTGTTCAGGTCAAGATTAGTCAGACAAAAATGACACAATGACAACACGTCCACAGAAAAACACCCCCAGAAATTGTGCCTTACTCACATTTCACATTTATTGGATTTTTTCCAAATACACAAATGCTACAGTGGTATTCATGCCTTGCAAGAGTCAGAGCACAGACTAATAATGCTATGGCTGCTTAAACTTTAATTGCATGGTATAAATGATGCTATTAGGAAGTGATATCACGGTTAATTCCATATATATTATTATTTACACTGCTGAAAGCTAACCTTATTGAGATATATTTACCAACACTAAGCTTTGGAACTAGGCATTTAACAGCTTATTTCAACACATTCAGCTCATGTAAAAGTATATTCTGTTTCACTAAATTAGTTTCATGCAGATAGCTAAATGTTTTTCAATCACAGCATTCTATAAATTTAGGTATTAATCTATGATTAAACTCTAATGCCATATTTTTAAATATAGTGCACTAGGCATATGAAACATTGTATTGCTTCAGGTGAAAAATAGATGAATATAATTGTTCTGTAAGGATGACATATTTAGCTTTATTTTGGTATTGTTTTTAAATGTTTCTTCTTTAAAATGGGACTTTTCGACAGACTGAGCATATTAAAAATATCCATCTGTATTGCAAATAATCATCACAAGTTGATATTACAAAATTAAATTTTTTCCATATCTTTTTCTCCTCTCACCTATTTTTTGGTTTTCATATACCTGTGTGTATATATATAAATATATTACCTGTTCTTGCTTTTTTCCATATTATTTTTCTCTCTCTCTTTGGCTTTCCTTGTTTAAAGGGACACTGAACCCAAATTTTTTCTTTTGCGATTCAGATAGAGCATGAAATTTTAAGCAACTTTCTAATTTATTCCTATTATCAAATGCACTTTAATCTCTTGGTATCTTTATATGAAATGCAAGAATGTAAGTTTAGATGCCGGCCCATTTTTGGGGAACAAACTAGGTTGTCCTTGCTGATTGGTGGATAAATTCATCCACCAATCAAAAACTGCTGTCCAGAGTTCTGAGCCAAAAAAAAAAAGCTTAGATGCTTTCTTTTTCATATAAAGATAGCAAGAGAACGAAGAAAAATTGATAATAGGAGTAAATTAGAAAGTTGCTTAAAATCTATCTGAATCACAAAAGAAAAATTTTGAGTTCAGTGTCCCTTTAATATCTGTCTATCTATCTATCTATCTATCTATCTATCTATCTATCTATCTATCTATCTATCTATCTATCTATCTATCTATCTATCTATCTATCTGTCTGTCTGTCTGTCTGTCTGTCTGTCTGTCTGTCTGTCTGTCTGTCTGTCTGTCTGTCTGTCTGTCTGTCTGTCTGTCTGTCTGTCTGTCTGTCTGTCTGTCTGTCTATCTATCTATCTATCTATCTATCTACCTATCTATCCATCTATCCATCTATTGTACTTCTGTTTGCCCAATTACATAATATAATATTGTAATTAATAAGTGATTATTGAGTTGACTTATGATGTTTGTCTTAGTTTCTTTTTGGCATGAATATTATTGTATTAAGAAGTATTAAAACTTATTTTGAAAAAAGCAGTAAAAACAAAACAACAATTTTCCATATGTAACATATGTGTAACATATGTGATTAGTTTATGAATATTAACCTAGAAGAAAAATGGCATATACATTTCCAATTTTAACATTTTTTCCAGTCAATTAGTAACATTTGTAAAGTTGTAAGCACAGTTTTTGTGGGGTTTTCAAATTTTACAACGTTACAATTCTTCTAAAAATCTGACAGATACTTTGCATTAAAATCTCTCTTCAATAGTATTCTAATTAATCCAAAAATGCATTTAGCGTACATTTTTGTAAGATTTTAGGATTTATCTGATAGCTATGATTTAAAACGTTATTGTTATGATTTCAACAACATTCAAAACATTTTTTACTCTTACTGCACATATGTCATGAATAAATATCAGTTAATAGCAAAAACAAACAAACAAACAAAAACAACCCCCCCCCAGCATTTAAAGGGACACTGAACCCACATTTTTTCTTTTGTGATTCAGATACAGCATGCAATTTTAAGCAACTTTCTAATTTACTCCTATTATCACATTTTCTTTATTCTATTGGTATATTTATTTGAAAAGCAAGAATGTAAGTTTAGATGCCGGCCCATAACAAGAGAATGAGGAAAAATTGATAATAGGAGTAAATTAGAAAGTTGCTTAAAATTGCATGCTCTATCTGAATCACAAAAGACAAAAATTGGGGTTCAGTGTCCCTTTATGAGGAAAAATGGAAAAAAACACACTTTTTCTAACTTTGAACCCCAAAATCTGTTACACATCTACAACCACCAAAAAACACCCATGCTAAATAGTTTCTAAATTTTGTCCTGAGTTTAGAAATACCCAATGTTTACATCTTCTTTGCTTTTTTTGTAACTTATAGGGCCATAAATACAAGTAGCACTTTGCTATTTTCAAACCATTTTTTTTTCAAAATTAGCGCTAGTTACATTGGGACACTGATATCTTTCAGGAATCCCTGAATATCCATTGACATGTATATATTTTTTTTTAGAAGACATCCCAAAGTATTGATCTAGGCCCATTTTGGTATATTTCATGCCACCATTTCACCGCCAAATGCGATCAAATACAAAAAATCGTTCACTTTTTCACAATTTTTTTCACAAACTTTCAGTTTCTCACTGAAATTATTTACAAACTGCTTGTGCAATTATGGCATAAATGGTTGTAAATTCTTCTCTGGGATCCCCTTTGTTCAGAAATAGCAGACATATATGGCTTTGGCATTGCTTTTTGGTAATTAGAAGGCCGCTAAATGCCACTGCGCACCACACGTGTATTATGCCCAGCAGTGAAGGGGTTAATTAGGGAGCATGTAAGGAGCTTTTTGGGGTATTTTTAGCTTTAGTGTAGTGTAGTAGACAACCCCAAGTATTGATCTAGGCCCATTTTGGTATATTTCATGCCACCATTTCACCGCCAAATGCGATCAAATTAAAAAAAACTTTACATTTTTCACAATTTTAGGTTTCTCACTGAAATCATTTACAAACAGCTTGTGCAATTATGGCACAAATGGTTGTAAATGCTTCTCTGGGATCCCCTTTGTTCAGAAATAGCAGACATATATGACTTTGGCGTTGCTTTATGGTAATTAGAATGCTGCTAAATGGCGCTGCGCATCACACGTGTATTATGGCTAGCAGTGAAGGGGTTAATTAGGTAGCTTGTAGGGAGCTTGCAGGGTTAATTTTAGCTTTAGTGTAGAGATCAGCCTCCCACCTGAAACATCAGACCCCCTGATCCCTCCCAAACATCTCTCTTCCCTCCCCTACCCCACAAATGTCCCCGCCATCTTAAGTACTGGCAGAAACTCTGCCAGTACTAAAATAAAAGGAAAATTTTGGCTTTTTTGTGCAATTTTTTTTAGCATATTTACATATGCTTATGTGTAGGATCCCCCTCAGCCCCCAAACTCACTGATCCCCCACCAAACAGCTCTCTAACCCTCCCCCTCTGACTTAATGTGCGCCATCTTGGGTACTGGCAGCTGTCTGCCAGTACCCATTTTAGTGAAAAATATGCTGCTTTTATTAAAAAAATGTCCCTTTTCTGTAGTGTAGCTTCCCCCCCCCAATACCAACCCCCCAAGCCTTCCAGATCCCTTAGATGCTTTCCAAAAAATAAGTTTATTTTAATTTTTTTTACAATTTACTTGCAACTTTTTTTCTGTAGTGTAGCGGTTCCCACCCGCTCCCGCCCCGTGCACGCGCCCGCCCGCCACCCGCCGTGCATGCGCGCACGCCCGTGCGCGCCCCCGAAGGCTCCGCCCCCGATCCCGCCCCCCTCCACCTTACAGAGCTCACCGATGGCCGCCCACCCGCCTCCCAAGTCGGCTCCCACCCACCAACGATACCGAGGCATCACTGCAATAACTGGAAAGCAGCTGGAAGCGAGCAGGATCGCTTCCAGCTGCTTTCCAGACTGAGGACGTGCAGGGTACGTCCTTGGTCGTTAACTGACATCCTTTAGAGGACGTACCCTGCACGTCCTAGGTCGTTAAGGGGTTAACCCCTTAATGACCGAGGACGTGCAGGGTACGTCCTCTTAAAAAAGTCACTTAACGACCAAGGACGTACCCTGCACGTCCTCGGTTTGGAAAGCAGCTGGAAGCGATCCTGATCACTTCCAGCTGTTTTCCGGTTATTGCAGGATGCCTCGATATTGAGGCATCCTGCAATAACATTTTTTACCCCTCCGGTGCAGAGAGAGCCACTCTGTGGCCCTCTCTGCACCGGACATCGATGGCCGCATTCGTTGGTGGGTGGGAGCTGAAGTGGGAGGTGGGTGGGCGGCCATCGATGGCTTTTTAGTCAGAGAGGGGGGCGGGATCGGGGGCGGTATCGCCGGGGGCGCGCACGGGGAGGGAGCGGGTGGGAACCACTTACACTACAGAAACTGTTTTTTATTATGGGGAGAAAGGAGGGATAAAATCCCTGATAAAAGTCATCTAAGGGATCTGGGAGGGGGTGGGGGATTAGTCTTGGGGGGGGGAAGCTACACTGCAGAAAAACCAAAAATAAAAAAAAATAAAAACATTTTTATATGCAAACTGGGTACTGGCAGACAGCTGTCAGTACCCAAGATGGCCCCCAATAAGGCAGAGGGGGAGGGTTAGAGAGCTGTTTTGGGGGGGATCAGGGAGGTTGGGGGCTAAGGGGGGGGGAATCTTACACAGCAGCATATGTAAATATGCTATATAAAAAAAAGGATACCTTTTATTTTAGTACAGGCAGACTTTCTGCCAGTACTTAAGATGGCGGGACAATTTTTGGGGTGGGGGAGGAAAGAGAGCTCTTTGGGAGGGATCAGGGGGTCTGATGTGTCAGGTGGGAAGCTGATCTCTACACTAAAGCTAAAATTAACCCTGCAAACTCCCTACAAGCTACCTAATTAACCCCTTCATTGCTGGGCATAATTCAAGTGTTGTGCACAGTGGCATTTAGCGGCCTTCTAATTACCAAAAAGCAACACCAAATCCATATATGTCTGCTATTTTTGAACAAAGGAGACCCCAGAGAAGCTTTACAACCATTTGTGCCATAATTGCACAAAATGTTTGTAAATGATTTCAGTGAGAAATCTAAAATTTTGAAAAATATAACGTTTTTCTTTATTTGATCGCATTTGGCGATGAAATGGTGGCATGAAATATACCAAAATGGGCCTAGATCAATACTTTGGGTTGTCTACTACACTACACTAAAGCTAAAATTACCCCAAAAAGCTCCCTACATGCTCCCTTATTAACCCCTTCCCTGCTGGGCATCATACACGCATGGTGCACAGTGGCATTTAGCGGCCTTCTAATTACCAAAAAGCAACGTCAAAGCCATATATGTCTGCTATTTCTGAACAAAGGGGATCCCAGAGAAAAATGTACAACCATTTATGCCATAATTGCACAAGCTGTTTGTAAATAATTTCAGTGAGAATCCTAAAGTTTGTGAAAAAATTTGTGAAAAAGTGAACACTTTTTTTTATTTGATCGCATTTGGTGGTGAAATGGTGGCATGAAATATACCAAAATGGGCCTAGATCAATACTTTGGGATGTCTTCTAAAAAAACATATCTACATGTTAATGGATATTCAGGGATTCCTGAAAGATATCAGTGTTCTAATGTAACTAGCGCTAATTTTGAAAAAAAGTGGTTTGGAAATAGCAAAGTGCTACTTATATTTATTGCCCTATAACTTGCAAAAAAAAGCAAAGAACATGTAAACATTTTGTATTTCTAAACTCTGGACAAAATTTAGAAACTATTTAGCATGTGTGTTTTTTGGTGGTTGTATATGTGTAACAGATTTTGGGGGACAAAGTTAGAAAAAGTGTGTTTTTTTCCATTTTTTCCTCATATTTTATATATTTTTTTATAGTAAATAATAAGATATGATGAAAATAATGGTATCTTTAGAAAGTCCATTTAATGGCGAGAAAAACGGTATATAATATGTGTGGGTACAGTAAAAGAGTAAGAGGAAAATTACAGCTAAACAAAAGTGCTGTGGTCATTAAGGGGTTAAATACATTTTTTCCATGCAGAAATTACTATAAAAAAACCTTACATGAAATTCTTTTTTATTTGTGTGTTTACCCAATTGGAATGTAAGAAAATCTGTGAATATGTGCCGTTATAGCACAAAAAATATAAACTGCTAATAATAATAATAATAATAACAATATACATTTTTTAAGAGTTTTATAAGAAAACATAGTGTTACAGCATGTTAAGGTTATACAAAATTGTTCAAAGTAAAAGTGAATAAAATCCAAACATTGTACCGAGAAGAACAATAAACATCACTATAACAAATAGATTTCAAAGAAATGCACTTTGCTTATATAGTCCATTTAAAGGGACAGTCTAGTCAAAATTAAACTTTCCTGATTCAGATAGGGCAAGTCATTTTAAACAGCTTTCCAATTTACTTTTATCATCAAATTTGCTTTGTTCTGTTGGTTAGTTGAAAGCTAAACCTAGGTATGCTCATATGCTAATTTACAAGTCCTTGAAGGCTGCCTCTTATCTGAATGCCTTTGAAAGTTTTGCACAGCTAGAGGGCATTAGTTCATGTCTCCCTTATAAATAGAATTGGGCTCACGCCCGTGGAGTTACTTATGAGAGGGAAAATGTAAGTCTGACAAAAGATAAGGGGCAGTCTGCAGAAGCCTAGGTGGAGTAAGGCCTCCACTTGATGTACCCATAGATTCAGTGATTTTAGCACTGTTACAGGACCACTAAATGCAGTAGAATTGCATTATTAACAAATGCATAATAAAAAGACAATGCAAGAGCACTTACTCTGAATGAGAAATAAACAGTAGATTTTTTTTCTTACAAATTTATTTCTCCCACATTTGCCGCCCCCCTGTATCATGTGACAGCCATTAGCCATTTACAGACTAGTATACATATCCCATGGTATCCTGTGCACATGCTCAGTAGGAGCTGGTGCCTCAGAATGTGTGTATATATAATTGAAGTACAAAATTTGATAATAGAAGTAAATTAGAAAGTCTTTTAAAACTGCATGCTCTATCTGAATCATGAAAGTTTAATTTTGATTTTAGTGTCCCTTTAAGCCTAATATACAGCAATGATGATTTTACCGTATGTTTAAGTTTTGGAAGAGAGTGGAAGTGTAGAATACTACAGGTAGTTTAATGGACAAAACCACATTAATGAACGAGAATATTTTGCCAGAAAGATCCAACTTTTTTTTACAGTTCCACCAGATATGGAGACGCTCTGCTTCTCTCCCACATCTCCTCCTGCATCTTACGCTTGATTGTTTGAAGATTCATCTAAGCCTAATAGGTGTCAGGTACCACATCATGGATTGCAACAAACAAAGGCTTTCACATGCAGCCAGGGATCAAGTATGTTTCTTTTCTGTTTATGTGTGTTAATATAATGTGCCAACTGTGCATAAAGTAAACCAGAAGGAAAATATATCTTTGTCTCTCTTCTCCAAGTATCTTTGAGGTATCAATTTACCATTTGAGGTGGCAAATGTTTGAATACAATAACTGATATGGTGTTTTTGGGGGGTCAGCAGATGACATGAAAATTGGTATGTCCGGATTATACTAAAAGGAATTGATGGTCATGAGGATATATGAGTGCTAGTATTTATTAGTCTATCCCAGTAATAAAATAATTTATTCCGTCTTTATGCAATTAGGGTATGTGAGAACTAGTTTTATTTATTTTTTTCATTTACAATTTAATGCTAAAAGATTGTTCCTGTTTACTGAGATCCTGGTGACTTTGCAGTTTGCAATTTGAGTGAAATTATTCCTGATGTTCTGGATAAATTGTTCACACAATTTTGGTGGCTTAATCAATTTGAACAACTACACACAGCTAGCTCCAAGGGATTGAAACAGACAGCTTTGAATCATGTTACACATTCTTTAGAGTTTCTGAGATTTTGGAAAATGCTGAAATTAAAACAAATTTTATAGAAGCTTTTTCTTAAATTCATTTTATATTATATTCAGATCATAATCTCTTAACATTGATGTCGGACATATTTTTTTTTTTATATAATCAGGCCGTGTAATGGCATTTTTCTGTTAGAGAGGTATGAGTAGTAGAAGTAGAAGTGCTAATTACAATTAAATACCGTAATTAGACTCAGATTATCCTGTTTGGTTTTTCTGAAGACATGAATTAATAGATTTATGAAGTGCTTACGATTTAAGATATATTATTTTTAGTGTACACACATAATAATGATTAATGTAGAGTTATTGGTTTAATTGTGCCGCAGTATGGATTTAGAAAGATTGTATTTCTTGGCCTCTTTAAGACATGCATACTAATTAGGAGAAAAAATTGGTCAGCCTTAAAGGAACAGTCTATTCAAAATTAAACTTTCTTGATTCAGATATGACATGCAATTTTAAACAACTTTTCAATTGACTTTTATCATTAAATGTTTTGTTCTCTTTGTATTCTTTGTTGAAAGCCAAACCTAGGTAGGCTCATATGTTGATTTCTAGGCCAACAGTTTTTTTACAGATAGACAGCGCTAGTTCATGTGTGCCATATAAATAACATTGTGCTCATTCGCGTGTAGTTATTTATGAGTCAGCACTGATTGGCTAAAATGCATGTCTGTCAAAAGAACTGAAATAAGGGGGCAGTCTGCAGAGGCTTAGAAACAAGACAATCACAGAGGTAAAAAGTATATTAATATAACCATGTTGGTTATGCAAAACTGGGGAATGGGTAATAAAGGGATTATCTATCTTTTTAAACAATAAACATTCTGGTGTAGACTGTCCATTTAAAGTAAATTTTCTTTTGCAAAGCACATCTTGCCTGTAATATTCCATAAATGTCAGTTTATAGATTTTCAAATATACTTACAAACCCCTCATCCAATGAGATTTTATGAGTCTGATTAATCAACTGCAATTTTGAGTATTACTACTAAGCAAAAATATTTCTGGTCACATGACAATAAAAAATAGCATGGTTGAACTATCCTTTTATTTCAAACAAAGGCTTCTACAATAAAATAAAATAACACATAATAATTTAAAAATTGATGTCCATTAAAGGGACATTTAATATAATAAATAAACACTTTTTTTGAGTGGTGCACGTAGACAATATGTAATTTATGTCTTCTAGGTTGAAAAGGTGCTTGCTTCTGCAAACTTACAAATATTCTGATACCCTAAAGCAAGATACGGTCATAATAATGCCAGCAAAAAGTACAGAAATAAGTGCTGCACTTATAAGCCTTATTCAGATATGTTTAATAAAACTTTGCATAAAGAAAAAGATACATACAAATGTAATCACCCACATATGAAACCCACAACAAGAATGATCCCTCTGTAGCAAGTTTGCATTTATGTATACAGACTGTGCACAGTTAGTTCAAGAGCTCAAATTGACCAATTTGTATCTGTATACAAGTCCAGTTCCTCTGTAAAATATTGTATTCCTGTGCCTCCCACAAAAAGTTCCTGGCATATAGATCACATTACAAATGCCCTCTAGTGTGGGAGGTCTTTAAATCAAGCTGCAATGCTAGCAAATCAATCAGTTTTGGCATCTGTCATTGCAACATTCAGCACACTTGCTTGATTCATGGTCACCTCTACCACACAGGCTCCTTGCTATAGTGACACAAATTTACCCTAACCTTCCACCATATCCGGCTTTTTGCACTTACTGCATTTAAACACAAATTTTGGTGCATTGTCTGTAATTTAGAACCACACAAATACCAAATACCATGTTATTTTTTTTCCATGTCAATAATTTTAGTATTGCAGCAATTCCTTAAATATAAAAAAATATATACATCAAACTAAATAAAAAATTAATAAATATAAATAATATTTTTATATTTTTTCCCCTATCATCTTCTGTAGTGAACATGTTAAACAATAAATAAATATATCAGAACGGTTAATAGCTCCATCATTAAGCATCAGTTCACCTTCATCAAAACCACCGCACACATTTAGGATTCAATGCTATTAATAAAAAAAAAGAAGTTAAAAATAATAAAAAAAAGATTTTGGGTAGATAGGAAATCTAGTTGACTGCAAGGAAAAGGAGCTCCACAAATCTTGCTTTTAAAAGCTTAGTTAGTCAGTCTGTTCAGCCCCATGTTATCTCTCCTTGGTCGCAAGTAAGTAGCCGGGAGGAAGTGAAAGGCTGACAGTTCTAAACTCGTAAAGCCACGGCTGCTGTTTGCTGCTTGAAGAAGCCAAAATAGAGCAAGGACTGCTACTACCCTGCATTGCACGCTCCAGTAGCTCTCTAAATGGGAACTGTATTAGTGGAACCCAGCCCCGCCCACACAGGATTCGCAGTGCAGAGTGGAGAGAGGCTCGAAAATAATTACATCTTCAGCTGCTGATGCTGCAGACATTGTGCTCAAAACAAATATTGCTCTGCACAATTTTAAGCAGAAAGGCAGTTGCAACACTGTATTTTCTGCTGCCTAGATTTCCCTCTTGTATTGGTTTCTGCCCACAGAACAGATTGCCAGTGCTTCTCTTACACTAACAGTGTCACGCCCCCCAAAGAGGCAGAAATAAGAGCTGCCTCACTTAGGGCTTTTTCATGATGGCTTAATATGACTCCTGACCTGGACGCTCCATACAGCCACTTCTAAGTTGTTGCGCAGTTGAGGAAGGCTGAGCTGGTTGCTACTTCTCTCTATGTATTTGCAGCTAAGGTTAGAAAATTTGATGTGTTTCATGTATTTTTTATTTTACTTTAACATTATTTTTTTTCTTCTTTTCATGACAGGTGAGACTCTGCCTCTCCTGCCTCCTATGATTGCATGTCCCTGATTGGAACTCAAGGGCCCCAGACAAGTAATTGTCAAATTATTAATCTATCAGACAAAGACAGCAATTTTACAAGCTTAAACAACTTCTGGAGTGGAGATTCCAAGGAAGCAAGATAAATTACCTTTATGATTTTTCAGCAGAGGTTTGCAAAAGAAAAGAGAAAATAATTTACCCCTTATTGTCCCAAATTACTTGGAGAAAGAAGGCGTGTGGCTTTGTTGTATCCAGCAAGACTTTGGTTACATGCTGCCTCCGGCCCCACATTTTTCAACACACCTAAAGACCTCTAACAATACTAGTCCAGAGGGCAATTTCTCGGAGCACAGTGACTTTGGAATTTTTAATACAAGCCACCTGTGATACTGCCCATTCACTACAGTAAAAATATTCAGATCCCTTAGACTGTCTCTACTGTGCACTCTATTTAAATCATTAAAGTTTAAGTTTTAATGTTGCTTAAATTTACTGTATTCCAACATCAGCCGCAGTGCTTCTCTTTCATGTCTACCTTTTACAGACTCCGCCAAAGATGAATCCCTTTGAAAGCAGTATGGTAAAGTTTTGTGTGTCTTGCTTTACACAGATATCATAGTTTGACATCCTACCATACATATAATTATATTTTCTGTCAAACTGATTTAGTCTGTACCCTAATGTGTCTGATCCATAGGTTTACAACAGTTTCTGCATTGTTAATATTTCTTTCTACGTGTGGGGGGTGTTTCTACTGTTTTATTTCATCCAAGCTGTAAAGCTATTTTATTCTCAGCAGACGTCATTGACTATCTAGTTCAGTGCTTGCAGTTTCTACATCACTTACCATATGTGGTAAGTATATGATCAATATAGCACAAGCATCACTATCAGTATCAGTAGACTTTCACAGCAAGCCTACAGCTATTCTTGGTAATGCAGGTTTCATCTCAATGCAGACAGTGTTACTGGGGTTCCTTCTGGGCATCAGTGTTGCAAGATTCTTTCATCTAAACTGTGAAGATATTTGATTTTTCTCAGTAGATGTCATTGGTTATCTAGTACTGCATTTGTGGTTCTGCAGGAAGGGGCACTAATACAGTATATTATATAAAATTATATATTTGGATGTAGGATTAGGATTGCATATAATACAACTGCCATGTCAGTTAAAGGGCAGATCTAAGCTGCTTTACTACCGTGTCACAACTTAGAGACAGGAACCAACAACAGTGAGACAGGGGAGTTCCCTGGGTGTGTCTGAAGCTCTCTTATTACTTGTTTTCTCTAAGCATTTTATAGCTTCATTACTTTCTATGGGGCTTCCAAAGTCTGCCCTTTCTATTCTTTTTAGATAATATCTCCTGAACATCTCTATGTTAAAAAATGAAGATATTTTTCCTCGAAATTTCCTCAGTAGCCATATCGCAAGGGACTTTAAACGTCCAATCGGGATGCTAGTCACAGGACTTGCAAGGGAGCATGCTTCTGGTATGTACAGCACTTTATATTCCTCATAAGTTTAAGAAAGTTTACTATGAAAAATTGTTAAATTTCAAACAAATCTCTGACAGACTCATGCACTGCAGTTAGGTTGATAATGTGCTGAAGAAGAATCACTTAACTGAGTATGTCAGGTGGCAACATAACTGATCAACTATAGTGGACTGGACTGCTGCAAAAAAAATCTTATTTAAAAGAAATTATTTAAAAATTATCATTTTAATAATAACAATAATAATAGTAGTTATAAACAAAAAAACTAACAAGGAGCATTAGATAGAGTCAAAAAACTATAAGCATGCTAAGTTTCATGAAAATACATCAGCCATGTCTGCTTGAGTAATGACCAAATATCCAAATTATAGGCAACAGCACTTTTTTCTAAACTAAATAACTATAAATTGGCTTGGATAACTTTAAAATAGCTAAAAAAATGGCCTAATTTCAGAACAATTGCATTTTTTGAAATTAGTGTATATACTATGGAATAGAAAACAAGTGGCATGCTATTTGGCGCTTTTGCTTGCGTGATAACACAGCCAGATGTAAAAATATTACAAGTTGAAAGTAAAAATTTTGTTCTTGAGCAAAACCCTGCATGCCCGCTAACTAAAGGACTTTGGTTATTGCGACCGGGCTAACTTATTCTCCCCATAGACTTCAATGGAGAGCGCAGAAGAAAAAACCTAACACTTATCGATTGTGTGCCATCCCAACAGGAGTTATTAATATTTCACATTCCAATGTTCTTCACATACAGGAAAATTTTATTTTTAGTTTCAAATGTGTATATATATATATATATATATATATATATAGTCCATATATGCAAAGTGTAACAGCACCACAGCACAGTCTTACTTCTTAGAGGTGAAAAATTCTTTTATTGAGGTACAACAACCATAAAAAAGCGACGTTTCGGACCTACATGGTCCTTATTCATGCATGAATAAGGACCATGTAGGTCCGAAACGTCGCTTTTTTATGGTTGTTGTACCTCAATAAAAGAATTTTTCACCTCTAAGAAGTAAGACTGTGCTGTGGTGCTGTTACACTTTGCATATATGGACTGTATCTTTTGGAGTGTGGCTGATACTCCACAGTAACGAGCACACAAGCTGGAAGCCAGTATTGAAACTTATGGTGCTGGGCTCTAACTATCTATTGTTTATATATATATATATATATATATATATATATATATATATATATATATATAATTTTAAATTAAATTTTTAATTTAATATATATTAATAATAAATACTAAAATATTCTAAAATATCAATAGAATATACAGTATATGTATATTTTACAGTAGCTATAATAATTATTATTAACAATTATTAATATTTTTTTTAAATATTTTATATTTAATATTTACATGCGCTAACCCGACACTGCATTAGACCTAAAGCTCACAACCCGAAGCACATTATGCATATATTACATTCCAGTGTATGTCACATAGATTAAAAAAAAAATATATATATATATATATATATATTTCTCTATATATCTGATAATGTTAATTCAAAATATGTATCCATACCTATATATCTATGAAAATATATAGGTATAGATATATACAAAGAGCATTTCCCCCTATATAAAAAACATTGGAATGTTAAAAATGTACAGCAAAATATAATATTGAATATTATTATAGAATTATTTTTTAGACACACACAAATATATATACAGTATCCCACAAAAGTGAGTACACCCTCACATTTTTGTTAATATTTTATTATATCTTTTCATGTGACAAAACTGAAGAAATTACGCTTTGCTACAATGTAAAGTAGTGAGTGTACAGCCTGTAAAACAGTGTAAATTTGCTGTCCCCTCAAAATAACTCAAAACACAGCCATTAATGTCTAAACCGTTGGCAACAAAAGTAAGTACACCCCTAAGTGGAAATGTCCAAATTGGGCCCAAAGTGTCAATATTTTGTTTGGCCACCATTATTTTCAAGCACTGCCTTAACCCTCTTGGGCATGGAGTTCACCAGAGCTTCACAGGCTGCCACTGGAGTCCTCTTCCACCCCTCCATGATGATATCACGGAGCTGGTGGATGTTAGAGACCTTGCGTTCCCCCACCTTCCGTTTGAGTATGCCCCACAGATGCTCAATAGGGTTTAGGTCTAGAGACCAGCTTGGCCAGTTTATCACCTTTACCCTCATCTTCTTTAGCAAGGCAGTGGTCGTCTTGGAGGTGTGTTTGGGTCGTTATCATGTTGGAATACTGCCTTACGGCCCAGTCTCCGAAGGGAGGGAATCATGCTCTGCTTCAGTATGTCACAGTACATGTTGGCATTCATGGTTCCTTCAAGGAACTGTAGCTCCCCAGTGCCGGCAGCACTCATGCAGGCCCAGACCATGACACTCCCACCACCATGCTTGACTGTAGGCAAGACACACTTTTCTTTGTACTCCTCACCTGGTTGCCGTCACACACGCTTGACACCATCTGAACCAAATAAATTTATCTTGGTCTCACTGGACCACAGGACATGGTTCCAGTAATCAATGTCCTTAGTCTGCTTGTCTTCAGCAAACTGTTTGCAGGCTTTCTGGTGCATCATCTTTAAAATAGGTTTCCTTCTGCGACAACGCAGACCAATTTGATGCAGTGTGCGGCATATGGTCTGAGCACTGACAGGCTGACCCCCCACCCCATCAACCTCTGCAGCAATGCTGGCAGCACTCATATGTATATTTCCCAAAGACAACCTCTGGATATGATGCTGAGCGCGTGCACTCAACTTCTTTGGTCGACCATGGCGAGGCCTATTCTGAGTAGAACCTGTCCACCATACTGCAGCTCAGTTTCAGGGTCTTGGCAATCGTCTTATAGCCTAGGCCATCTTTATGTAGAGCAACAATTCTTTTTTTCAGATCCTTAAAGAGTACTTTGCCATGAGGTGTCATGTTGAACTTCCAGTAACCAGTATGAGAGAGTGTGAGAGTGATAACACCAAATGTAACACACCTGCTCCCCATTCACACTTGAGACCTTATAACACTAACGAGTCACATGAAAACGGGGAGAGAAAATGGCTAATTGGGCCCAATTTGGATATTTCCACTTAGGGGTGTACACACTTTTGTTGCCAACAGTTTAGACATTAATGGCTGTGTGTTGAGATATTTTGAGGGGACAGCACATTTACACTGTTATACAGGCTGTACACTCACTACTTTACATTGTAGCAAAGTGTCATTCTTCAGTGTTGTCATATGAAAAGATATAATAAAATATTTACAAAATGGCTTTTGAGTGTGGAATTTTCAGCTTGTGTGGTCAGGCTATTCCACTAGCATTAAAGCTTATACCGCCACGATCCATTCCGCTATAAAGACCAGTAGTTATGAATTTTGCAAAACAAAAATGTTTCACAAAACACATATTAAAAATGTTACAAAGTATACTAACACCCATAAACTACCTATTAACACCTAAACTGATTTAAACAGCCTATTGGCTGATTTAAAAATTTCAGCCAATAGGAATGCAAGGTAATATAAAAGGGGTACCGTGCATTTAATCTTCAGTGTGCGGCGGAGATCGCATGAAGAAGAGGCTCCAGGCTGAATGTCGCCGCCGTTCCTCCTTCGATTCCCGCCACCACAGCTCCACGCCACTGGGATGAAGAAAGAAGATGTCCATGTGGTAGATGAAGATGTCGCCGCCTAGATGAAGACTTTACTGTCGCTATGTAGGGGGCCGGAGGTTTAGGGGTTGATAGGTTTATTTTAGTATTAGCGATGTGGGGAGTCGGCAGTTTTGGGTTTAATAGGTTTAGTATTTGCGATGCGAGTGAGTGGCGGATTAGGGGTGGGGGGTCGGCAGTTTAGGGGTTAATAGGATTATTTAGTGTCAGCAATGTCGAGAGGCAGCAGATTAGGGGTATTTAGACTAGGGGTTTAAGTTAGGGTGTTAGGTTATTACGTAACCTTCTTATCCCCATAGACATCAATAGGGATTGCGTTATAGCGAAGCCATTCCGCAATCGCACGTGTTAGTTTTTTTCAAAGACTTTTTCTCCATTCATGTATATGGGGGAAAACGTGCACAAGCATGTCAAGTCAGGACTTATCTTTTGTGCGGTATGGAGCTTATCGTATCACACCCCACAACACAAGAAGGTTTTTGCTATGGAAAGTGTGGTACCGCTATTTATGCACCGGATTTAGTGCATAACTTTTAATTTATATATATATGTTTAAATAATAATTCTATAATAATATTTAATAATGTGTTTTGCTGTGTATTTACTGTAAATATTTAACATGCCAATGTTCTTTATATAGGTGGAAATGTCCTTTGTATATATCTATACCTGTATATATTTATATAGGTATAAATATATATTTTACATTAACATGATCATATATAAATATATATTTAAAAATAAAAAATAAATTCTATTTGAAAAACATTGGAATGTAAAATATGCGTAATGCACTTCGGGTTGCGTAGTTACGTCTAAAGTGGTGTTTGGTTAATGCACAGTTATCTTAAGGCACTATGTGATAAAAAAATAATTCACATAAACATTAATAACAAATATTTATAAGGGTTCAAAAGTATACGGTATATGGCCATGGAATGTTATTTTTATTATAAATATATATTTCTAGAAACAGACATACCTCATTTTATTGCGCTTTGCAGATATTGCTCTTTTAACAAATTGAAGGTTTGTGGCAACTATGTGTTGAGCAAGTCTATCGGCGCCATTTTTCCAACATATAAACACATAAATATACATGAATACACATTTATACCCACCACTAGCAAAACGATTAGGACTTACTGAAGGCTCAGATGATGTTAGTAATTTAAAAAATGAGTGTGACTAAAATTCTTGTAATCTTTTTTTATTTTTTGTAATTTAGTTTAGTTTATTTAATTGTAGGTAATTGTAGGTAATTTATTTAATTAATTTATTGCTAGTGTAGTGTTAGGTTTAATTGTAATTTAGGTTAGGATTTATTTTACAGGTAATTTTGTAATTATTTTAACTAGGTAGCTATTAAATAGTTAATAACTATTTAATAGCTATTGTACCTAGTTAAAATAAATACAAAGTTGCCTGTAAAATAAATATAAATCCTAAAATAGCTACAATATAATTATTCGTTATATTGTAGCTATATTAGGGTTTATTTTACAGGTAAATATTTAGCTTTAAATAGGAATACTTTAGTTAATAATATTTAATTTATTTCGTTAGATTAAAATTATATTTAATTTAGGGGGGTGTTAGGGTTAGAGTTAGACTTAGCTTTAGGGGTTAATACATTTATTATAGTAGCGGCGAGGTCCGGTCGGCAGATTAGGGGTTAATACTTGAAGTTAGGTGGCGGCGATGTTAGGGAGGGTAGATTAGGGGTTAATACAATTTATTATAGGGTTTGCGAGGTGGGAGTGCGGTGGTCTAGGGGTTAATACATTTATTAGAGTAGCGGCGAGGTCCGGTCGGCAGATTAGGGGTTAATAAGTGTAGGTAGGTAGCGGCGACGTTGGGAAGGGAGATTAGGGGTTAATAAATATTATGTAGCTGTCGGCGATGTTAGGGGCAGCAGATTAGAGGTTCATAGGGATAATGTAGGTTCCGGCGGTGTATGGAGCGGCAGATTAGGGGTTAATTGTGTAATGAAGTGTCAGCGATAGCGGGGCGGCAGATTAGGGGTTAATAAGTGTAAGGTTAGGGGTGTTTAGACTCGGGGTTCATGTTAGGGTGTTAGGTGCAGACTTAGAAACTGTTTCCCCATAGGAAACAATGGTGCTGCGTTAGGAGCTGAACGCTGTTTTTTTTCCAGCCCAAACTGCCCCATTGTTTCCTATGGGGGAATCGTGTACGAGCACGTTTTTCCAGCTAGCCGCTACCGTAAGCAACGCTGGTATTGAGGGTTGAAGTGGCAGTAAATTCAGCTCAACGCTCCCTTTTTGGAGCCTAACGCAGCCCTTCAGAGAACTCTCAATACCAGCGTTGTTTAGAAGCAGCGCTAGAAAAAAAGACGCGTAGCTAACGCACCCCTTCGGCCGCAAAACTCTAAATCTAGGTGTTAGTTATCTAAAGGCATGTTACTGAAATATTAAATAATAATAATAATTATTAAAATGATTATGATACTGTAATAATAAAAATATCTATATCTATATCTATTCAGCCCTCTGTGGCAAAAGAACTTAGAATAGGACCAGTCGAATTGGGGCACCTTGTAAGCGGTGACTGGCTAAGCAAAATATGGCCATATTGTGTAACTAAGTTCCCAATATTATTTAAAAAAAGAATAGTTGTCTCTTGATGTATATGCAGGCAATTTTTTTGCAGCAGAAAAAATATGTTGTGCTTTTGAAAATGGATGTGCGCTGATACCTCTTTGTTTGTGTAATTACTGGGTCATATTGGCAGCACTCCCAGATGTTGATTTAAACTTTTTGTAAGGTGTGCTAAAAAACCAAATTTTGTATTTGTATTTAAAATTACCAGGGAGACTGACCATCTCCCATTGGTTTAAGCACCCCACCCAAGTTCAGGTGTGCTCATTACAGTGTTAAAGAGTTGTGAATAAAAAGCCAGGGAGTCTCATTCTATTATGAAGAGTAAAAGCAGGAATGTTTCAGCCCTCTGTGGCAAAAGGACTTAGAATAGGACCAGTCGAATTGGGGCACCTTGTAAGCGGTGACTGGCTAAGCAAAATATGGCCATATTGTGTGACTAAGTTCCCAATATTATTTAAAAAAAGAATAGTTGTCTCTTGATGTATATGCAGGCAATTTTTTTGCAGCAGAAAAAATATGTTGTGCTTTTGAAAATGGATGTGCGCTGATACCTCTTTGTTTGTGTAATTACTGGGTCATATTGGCAGCACTCCCAGATGTTGATTTAAACTTTTTGTAAGGTGTGCTAAAAAAACAAATTTTGTATTTGTATTTAAAATTACCAGGGAGACTGACCATCTCCCATTGGTTTAAGCACCCCACCCAAGTTGAGGTGTGCTCATTACAGTGTTAAAGAGTTGTGAATAAAAAGCCAGGGAGTCTCATTCTATTATGAAGAGTAAAAGCAGGAATGTTTCAGCCCTCTGTGGCAAAAGGACTTAGAATAGGACCAGTCAAATTGGGGCACCTTGTAAGTGGTGACTGGCTAAGCAAAATATGGCCATATTGTGTGACTAAGTTCCCAATATTATTTAAAAAAAGAATAGTTGTCTCTTGATGTATATGCAGGCAATTTTTTTGCAGCAGAAAAAATATGTTGTGCTTTTGAAAATGGATGTGCGCTGATACCTCTTTGTTTGTGTAATTACTGGGTCATATTGGCAGCACTCCCAGATGTTGATTTAAACTTTTTGTAAGGTGTGCTAAAAAAACAAATTTTGTATTTGTATTTAAAATTACCAGGGAGACTGACCATCTCCCATTGGTTTAAGCACCCCACCCAAGTTCAGGTGTGCTCATTACAGTGTTAAAGAGTTGTGAATAAAAAGCCAGGGAGTCTCATTCTATTATGAAGAGTAAAAGCAGGAATGTTTCAGCCCTCTGTGGCAAAAGGACTTAGAATAGGACCAGTCGAATTGGGGCACCTTGTAAGCGGTGACTGGCTAAGCAAAATATGGCCATATTGTGTGACTAAGTTCCCAATATTATTTAAAAAAAGAATAGTTGTCTCTTGATGTATATGCAGGCAATTTTTTTGCAGCAGAAAAAATATGTTGTGCTTTTGAAAATGGATGTGCGCTGATACCTCTTTGTTTGTGTAATTACTGGGTCATATTGGCAGCACTCCCAGATGTTGATTTAAACTTTTTGTAAGGTGTGCTAAAAAACCAAATTTTGTATTTGTATTTAAAATTACCAGGGAGACTGACCATCTCCCATTGGTTTAAGCACCCCACCCAAGTTCAGGTGTGCTCATTACAGTGTTAAAGAGTTGTGAATAAAAAGCCAGGGAGTCTCATTCTATTATGAAGAGTAAAAGCAGGAATGTTTCAGCCCTCTGTGGCAAAAGGACTTAGAATAGGACCAGTCGAATTGGGGCACCTTGTAAGCGGTGACTGGCTAAGCAAAATATGGCCATATTGTGTGACTAAGTTCCCAATATTATTTAAAAAAAGAATAGTTGTCTCTTGATGTATATGCAGGCAATTTTTTTGCAGCAGAAAAAATATGTTGTGCTTTTGAAAATGGATGTGCGCTGATACCTCTTTGTTTGTATGTATATATATATATATTTATGGATTATTTAGAATAATGTTCAATAATTATTAATATTTGTGGCAAAAGGACTTAGAATAGGACCAGTCGAATTGGGGCACCTTGTAAGCGGTGACTGGCTAAGCAAAATATGGCCATATTGTGTGACTAAGTTCCCAATATTATTTAAAAAAAGAATATTTGTCTCTTGATGTATATGCAGGCAATTTTTTTGCAGCAGAAAAAATATGTTGTGCTTTTGAAAATGGATGTGCGCTGATACCTCTTTGTTTGTATATATATATATATATATATATATATATATATATATATATATATATATATATATATATATATATATATATATATATATATATATATATATTTATGGATTATTTAGAATAATGTTCAATAATTATTAATATTTTTAAAAATGTTATATTTAATATTTCCATAATATGATAACTAAGTTTTCATGTGCGCTAACCTCACAACACCTTAGACCTAAAGCGTGAAACACAAAGCTCGTTACATGTATTTTACATTCCTATGTTCTTCACATAGATTTTTAAAAATGTTTCTATTATTAAATATATATTTCTAGATATCTGAAAACGTTAATGTTATATATATATATATATATATATAAAATATCAGCTAGATTACGAATTTTGCGTTATGAGTGAAAAAGCAGCGTTATGGATTAGAACGCTGCTTTTTCACTACCGCTGCTATTACGAGTCTTGTCAAAAAAGCTGTACCGCACACTTTTTTGGCCGTAACGCAAATTAACTTACGCAATTTGCGTAAAGTCTTTTTTCAATGGGACTTCCATAGCGCCGATATTACAAGCTTTTTCTGGGAGGCCAAAAAGTGAGCGGTAAAGCCTATACCGCAAGATTTGTAACGCAATCTAAAGTCAGTAGTTATAAGTTTTATGCTACAAAGCTGTAACATAAAACTCATAACTAAAGTGTTAAAAGTACACTAACACCCATAAACTACCTATTAACCCCTAAACCGAGGCCCTCCCGCCTCGCAAACACTAAAATAAATTTATTAACCCCTAATCTGCCGCTCCCGACATCGCCGCCACTATAATAAACATATTAACCCCTAAACCGCCGCACTAAAACTGGATTTTGTATTACCCCTATCATTTAAAGGGGAAGACTTACGCTAATACAATAAATCCAACAATCTGGATGTGTATGTACAGTATATGCGTATATAACCAAGCAAAATACAGATATCAGATATCAGTTGTTAAACCCTTTCTCTTATCCCTGTTATAAAATTACTTCAGTGACCGAATAGATAATTATCTTTATTCAGGTTAACACAAAGATACTAAGAATCCATACAAGTAAGTGTGAAGTTCTTTAATAATTTGAAATGTTTTAAATATGTAAATATTAAGTGAATCCCAGTGACTCAGAGACCCCTAACACTGCTTCTAATTACCCCAATGTATGTAATACATAGCGGGGAATCTGAGACAATCTAATGACCAAGGTTCACCCTTACAGTTATTAAAATTGGGATTTCATAAGTGCTTGAATTACACCTATTGATAAGCCAGGAATCTATTTGTGTTTTTAAATTTTCATGTTGTTTTTGTGTGTTTTTTAAATAAAACTCATCAATAAAAGTTAAATTTTAATACTACTTAATCACACCCCTGACAAGTTTATGCAATCTAGATTTAAAAGGGGAGCAAGAAGTGCTATTCAGATGCATCTCTCATGGTCAAATTTCTTTGTTTGACTTTAACCTCATGAGATTCAATCCTATTGGCTGATCCAATCAGCCAATAGGATTGAGCTCACATTCTATTGGCTGTTCCAATCACCCAATAGAATGCAAGCTTAATCCTATTAGCTGATTGCATCAGCCAATAGGATTTTTTTCACCTTTAATTCCGATTGGCTGATAGAATTCTATCAGCCAATCGGAATTCAAGGGACGCCATCTTGGATGACGTCACTTAAACGAACCTTCATTCTGCAAGAAGACTTCGAATGAAGAGGATGCTCCGCGCCGGAAGTCTTGAAGATGGAGCTGCTCCGCGCCGGATGGATGAAGATAGAAGATGCCATCTGGATGAAGACTTCTGTGGGCTTGGATGAAGACTTCGGCCGCTTGGATGAAGACTTCTGCGGGCTTCGAATAGGACTTCTGCCGCTACCTGAGGATGGATGTCGGGTCTTCAAAAACTGTAAGTGGATCTTCAGGGGTTAGTGTTAGGCTTTTTTTAAGGGTTTATTGGGTGGGTTTTATTTTTAGATTAGCGCTTTTGGGGGGGAAAACGCTAAATGCCCTTTTAAGGGCAATGCCCATCCAAATACCCTTTTCAGGGCAATGGGGAGCTTAGGTTTTTTTAGTTAGGATTTTATTTGGGGGTTTGGTTGTGTTGGTGGTGGGTTTTACTGTTGGGGGGTGTTTGTATTTTTTTTTTACAGGTAAAAGAGCTGATTTCTTTGGGGCAATGTCCCGCAAATGGCCCTTTTAAGGACTATCGGTAGTTTAGTTTAGGTTAGGGTTTTTTTTTATTTTGAGGGCGCTTTTTTATTTTGATAGGGCTATTAGATTAGGTGTAGTTAGTTTAAATATCTGATAATTTCTTTTTTTATTTTGTGTAATTTAGTGTTTTTTTTTTTTGTAATTTAGGTAATTGTATTTAATTTAGGTAATTGATTTAATTGTAGTGTAAGGTTAGGTGTTAGTGTAAGACAGGTTAGGTTTTATTTTACAGGTAAATTTGTATTTATTTTAGCTAGGTAGTTAGTAAATAGTTAATAACTATTTAGTAACTAGTCTACCTAGTTAAAATAAATACAAACTTGCCTGTGAAATAAAAATAAAACCTAAGATAGCTACAATGTAACTATTAGTTATATTGTAGCTAGATTAGGTTTTATTTTATAGATAAGTATTTAGTTTTAAAAAGGAATTATTTAGTTAATGATAGTAGGTTTTATTTAGATTTATTTTAATTATATTTAAGTTAGGGGGTGTTAGGGTTAGACTTAGGTTTAGGGGTTAATAAATTTAGTATAGTGGCGGCGACGTTGGGGGTGGCAGATTAGGGGTTAATAAATGTAGGTAGGTGGTGGCGATGTTTGGGGCGGCAGATTAGGGGTTAATAATATTTAACTAGTGTTTGTGATGGTGGTGGCGATGTTGGGGGCGGCAGATTAGGGGTTAATAAGTGTAGGTAGGTTGCGGCAACATTGGGAAGGGAGATTAGGGGTTAATAAATATAATGTAGGTGTCGGCGATGTTGGGGGCAGCAGATTAGGGGTTAATAAGTATAATGTAGGTGTCAGCGATGTCGGGGATGGCAGATTAGGGGTTAATAAGTATAATGTAGGTGTCGGTGATGTCGGGGGCGGCAGATTAGGGGTTAATAAGTGTAAGATTAGGGGTGTTTAGACTTGGGGTTCATGTTAGGGTGTTAGATGTAAACATAAATTTAGTTTCCCCATAGAAATCAATGGGGCTGCGTTACGGAGCTTTACGCTGCTTTTTTGCAGATGTTAGACTTTTTTTCAGCCGGCTCTCCCCATTGATGTCTATGGGGAAATCTTGCACGAGCACGTAAAACCAGCTCACCGCAGCGTTCAGCAGCGCTGGTATTGGAGTGCGGTATGGAGCTCAATTTTGCTCTACGCTCACTTCTTGCCTGATAACGTCAGGTTTTTATAAACCTGTAATACCAGCGCTGTAGGGAAGTGAGTGGTGACAATAATGTGCAAGTTAACACCGCACCCCTCATAACGCAAAACTTGTAATCTAGCCATATGTATTTAAAATAAAAATAAAATTTAAAATAAAAATAAAATTTTAAATAAAAATAAAATTTTCCTGTATGTGAAATATTAATGACTTCTGTCCTGCTAGGGTTTGAGCGATAAGTTTTTTTTTTTTTGTGTGCTACGCACGTCATTGAAGTCTATGGGACAAATATGTTAGCGTGGTCGAGATAGCCCTCAAGTTAGCATGCATCAGGTTTCGCTTGTGCCCAAACTTTTTACTTTCAACTTGAAATATTCGCTTTACATAACATGAGCAAAAAGCTTGCTTCTAGTAAATACCACTCCACTTGAAATCTAGTTTTAAAGCAGGGGACAGTCCGAAGTAACAGGTTAAAGGGACAGTCTAGTCCAAAATAAACTTTCATGATTCAGATAGAGAATGTAATTTTAAACAATTTTCCAATTTACTTTTATCACTGATTTTGCTTTGTTCTCTTGGTATTCTTAGTTGAAAGCTAAACCTAGGAGGTTCAAATGATAATTTCTAAGCCCTTGAAGGCCGCCTCTTCTCTCAGAGCATTTTGACAGTTTTTCACCACTAGAGGGTGTTAGTTCATGTCTGTCATATAGATAACACTGTGCTCACGCACGTGGAGTTCCAGTGAGCCAGCTGTGATTGGCTAAAAGAGATGTCTGTCCAAAGAACTAAAATATGGGGGCAGTTTGCAGAGGCTTAGATACAAGGTAATCACAGAGGAAAAACGTGTATTTATATAACTGTGTTGGTTAGCAAAACTAGGGAATGGGTAATAAAGGGATTATCTATCTTTTAAACAATAAGAATTCTTGTGTAGACTGTCCCTTTAAGTAATATACTGATTAGCAATATGTACAAGCTTAGATACAAATGGAACAAGAGAACACAAAGTCTATTTATCTGACTGGGGGTCGTACACAGCATGGCAGTCCAAACAAGGCTTCAAGACAAAAGGAGCAAGCCAGAGGCAAAATCCAGTGAAAACAGGATGAGGTTGAGAATTTGGATAACACAGGTACTGGGAAATCAGCAAGTAACAGGAGCTGGGAAACTGGAGAAACACACAGCAATGTCCAAGCAATTTGTTAGAGTGAGCTGCAGAGTTTTATAGGGGAAGACCCCTCCTCTGGGAGTGTCCCAGCAGGACAACAGTCAATGCAAAGTATAGATCCTTTGTAAATGAAGGCACCTGTAGTTTTACTAGGAGTCTTGCTATCTTGCAGTATCTCACTTTCACCACATAGATTAGTGGTGCTCACATTCCTTTCTGTACACTGTTGTGATGTGCGCCTCAAACCTGGAGACTGGATTAATGGCAGAATGGGCACAGATACAGCAGATGAAAAAGATGCAGGTTACAGGAGAGGGACCTCAGGGTGACTGACTGGCATGCATGGCAAACAGACCAAGGGGTAGATTTATCATAGTGCGAGCAGACATGATACGATTTAGCATATCATGTCCGCTGCACATCGATAAATGCTGACAGTGTACACTGTCTGCATTTATCATTGCACCAGCAGTTCTTGTGAACTGCTGGTGCAATGCCGCCCCCTGCAGATTCGTGGTCAATCGGCTGCTAGCAGAGGGTATCAATCAACTCAATTGTATTCGATCGGGTTGATTTCTGTCCGTAGCCTCAGAGCAGGTGGACCAGTTATGGAGCATTAGTCTTTAGACCGCTGCTTCATAACATCTGTTTCCAGCAAGCCTGAAGGCTCTCATGGAAACAGGGGCATCAAGCTCAATACGGAGTTTGATAAATCGGCCCCCAAGGATGAACAAGATGCAGATCTGGCACAAGTCATGGCAGATTGAACCAATCCCTGCTCAGTGCCAACAGCAGCATATACTATGGTTCTCTTTCTGTGAGTATTTTGAGTTATACCATGACAAGAGTGAAGGTAATTTTGATCAAGTTAACTATCTGAATCATTTAATGCCAACAACACCTACGTTTGTATTTTCATGATTCTACTACACATGTATTTTGAAGAAATATGTGCATTTTGATATATATCAATAATATGGGCAAATCATATATTATATTATTATTATTATTATATATACACAACTAAAATGAATTTACTATAGTCCTTTTAAAAATGTACTATGTGTAATTGAATTGTGTTTGTCTTAGTGCATAGTGTTTTTTTAACAATACAATCATTCTCAAAACCTTAAAAAGATTCTTCTTTGCACGAGGCACACTGACCTCACTTTACACATGCTTGCAGAACTGCATTTATAGTTTAGTTTCCTTTTCATTTATCCATCTTCTCTAATCAGTGATAAATGGATGCTATTGCCATGGAAACATATACACATCCTCTCTATGACAGAATCCTACAGAAAAAGCAGCAGTGTTTGAGCCTGCAGAGGTTTAGAGGCTATATCTACATTCCACATTCTAAAATGAGTAAAAAGCAATTATATATAATTTCATCAGCCAAAGAACACTGGTCACATCCCAAAGGAGTATATAGGTAATGGTATTTTTGGATTAATAATAATGCTGAAAGAACCATTACTTTTATATTTCACATTTTATGCATTACAGAATAACAGTAATTTTACAAATACATTTTAAAACTGGTAACAGGTCACCGGTAAAATTATAGTATATTGAATGATTAAAAAGTTACATATATATCAGATTTAAAAGTATCAGTTTGCCTGAACAACAAAAGAAAAGCTTTATGTGTCTAGAATGTTATGGTGGGTATAGTTAAAGGGACAGTCTACACCAGAATTTTTATTGTTTAAAAAGATAGATAATCCCTTTATTACCCATTCCCTAGTTTTGCATAACCAAACACAGTTATATAAATTCACTTTTCCCTCTGTGATTACCTTGTATCTAAGCCTCTGCAAACTGCCGCTTTATTTCAGTTCTTTTGACAGACATCCATTTTAGCCAATCAGAGCTGGCTCACTGGAACTCCATGTGCGTGAGCACAGTGTTATCTATATGACACACATGAACTAACACCCTCTAGTGGTTAAAAACTGTCAAATGCCCTGAGAGAAGAGGCGGCCTTCAAGGGCTTAGAAATTAGCATATGAACCTCCTAGGTTTAGCTTTCAACTAAGAATACCAAGAGAACAAAGCAAAATTGATGATAAAAGTAAATTGGAAAATTGTTTAAAATTACATTCTCTATCTGAATAATGAAAGTTTATTTTGGACTAGACTGTCCCTTTAAACATTGCTCAAGCACAATCAATAATGCTTCTATTTTCATACTTATAGTACAAGTTAAAGGGACATGCCACCCACATTTTTTCTTTTATGATTTAGAAAGAGAATGCAATTTTAAACATCTTTCTAATTTACTTATATTATCTAATTTGTTTTATTCTCTTGATATTCTTTGATGAAAAGCATATCTAGATATGCTCACTAGCTGCTGATTGGTTGCTGCACATAGAAGCCTTGTGTGATTGGCTCACCATGTGCATTGCTTTTTCTTCAACTAAGGATATTTTAAAAATGAAGCAAAATAATTAATGGAAGTAAATTGTAATGTTGTTTAAATTTATATTCTCTATCTGAATCATGAAAGAAAGATTGTGGGTTTAGTGGCCCTTTAATTTTATCATTTTGAGCCATAATGTAGGGTGTGTCTTATACCACAGGTGCACTAAATCACTCACATAATATACTTCTACGAGGATGTGCAATAAAACTCATGTCAGGTGTGCAAAATCCAAGGGTGTGGTAAGCTGATGTGCACAAGTAGTTGAGTTCTTCATGTAGTTCTGTCATATACTATTATTAATAATGATTTACTTCAGGTCTTAAAAAGAGCTCAGTTTTGCAGTTAAAGTGTCAGTAAACATTAAAAATAATATTATATAATTCTGCACATAGTGCAGAATTATATAACATTATATTGGCGCAATCTTTATAAAACAAAATTTCCCCTTTGAATTCACAGCCCGGCCCGACCGCGCCATAGCACTAAGTGCAGCTCGCTCCTGCTCTGTCAGACAAAAAAAAAAACAGACCCGCTCAGCAGATCACAGAGAGCGGATCTGTAAAACAGCAGGTATTTTTTAAAATTCAAAGGGGAAATTTTGTTTTATAAAGATTGCGCTAATATAATGTTATATAATTCTGCACTATGTGCAGAATTATATAACATTATTTTTAAGGATTACTGTCCCTTTAAGCACAAAAATGCTGCTATTTCTGTACTCCAACAACTAAAAAGAGAGAAACGCTCAACTTGAAAACAAATAATAGCTTGTTCTATCGCTGTTACCACCCTAGGAGCAGCCTCTTTTTGCACCTTTCACAGAGAAGAACTTTCCTGCAGTATACCAGTCTGATGCTGACTAAACAGTTCAGTCCCATCCCGAAATACCAGGCAATCCCTCACTGAACGAGAGAAAAAGCAAAACCCCAGACGAACGTTTCGGCCTACTGTGGGCCTTGTCAGTGAGGTACAGCCATATCCCTCTAGACACACTGAGCAACGGGTGCAGGTCTGGCTTCCCGCATTACCCTTAGGGAGACTTCCCTCAGGGTAATAATTTGCATAACTAAAAAAAGAGACGCACTCAACCTGGGAACGAACAATAGCATAATAGCTTGTTCTATGGCCAGTTACCACCCTAGGAGCAGCCTCTTTTTGCTCAAGATGTTCCTTTCACAGAGATGAACTTTCCTGTAGTATATTAGTCTGATCCTGACTAAACAGTGCAGTCCAGTCCCAAAATACCAGGAAATCCCTCTATTTACGAGAGAAATGGCAAAACCCCAGATTATGCTATAATTAATTCCCAGGTTGAGCGTATCTCTCTTTTTCTTTATGTAATTTATGACCCTGAGGGAAGTCTCCCTAAGGGTGATGCAGGAAACCCAATGTGGACTCATTGCTCAGGTGCCTAGAGGGATATGGCTGCACCTCACTGACAAGGACCACGCTAGACCGAAACATATGTCTGGGGTTTTGCTGTTTCTCTCATTCAGAGAGGGATTTCCTGGTATTTCGGGACAGGACTGTACTGTTTAGTCTGGGTCAGACTGATAAACTACTGGAACGTTTTTTTCTGTGAAAGGCACATGCTGAGCAAAATAGGCTTTTCTCCTAGGGTGGTAACTAGCCATAGAACAAGCTATTACACTATTGTTCATTCCCAGGTTAAGTGCTTCTCTCTTTTTAATTATGCCAATTATTACCCTGAGGGAAGTCTCCCCAAGGGTGTTGCGGGAAACCAGACGGACATGGCTGCACCTCAGTGGTGAGGTCCTCACTGGCCATAGAACAAGCTATTATGCTATTGTTCATTCCCAGGCTGAGCACTTCTCTCTTTTTATTTAATTTTGTACTCCATTTCTAATCTAGGCTGTAATGATTAACTAAGGAAAAATAAAACAATGCAATGTGCATATTCCTTATTTTGCTGTATAAATAGCTTGCTTAACTCCGTAGAGATTCTCCATACTTAAAGAACCACTTAATGAAGGGGAATTGCATAATTTACAAGTGCATAAAAAACAATGGGTCAATTTATTAAATGTCAAGAGGAGATGATTCGCTGTAGCCAATCATGTCCGTCCCACATCGCTAAATGCCGACAGCATATGCTGTCTGCATTTAACATTGCACAAGCATTTAACATTGCACAATCCATGCTCAGTGCAAGCAGCAACAGATGCAATGGTTTTCTTTCTGTGAATATTTGGAGTTATATCATGACATTGTTCTAGGTTTGTGACAGAATACTCTAGATTTGATTTTATTAAGATACAGAGATGAAAATGTTGCTTTATCTCTTGTTTACTACTTCAGAGCAGCCTTTCAAAGAAGCAGACCGAGGTTCCGGCCTACCACATATACTGTATATATATATATATATATATATATATATATATATATATATATATATATATAAAATACTTTTTCTGACAGAGGACTAAGTAGCTGCTTGAGAGGGTTTTAATGTCATATTTTTAATGAATGTGTTTTTGGTATGTACGTGTGTTCTATTTCTGTGTGAACTGACTATTTATGATTAAAAACCAAGTGTTTCATGATGGGTGAAACGTGCATTGGCAAGTGTTTGAACCAACACTATACCCCCTTCTTTCTTAGCACTGTGTGCAGGTCCCCTACTATAAGCTCACTGTTGGCTTGGATTGCAGCATGTGCCGCGGGGAACATGCTGCCAAGGAAGCGTACCAGTGATAACCTTTAGTGGTGGCAATAAGTTTCAATCTGGAATAAAAAACACTTATGTTTGATGCCAGGATCAAGACGACAGAAGATATGGCAAGAGCCGTGACAAATCCGCAATGAGGATAACAGACCTAAAGAGCGATGAAAGCCACGGTCGATGTTATACTGATCCAGAGGTATGTGGAAAAGGTAACTGCTTTGAAGAGGATTTCAACCACGTAAGTCTCACATAGAAGGGAGACAATAACTGTTGATCCACAATATTACTGTCTGTCACATCTGAGAATGATCCTAGTTGAGGCTTTTGCTGGATAGCTTTTGTATTTACCTGCACACATGCAAGTTGATGTTGTACTATATATAGGCTGTTTTCAGGGCTGTTTAAAGAATTTTTTGTATAAGAACCCTGACATATGTATTTTTCATATGTGTCCCTTTTTAAAGCAGCAATATGGTCACCCTAACTATATATCATATCAGTTGCAACTGTATTCTTGTGGACTGTTGTCTGCTTTAACCAGTTCCTAACCTTTCAAACACTGCAGTGTTTAAATATGTTTGCTTGCTTCATGCATGAACTAATATTACTCTAACTTGGACTTTTCCTTTTGGAACGAGGTTCCAGCCTACCACATATATACAGTATATGATACTTTTTCTGACAGAGGACTAAGTAGCTACTTGAGAGGATTCTAATGTTGGAATATTTTTAATAAATGTGTTTTTGGTATGTACATGTGTTCTATTTCTGTGTGAACTGACTATATATGATTAAAAACCAAGTGTTGGTTCTAGATGAATTTGAAGTGTGCTGAATTCTCTTTCTATTTTTCAAATCAAAGTAATATAAGTTTTTTGATTTCACTTTACAAACTTTATTTTTTCACTACATGCTTTAAAGGGTCTGTACTTTAAATAAGAAATTAATTTGTAGCCTGTAGGATAACAATACAGTAATAGAAAAAAACAAAACAGAAAAAAGTTACCAAAAAACTTTACAATAAAACCTAGCATGCAGAAAAAAACCTAACATTATATAAAAAAACTTCCATTATAGAAAATAAAAAATACCTAATATTACAGAAAATAAAAAAAACTAAAATTACAGAAAATAAAAAACACAATTGTGCCTATTGTAAAATGAAAGTCCCCCATAAAAAACACCCCAAAATAAAAAAACTATATTAACACTAAAAGTTACCATAGCAATTGCCCTAACAAGGGCTTTTTGTAAGCCATTGCCATAAAGCGATTTAGCTCTTTTTCTCCAAAAATACAACCCCATACTACAATAAAAGTAACCCCCCCCAAAAAAAAGCCTATTATATTTACTATTTTGGGGTGTTTTTTTATAGGGGGGCTTTAGTTTTAGAATAGGTGTAATAGTTTTTTTTTATTTTAGGGTGTTTTTTTTAAAGGGGGGCTTTAGATTTAGAATAGGCATAACTGTTTTTTATTATTGTTAATTTTTTTATTTTCTTTAATGTTATTTTTATTATTTTCTGTAATGTTAGTTTTTTATTTTCAGAAATGGTAAGGTTTTTTTTGTGTTAATGGTAGTTTTTTTAATGTAACAATAGGTTGTTTTTACTTGTAACTTATGTGGTGTTAGGCTAGGGTTGTTAGGGGTTAGTTAGGAAGTTAGGGGGTAATTTGCGATGTGGGGGTGTGGCAGTTTAGGGGTGAAAAGTGTAGCGGAGTAGTTTGCGATGTGGGGGTGTGGTAGTTTAGGGGTTAATAGTGTATCGGGCAGTTTTCTAAGTGGGGGTGTGGGGGTTTAGGGATTAATAGTGTAGTGGAGTAGCTTGTCATGTTTTCCCTTTAGTGTGTGAAGGAGAGGATTCAGAAATATGCTTTTTCTTTGAAGAAATATATTTTCTATGTAACGGTTGCTCAGGTTGGAGAATAGCCATTGTATTAGACATTTGTGGCTCCATGTCAAAAATAAAAAAGACTAGGAGGCCTACTTATCAAGCCGTCAACTTACTTGCATTCGACGGCACCAATACACTCGCCTGACATCGCCTAACATTGCGGCCGCGGAACTGAATACGCGCTCCTTATTTATATAAAAAGCTGTCAAAAAGCCATGCACCAAGTGCACGGGGCGATGAGCAGCGGACTGTTGTTAACTGACATTCATCGATCTCGCTGCTATTCGGCTTTTTCACAGCTTTATTTGTATACTGTCACTAAACACTGCCTCTAGACTAAACTGTTTAACCCCTATCCCGCCGCTCCCAGACCCCCGCCGCAACTAAATAAAGTTATTAACCCCTATCCCGACGCTCCCGGAGCCCACCGCAACTAAATAAAGTTATTAACCCCTATCCCGCCGCTCCTGGAGCCCACCGCAACTAAATAAAGTTATTAACCCCTTAACCGCCGCTCCCGGAGCCCACCGCAACTCTAATAAACTTATTAACCCCTATCCCGCCACTCCCGGACCCCGCCACAACTAACTAAAAGGTATTAACCCCTAAACCTCTGGCCTCCCACATCACTACCACTTACTAAACATATTGACCTCTAAACCGCCAGCCCCCCACATCGCCATAAACTAAATTAAACTATTAACCCCTAAACCTAACAACCCGATAACTTTATATTAAATATTAACTCATCCCTATCTTATAAAAAATTTAAACTATATTAAACTACTAATTACCTACCCTATCTATTATACTACAATTACATTAAACTATATTAAACTATTATTAACCTACCCTAACTATTATACTAAAATTACATTAAACTATATTAAAATATTAATTAACCTACCCTAACTATTATCCTACAATTACATTAAACTATATTAAACTAATAATAATCTACACTGTTATACTAAAATTGCAATAAACTACAAATTAAATTAACTATATTATATATTTAAACACCTAACCCTACTCAAATAATTTAAATTTACAATAAAAAATTACAAATTTCCAAAAAACTAACAACTAAGTTACAAAAAATAATAAACACTAAGTTACAAAAGAAAATAAACACTAAGTTACACAAAATAAAAAATAAATTATCAAATATTTAAACTAATTACACCTAATCTAAGAGCCCTATGAAAATAAAAAAAGCCCCCCCAAAATAACCCCCCCTAACCTACAAATAGCCCTTAAAAGGGCCTTTTGCGGGGCATTGCCCCAAAGAAATCAGCTCTTTTACCTGTAAAAAAAATACAAATACCCCCAACAGTAAAACCCACCACCCACACAACCAACCCCCCCAAATAAAACCCTAACTAAAAAAACCTAAGCTCCCCATTGCCCTGAAAAGGGCATTTGGATGGGCATTGCCCTTAAAAGGGCATTTAGCTCTATTGCTGCCCAAACCCTAATCTAAAACTAAAACCCACCCAATAAACCCTTAAAAAAACACTAACCCCTGAAGATCCACTTACAGTTTTGAAGATCCGACATTCATCCTCAAAGAAGCCCGCAGAAGTCTTCATTCAAGTGGCCGAAGTCTTCATCCAAGCCCGCAAAAGTCTTCACCAAGACGGCATCTTCTATCTTCATCCATCCGGCGCAGAGCGGCTCCATCTTCAACACATCCGACGTGGAGCATCCTCTTCGTTCAACGTCTTCTTGAACAATGAATGTTCCTTTAAATGACATCATCCAAGATGGCGTCTCTTAGATTCCGATTGGCTGATAGAATTCTATCAGCCAATCGGAATTAAGGTTGAAAAAATCCTATTGGCTGTTGCAATCAACTAATAGGATTGAGCTTTCATCCTATTGGCTGATCCAATCAGCCAATAGGATTAAGCTTGCATTCTATTGGCTGATTGGAATAGCCAATAGGATTTTTTCAACCTTAATTCTGATTGGCTGATAGAATTCTATCAGCCAATCGGAATCTAAGGGACACATCTTGGATGACGTCATTTAAAGGAACATTCATTGTTCAAGAAGACATCGAACGAAGATGATGCTCCACGTCGGATGTCTTGAAGATGGAGCCGCTCCACGCCGGTTGGATGAAGATAGAAGATGCCGTCTGGGTGAAGACTTCTGCGAGCTTGGATGAAGACTTCTGCGGGCTTCTTTGAGGATGGATGTCGGATCTTCAAAACTGTAAGTGGATCTTCAGGGGTTAGTGTTAGGTTTATTTAAGGGTTAATTAGGTGGGTTTTAGTTTTAGATTAGGGTTTGGGCAGCAATAGAGCTAAATGCCCTTTTCAGGGCAAAGGGGAGTTTTATTAGGGGGGTTGGTTGTGTGGGTGGTGGGTTTTACTGTTGGGGGGGTATTTGTATTTTTTTTTACAGGTAAAAGAGCTGATTTCTTTGGGGCAATGCCCCGCAAAAGGCCCTTTTAAGGGCTACTTGTAGTTTATTGTAGGTTAGGGTTTTTTTATTTGGGGGGGCTTTTTTATTTTCAGAGGCTCTTAGATTAGTTGTAATTAGTTTAAATATTTGATAATTTCTTTTTTTTTGTGTAACTTAGTGTTTGTTATTTTTTGTAACTTAGTTGTTAGTTTTTTGGAAATTTGTAATTTTTTATTGTAGATTTAAATTATTTGAGTAGGGTTTAGTTTAATGTAATTTTAGTATAACAGGGTAGATTAATTATTAGTTTAATATAGTTTAATGTAATTTTAGTATAGTAGTTAGGGTAGATTAATTAATAGTTTAACATAGTTTAATGTAATTGTAGTATAATAGTTAGGGTAGGTTAATTAATAGTTTAATATAGTTTAATTTAAATCTAAAGGTAAGTTGAAATTTATTATAAGATAGGAATGAGTTAATATTTAATATAAAGTTAGCGGGTTGTTAAGTTTCGGGGTTAATAGTTTAAGGCAATGTGGGGACTGGCAGTTTAGGGGTTAATAGGTTTAGTAAGTGGTAGTGATGTGGGAGGCCAGGGGTTAATACATTTAATTAGTTGCAGTGGGCTCCGGGAGCGGCAGGATAGTGATTAATAACTTTATGTAGGTGGCGGGGTGGTAGATTAGGGGTTAATAAGTATAAAGTAGGTGGCGGCGGTGTTAGGCGGCAGATTAGGGTTTAATAAGTATAATGAAGGTGGCGGCGGTGTCGGGGCAAGAAATTAGGGGTTAATAAGTATAATGTAGGTGGCGGCAGTGTAGGGGGCGGAAGATTAGGGGTGTTTAGACTCGTGGGTACATGTTAGGGTGTTAGGTGTAAACATAACTTTTATTCTCCCATAGGAATCAATGGGATATCGGGCAGCAGCGAACATAAGCTTTTGCTGCTTTTAAACTCCCATTGATTCCTATGGCATCCGCCTTCTCCAGGGCGGCTTGAAAACCAGGTACGCTGGGCCAGAAGAATAGTGGCGAGCGTACCTGCTAGGTATTTGTTAACTAGCAAAAGTCAGATAGTGCCGAATTTGCATTCGGAACATCTGTAGTGACGTAAGCATCGATCTGTGTCAGTACATGATAAATCGAACAACAAGCACAAGCTGCTAGCAATCTGGAAAAACAATGATTACAAACGCAACACTTGCAAAATGGTTTGTCTAAATATTTGAAATGGTAAGAAAATGATTTTTTTACTAAAGAATGAAACGTGTCTGGAGGGATTGCCTATGGGTTCTATAGGTATGTTTAGGATTTTTCATGTACACCTTGGCACAGCATGCTTAATTCATACACAGATTTGTATTTTTATTTTATCTCTCTTTAACTGTTTTCAAAGTTTTTTTCATTCATATGAAAGTATGGACTGTTATACAGAGGTAGTTGTTTTATGCATATGTGAGTATAGACTATTATACAGAGGGAGTTTTTTGCATGCATATATGAGTATAGATTGTTATACAGAGGGAGTTGTTTTCATGCATATATGAGTATAGACTGTTATACAGAGGGAGTTTTTTTCATACATATATGAGTATAGACTGTTATACAGAGGTAGTTTTTTTCATGCATATATGTGTATAGACTGTTATACAGAGGTAGTTTTTTCATGCATATATGAGTATAGACTGTTATACAGAGGGAGTATTTTCATGCATATGTGATTATGGACTGTAATACAGAGGGATATTTTTCATGCATATATGAGTATAGGCTATTATACAGAGGGAGTTTTTTTCATTTATATATTAGTATAGATTGTTATACAGAGGGCGTTGTTTACATGCATATATGAGTATAGACTGTTATACAGAGGGAGTCGTTTTCATGCATGCATGGGTATAGACTGCTATACAAAGGGAGTTTTTTTATGCATGTATGAGTATAGATTGTTATACAGAGAGAGTTTTTTTATGCATGTATGAGTATAGACTGTTATACAGAGGAAGTTTTTTTTTCATGCAAATATATGTTATGTATAGACTGTTATACAGAGGGAGTTTTTTTCCATGCATATATGAGTATAGCCTGTTATACAGAGCGAGTATTTTCATGCATATGTGAGTATGGCCTGTAATACAGAGGGAGTTTTTTCATGCATATTTGAGTATAGTACTGTAATACAGAGGGAGTTTTTTTTCCATGCATATATGAGTATAGACTGTTATACAGAGGGAGTATTTTCATGCATATATGAGTATAGACTGTAATACAGAGGGAGTATTTTCATGCATATATGAGTATAGACTTATACAGAGAGTCTTTTTCATACATGTATGAGTACTGTATAGACTGTTATACAGAGGGAGTTTTTTCATGCATATATGAGTATAGACTTTTAAACATCTTTCTAATTTACTTCTATTGTCTAATTTGTTTTATTCTCTTGATATTCTTTGCTGAAAAGCATATCTAGATATGCTCAGTAGCTGCTGATTGGTTGCTGCACATAGAAGCCTTGTGTAATTGGCTCACCCATGTGCATTGCTTTTTCTTCAACTAAGGATATCTAAAAAATGTAAAAGAGCTGAATGCCTTTTTAAGGGCAATGCCCATACAAATGAGTAGTTAAGTTTTTTTTTAGTGTTAGGTGGGACTCTTAAATGTAAAAGAGCTGTTTAACTTAGGGCAATGCCCTACAAAAGGCCATTTTAAGGGCTATTAGTAGTTTAAATTAGGGGGTGTTTTTATTTTGGGGACTTTTTTATTTTCATAGGGATTAGCTTTAAAACATTATTTTTGATCATTTTGTTTATTTTTTTCTGTAATTTTAGACTTTTTTATTTTTTGTAATTTTAGATACATTTTTTGTAATTTAATGTTCGGTTTTATTTTTAAATTAATGTTAGCATTTTTTTTTAAATTGTAACTTCGTTTATGCAATTGGGGTTAATTTAGGGGGTGTTAAGTTAGGGGGCTTAGTAATAAAATTTGCATTGGTGGTTTAGGAGTTAATAGGTTAATTAGGTTTATTGCGATGTGAGGGTTTGGCGGTTTAGGTGTTAATAGGTTAATTAGGTTTATTGTGATGTGGGGGGTTTGGCGATTTAGGGGTTAATAGGTTAATTAGGTTTATTGTGATGTGGGTGGTTGGTGGTTTCAGGGTTTGTTAAAGGGATAGTCTAGTCAAAATTAAACTTTCATGATTCAGATAGGGCATGCAATTTTAAACAACTTTCCAATTTACTTCTATTGTCTAATTTGCTCAATTCTTTAGATATCCTTTGTTGAAGAAATAGCAATGCACATGTGTGAGCCAATCACACAAGGCCTCTATGTGCAGCAACCAATCAGCAGCTACTAAGCATATCTAGATATGCTTTTCAGTAAGTGATAGCAAGAAAATGAAGCAAATTAGATAATAGAAGTAAATTAGAAAGTGGTTTAAAATGACATGCTCTTTCTAAATCACAAAAGAAAAAAAAGTGGGTTTCATGTCCCTTTAATACTTTGTGCGGGAGGTTAGTTTTTTTTGTTATACTTCGTGCGGGCGGTTAGGTTTTTTTATTATTTATTTTGGGCGGTTCGTTTTTTTTCTATTTCTTGTGGGCGGTTACGTTTTTTTTCGTTATTTCGTGTGGGCGGTTGCGTTTTTTTTTTAAGGCTTTGTTTGCCTACGCTGCATCCATGTGGATTCTTTTGACAGCACACGCAGCCAACATTCTTTTGGCTGCCTCCCGCAGCCAACATTACTTTGAGGATGCGTGCGCAACCTTGCAACGGCAACGGACGCTTTACAAATGCGATTATAGTATAGATATATGTATGGGTATAGACATATATACTCATATTAACAAATATTTTTTTTTATTATTAGATAGTGTTTATATGAGGGTAACACTTTATTTTAATGTACTAATGCTGTGATTGGTGCACATTATTTTTTAACCCTAACATTTTATGCTAGGTCTTCACGTGCACTAATCCAATGAGTGCAAATTTTGTTAGTGCTCAAGTGTACCCGTTTACTTTCAACTTGTAATGTGCGCATAAGTTAGTGCTTAGTTATTGCTTATCATGACCCACGCTAACTTTAGCATGCCACATGTAATCTAGCCCTATATTGGGACCAAATTTATAGATTCTGGTGGATTTTAATGCAAGCAATTAAAGGGATAGGAAAGTCAAAATTGAAGTTGCAAGAATCAGATAGAGCATGTCATTTTAAGACACTTTTAAATGCACTTCTATTTTCAAATGTGCTTTGTTCTCTTGGTATCCATTGTTGGAAATTAATACACACATATCCTACACTAGTGGGAGATAGCTGGTGATTGGTGCCTGCATACATTTGTCTCTTGTGATTGGCTAACTAGATGTGCTCAGCTAGCTGACAGTAGTTCAATGCTATTCCATAAGCAAAGGCTTACAACAGAATGAAGCATATTTGATAACAAAAGTAAATTTGAAAGTTTTTTAAAATTGTATGTTCTATCTGAATCATGAATTCAATTTTTGGGGTTTCCTATCCCTTTAATAGATATAAGTAATTCAATATAACCCCTTCACATTGATATGATGGTTGAGTCCAGTATTTTGTAACAGCTTAACACCAGCTCAATAATGCTGCTACTAGCAAAAGGGTACTGCGGGCCTGCCAACAATATGGTTGTAATGGCACCTTGTATGCGTTGGCAAAGTGGAATGCTATTGATAGCGCATTGCAGAACTGTGGTAAGATTAGCGTGCAATCTGGTATTACAAGTCTGTGCTAAAACTGAATACCAGAAAATGTTTTGTTTTGTGTGGCCGACATCCCTTTAGCGCCCTTTACTTTCAATGAATATCGCAGCTGCGCTAAGCATCGCTCATATTACAAGTTCTAGATAATAATCAAACAAAAAAACTGTACCCAGTGCAAGAGGGGTGAAATGCTCTGAAACTGTCTGTCCTTCCAAGAAAGCCCATACAATAGCAGGATCTGTTCGAAAATTCTGCTTGTGCTGCACAGTGAAGATAAAATGTATGGAAGCCCTGTACAGATATACTATGGCTTATTAGCGTCTACCACTGTGAATGGTGAAATTAGAAAAGTCTATAAAGATTGGCTTACCCGGTCATCAGGGAAGGGAACTGGCAGGTCATTCGATATCCTCTTGGTAGTGGCCGCTACTGTGACCACCTGGAGTATGCTCACTGCCCTCATCCCCTCATTCAGGTAGCCACAAAGAGACTCGACCTATGAATGTATCATACAAGCCTTCAATGTAAATGGAAAAAGAAAAGCATAACATCCACTGCTTAGGCGAAAACTTATAAACACACTCCTTTATTATTCCTCCAAATATTAAAAACACACAAAACAGTCCATCTCATGTGGTGCCGGGGGGATCAACTGACATGTATCGGCAAAATGCCATAATCATAGCTGCACACTGGGGTCAAGACCTACAAAGAAAAGTGTGGGAACTAACCAAGACTTCCACCCCCCTCACAATTAGTATAGTTTTATACACACACACACACACACACACACACACACACACACACACACACACACACACACATTAACTGTATTTATATGTATATAATCTATACACTCTGGTTAATGAAAGCAAATTAAAACCAATGGAGTGCTGAATGGTTGCCTTTGGGCTTGAAGATGGACACCCATGGTTACATTTTTAAATGGCAGGGGTGAGATTTTTATTTTTAATTTAGCATTCAACTGATACAGAATACCGAGAAGCCAGACACACACTTTTTAGAACACATGAAGGGGCATTTGTATATAGAGGATGTTGAATAATCCAAAAATTATAGGAGATAATCCAAAATTTTTAGGAGATGTTACTCCCTTTTCGCTCAGGATGTGTAAGGCTCTGTAATGTAAACATCTGATATCATGATCTCAATAAGGTTTGTTTGTGCACTCACTCTGCATTAAAACATAAATATAATGGGATTTACAGTAAAACTATGGTCATAAGGTGTCTAAGGCATCTACTTATCAAGCCGTCAACCGCAAATACGCTGGGATTCCGCAGAGTAATTGTGGCGAGCTTGATTCTCCTTAGTTATCAAAGCCTACAGACCGGCAAAAGTAGAATTTTGTGACGTAACATACGATCCGCCGGTCTCAGTCCAACACAGATCGATGCTTACGTCACTACAGATGCTCTGAATGCAAATTCAGCACTATCTGACTACTTTTGCTAGTTAACAAATGTCTACCAGGTACGCTCGGCACTTTTCCGGCCCAGCGTACCTGGTTTTCAATCCGCCGCCCTGGAGGCCACGGATGCCATAGGAATCAATGGGAGTCTGAAAGCAGTGAAAGCTTATGTTCGCTGCTGCCCGATATCCCATTGATTCCTATGGGAGAATAAAAGTTGCGTTTACACCTAACACCCTAACATGTACCCCGAGTCTAAACACCCCTAACCTGCCGCCCCGCCACCGCCGCAACCTACATTATGTTATTAACCCCTAATCTGCCACCCCCTACACCGCCGCCACCTACATTATATTATTAACCCCTAATCTGTTGCCCCGACATTATACTTATTAACCTCTAATCTGCCCCCCTACACGGCCGCTACCTACATAATACTTATTAACCCCTAACCTGCCACCCCGCCACCTACATAAAAGTATTAACCCCTATCCCGCCGCTCCCGGAAGCCCACTGCAACGAAATAAATGTATTAACCCTTAAACTGCCAGCCCCCCACATCGCCATAAACTAAATTAACCTATTAATCCCTAAACCTAACAACCCGCTAACTGTATATTAAATACTAACTCATCCCTATCTTATAATAAATTAAAACTTGCCTTTAGATTTAAATTAAACTATATTAAACTAATAATTAACCTATTTAACTATTATAATAAAATTACATTAAACTATATTAAATTAATAATTAATCTAACCTAACTTTTATACTAAAATTACATAAAATTACAAATTTAAATAACTATATTATATATTTAAACACCTTACCCTACTTGAGTAATTTAATTCTACACTAAAAAATTACAAAGTTACAAAAAACTAACGGCTAGATTTAGAGTTCTGCGGCCAAAGGGGTGCGTTAGCTACGCTGGCTTTTTTTCTCCCGCACCTTTTAAATACCGCTGGTATTTAGAGTTCACAGAAGGGCTGCGTTAGGCTCCAAAAAGGGAGCGTAGAGCATATTTACCGCCACTGCAACTCTAGATACCAGCGTTGCTTACGGACGCGGCCAGCTTCAAAAACGTGCTCGTGCACGATTCCCCCATAGAAAACAATGGGGCTGTTTGAGCTGAAAAAAAACCTAACACCTGCAAAAAAGCAGCGTTCAGCTCCTAACGCAGCTACATTGTTTCCTATGGGGAAACACTTCCTAAGTCTGCACCTAACACCCTAACATGTACCCCGAGTCTAAACACACCTAACCTTACACTTATTAACCCCTAATCTGCCGCCCCCGCTATCGCTGACCCCTGCATATTATTATTAACCCCTAATCTGCCACTCTGTACACCGCCGCCAGCTACGTTATCCCTATGTACCCCTAATCTGCTGCCCCTAACACCGCCGACCCCTATGTTATATTTATTAACCCCTAATCTGCCCCCCACAACGTCGCCTCCACCTACCTACAATAATTAACCTCTAATCTGCCGACCGGATCTCACTGCTACTATAATAAATGTATTAACCCCTAAAGCTAAGTCTAACTCTAACCCTAACACCCCCCTAACTTAAATATAATTTAAATCTAACAAAATAAATTAACTCTTATTAAATAAATTATTCCTATTTAAAACGAAATACTTACCTGTAAAATAAATCCTAATATAGCTACAATATAAATTATAATTATATTGTAGCTATTTTAGCATTAATATTTATTTTACAGGCAACTTTGTAATTACTTTAACCAGGTACAATAGCTATTAAATAGTTAATAACTATTTAATAGTTACCTAGTTAAAATAATTACAAAATTACATGTAAAATAAATTCTAACCTAAGTTACAATTAAACCTAACACTACACTATCAATAAATTAATTAAATACAATACCTACAATTATCTACAATTAAACCTAACACTACACTATCAATAAATTAATTAAATACAATACCTACAAATAAATACAATGAAATAAACTAACTAAAGTACAAAAAATAAAAAAGAACTAAGTTACAAAAAATAAAAAAATATTTACAAAGATTAGAAAAATATTACAACAATTTTAAACTAATTACACCTACTCTAAGCCCCCTAATAAAATAACAAAGCCCCCCAAAATAAAAAAATGCCCTACCCTATTCTAAATTAAAAAAGTTCAAAGCTCTTTTACCTTACCAGCCCTGAAAAGGGACCTTTGCGGGCCATGCCCCAAAGAATTCAGCTCTTTTGCCTGTAAAAAAAACATACAATACCCTCCCCCAACATTACAACCCAAATTTTCCTACCTTAATTCCAATTGGCTGATAGAATCCTATCAGCCAATCGGAATTCGAGGGACGCCATCTTGGATGACGTCCCTTAAAGGAACCTTAATTTTTCAGTTGGACGGATCCGCGCCGGAGGTCTTCAAGATCAGCCGCTCGTCATCCGATGGAACAACATAGAAGATGCGGCTTGGATGAAGATGTTTGCCGGTCCGGATATTCTCTTCTGCCCGGATAGGATGAAGATTTCTTCCCGAAGATGGACTTCTTCATTTGCCGCTTGTATCCAGACTTCAGCCGGAGGATGGACGTCACTCTTCAGCCCCCGCTTGGGCTTGGATGAAGATTACGGAGATCGGGACCCAGTGTGGTGAAGACAAGGTAGGGAGATCTTCAGGGGCTTAGTGTTAGGTTTATTTAAGGGGGGTTTGGGTTAGATTAGGGGTATGTGGGTGGTGGGTTGTAATGTTGGGGGGGGGTATTGTATGTTTTTTTTTACAGGCAAAAGAGCTGAATTCTTTGGGGCATGCCCCGCAAAGGGCCCTTTTCAGGGCTGGCAAGGTAAAAGAGCTTTGAACTTTTTTAATTTAGAATAGGGTAGGGCATTTTTTTATTTTGGGGGGCTTTGTTATTTTATTAGGGGGCTTAGAGTAGGTGTAATTAGCTTAAAATTGTTGTAATATTTTTCTAATGTTTGTAAATATTTTTTTATTTTTTGTAACTTAGTTCTTTTTTATTTTTTGTACTTTAGTTAGTTTATTTCATTGTATTTATTTGTAGGTATTGTATTTAATTAATTTATTGATAGTGTAGTGTTAGGTTTAATTGTAACTTAGGTTAGGATTTATTTTACAGGTAATTTTGTAATTATTTTAACTAGGTAACTATTAAATAGTTATTAACTATTTAATAGCTATTGTACCTGGTTAATATAATTACAAAGTTGCCTGTAAAATAAATATTAATCCTAAAATAGCTACAATATAATTATAATTTATATTGTAGCTATATTAGGGTTTCTTTTACAGGTAAGTATTTAGCTTTAAATAGGAATAATTTATTTAATAATAGTTAATTTATTTTGTTAGATTTAAATTATATTTAAGTTAGGGGGGTGTTAGGGTTAGAGTTAGACTTAGCTTTAGGGGTTAATACATTTATTATAGTAGCGGTGAGATCCGGTCGGCAGATTATGGGTTAATTATTGTAGGTAGGTGGAGGCGACGTTGTGGGGGGCAGATTAGGGGTTAATAAATATAATATAGGGGTCGGCGATGTTAGGGGCAGCAGATTAGGGGTACATAGGGATAACGTAGCTGGCGGCGGTGTACGGAGCGGCAGATTAGGGGTTAAAAAATTTTAATAGAGTGGCGGCGATGTGGGGGGACCTCGGTTTAGGGGTACATAGGTAGTTTATGGGTGTTAGTGTACTTTAGAGCACAGTAGTTAAGAGCTTTATAAACCGGCGTTAGCCCAGAAAGCTCTTAACTACTGACTTTTTTCTGCGGCTGGTGTCTTGTCGTTAGATTTCTAACGCTCACTTCAGCCACGACTCTAAATACCGGCGTTAGAAAGATCCCATTGAAAAGATAGGATACGCAAATGGCGTAGGGGGATCTGCGGTATGGAAAAGTCGCGGCTGCAAAGTGAGCGTTAGACCCTTTCCTGACTGACTCCAAATACCAGCGGGCGGTAAAAACCAGCGTTAGGAGCCTCTAAAGCTGGTTTTGACGGCTACCGCCCAACTCTAAATCTAGGCCTAAGTTACAAAAACATAACAAACACTAAGTTACACAAAAAAATAAACACTAAGTTACAAAAAATAAAAAATAAATTATCAAAGCTTTAAACTAATTACACCTAATCTAATAGCCCTATGAAAATAAAAAAGCCCCCCAAAATAAAAAAACCCTAGCCTACAATAAACTACAAATAGCCCTTAAAAGGGCCTTTTGCGGGGCATTGCCCCAAAGTAATCAGCTCTTTTACCTGTAAAAAAAAAATACAAATACCCCCCTAACAGTAAAACTCACCACCCACACAACCAACCACCGAAATAAAACCCTAACTAAAAAAAACCTATGCTCCCCATTGCCCCAAAAAGGGCATTTGGATGGGCATTGCCCTTAAAAGGGCATTTAGCTCTATTGCAGACCCAAGTCCTAATCTAAAACTAAAACCCACCCAATAAACCATTAAAAAATCCTAACACTAACCCCAGAAGATTTACTTACAGTTGTGAAGATCCAACATCCATCCTCCAAAAAGCCAGGAGAAGTCCTCAACGAAGCGGCCGAAGTCTTCATCCAAGCCCGCAGAAGTCTTCATACAGACGGCATATTCTATCTCCATCCATCCGGCGCGGAGCGGCTCCATCTTCAAGACATCCGACGCGGAGCATCCGCTTCATCCTTCCGACGACTACCGACAAATGAAGGTTCCTTTAAATGACGTCATCCAAGATGGTGTCCCTTAGATTCCGATTGGTTGATAGAATTCTATCGGAATTAAGGTTGAAAAAACCATCACTTAAAGGAACCGTCATTCATTAAGAAGACTCTGGATGAAGAGGATGCTCCACGTCGGATGTCTTGAAGATGGAGCCACTCCGCATCGGATGGATGACGATAGAAGATGCCGTCTGGATGAAGACTTCTGCCCGTCTGGAGGACCACTTAGCCCGACTTGAATGAAGTCTTCTCCCGGCTTCGTTCAGGACTTCGGCCCGGTTGGATGAAGACTTCTGCCGCTTCCTTTAGGATGGATGTCCGGTCTTCAGAACAGTAAGTCGATCTTCAGGGGGTTAGTGTTTTTTTAAGGGTGTATTGGGTGTGTTTTATTTTTAGATTAGGGCTTTGGGCCGCAAAAGAGCTAACTGCCCTTTTAAGGGCAATGCCCATCCAAATGCCCTTTTCAGGGCAATGGGGAGCTTAGGTTTTTGTAGTTAGGGTTTTATTTGGGGGGTTTGGTTGTGTGGGTGGTGGGTTTTACTGTTGGGGGGGTAGTTTGTATTTTTTTTTTACAGGTAAAATAGCTGATTACTTTGGGGCAATGCCCCGCAAAAGGCACTTATAAGGGCTATTGGTAGTTTAGTTTAGGCTAGGGTTTTTTTTATTTTGGGGGAGTTTTTTTATTTTGTTAGGGCTATTAGATTAGGTGTAATTAGTTTAAATATCTGTAATTTGTTTTTTATTTTCTGTAATTTAGGGGTTTTTGTTTTTGTACTTTAGATAATTGTATATAATTTATTTAATTGTATTTAATTTAGGTCATTTAGTTAATTATACTGTAGTGTTAGGTGTTAGTGTAACTTAGGTTAGGTTTTATTTTACATGTAAATTTGTATTTATTTTAGCTAGGTAGTTATTAAATAGTTAATAACTATTTAATAACTATTCTACCTAGTTAAAATAAATGCAAACTTGCCTGTAAAATAAAAATAAACCCTAAGCTAGCTACAATGTAACTATTAGTTATATTGTAGCTAGCTTAGGGTTTATTTTATAGGTAAGTATTTAGTTTTAAATAGGAATTATTTAGTTATTAATAGTAGGTTTTATTTAGATTTATTGTAATTATATTTAAGTTAGGGGTGTTAGGGTTAGGCTTAGACTTAGGTTTAGGGGTTAATAAATTTAATATAGTGGCGGCGACGTTGGGGACGGCAGATTAGGGGTTAATAACATAATGTAGGTGGTGGTGGGCTCCGGGAGCGGCAGGATAGGGGTTAATAAGTTTATTAGAGTGGCGGTGGGTTCTGGGAGCGGCAGGTTTGATAACTTTATTTAGTTAGCAACGGGATGGGGTAAAACAGTGTAGTATAGTGTGGGTGCTTAGTGACAGTATACCAATAAAGCTGGGAAAATGCCGAAGGGCAGCGAGATCGATTACTGTCAGTTAACAACAGTCTGCTGTTCATCGCCCCGTACTTGGTGAGCAGCTTTTTGACAGCTTTTTTGGTAACTTTGGAGAACGTATTCAGGTCCGTGGCAGCAATGTTAGGCGATCTTAGGCGAGCATATTGGTGCCGTTGAATGCAAGTAAGTTGATGGCTTGATAAGTAGATGCCTAAGTGTCATTTTCATTTACCATGTATACCAAGTAAATCTGAATCAAGTAACACTGACAGAGGAAGCAGGAGGCATGAGGGCACAGTAACATTGAAAGCAAAACAGGTCATCTAGCACTTTGGGATGAAACTTGCACAGGTCAGCATTCCCTTGAAAACCTTATCCCAGCTATCTCTGGAAGAACTAAACGGATCTATAATCAGAGAGAAAGCCGGAAGCTGGAAGGATATTACTTTTCCCTGCTTGATGAGCACATTTTTTCTGTGGTGAAACACTGAACTTCTTTAAAACAACTTTAAAATGACTAAACTTGACACACACGCCTATTGTTTAATGTCAAGATCCAGGGTGTCAATACTTTGTTTTTAATCCCATGGAGCATAGCCAGTTTAGCTTCACTTCTTTACACCCTTCTTCCTCCCCTCTCTTTCCTTTCCTGGGCGGGCTGAGATCTCTGTGTCTGACCACAACTCCAGACTCCTCATCTATCACAGAGTCTCATGTACTTAAGGTGCAATAGTCCTATTTCTGCTGAGGGGAGCTAAATAACAACAGAGCAAGCCACACAGAAATGTAAGCACCATGTGTTCCACACAGTGCAGGGTGATCACACAGCAGGATGGCTGAAAGGCTTGCATTTAGTGTCACATGAGCGCTAACCCGACCCGACATGCGCAAAAAGTCAAAGTTAGAATATCGCAACTGAGTTAAGGTATTCCCCATAGAAGTCAATAGAGCAAGAAAAGTGGAAAAAACTCTACTCGCTTGCAAACCCTATCATATTTTCTCAAGTGCGCTACCCGACATGAAAATATGAACATTTCACATTCCAATGTTCTTCACTTAGCACAATATGTTAAATTTATATATATATATATATATATATATATATATATATATATATATATATATATACATGATGCTTTTTGGTAAAATATATATCTATACCTATATATATATATATATATTTGTATATATATATATACAGGTATATATATATATATATATATATATATATATATATATGTATATATATGTATATATATATATATATATATATATATATATATATATATATATATATATATATATATATATATATATATATATATATATATATATATGTAGACAAGAGGGCATATAAAAGGAAAAAAGTAGCGCTGGTTGCTGCAGAGATATGGTAAATTATAAAATAAATGTCAGTGAATAGACGATAAATAAATATATACAAATATTTCATTTAAGATGAATACATATAAATGTTAGTGGATATACAACAATATTGTGCATTTATATATCATGAAAAATGATGAAGTACCCCACAAGTAACAGTGGGTATATGCAAAGTGCAAACTTACAAGAAAGAACCTCAATCATATGAGGTAAGTGATCCGCACATCAGGGGATCCCTCTTATGGAATTCAGCTGTCCTCCTTGGGTATGGGTGAAACTTCAGTGGGTTAGCAAGCGATATTCCCTCAGCCTCTTTAAGTATGGTTCCTCTCAAGGTCTGGTGAACTCTCCAGCCGCATATGTGAGGGAAGAAAAGAGGCTCAAATAGTGTGATATTGTTTTTATAAAAACTTTATACTTTATTGTTACACACACACTCTAACAAATGCCTGCTTACACTAAATATCCTCAAGGATATGAGGTATTGACAAAGTGGTTAAAAGCGCAGTGAGTGCAGAGGTGCAGTCCTTCTCTGCAAACACTAAATTGTTGCTCTCTCTTGTAAACCAAAGGCAAAGTCTTTAGCAAATAAAAGTTCACCGGGGTTCCGGTATCGAATCAGTCTGTTTCTTTCTGTCTAACGCGTTTCAAAGGTTTGAAATGATTCCTTCTTCTTCAGAGACTGATTTCTTTCTGCACGGTTGATTCTTTTATTGCAGCGTAATCTCGCAATTTTTGCTGAATTTCTAATCTGCACTCTCATTGGGGAGAAGGCACACACCTCTCCTGACGTTTCTGAAAAGCATTATCATTGGCCCTAAACGGAGTTGTGTGCAGGAATTATTATGTTATAAACCCGGTGCAGGAATTATAAGTTTAAGCACATCATAATCATTGTAACGGATTTTTAAAAAAAATTATATATATATTGCTTTGCCTTAAAAAATAGCCTAAGAATGATTTAATAAAGCAATTCGATAATGAAATTCATAAAACGAAGTTCCTTGTTTGCGACTCTTACATTGTTATACACTCCCATAGACCACAGAGAATTCATACAATATGTTTAAAACCAAAACAGTGTATAACATAAAACTTAATCGAAAAAAAGGGGGGGGGGGAGAACACAATATATGATTTTTATCTTGTAGACCATTTGTGATAATTCATATATATACACCGATCTTTGTTTGTGTAAGAATTAATTATTGTTTACTCCCATATATATCATGCAGTGCATATAAAAAATATTAAATTTTGAACTGTTTCAGACTCCAAAAAGGGGAAACAACAAGTGTTTTTAAAAACTAAAGACTTCATTATGTTCAGGGGAGATAAAATATATAAATAGATATTATAAAATGTATACAATATTAATATTAAAAGAACTCATTAAAAGTACAATAAAATATATATATATATATATATATATATATATATATATATATATATATATATATATACAATACTTAAAAAAACGTATGGATAAGGAGAGGGGAATTATATATTAATTTTTTGAGCTGCTTAAAATATTCTAAAAAATAAGGATAAGACAAGTACACATATTTTGTGGTTTGAATGGATATTTTAAACTGAATTTTCCCTTTTCTGAGATAAATATATTAAATTAAATGTTTCATTTTCTAAGAGGCCTAATTACACTTCTTTATTTGGAACCAAATATTGATAACACATCAAGTGTAGCTCTCCTATGGAGAGGCATAACTTATATAGTTTGAGGATGTTTTAGGACATGAGGATTAAAGGATGTTATAAATCTATTCATTTATTAGATCCAGAAATTATGATTTATTATTTTATTTTACTATTTGGTTTTAAAAGTGTGTGTGTGTGGGGGGTTAGTTCTTATACTGCCTATAAAGACATACACATTCAGAGAGTTCTTTAGACTTCTAGAAATGCAGCAAGATCTATGTCCTTATTGAGACCATTCGGTGTTAGTGTGTTCATAGTATGAATCCAAAATGTCTCTTTCTTTCATAAGGCAATTGTTCTGTTTCCCCCGCGTGTATGTATTTTGACATGTTCAATAATTGTGCCTTTTAAACAGGTAGGATCTTTATTGTGGACATTTTTATAATGTAGAGACAAATTATGTGATGTCTCTCCTGCAGTTATGTTTGTCAGATGTTCTAACAGCCTTTTTTTGTATGGTCTGGTCGTTCTACCTATGTATTGTAAATTGCAGCTGCATTGTAGCATATATACTACAAAATCAGTTTTGCAGTTGCACAGGGTTTTGATATCGAACTCTTTGCCCGTGTTGGTAGATATGATTTTTTTTGTGGGCTTGTGTCCATTCAAATGATGAATGCACGCTTCACAACTTTTTCGGTTACATTTGAAGAAACCTACTGATTGTTTCCCTAACCAATTAGAATGAGTTAACTTGCTGTTTTTTAGCTGGCTTGGAGCCAGAACTGATTTTAAATTTTTATTTTTCTTGTATATTACTTTTGGATTTTCTTTTGTTACATTCTTTAAAAATACATCTTTTTTTAGGATGTGCCAATGTTTATTTAAAATTTTGTTTATTTCCTGGGCACCCTCATTGTATGTTGTAACTAAACTACATGTTGAGTAATTACCCCTTTTCTTTTGGTTAGTCCCTTTTAATAAGTTATTTCTTGGAATTTTTCTGGTTGTATTATCTGCCTGTTCCAACGTATTGTAATTGTATCCCTTTTTTTAAAAATTTTTCTTTAGACAGCCCGATTCTTTTTCGTAATCCTCCATTTTTTAACAATTACGGCGAATTCTCTGGAACTGTCCAAAGGGGATGTTTTCAATACATTTTGGATTGTGACCACTGTTAGCATGTAAATAAGCATTGCTATCAGTATCCTTTTTATATAATTTTGATAAGATCTTATGGTCTTCATGGAAAAACACTAAATCTAAAAATTCTATTTCATTTTTATCGATTTTTTTTGGTAAAAGTTAGATTAAAACTATTTTCATTGATAAAACTAATAAAATCTTCTAAAATTTCACTTGTTCCTGACCAGATTAAAATAATATTGTCTATAAATCTGCCCCAGTAGACGATATATGGAAGGAAAGGATTGTTCTCCCAAATTTGAGTTTCCTCCCATGCCCCCATATATAAGTTTGCATAACTGGGGGCAAAGCGGGTACCCATGGCGGTACCGCTTATTTGTAAGAAAAACTGGTCATTGAACATAAAATTATTTTTTTCTAAAATGAATTTAATTGAATCGATTAAAAATATCTGTTTTTCTGGATCTATGTCTGTTAATTTGTTGAACCAGAATTTCATAGCCTCCATACCTTTGAGATGTGGTATGCTCATATACAAGGCACTTACGTCTAGGGTGGCCCATAGATAATTTGATTCCCAATTTATGTCAGTTATTTTATTTATAGTGTCAGTTGAATCTTTTAAATAGGATCTTAGGTGTTGAACTAATGGTTGTAAAAAGTGTCTATAAATTCCGATAATTTTGTTGTTAGACAGTTTATTCCTGACACAATGGGTCACCCAGGTGGGTTTTCCCTGTTCTTGTGCACTTTGGGTAAGTGATAAAAAATGGCTATAGTTGGATTTTCATTTTTTAAAAAGTATAATTCATTCTCATTTGTACAATTAGTGTTTTTTGCCATGCCAATTAGTTCTAAATATTCATTTAGAAAACTTTTTGTTGGGTCTCCTTTAATTTTCATATAGGTGGCCTGATCTTCTAATAGACGAGATGCTTCTCTTACATAATCCATTTTTTCCTGTATCACCAGACCCCCCCACCACTTATCCGCTTCCCTGAATACAATAGAGGAGTCTTCTTGCAGATTCTTTAGAATAATTTTTTCCCTTACATTTAAGTTATCTTTTTTTATTTTATACGTTTTACAAAATGTATCTAAATATATATATATATATATATTTATATGATTATATAAAGGTATGGATATATAAGGATGTACAGTACATAGGAATATCAATTTATAAATACTTTTATTTATACTTATTCCCCTATGTGAAGAACATTAGAATGTGTTATATGTGCAGTAAATATAAAGTTTAAAACTTTATTAAATATGAATATAAATATGATATTACATGTTCATCTACTTGACTGAAAAGGGCTACAATGTACTTATATATATATGTCTTTATATGTATACATATTTATTTGTGTTTATATGTGTATATATGTCTGTAACTACACAAATACACATATAAATACATAAATACATATGTACATGCACATATACATACTGTATATATATATATATATATATATATATATATATATATATATATATATATATATATATATATATATATATATATATATATATATATATATATATATATATATATAACACACAGAGAAAACCCAGCACTCACTTACAAGCTCTCAGCTAAGATTTAAAAGCAAAAATGGAAAGGTTAGTCACCGCATCTGGAAAGGTTAGTCACCAGATGCGGTGACTAACCTTTCCATTTTTGCTTTTAAATCTTAGCTGAGAGCTTGTAAGTGAGTGCTGGGTTTTCTCTGTGTGTTGTATTAATTTGTTTTGTAATTTTCCCTATGGTTCTTGCACCCAGACCTGTCTGGGGTTAACTGCTTGTAGCTCTGGGGACAGCACAGCTTCCTGTGAGTGCCAGTGGCACCCAGGGCTGAGAATGTTGCAGGGTCATGGGATGTGTACCCGGTCCGGTATGAGAGTGCAGTTCCCTTCCGTGTTTTGTATATGTCTAGGGTGGATACATATTCCTGTGCACCCTTCCCTTGTTTTCAGTTTGTTTGGATTTGTAAGCTTGCATTGTGTGGCTGTTTTAGGGTCTCAGGTATTGGAGAGGACCTTGACGTGGTACCTGAGCTTGTCCCATTTGGCCAGATGCGGTGACTAACCTTTCCATTTTTGCTTTTAAATCTTAGCTGAGAGCTTGTAAGTGAGTGCTGGGTTTTCTCTGTGTGTTGTATTAATTTGTTTTGTAATTTTCGCTATGGTTCTTGCACCCAGACCTGTCTGGGGTTAACTGCTTGTGGCTCTGGGGACAGCACAGCTTCCTGTGAGTGCCAGTGGCACCCAGGGCTGAGCATGTTGCAGGGTCATGGGATGTGTACCCGGTCCGGTATGAGAGTGCAGTTCCCTTCCGTGTTTTGTATATGTCTAGGGTGGTTACATATTCCTGTGCACCCTTCCCTTGTTTTCAGTTTGTTTGGATTTGAAAGCTTGCATTGTGTGGCTGTTTTAGGGTCTCAGGTATTGGAGAGGACCTTGACGTGGTACCTGAGCTTGTCCCATTTGGCCAGATGCGGTGACTAACCTTTCCATTTTTGCTTTTAAATCTTAGCTGAGAGCTTGTAAGTGAGTGCTGGGTTTTCTCTGTGTGTTGTATTAATTTGTTTTGTAATTTTCCCTATAGTTCTTGCACCCAGACCTGTCTGGGGTTAACTGCTTGTGGCTCTGGGGACAGCACAGCTTCCTGTGAGTGCCAGTGGCACCCAGGGCTGAGCATGTTGCAGGGTCATGGGATGTGTACCCGGTCCGGTATGAGAGTGCAGTTCCCTTCCGTGTTTTGTATATGTCTAGGGTGGTTACATATTCCTGTGCACCCTTCCCTTGTTTTCAGTTTGTTTGGATTTGAAAGCTTGCATTGTGTGTCTGTTTTAGGGTCTCAGGTATTGGAGAGGACCTTGACGTGGTACCTGAGCTTGTCCCATTTGGCCAGATGCGGTGACTAACCTTTCCATTTTTGCTTTTAAATCTTAGCTGAGAGCTTGTAAGTGAGTGCTGGGTTTTCTCTGTGTGTTGTATTAATTTGTTTTGTAATTTTCCCTATGGTTCTTGCACCCAGACCTGTCTGGGGTTAACTTTTCTTTCTAAGTTACTCCTATTGTCAAATTTTCTTTATTCTCTTGGTATCTTTATTTGAAAAGCAAGAATTTAAGTTTAGATGCCGGCCCATTTTTGGTGAACAACCTGGGTTGTCCTTGCTGATTGGACAGCACCAATAAACAAGTGCTGTCCATGGTTCTGAACCACAAATTGGCTGGCTCCTTAGCTTAGATGTCTTATTTTTCAAATAAAGAAAGCAAGAGAATTAAGAAAATTTGATAATAGTAGTAAAATAGAAAGTTGCTTAAAATTGCTTGCTCTATATGAATCACAAAAGAAAAAATTTGGGTTCAGTGTCCCTTTAATCATCAGACAGTGTTATTATGATTGTAACTGTACTTTTATTGAGGTTCGTAAAGAAATAATAACAAGCAATGTAAGTCACCAATTAACATTGATACAAGTTGCAAAGCCTGTACTATGACAATCTGTATACAGGTGGCCCTCGTTTTACAACAGTTCAATTTACACCGTTTCAGAATAACAACCTTTTTTCCAGTCATGTGACTGCTATTGAAAAGCATTGAGAAGCAGTGCATTTATTAAAATAGCCAGTAGGTGGAGCTGTCCGCTTGTGTTGCAGCAAAGCCAAGCAAGCTGAAATTAATCAGTTTAACCAGACCTGAGCTATCAAGCAGATTTCAAAGGAACAAGATCTTCCTGTCTATAAATCAGTCCAGATTGGAATGCATAGAAAGAACTGTTTGCAGAAAAATGCAAGTGAAGTCTGTGTTATATGATTATTTTATTAGGTTTATAATGCTGTTTAGCAAATGTTTTTGTTCATTTAACTTAGTTTAATTATATATTCTGTGTTGTGTGATTATTTTATTAGGTTTATAATGCTGTTTAGCATTTGAAGTCTTCATTTCAAAGCTTTAAAAATAATGTATTAGGTGTTACTTATGACTTTGAGAGGGGCCTGGAACCTATCTCCCTCACTTCCCATTGACTTTCATTATAAACTGGGTGTGATGAGAGCAGGATGTGATGTCACTAGGATGTGGACGGGGCTTAGGTCCGGTGTCTGTGTCGCAGTTAGTTTAGTACAATCAACCTGACTAGATGTGTATTGTTATGCTCTGCAATAAAATAGAGTTGTACCATCATCGCTGTGTCCTGCATATGTCCTGCATCTCATGACATGGTGTCAGAAGTTCTGGACTGCGCTTCTGTTCCTGATCGATTGCAATGTCAAAGTTTACCCCACCTGAGCCTTTTGACTTTTCTCAGCCTGCAGCTTGGCCCACATGGCGTCAGCGGTTTCAGCGCTTCAGGATTGCATCCAAACTGAACAAGGAGAGTGGTGAAGTACAAGTTAATTCTCTTATACTCCATGGGGAAAGATGTAGAGTCAGTGTTCAATGCTTTTACTTTCCAAGAAGGGGAAGAAGTTAACTTTGATATAGTTATGGATAAACTCAGTGCCCACTTTGTGCCTAAAAGAAATGTGATTCATGAGAGAGCTTGTTTTCACAAACGTAATCAGCGTGTGGGAGAATCTGTGGAGTCATTTGTGCGCAGCCTGTATGAATTAGCTGAATTCTGTGAGTTTGGTGTTGCTAAAGAAGAGCAAATCAGAGACAGAATAGTTATTGGAATTGCAGATGCTGAAGTCTCCCTGAAGCTGCAGTTAGAGCCTGATTTAACGTTAGACGGGGCTATTAGGATGGCCCGCCAGAGTGAACTGGTGAAAAAGCAAAGTGCTGATCTGAGGTCTGAGAGTATTGTGGATGAAGTGCAACAGTCTAGGAAAATTACTAGTGAAAGGCACAGTGTGAGCGGTAGATCTAAAGTACTGGAAAGGCCTAGAAGTGGATGGGTGCAACATGGCCGATGCACACGGTGCTACCGGGCTCATGATCAGAGTGCTATATGCCCGGCCAGAGATAAAAGATGCAGAAAATGTGACAGAATAGGCCATTTTGAAGTGGTGTGTAAAACTGAATACATTAAGGAGATGCAGGTGGACAGTGACCAGGAGGGTCAGGAAGTGTCTTTTGTGGGGTCTGTTGTGGAACGGACAAGCTCAGAGGAAGATTGGAAAGTTACTTTTACTGTAATGGGAGCCAAAGTTGATTTTAAGATTGACACAGGAGCAGATATCACTGTAATGTCTTTTGCTGAATTCATGAAACTGCCTCGACAGCCCCAGCTGGCGAAGGTTACTACAAATGTCCATAGTCCTGGTGGCCGTATTGATTGTGTGGGGAAATTTCTTGCCAGCTGTGAGTACAAACAAAGGAAGTTCACCATGTGGGTGCATGTGATCCGAGGTCAGTGTGTTAACAGTTTATTGAGCAGAAAAGCAGCTTGTGACTTGGGCCTCATGGCCAGAGTGAATGAGATCTCTGAAGATATGTTTGGCGAGTTGGGCCTACTGAACTGCAAACCTGTCCATATAGCACTTAAAAGTGACGCAGTCCCATACAGTATTTCTACTCCTCGTAGAATTCCGTTCCCGCTCATGCCTCAAGTGGAGAAAGAGCTCATGCGCATGAAGTCTATGGGGGTTATTGAAGAGGTTGTTGAAGCAACTGATTGGTGTGCCCCTATTGTTCCAGTTGCAAAGAAAAACGGAAAGGTGCGCATCTGTGTGGACCTGAAAAGGTTGAATGAGGCAGTGAAGAGGGAGAGATTTGTGCTGCCGACATTGGAAGATATAGCCCCGAAGTTGGCTGGGGCGAAGTTCTTTTCCACATTAGATGCTTCTAGCAGCTTTTGGCAGATCCCCCTGGATTCAAAGTGCCGCAGACTGACTACCTTTATCACACCGGTAGGTCGGTTCTGCTTCTGCAGACTCCCCTTTGGGATATCCTCCGCTCCTGAAATCTTTCAAAGGGAAATGAGTTCTCTCCTGAGTGGCCACGTGGGCACAGCGGTCGTCATGGACGACATTCTAGTGTATGGGTCTACAGTGGAGGAGCATGATCAGCGTTTGAGTTGTGTGCTGCAGGCTATCAAAGAGTCTGGGCTTAAGCTGAATAAAGAAAAATGTCATTTTAGGAAAACTGAATTATGCTACTTTGGGCATATCATCAACGGGGATGGCATCAAGCCGGACCCCGAGAAAATTCGGGCTATTGAACAGATGAAAAGCCCTTCTGATGTACATGAGCTGAGACAGATATTGGGCCTTGTAAATTACGTGGGCAAGTTTCTTCCAGATTTATCTACAGTTTTACACCCTATCACAGAGTTGCTTAAGAAAGATGTTGCCTGGGTCTGGGGACCCTCACAAGAAAAAGCGTTCCTGCATGCCAAGTCCCTGCTGGGGTCTGCCCCAGTGCTGGGGTTCTACGACCCTTCAAAAAAGACTGTGGTTAGTGCTGATGCAAGCAGTTATGGGTTGGGGGCTGCACTCCTGCAGCTGAATGACAACAAACTACAGCCCATCGCCTACTGTTCCCGCACACTGATGGCTGCGGAGTCAAAATACGCTCAAATTGAGAAAGAGTGCCTGGCTGCAGTTTGGGCCTGTGAGCGCTTTCAGCGTTATCTAGTGGGTTTGGAGAAATTTAGTCTGGAAACTGACCACAAACCGCTAGTGCCTCTAATCAATTCTTATGACATTGACAAAACACCCTTGAGATGCCAGAGACTTTTAATGAGACTGCTCAGGTTCAATGTTCAGGCAGTGCATGTGCCGGGGAAACAACTGGTTGTGGCAGATACACTATCCAGGCTCCCGCTGGCTGCTGCTGAAGAATCCTCCACGGAATCGGATGTGAAGGCGTATGTTGATTCAGTTCTGGCCTCTAAGTCCATTTCTTCAAGGAAACTGGAAGAGATAAAGAAAGAGACATATTTGGACACAGATCTCCAAGAAGTTATAAGGTACATAAAAGAAGGCTGGCCCGAGAGCCGGGCAGCCTGGATGTCTTTAAATGCTTACCAGCCAGAGAGGTCACAGCTCACGGAGCTGGAGGGGTTGGTGCTGTTCCAAGACCGCATTGTAATTCCTGTCAGCATGAGGAAGGAGATGTTAAACAGGATTCACGATGGCCACTTAGGCATTACAAAGTGCAGAGAAAGGGCAGCTACAGCTGTGTGGTGGCCTGGGATCAGCTCCGACATTGCAAATCACGTGTCTAAATGTGCCTTTTGCCGGGAACGCCGGCCTACTCAGAGAAGGGAGCCCTTGATGTCTACTCCGCTGCCTGCGGGGCCGTGGCAGAAAATAGCTGCTGATTTGTGTGAACTGCACGGGAAAAAGTTTCTTGTTGTGATTGACTACTATTCCAGGTATTTGGAAATTGCACCCCTGAATGATATCACAAGTCAGGCCGTTATCATTCGCCTGAAGAGCTTGTTCGCCCGCTGGGGCATTCCAATGGAGCTGGTGAGTGATAATGGTATGCAGTTCGCTTCTACAGAGTTCAGTGCTTTCAGCAGGGAATATGATTTTGTACATTCCACGTCAAGTCCACATTATCCGCAGGCCAACGGAATGGCTGAAAGGGCAGTTCAAACAACAAAATTCATTCTAAAGCAATCTGAGCCGTACCTAGCCCTCTTGTCATACAGGGCGACGCCCATTCAAGCCACCGGGTTTAGCCCGGCACAGCTGATGCTAGGACGCCAGATTTGCACCACTTTACCCTCAGTGGGTGTCTTCAAGCCGCCTGTCCCTGTTCCTCGGGACGAAGTCCTTAGGAGGGATGAAGAGGCCAAAAAGGGTTATCGTTTCTTCTACGACAGGAGACATTCTGTCAGGCCTTTACAGGAACTGAAAGCGGGTCAAAGTGTCAGAATTAAACTGGATGATGAGAAGAAATAGAAGACGCCTGCTACGGTAGTGGGCCGCTCTCCAGAACCAAGGTCTTACACAGTCCTTACAGAGGGAGGGACGGTTACACGCCGTAACCGAAGACATCTTCAGCCTGTACCTGAGAGTCTTGAACCGGATACCTCAGTACCACCGCCGGTGGGATCCCCTGTTCTAAGAGAGGTGCCTTCCCCTCAGCAAGATCACAGCGGGGATATATCTTTGCCTCCAGCAGACTCTTGTTCACCATCTTCTGTATCAGAGGACAGTTCATGCAAAGTTACATCAAGCGGAAGAGTGGTGAAACTTCCGGCCCGATACAGGGACTGACTTTAGCTAGAACAGTGACCGGAAGTATGGGCAGAATAATCCCATGGTCACTGTGGACTAGGGTAGTCTACCCCGATGTCCAAGTCAGGATGTAATTTATTTGTTCATGTTTTCTTATCTATCTGTTTTTATAATGTTCAAAAACAAAAATGTTGTTTTTATACCCTGTTGGTGTACCTTGTTGTTTATCATATGCAAATGCATGCTTTGCCTTTGAAAAATGTGATGTCACTAGGATGTGGGCGGGGCTTAGGTCCGGTGTCTGTGTCGCAGTTAGTTTAGCACAATCAACCTGACTAGATGTGTATTGTTATGCTCTGCAATAAAATAGAGTTGTAACATCATCGCTGTGTCCTGCATATGTCCTGCATCTCATGACACTGGGTTTCAATTTACAACGGTTTCAATTTACAACCATTCCTTCTGGAACCTAACCCCGGCGTAAACTGAGGGCTACCTGTATATACACAATAAACTGCAGACATAAAAAGTTGTGCAATTATCATAATTATACCCAGCAACCATAGATAAGAGACACAGGTATATCTTGCAAAAACAAATCAACAACACGTGACATAAGTTGAGACCAATATTGTGACTTCGATATAGAGATATGTAAAACGAAATAAACCAGATCAACCTAAAACCTTGTTTTTTTCCTTCTTTACTAAGGATTTATGTGTTGTATCAAGGAACACCCTAGAATACACAAAAGTAAAGGTAGAGCTCACCCCAATTAAAAATTAGTGGCCACTCTTGGACCACAGGTATTAAACATAAGTAAGGGGTAAATGGTGGGGGATATAACAGAAGAGCCACTCAAGGACCCAATGCATTAGTACAATTCTATATGAAAAATAAGGTTTAAATTACAAAGACAAAACATCTCCTATGTATAAGTAGTGTAAATACAATAAGAATATAGTCCCAAGTGATAAGTAGCAGCCGCTCTTGGACTGCTTATGGCTCGATTACGAGTTGTTTGTTAAGGTAAAAAAGCAGCGTTAACAGGTCCTAATGCTGCATTTTTACGCCCGCTGCTATTACGAGTCTTGCAGGTATAGGTGTACCGCACACTTCTTTGGCCTTACCGCAAAACGACTTACGTAAACTTTGTAACTTTGTAAAGTCTTTTTTCTATGGAACTTCCATAGCACTCAAAAAAGTGAGTGGTACACCCTCTACCTCCAAGATCCCTAACGCATTTTAAAGTCAGTAGTTAAGAGTTTTATGGTACAACGCCGTAGCATAAAACCCATAACTAAAGTGCTAAAAAGTACACTAACACCCATAAACTACCTATTAACCCCTAAACCGAGGCCCTCCCGCATTGCAAACACTATAATAAATTTTTTAACCCCTAATCTGCCGCTCCGGACATCGCCGCCACTAGAATAAACATATTAACCCCTAAACCTCCGCACTCCCGCCTCGCAAACACTAGTTAAATAATATTAACCCCTAATCTGCTATCCCTAACATCGCCGCCACCTACGTTATTCTTATTAACCCCTAATCTGCCGTTCCGGACACCGCTGCCACCTACATTATACTTATTAACCCCTAATCTGCTGCCCCCAACTTAGCCAACACCTACACTATATTTATTAACCCCTAATCTGCCGCCCCAATGTCGCCGCAACCTACCAACACTTATTAACCCCTAATCTGCCGCCCCCAACACTATATTAAATTTATTAACCCCTAAACCTAAGTCTAACCCTAACACCCCCTAACATAAATATAATTTAAATATATCTAAAGAAAATTACTATCATTAACTCAATTATTCCTATTTAAAACTAAATACTTACCTATAAAATAAACCCTAAGCTAGCTACAATATAACTAATAGATACATTGTAGCTATCTTAGGTTTTTTTTTTTTTTACAGGCAAGTTTGTATTTATTTTAACTAGGTAGAATAGTTATTAAATAGTTATTAACTATTTAATAACTACCTAGCTAAAATAAATACAAAAGTACCTGTAAAATAAAACCTAACCTAAGTTACACTAACACCTAACACTACACTACAATTAAATAAATTAACTAAATTAAAAACAATTAAATAAATTAAATTAAATTAGCTAAATTACAAAAACAAAACAAACACTAAATTACAGAAAATAAAAAACAAATTACAGATCTTTAAACTAATTACACCTAATCTAATAGCCCTATCAAAATAAAAAAAAGCCCCCCAAAATAAAAAAAAACCCTAAACTATCAATAGCCCTTAAAAGGGCCTTTTGCGGGGCATTGCTCCAAAGTAATCAGCTCTTTTACCTGTAAAAAAGAAATACAAACAACCCCCTCAACAGTAAAAACCACCACCCACACAACCAACCCCCCAAATAAAATACTAGGTAAAAAAACTTAAGCTCCCCATTGCCCTGAAAAGGGCATTTGTATGGGCATTGCCCTTAAAAGGGCATTTAGCTCTATTGCAGCCCAAATCCCTAACCTAAAAAATAAACCCATCCAATACACCCTTAAAAAAACCTAACACTAACCCCCTGAAGATCGAGGTTTAGGGGTTAATACATTTAGTATAGTGACGGCAGATTAGGGGTTAATAAATGTAGGTAGGTTGCGGCGACATTGGGGGTTGGAGATTAGGCGTTAATAAATATAATGTAGGTGTCGACAATGTTGGGGGCAGCAGATTAGGGGTTAATAAGAATAATGTATGTGGCGGCGGTGTCCAGAGCGGCAGATTAGGGGTTAATAAGAATAACGTAGGTGGCGGCGATGTTAGGGATAGCAGATTAGGGGTTAATAAGGGTAAGATTAGGGGTGTTTAGACTCGGGTTTCATGTTAGGGTGTTAGGTGAAAACATAACTTTTATTTCCCCATACGAATCAATGGGGCTGCGTTACTGAGTTTTACGCTGCTTTTTGGCAGGTGTTAGACTTTTTATCAGCCGGCTCTCCCCGTTGATACCTATGGGGAAATTGTGCACGAGCACGTACGACCAGCTCACCGCTGACTTAAGCAGCGCTGGTATTGGAGTGCGGTAAGGAGCACAATTTTGCTCAACACTCACTTCTTGCCTTTTAACACCAGGTTTGTAAAAATCTGTAATACCAGCGTTGCATGTAAGTGAGCGGTGAGAAAAAACTGCTTGTTAGCACCGCATAGCTTCTAACGCAAAACTCGTAATCTGGCCGTTAGTATGTTAATTCGCTAGAAAAAGGGAATTACGGGAGAGGCATATTGTTAGGACCACACTTGGGTTGTGGTATTATAATGTATCGTCTATTGGAACATTGATACTATATATTCTAGCAAATGGAATATGAATTTGTCCGATTAGAACACTAGTGAAGGTGAATGCTAAATAGAGGACTGCAATGATCTAGTAGCTGTGAGCACTGAAATATAATATGATCATGCAGACTAAATATTATGTAGAGGAATATAAGCTTTCTATAATGCTCTATATTAATTTTCCCTTATTGATTAAATAACTAGCTAGGTAGATTCTATCTGCGAAGTGATATTAACAACATATGGGACAATAGATCTACCAACAACTAGTTTCTACAAGGAGGTTGCCCAAAATGGTTCAATGCTGTGCAGACAAGCACTATGGCCCCATGGATTCAGATATATTGACAACTATGCTTGATACTGCATCAACAAACATAAGCAATATAGGTGATTTGTATTGTAGTCTACAGTATATATAAAATTTAATATGACAGAAGGAATTAAATTACACCTAGGATAGGGCATCAAAAGCTAGAAGTAATAAGAAAAGCCTTAATGTTTACTTATCTTGTTGCCTACACTATAGGAACATCAATTTGCACTGTGTAGTTTCTAGAGTATAATACTCGGCATCAGAAGTAATCATTATTAGGTATACAAGTATAATCCGGTAGATCCAAACACACTGATAAATACAAGACAACAGCACTACCAAGTTAAAGTAAAAGAGATCTCTCTAACTCGGCCCGGCATGGTGCATGTATCTCTGCACTTATCCGATGCCTACACACTGATGCAGGGAGACTTTACAGATACATCTGGGCAAGTCTTGTGGGCCGTAACTCACATTTCTGTATGGGGCTCTAGGCTCTTGTAAGACACTGATCAGTCCACTCTCCCATGAACAAGAGAACAGATAGTTCAAAGAGGTTGCCGTTTCTACCATTGTCATCAGAGATGCCAGGTCTGTAATACTATGCCCAAAGGTGGCAGAGTTGCACACGCGCAGCCGCTCTCCCCTGCGCAACTACATGAAGCAAGATAACTATGCCCAGGGAGCCATCGAGAGGGCAACTATAGAGCGTGTTGTCTAGCTAGCACCAAGCAATAGAAGATCCTCGGTCCCCTCCTGTGTAGGGTATGCTTGTAAGGGAGGCGCACTTCTGCAAGCGGCCCAGTAAGGAGGCGGTTCCATGCTCATATTAGTGTCACTCCGTAGAGTAGGTGTAACAGTAGCTTTGTTGGTAGTGGGTAATGAAACATCACTTCTCACCGTCATGTTGTGACATAGCTCTGTAAGGCCGTCAAGCCTGGTGCATATTTTGCGCTCAAAATCTTCCATGAGTAATTTGAAAATAGTACACAGCTCCTCCATAATAGCAGATGCTAGCAAGCAATAAGATAGTTGTATAGCAGACCACAAAGTTGAAGATTGTTCCCGATCTGTATAGATAGGACAGTGCTGTCGCCACCAAGATCTCAACAATCCAGACCAGTTCACAGAATATCACAGAAAAAATATATAGTCCTGCTCGGTACACATTCATAGGTTTGATTATATCACTTTCAGATGCAGGTGATACAGGATTCCAATGATAATTGGAGGATTACCAAATAATCTCTTGCAGCTTCAGGTATTGCAGCCTGTCATGGCTGCAGCCTGGGCACGCCCCCCCATAACTGTACTTTTAAATGTATTTTTTCCACTTTTTCTGTCTCGAGTAATAGTTAACAAGATCTCTGAAAATGCTCTAACACAACGAGCGTAAATCGTGATAGTGCTTGCGCATTTGAATTTCCTTTCAACTTGTAATACACGCACATCTTCCAACGCGTGCAAACAGCTGCAATAAACCTGATATCGCTTGTGTGAAAAAATGAGCTCGCCACTCATAATCTAACCCTCTGTGGGAAAAAGTTTGTAACCATAATTGAAAAACCATTTCCAACTGTCACCAATTCACATGCCTTACAGGTGTGATTATGGCATCTGAAAACACCTTTATACGTTAGCCAAGAGCTTTGTTCTGGATATGTGTAGGAGATATTAGGAGATATTAGGTTACCAATCAAAACCCCTTTCTTAACAGAAATATGACAACCTTCTTTGGCTAATTCCTTTACAGCTTCATCAGTAATGGGAGAGGATTTCTTATAATATCACAAATCTGATTAAATTAGTCACTGGATGTAGTAACAAAGGTGACTTTAATTTTACAGGACCTCCTGTCTCTTTTAAAAACTTGTCAATAATTCCTACCTATTCTGGGAAGCTACAGCTTTTTTGATTTCATTCACCAGTTTTCGGGAATATCCTCTTCTAGCCAAGAACTGGGCCTGCAAGTCATAATTTATGTCATAAGTACCATTTCTGCATAGGTGAAGAAACTGTCCTTTATCTATGGCTTTAAACACACTTCTCTGGTGATTATTGGTGTGCAACAAAGTATTGCCTGATATGGGCTTTCTATAAGTCCTTGATTTTACAACACCCCACCGAGATTTTGATATTATGTTAAGGTTGCATCCAAATAGTAATGCAGTCCGTCCCCCTTTAAGGCAACTCAAAACACCGCGAAAGACACAGTGAGAAGAAATCCAGCAAATTGACTCACCAAAGATGCAACTTCGTTCAAAGAAACAGACAGGCTTACAGCTCAGAAGGAAGTGGGCGGATCGTTCACTGGATACATCACCGTGTGTAATCCTACACCGGTCTGGGTTTCTGTTGTAAACTTGAAGCCTTCCTTAAGGGTCTGTTCCTGCAGCTCTTGTAGAGGTGAGTAGCGTCTGCAGATAGCTGGCTTCAACCCACCGCCAAGCTCCAATGGCTCTATTGGCTCTATCCGGGGGGGGGGGGGGGGGGGGGGGGGTGTTACAGCGATCTCCAACGTAAGTAAAATGCCAATTGGTCCAATAGTACTGAGACTCAAGCCAGTAATAGGCATATACCATATAGACAAAAAGAAAATCCGGCGAGTCTCAATGTGCTAAATTCAAAGCTGATCTTTATTGGAGAGTAAAATAAACAAAGTAAAAGCCAAACATAGGTCACAGCATAGAAAGGAATATGTCCTATGTGTTTCGGCAGCCCTCTGCCTTAGTCATGAACATGGAATCTGATAAAATTAACATGGTTTAAATACACCTGTGCTAACAGGTGTAATTACAAAAAGCTGGGACCTTAAAGGGATATTAACCAATGTGAAATTTTCACTGAATCGACATTAAGAGCACAATATATCAAACAAAGTATATATAGTATCAGTTAACATAACCATAGGCATCTACCTAATACAACAATAAGGTCTGTATTCTAATATATCAAGTACTATTGCTAAGCCTCAGAGGCTGTGATTGAAACGTAAATACAAGGATTGACAGTTTGAACCATTAAGCTCCCTTATAACATATAACATAACCTAATCAGTTTATCTCTGATGTCTGAAATTCATATGTGAAGGAGATGACAAAATGACAAAATCATTAGCATTAAGCCATTCTACAAAATCTTTGGCAAAATGTTCACCACCTCACTATATGAAGAATATATCATCTATGAACCTTTTGCACACACTGAAATAAGGGGGCAGTCTGCAGAGGCTTAGGTACAAGGTTATCACAGATGTAAAAAATATATTAATATTACTTTGTTGGTTATCCAAAATCTTTTGTGTGGTGATCTGTAGGGACTTTAAAGGACAGCTCCCACCAATCCATAAATAGGTTGGCAAAAGAGGGGGGCAAACTTAGCCCCCATAGCTGTCCCGCTTCTCTGAAGATAGACCCCCCCTCAAATTTGACATAGTTATGGGTGAGTAGGAAATTGGTAACCCTGATAACAAAGTTGCAAAATTCATCATCATACTTTAGGGACCTTTTTAAGATAGACTGCACAGCCTTAATCCCCCCTCTCTCAGTAATGGATTAATAAAGAGAACATCAACCACCAGCCTCTAAAACTCCTTAGACCAATTTACATTTGTATCAGGTTCAACAAATATCTTATCTGTGAGGTGGCTAGGTAACTCTTTAACCAGTGGTTGGTATATACTGAAGCATCCAACCACTAACCTAAAAGGGAACCAATCCCTCTCACAGTTGGAAGTCCCGTAACCATCTCCAATGATTTCTGTACCTTTGGAAGATGGTTAAACACCGGGATGGTGGGATTTTCTACATCAAGATATAAACAAGTGTTTCCATCAAAGAAACCTTTCTCTTTACCATCGTCCTGTAGTTGCCTTAATTCCCTTTGATATTTCCTAGCAAGATTTCTATAAAGTAATTGATATTGGTCAATATAATTTAGTTAACTAAGTGCCTCAGCTATAAACTGATCACGATTCACGATGACAATTAAACACCCTTTATCAGTTTCCCTGATAACCAAATTGTTGTTACTCATTAAGCCTTTTATTAATTGATTTTGATTGCTCTGAGAATTCCACTAAATCTTTTTCAATTCTTTTCTAAATTTTCAGAATTGAACCACAGCTCTGTATGTGGTAGAAAGATGACTTTCTCTTAAAAGAGGGCAGTGATCCATCAATATGGCTCTCCTCCCAATTCTTTAAAGATCAAACAATCACAATCCTCTTGAAAAAATAATTAGAAAACAAGGGTGTAATATCTCTCACTAGTTTGTTTACATATAATAAAATTTGAAATAATATAATTAGCTGAAGGCACAAAACTTAAGTCTAGACTCAACAATCTAATGTTGATGACTGTAAGAGTGTAGTTTAAAATGATATGCTGCATGCAGTACAACACATTACAGCGCTAAACAAAATTAGCGCGACACGAGACCTGAAATAAAGTGTTAGGGCTAGAAGACAAGTATAGAAAACACATGTAAAACATATTAAAATAAAGTGTATGTATATATATATATATATATATATATATATATATATATATATATATATATATATATATATATATATACAGTGGTCAATGTAATGTTTATGCACTCTCACCGTCGTCCCACAACCGCCAGGGTGCTATAAAAAATTGTAGATAAGTTCAAGGATTAAGCACTCACTGGTCTTCAGCTGTCTATGATACAACAACATTTTATTAATGTGACGTTTCGGGACACAAAAAACAGTCCCTTCCTCTGACAAACAACAGTGCAAAATGACAAACTTTTAAAGATAAGTGAAACCCTCCCCTTCATCTCAGCCAATCATGTCTGTCTATGTGTCAAGACAGAAGAAACAAAGCTTCTGATAGGAAAAGACAGAAGAAACAAAGCTTCTGATAGGTTAACATTGTATTATTCATAGTAACATAGTAACATAGTAGATAAGGTTGAAAAAAGACTGAAGTCCATCGAGTTCAACCTATACAAATCTAAAATACTTACAAAAAGCTCCAGTTAAGCTTAAATAACCCCATTAAAATGTGACCCATTTAATACTAGCAATCATATCCATGAATTTTGTTTGTATACAGAAATTTATCCAGACTATTTTTAAATGTATCTATGGTATTGGCATTCACTACCTCCTTTGGTAATGAGTTCCACAATTTTATTGCTCTTACAGTGAAAAAACGTTTCCGTTGCAGGAGATTAAATCTCCTTTCCTCCAACCTTAAATTATGACCTCTTGTCAGAACCAATTTTCTTGGAATAAAAAGAGCTTCTGCCATCTCTGTATATGGGCCTTGAATATATTTATATAAAGTAATCATGTCACCTCTCAAGCGCCTTTTTTCTAAAGAGAACAGACCCAGTTTGGCTAGCCTCTCCTCATAGGTTAATTTCTCCAATCCCCTTATTAGCTTTGTGGCCCTTCTCTGAACTTTTTCTAGTTCTGCAATATCTTTTTTAGCAATCGGTCCCCAGAACTGCACTCCAAACTCAAGGTGAGGTCTTACCAGGGCTTTATATAATGACAGAATTATGCTTTCCTCCCTTGAATCAATGCCTCTTTTAATACATGCTAGTATCTTATTAGCCTTTGAAGCCGCTGCCCTGCATTGTGCACTCATCTTTAGCTTGTTATCTATTACTACTCCCAAATCCCTTTCCTCCTGTGTTTGGCTAAGTCTTGTCCCATTTAAAAAATACATAGCCTGCTTATTTTTACTTCCAAAATGTAGAACCTTACATTTTTCCGTATTAAATCTCATTTTCCATTCACTTGCCCATAGTTCTAATTTTAGCAAATCCCTTTGCAAAGAGAGTTCATCCTGCTCTGACCTAATGACCTTACTTAACTTAGTATCATCTGCAAAAATAGAGATGTCGCTATTTAATCCTTGCTCCAAGTCATTTATAAAAATATTAAAAAGAACAGGGCCCAGTACTGATCCCTGGGGGACGCCACTGATTACCTTTGTCCAATCTGAGTATGATCCATTTACTGCTACTCGTTGCTCCCTATCTTTTATCCAGTTATTTATCCATGAGCTAACATTTTCAGCTATTCCCAGTCCCTTAATTTTGTGCATTAATCTCTTATGTGGCACTGTATCAAATGCCTTTGCAAAATCTAAGTATATCACATCAACTGATTCCCCTTTATCTATATTTTTACTTACTTCCTCGTAGAATCTAATTAGATTAGTTTGACATGATCTATTTCTCCTAAAGCCATGCTGATTAGAACTCATAATCTTGTTTACACGAATATGCTCATCAATATAATCCCTTATAATCCCTTCAAATATCTTCCCCACTATTGATGTCAGACTAACTGGTCTATAGCTTCCTGGATCATCCCTGCTTCCCTTTTTGAAGAGTGGCACCACATCAGCTTTACGCCAATCCTGGGGTACCATGCCTGAGGATAATGAGTCTTGAAAAATTAAGAGTAAAGGTTTGTCTATAACAGTGCTACGTTCACTTAACACCCTTGGGTGTATTCCATCTGGGCCTGGAGTTTTATTTACCTTAATATTTTTTAGTTTTTTCCTGATATCCTCTAAACAAAACCCAGTTAGTGGTATGGACTGGCATGTTCTATTCTGTTCCAAAGTATCATTCAATGGTTCCTCTCTTGTGTATACTGAAGAAAAAAACTGGTTTAGTACCTCAGCCTTCTCCCTGTCATTATTTATCATGCTACCCTCCACACATTTTAATGTACCTATATTATCCTTCTTAGACTTTTTGCTATTTATGTACTTAAAGAACCTTTTAGGGTTAGACTTAGAATCCTTGGCAATTAATTTTTCATTTTCAATTTTGGCTAATTTGATTGCTTTTTTGCATGCTTTGTTACATTCCTTATAAATATTGTATGCTGAGTCTGTACTATTTTCTTTTAATAATTTAAATGCCCTACGTTTTTTCCTAATTTCTTTTAACACATTTTTATTTAGCCATAACGGCTTAGTTTTTTTATTTTTATTTTTATAACCATATGGTATGTATTGATATGTATATTTATTTAACAAATTTTTAAATATTATCCATTTATCCTCTGTATTTTTATTAGAAAATACATTGTCCCAATTTATATTATTTAATGATTTCCTTAAATCGTTGAATTTTGCTTTCTTGAAATTAAAAGTCTTAGTTAAGCCTTTAAAACACTGCATATGAAAAGAAATTTCAAATGTGACCATGTTATGATCACTGTTACCCAAATTTTCTTTAACTTCTATGTTTGATATTATATCTGTATTGTTTGATAGCACTAAATCCAATATAGCTTTACTCCTAGTTGGCTCCTCTATTAATTGTGACAAGAAGTTATCCCTGAGAACATTTAAAAATCTATCCCCCTTAGCTGAATTACTAGTTTCATTGGCCCAGTTTATATCACGGTAGTTAAAATCTCCCATAATTACAGCACTGTTATTAGCAGCCTTACCTATTTGGATAAGTAGTTGAGTTTCCTCCGGGTCACTAATGTTGGGAGGCTTGTAGCATGTTCCTAGTAATATTTTTTTAGGATTTTTCCCCCCACTCTTTATTTCAACCCACAGGGTCTCTACATTGTCACTTGTATCATAAATATCTTCCCTTATTGTAGGTTTAAGGTCAGGTTTAATATACATGCAGATTCCTCCACCCCTTTTATTATTCCTGTCCCTCCTAAATAATGTATACCCCTCTAAGTTAACTGCCCAGTCATGTGAATCATCCCACCAAGTTTCAGTTATACTGATAACATCATAGTCCTCTTCTGCAACTAAGAGCGTCAGCTCCCCCATTTTACCTGTCATGCTTCTTGCATTTGTTGTCATACATTTAATTTTCATGTGCTTTCTGCTGCTACTTGGTGTACTTTCCTCTATACTTTCTAATGTGACATTTCTTAAGTCATCCCTTCCTTGAGATATTAAGGGAGTGACATATTCAGACACTGATCTCTCTGTTCTATTTTGTTCTAATTGACCCTCCCCCCCTTTGCCTAGTTTAAAAGGTTCTCTAAACGTGCTACCATCCTTTCCCCCAACACACCTGCACCCATGTCATTCAGGTGCAATCCATCCTTACTGTACAATTTGTACCCTAGTGAAAAATCAGCCCAGTGTTCTAAAAAGTCAAACCCCTCATTTTTACACCATGTTTTTAGCCATGAATTAACAGACCTTAGCTCCTTCTGCCTTACTGAGTTAACACACGGCACTGGTAATATCTCAGAAAATATTACTTTGGAGGTCCTTGCTTTAAGCTTGCTACCTAACTCCCTGAAGTCATTTTTTAGGACTCTCCATCTCCCACTGATTTCTTCATTAGTACCAATATGCACCATGACTGCAGGATCAGACCCGCATCCCTCTAACAATCTATCAATACGCTCCACAATATGCCTAACACGAGCCCCTGGAAGACAGCAAACTGTTCTATGTAAAGGGTCTGGATGACAAATTACCCTATCAACCTTCCTTATAATAGAGTCTCCTACCACCAACATCTGCCTCTGGCCCTGACTTGTATGCCCCTCTTCCATGACTGAAGGACTGCCCACCATAGTATGCTCCTCTTCCACAGCTAAAGGACTGTTCACTATACTAGGCAACACGGCCCTCTCTGACACTGCCACCCCTGAACTGATATCCCCAACATCTTCACTTAATCTTGCAAATCTATTGGGGTGTACCAGCTCAGAACTGGCCTGTCTCTTCCGCTTACTTCGCCCTCTAACTGTGACCCAGCTACATCCTGGAGTCTCCTCATCTGAATCCTCCCCATTCCCACTGCTGGAACCATTAACAACCAGCTCAGTCCTATCCATTTCCCTTTCAAGTGTCTGAATTTCATGTAGTGTTGCAATTCGTTCCTCCAGATCCCCAATACGAGTTTCTAAAGAGACAATATGCTCGCACTTGCCACAAACATATAATCCCAGAAGCGGCTGCTCCAGTGATGCAAACATCACTGGAGCAGTGATAGTGTACGATCCTATGTAATAATGAGAATATCACAAACAATAAATAAGTATAAGTGTGCATTAAGTGTCTCAAGGCCTGCAGGGTATATGATATTCCAAAACCATAATTTAATAACTCAAATAAACTTATAAACATTCATTACGATCATGGATTACCGCGTTAGGGTTCAGGACCAATCACGTTCACTAACAAGGGCCACACACCCCTGATGAGCCAATCGATTGAATGTTTCCAAAGTGGTAGTGTAAAGTGTAACACCCACCGTATCGCATTGGTGGACATGAACCTGCTATATGTTATACAGCATAAGTCGCGCTAACAGCTTGGATCCAGAGTCTCAACGAGATGGAAGGCACCATCAGATTCAGTCATACTATGAACATGGAAACAGTCGACTATCTTGATGTGAGGATCTTCAAAAAAGCTGACGGATTGGGAACGACATTGTTCCGGAAAGTGACTGACCGAAACTCCATTCTACATTCCAGGAGTTGTCATCAACCTAACTTAATTAAGAACATTCCCAAGGCGCAGTTCCAGAGAGTAATACAGAACAACACAGATCAAAACAAGTGTCTGTCACAGCTAGACGAAATGTCGCAGAGGTTCAGAGAGAGGGGTTACAATAAAAAAATATTAACTGAGATGCGCTCTCAGGCTGCTGATCCTGCATCAATTAAACCTGCAGAAGATCAATACCCAAAACAGATGACCTTTGTGACAACCTACTCACCAGATAAAAAATCTAATAATTAGAGCATTAAGGGATGAGTGGAAGCTACTGGAGGCAGATCGAACGCTACCATTCAGGAGTTGGAATGCCCCACACACAGGATACAGGAGGGGCCGTAGCCTCAGGGACTTGCTGGTGAAAACAGATTCAGTTGATACACAACAAGAAACTTGGCTTAACAAGAATTAAGGGTGTTACAGATGTATAAGTTGTGTTATGTAATGGGATGATTGCAGGCACGCACTTCCAACATCCTGAACGAAGAAGAAAATATGAGATCAAGTTCTTCCTGACCTGTACCACGCCATACATCATTTACCTACTGAATTGTCCCTGTGGGAAATACTACACAGGGAAAACCACTGATGATGCAAGAACTAGGATGGCGAACCACTGATCAAGCATTAGAACAGCCATCAACAAGGGGAAATCGGATCAACCTGTATCCCGCCACTTTTTGGCGGCAGGACATACAGTGAAAGACCTAAGATTCCGCATCATTGACCATGTCCCTAAGTTCAGAAGGGGTGGAGACAGGGCGAAGATCCTCTTACAAAAAGAGGCCAGATGGAATTACGAACTGGGAACCCTGAATCCGAGGGGACTTAATGTACACACAGGATGGCAGTGCTATCTATAGTGGAGCAAAGTAATATGAGAGTCCACACTCCATGGCTATACACCCTAAGTGTGGTTCCTCATTACCAGAATTTGCAAGCGACCTAGCTAGGGCAATTTGATATCGTCATTGACAAAGTCTTAGCTATGAAATAATGCCATACAGTACGTGGCCTTTGTGGTCACATTACTTACATCGACTAGCTATATTTCCTACAATTGATGTGTTATTTATATCCAGACCCATATGGTCCACACTAGTAGTTTGATGTTGATAGACCAAGGTACATGGAATATTGATGTATGTTGTTCCTCTGAACTCTCTTCTATTCTTGTGATATATGAGCGAATATTCACAACAATAGAGCGAGTATGCTCTCATTCATAATACAATTTTTGCCTTGATATGTCTTTTCCTTATTTCCTTCCGGACTATGTCAGGATATATATACATATACATTTTAACTTGTTTTTAATTCTTTGAGTGTACACATCTTAATAGACACAACACATCTAGCACTTAACACATTTTACTATATATATCATGGCCTGCAGCAGTCTAGGTAGTTCCAATTTTCTATTTGGTATGGTCTGGATTTCCACCCATTTTTGCACATGATGACAGACAGCACTAACTTTTTGTGCTCTAATCTGTCAGTCTCAGGGATATCTCCATTTAGGGTTTTTCTCATATGATAGGATTAATTTGAATCAGAAGCTTTGTGTCTTTGCTTTGCGTGGTTCACATATATTTATGAACTTAGGATTTCGAATAGCATTGGAGTATAAGGAAGATAATAGTATTATCTTATATATGATCTACACGCATGGCACTTATTAGCTGACCACTCTATAGGGTAGTTAGTGGACTAGACAGGTTTGAAGGGGCCTATATCTTTGACAAAATTGGATTTAAGCAGGCTGCAATCGATTGGTATGAGTGTGATTCAAGCTTTACATGATCATGCCATTGATCATTCAAAATGACTATTAACTTAAGCTACTGAAGGTTTGCCATTAGATTGGATAGTACAGTGATGCGCTAATTTGGTTTGTTGGTTCCTTAGATCCACCTAGGACATATGATTATGGATTGTGATTACACAAACGCCCACAATGGCGGTAATTGGTGGGGAATTAGTTTGTGAGACGCCCACTCAGGATGTTAGTGGTTACACCTACTCAGGAATGACAGTTCTTGGGTCTCGAAAATTGAGGATGATTGGCATTTGTATATTTACATACATTCTATACTAACATTTATTTTATTTGATGACTATATGTTTTTTATCACAATCGTCTAGCAAATGATCTACTGTCATGCGCCCTGGGAGTTTAATCTTACAGCATTGACATATTGGTCTGATCTTGGGACCGTATGAACTCAGTAACATCCATTGGGGGTGTTCTGAGCGATCGATATGTTGTGTGGTTACACTATATGGTGATGTCGTTATAGGATATAGTGGTGTGGCATAAGCATATGAGCGGAAGATGATGTAATCTAATTTGCTCACATGCACAATTATCCACGATTGTAACAATATAGAAACAGTATAGGGCTATCACTGAGTGGATGTGAATGACGTAGTCCTTCGATGTGTCATTTTGGATTATAAACAAAAGGCCCAATATTCACCAATGAAGAATGGGGGCGTCACATAAGGAAATGTGTTTCCAATACTCTCTAGGGGATTGGTGGTAACTAGGGGTGTGTGGTCCGGTCCCGTGTACGTGATTGGTTCTTTGTGTAAATATGTGAAATTGTGAGTATAACGATAGCTGTGCTATATGTGACAATTATATATATGTTAGGTTATGTTCCGATAAGGGGCGAGTCAGATGGACAGATGGGTTTGATCTGGTGTGATTGTGGTTGGTATTGATATGGACAGATCGTGATACAACAGTATTTGCTTTTTCCCAGGCACTCGAGTCTGATGGTGTTGCTAAGCGGTTGACACAGACACCTGCGGCGCTCTCGCGCTGAACATGGCTTTCTATAGGGAGAGAGGATTTTTTGTATAACATATAGCAGGCTCATGTCCACCAATGCGATACGGTGGGTGTTACACTTTACACTACCACTTTGGATAAATTCCATACGATTGGCTCATCAGGGGTGTGTGGCCCTTGTTAGTGAGTGTGATTGGTCCTGAACCCTAACACGGTAATCCATGATCGTAATGAATGTTTATAAGTTTATTTGAGTTATTCAATTATGGTTTTGGAATATCATATACCCTGCAGGCCTTGAGACACTTAATGCACACTTATACTTGTTTATTGTTTGTGATATTCTCATTATTACATAGGATCGTACACTATGACTAATACAATGTTAACCTATCAAAAGCTTTTTTTCTTCTGTCTTTACTTATCAGAAGCTTTGTTTCTTCTGTCTTGACACGTAGACAGCCGTGATTGGCTGAGATGAAGGGGAGGGTTTCACTTACCTTTAAAAGTTTGTCATTTTGCACTGTTGTTTGTCAGAGGAAGGGACTGTTTTTTGTGTCCCGAAACGTCACATTAATAAACTTTTGTTGTATCACAGACGGCTGAAGACCAGTGAGTGCTTAATCCTTGAACTTAACTTATATATATATATATATATATATATATATATATATATATATATATATATATATATATATATATACAGGTATATATATATATGTATATATATATATATTCATATACATATATAGCTTTAGAAATATATTTTAAATATACATTTACATAAATATATAGGTGATATATATATTTAAAATAAAAAAAAATTCTAAATGAAGAATACAAATATTTACGGCTAGATTTGGAGTTTGGCGGTAAAAGGGCTGTTAACGCTCTGCGGGTTTTTTTCTGGCCGCACCATAAATTTAACTCTGGTATCGAGAGTTCAAACAAATGCTGCGTTAGGCTCCAAAAAAGGAGCGTAGAGCATTTTTACCGCAAATACAACTCTCGATACCAGAGTTGCTTACGGACGCGGCCGGCCTCAAAAACGTGCTCGTGCACGATTCTCCCATAGGAAACAATGGGGCTGTTTGAGCTGAAAAAAAACCTAACACCTGCAAAAAAGCAGCGTTCAGCTCCTAACGCAGCCCCATTGTTTCCTATGGGGAAACACTTCCTACGTCTGCACCTAACACTCTAACATGTACCCCGAGTCTAAACACCCCTAACCTTACACTTATTAACCGCTAATCTGCCGCCCCCGCTATCGCTGACCCCTGCATTACACTTTTAACCCCTAATCTGCCGCTCCGTAAACCGCCGCCACCTACGTTATCCCTATGTACCCCTAATCTGCTGCCCTAACATCGCCGACCCCTATGTTATATTTATTAACCCCTAATCTGCCCCCCACAACGTCGCCGACACCTACCTACACTTATTAACCCCTAATCTGCCGACCGGACCTGAGCGCTACTATAATAAAGTTATTAACCCTAATCCGCCTCACTAACCCTATCATAAATAGTATTAACCCCTAATCTGCCCTCCCTAACATCGCCGACACCTACCTTCAATTATTAACCCCTAATCTGCCGACCGGAGCTCACCGCTATTCTAATAAATGTATTAACCCCTAAAGCTAAGTCTAACCCTAACACTAACACCCCCCCTAAGTTAAATATAATTTTTATCTAACGAAATAAATTAACTCTTATTAAATAAATGATTCCTATTTAAAGCTAAATACTTACCTGTAAAATAAATCCTAATATAGCTACAATATAAATTACATTTATATTATAGCTATTTTAGGATTAATATTTATTTTACAGGTAACTTTGTATTTATTTTAACCAGGTACAATAGCTATTAAATAGTTAAGAACTATTTAATAGTTACCTAGTTAAAATAATTACAAATTTACCTGTAAAATAAATCCTAACCTAAGTTATAATTAAACCTAACACTACCCTATCAATAAAATAATTAAATAAACTACCTACAATTACCTACAATTAACCTAACACTACACTATCAATAAATTAATTAAACACAATTGCTACAAATAAATACAATTAAATAAACTATCTAAAGTACAAAAAATAAAAAAGAACTAAGTTACAGAAAATAAAAAAATATTTACAAACATAAGAAAAATATTACAACAATTTTAAACTAATTACACCTACTCTAAGCCCCCTAATAAAATAACAAAGACCCCCAAAATAAAAAATTCCCTACCCTATTCTAAAATACAAAAATTACAAGCTCTTTTACCTTACCAGCCCTGAACAGGGCCCTTTGCGGGGCATGCCCCAAGAATTTCAGCTCTTTTGCCTGTAAAAAAAAACATACAATACCCCCCCCCCCCCCAACAATACAACCCACCACCCACAAACCCCAAAAAAAACCCAAACCCCCCATAAATAAACCTAACACTAAGCCCCAGATGAACATCCAACCTTGTCTTCACCATGCCAGGTTCACCGATCCGTCCTGGCTCCAAGATCTTCATCCAACCCAAGCGGGGGTTGGCGATCCATAATCCGGTGCTCCAAAGTCTTCCTCCTATCCGGCAAGAAGAGGACATCCGGACCGGCAAACATCTTCTCCAAGCGGCATCTTCTATGTTCTTCCATCCGATGACGACCGGCTCCATCTTGAAGACCTCCAGCGCGGATCCATCCTCTTCTTCCGACGACTAGACGACGAATGACGGTTCCTTTAAGGGACGTCATCCAAGATGGCGTCCCTCGAATTCCGATTGGCTGATAGGATTCTATCAGCCAATCGGAATTAAGGTAGGAATTTTCTGATTGGCTGATGGAATCAGCCAATCAGAATCAAGTTCAATCCGATTGGCTGATCCAATCAGCCAATCAGATTGAGCTCTCATTCTATTGGCTGTTCCGATCAGCCAATAGAATGCGAGCTCAATCTTGGATGACGTCCCTTAAAGGAACCGTCATTCGTCGTCTAGTCGTCGGAAGAAGAGGATGGATCCGCGCTGGAGGTCTTCAAGATGGAGCCGGTCGTCATCGGATGGAAGAACATAGAAGATGCCGCTTGGAGAAGATGTTTGCCGGTCCGGATGTCCTCTTCTTGCCGGATAGGAGGAAGACTTTGGAGCACCGGATTATGGATCGCCAACCCCCGCTTGGGTTGGATGAAGATCTTGGAGCCAGGACGGATCGGTGAACCTGGCATGGTGAAGACAAGGTAGGAAGATCATCAGGGGCTTAGTGTTAGGTTTATTTAAGGGGGGTTTGGGTTAGATTAGGGGTATGTGGGTGGTGGGTTGTAATGTTGGGGGGGGGGTATTGTATGTTTTTTTTTACAGGCAAAAGAGCTGAAATTCTTGGGGCATGCCCCGCAAAGGGCCCTGTTCAGGGCTGGTAAGGTAAAAGAGCTTGTAATTTTTGTATTTTAGAATAGGGTAGGGAATTTTTTTATTTTGGGGGTCTTTGTTATTTTATTAGGGGGCTTAGAGTAGGTGTAATTAGTTTAAAATTGTTGTAATATTTTTCTTATGTTTGTAAATATTTTTTTATTTTCTGTAACTTAGTTCTTTTTTATTTTTTGTACTTTAGATAGTTTATTTAATTGTATTTATTTGTAGCAATTGTGTTTAATTAATTTATTGATAGTGTAGTGTTAGGTTAATTGTAGGTAATTGTAGGTAGTTTATTTAATTATTTTATTGATAGGGTAGTGTTAGGTTTAATTATAACTTAGGTTAGGATTTATTTTACAGGTAAATTTGTAATTATTTTAACTAGGTAACTATTAAATAGTTCTTAACTATTTAATAGCTATTGTACCTGGTTAAAATAAATACAAAGTTACCTGTAAAATAAATATTAATCCTAAAATAGCTATAATATAAATGTAATTTATATTGTAGCTATATTAGGATTTATTTTACAGGTAAGTATTTAGCTTTAAATAGGAATCATTTATTTAATAAGAGTTAATTTATTTCGTTAGATAAAAATTATATTTAACTTAGGGGGGTGTTAGTGTTAGGGTTAGACTTAGCTTTAGGGGTTAATACATTTATTAGAATAGCGGTGAGCTCCGGTCGGCAGATTAGGGGTTAATAATTGAAGGTAGGTGTCGGCGATGTTAGGGAGGGCAGATTAGGGGTTAATACTATTTATGATAGGGTTAGTGAGGCGGATTAGGGGTTAATAACTTTATTATAGTAGCGCTCAGGTCCGGTCGGCAGATTAGGGGTTAATAAGTGTAGGTAGGTGTCGGCGACGTTGTGGGGGGCAGATTAGGGGTTAATAAATATAACATAGGGGTCGGCGATGTTAGGGCAGCAGATTAGGGGTACATAGGGATAACGTAGGTGGCGGCGGTTTACGGAGCGGCAGATTAGGGGTTAATTATTTTAAGTAGCTTGCGGCGACGTTGTGTGGGGCAAGTTAGGGGTTAATAAATATAATATAGGGGTCGGCGGGATTAGGGGCAGCAGATTAGGGGTACATAAGTATAACGTAGGTGGCGGTCGGCAGATTAGGGGTTAAAAATTTTAATCGAGTGGCGGCGATGTGGGGGGACCTCGGTTTAGGGGTACATAGGTAGTTTATGGGTGTTAGTGTAGTTTAGGGTACAGTAGTTAAGAGCTTTATGAACCGGCGTTAGCCAGAAAGCTCTTAACTCCTGCTTTTTTCAGGCGGCTGGAATCTTGTCGTTAGAGCTCTAACGCTCACTGCAGAAACGACTCTAAATACCAGCGTTAGAAAGATCCCATTGAAAAGATAGGCTACGCAAATGGCGTAGGGGGATCTGCGGTATGGAAAAGTCGCGGCTGTAAAGTGAGCGTTAGACCCTTTAATCACTGACTCCAAATACCAGCGGGCGGCCAAAACCAGCGTTAGGAGCCTCTAACGCTGGTTTTGACGGCTACCGCCGAACTCTAAATCTAGGCCTTAGTATTTCTTAATACACCTTTGGCTTTAGTGCAATTGTCCTAGTGCACCTTTAGGTTAGCGTGCAAACAAAAGGCAAAACAGTCTTTTGCAGCGCTTTCTATAGAGGTCTATAGGAAAAGGGAGTTGGCGTGGTCACGCAATCCGATCTCCAGAAGTTAAAGCACCTGAGTCTTTTGCTCAAGCTCAAACTTTTTACTTCCAGCTTGTAATGCATGCACAAAAATAAAATTTTTGTTTTGTCTACAGATAGTTTGCAATGCAGTGGTTATTTACTAATACAATACTATGCTTATTTGACATTTAATATCCTATATTACATCATCAATCAATTCAACAACTTTGTATGGGGGTAACGGGGGGCTAGATTTGATCTAACAATTGTCCTGGTCAATAAAACCCTATCTTAGAAAAGGTACAGTTCATGACTGTTTAAATAATATCATATCATTTTAACTCATTACAGAATCTTGGCCTAACTTTATATTTTTACAAAAAATAAAGGGGCATTGCAAATGGATTATAGTTTCACAATGACAGCGAGTCAGCCTGCTAATAAAGGGATCTCAGTTTAAACTCTAGAATCTTAATACACCTGTCGACATTAAAGCTTTAATGGGAATAAAAAAGTAACATTTTACTACATTTTGACAGACACTGTTAAATTAAACATTTTCCAAACGCTGAAATACTGTTAAATGCACCCAATTTAAAACTGAACATTTTCTTTCAACCATGGCTATTGTTTGTCACTAACAGCTAGCTTTTGTTAGGTTAATACATGTGCATAATAAGGACATAAAGGTAGGTAGAAGTAATACTGTAATCCTTTTGTTTGGATAATCAGTCTAATGTATGCAAATTAAACCTTATTAGTACCAGGGTTTTGTGTCTGCTTATCAAAATGTGCCATTTTCATGAAAATTGGAAGTCCATTATATAAAGTTATTATTAACAATCATTTAGGAATTATATACAGTATGCAAATTAAAGTTGATTACAACTAATTAAGGGCTTTCTTTGTTATTTGACCTTGTCTGCTTTTTATGTAAATATGTTTCTTTTGGTCTGGCATATTTTTAGACTCGGAAAAGTATATTAAGACAAGTTACATTATGTATTTTTAATATATTTTTGCTATTGTATAACGAGGGTATTTCACACAGCCACTTAAAATGAAATGTAATCTGAAAACCCTACTTGGCCAGTTATGCTTAGATTTTCATCTGTATTTTCAAGCCTATGAAGTTCATACACTAGTATTATATGCTGTTGTAGAACAGATCTATAACACTTTGTCAATATGCACATTTCTGAATATTGGTAAAAAGAAAAAAACATTTATAGAGTCGGCAAGTTTTTCAACCATTTAATTAAAGATTTTTTTTATACTTTGTGGCCAGCATTATGTTAATGGTAATTATTCATAATTGCACAAGAGGGTTTCTGGATAACATATAAATTATGAATATTCTTATCTTTGATAGCTCTAGAGAGGTGCTCATACCGCCTAAGATGATTTGTATGTCCTTGGGAAATTAATGAATTTTATTGCATTTATGACTACCGGTGACTTGTATAGATCGATCTGTAAATCTCTGGGTCTAGTCCAGCCTATTAGAGGAGCCATATAACCAGTCTTGCATTGTTTTTCACTGGGTTTTCAAAGTCAACCAAATTCCAATCCATACTAAACACAGTTATCTTGTGGCTCTCCAGTATGTTGTTTTGTGTTAAATGCAAGAATTGCACAATGATAATCCAAACATCAGGAAACACTTTTCAAGTATATTTTCAGAAAAATGATGGACTTTCTTAATTTTAGCAGCATTGACTTCTTGAAAACCTATTTGCCATGTAAACATAATTGGTTTCTGGTTTAATAAAAACAAAATAAATAAATAAATAAACATGCATACTTTTAAATACTTTTAAATACTTAAAGGGACATGCCACCCACATTTTTTCTTTTAAGATTTAGAAAGAGAATGCAATTTTAAAAATCTTTCTAATTTACTTATATTATCTAATTTTTTTTATTCTCTTGATATTCTTTGATGAAAAGCATATCTAGATATGCTCACTAGCTGCTGATTGGTTGCTGCACATAGAACCATCATGTGATTGGCTCACCATGTGCATTGCTTTTTCTTCAAATAAGGATATTTAAAAAATGAAGCAAAATAAATTATGGAAGTAAATTGTAATGTTGTTTAAATTTCTATTCTCTATCTGAATCATGAAAGAAAGATTTTGGTTTTAGTGGCCCTTTAAATATGTACACAACTCAACACCTTGTAATTATATAATAATTCTGTTCTATTGCTATAGATTAAAGGGATATGAAACCCAAGCATTTGCTTTTGCTATTCAGACAGAGCTTGTCATTTTAAATTAAGTTTCCAATTTACATTTGTTATCATATTTGCCTCAATCCCATTTTATTATTTCTTGAAGAGATACCTAGGTACCAGGTATCTGTAGAATTACATGGCAGGAAGTAGTGTTGCCATATTGTGATTTTGCAAATGGATAATATTCTTGTAAAACTGCTGCCATATAGTGCTCCAGACATGTGCATACTTCTGAGCTTATGTCCCTGCTTTTCAAGAAAAGAAACCAAGAGAATGAAGAGAGTCTGAAGACTCGCCAAAAACACGGGTCCACAAGCTCCGTTCGGAGCTTTATAAATGGGCCCCACAATCATGAAAACATTTTTTTTGGTTTTATGACTGTTTAGCTATTTGCTGCAATTGTTTTCAATAGCCAAACTCCACCCCAGTTAATCTTATTTTGAGGAGCCAAACCAGACTAGTCAGTAACTACTGTTAGCAAAATATGCATTGTTTTGAAGTTGTGTTATGTAATCCTCCCTTCTGAGGCCAATTAGGTATAGATATGTAGCAAGATTAGGAATAAGAAGAAAGAAGCAGTGCCTCATAGCTTAACTATGTTTGCCAAAATGTATTGACTGGAGAAAAGAAAATAATCACACTCACAATTTGAGTTGGCACCCAGGATGGATAGGGGCTGAAGAGGCAGTCTGACACTCTCAGCTGTCAGCTAGTTGGGCCCCAGAGATGGTCACTCTGACACGAACGTCTGATCTATCTGTATGTATAGATAGCCAGATAGGATCCTCATGTGTGCTAAACCGGATTGTTCGGGTAGGTTGGCAGTAATGTGCTTCCAGGCCCCAGAGATGGTCACTCTCACACGGATGTCTGATCTATCTGTATGTATAGATAGCCAGATAGGATCCTCATGTGTGCTACACCGGATTGTTCGGGTAGGTTGGCAGTAATGTGCTTCCAGGCAGCACTGGGTTGCTTACAGGGAATTCACCCGGACTCCCTGTAAGCAGCCCGGCGCTGCCTGGAAACACATTACTGCCAACCTTCCTGAGTAATTCCTTCCTCCAATCTGGTGTGGCACACACAAGGATCCTATCTGGCTACATATGGATAAATCAGATGTCTGAGTCAGAGTTGTCAGGGTTTCTTCACCCTGACTTCACTAGTTATTTGCAGCTTTTTATCTTGGCTGCCATTTAAGACTTACCGGTGTTTTATGCTTGCCTGTAGCAAAGTGTGTAATCCTGCTCACTACTCCCAGGCTCCCTCTTATGGCCAAACTGAAGAACATCATCAGAGAGAGACAGGTTGCAGTCCCAGAATGAAGATGTCATAATTTCCTAACTTCCTCAGTCCTGTTTGCCATTGCCCTGCATTGTCTCTGACTTCTCTGTGAGTTCCTGTGTTCCTATCTCCGTGTATAACCTGGCTTGTTTGACGTCCCTTCTGGTTTCAGGTACTTTAACATTACACAAGGGCCATGAATCCTGATGGTGCTAATAATCCACCTTTACTCACCATCATTTCCAGGATGGAGCAACAGGATCACCACACGGATCAATTTGCACTAGCCTTGCAAACCCTTCTGACTCATACTGCACACTTGGATCACAGAGCCCCACAACCTATATGGCTGCTCCTGCTCATATTACCGCTGCTGCACCTTGTCACCTACCAGGAGCATGTCCGGTTCTGCACCTCTACCCCAGTGATATGGAGGCTATCCTAATCAGTGTAGAGGTTTTTTGAACCAGATGGGTATAAACTTTGAGATGTTACCTCAGGCATTTCCCTCTGACAGAGCTAAGGCGGGATTTCTCATCTCATTACTCTCTGACACGGCTCTTGCTAATAAACCTGTGATAAATAATTACTCTGAATTTGTGGCCTCCTTTCACTCCTTCTCTGCTGCCAAATGACTCATATCGATTCAGCAAGGTATGAGATTTGTAGTCCAGTATGCCATTGAGATCTGGACACTTGCAGCAGAGGTTGGTTGGAACAATGAAGCCCTTGTTGCTGCCTTCTCTTATGGGTTTTCTGATGCGATTAAAGACAAAGTTGCTGCCAGGGATTTACCAGAGGATCTCAAGGTGTCTTTTCTAATCCTAATTGACATCAGACTAAGAAAGAGACCCAAAAAGAACTAGAAAGGGAAAGTGGATAGTTCAGAGCACTCAATGGTACTAATAAGTTCAGATATATGGTTATGAACCTAGCAGTGAGGCATGGTAGAACGGTAAATAATTAAAACATAACATTTATTATGATATAGATAAAATATAGGAAAAACACTTACTAGTGAAGATGTATAAAAACAATTAAAATAGTAATTAAACAAAATGAAAGCGTGTATGCCCAGGTATTAACCATACAGTGTGTAGTAAAATACAAGAAGTAGGTATATCTGGCAGGGAAGCACCAGAAAAGGCTCACGGATTGCACATGAAAAACTATCTGAAAAGAGGATTGACCTCACATAAATTAACTATCCCTTGTGCAATACTGGAGCGGTGCACACCCTGTCAGATTCCCAATATCAGTAAACACTTAGGCCTAGATTTGGAGTTTTGCGGTAGAAGGGCTGTTAACGCTCCGCGGGCTTTTTTTCTGGCCGCACCATAAATTTAACTCTGGTATCGAGAGTTCAAACAAATGCTGCGTTAGGCTCCAAAAAAGGAGCGTAGAGCATTTTTACCGCAAATGCAACTCTCGATACCAGAGTTGCTTACGGACGTGGCCAGCCTCAAAAACGTGCTCGTGCACGATTCTCCCATAGGAAACAATGGGGCTGTTTGAGCTGAAAAAAAACCTAACACCTGCAAAAAAGCAGCGTTCAGCTCCTAACGCAGCCCCATTGTTTCCTATGGGGAAACACTTCCTACGTCTGCACCTAACACTCTAACATGTACCCCGAGTCTACACACCCCTAACCTTACACTTATTAACCCCTAATCTGCCGCTCCCGCTATCGCTGACCCCTGCATATTTTTTTAACCCCTAATCTGCCGCTCCGTAAACCGCCGCAACCTACGTTATCCCTATGTACCCCTAATCTGCTGCCCCTAACACCGGCGACCCCTATATTATATTTATTAACCCCTAATCTGCCCCCCACAACGTCGCCGACACCTGCCTACACTTATTACCCCTAATCTGCCGAGCGGACCTGAGCGCTACTATAATAAAGTTATTAACCCCTAATCCGCCTCACTAACCCTATAATAAATAGTATTAACCCCTAATCTGGCCTCCCTAACATCGCCGACACCTAACTTCAATTATTAACCTCTAATCTGCCGACCGGAGCTCACCGCTATTCTAATAAATGTATTAACCCCTAAAGCTAAGTCTAACCCTAACACTAACACCCCCCTAAGTTAATATAATTTTAAATCTAACGAAATAAATTAACTCTTATTAAATAAATTATTCCTATTTAAAGCTAAATACTTACCTGTAAAATACATCCTAATATAGCTACAATATAAATTATAATTATATTATAGCTATATTAGGATTTATATTTATTTTACAGGCAACTTGGTAATTATTTTAACCAGGTACAATAGCTATTTAATAGTTACCTAGTTAAAATAATAGCAAATTTACCTGTAAAATAAATCCTAACCTAAGATATAATTAAACCTAACACTACCCTATCAATAAATTAATTAAATAAACTACCTACAATTACCTACAATTAACCTAACACTACACTATCAATAAATTAATTAAACACAATTCCTACAAATAAATACAATTAAATAAACTAGCTAAAGTACAAAAAATAAAAAAGAACTAAGTTACAAAAAATAAAAAAATATTTACAAACATAAGAAAAATATTACAACAATTTTAAACTAATTACACCTACTCTAAGCCCCCTAATAAAATAACAAAGCCCCCCAAAATAAAAAATTCCCTACCCTATTCTAAATTAAAAAAGGTAAAAGCTCTTTTACCTTACCAGCCCTGAACAGGGCCCTTTGCGGGGCATGCCCAAGAATTTCAGCTCTTTTGCCTGTAAAAAAAAACATACAATACCCAAGCCCCCCAACATTACAACCCACCACCCACATACCCCTAATCTAACCCAAACCCCCCTTAAATAAACCTAACACTAAGCCCCTGAAGATCTTCCTACCTTGTCTTCACCATCCAGGTTCACCGATCCGTCCTGAAGAGCTCCTCCGATGTCCTGATCCAAGCCCAAGCGGGGGGCTGAAGAGGTCCATGATCCGGTCAAAGTCTTCATCCAAGCGGGGCAGAAGAGGATCTTCCATCCGATTGAAGTCTTCATCCAAGCAGCATCCATCCGGAGCGAAGCGGCAGGATCCTGAAGACCTCCAGCGCGGAACATCCATCCGGCCCGACGACTGAACGACAAATGACTGTTCCTTTAAGGGACGTCATCCAAGATGGCATCCCTCGAATTCCGATTGGCTGATAGGATTCTATCAGCCAATCGGAATTAAAGTAGGAATTTTCTGATTGGCTGATGGAATCAGCCAATCAGAATCAAGTTCAATCCGATTGGCTGATCCAATCAGCCAATCAGATTGAGCTCGCATTCTATTGGCTGTTCCGATCAGCCAATAGAATGCGAGCTCAATCTGATAGGCTGATTGGATCAGCCAATCGGATTGAACTTGATTCTGATTGGCTGATTCCATCAGCCAATCAGAAAATTCCTACCTTAATTCCGATTGGCTGATAGAATCCTATCAGCCAATCGGAATTCGAGGGACGCCATCTTGGATGACGTCCCTTAAAGGAACAGTCATTCGTCGTTCAGTCGTCGGGCCGGATGGATGTTCCGCGCTGGAGGTCTTCAGGATCCTGCCGCTTCGCTCCGGATGGATGCTGCTTGGATGAAGACTTCAATCGGATGGAAGATCCTCTTCTGCCCCGCTTGGATGAAGACTTTGACCGGATCATGGACCTCTTCAGCCCCCCGCTTGGGCTTGGATCAGGACATCGGAGGAGCTCTTCAGGACGGATCGGTGAACCTGGATGGTGAAGACAAGGTAGGAAGATCTTCAGGGGCTTAGTGTTAGGTTTATTTAAGGGGGGTTTGGGTTAGATTAGGGGTATGTGGGTGGTGGCTTGTAATGTTGGGGGGCTTGGGTATTGTATGTTTTTTTTTACAGGCAAAAGAGCTGAAATTCTTGGGGCATGCCCCGCAAAGGGCCCTGTTCAGGGCTGGTAAGGTAAAAGAGCTTTTACCTTTTTTAATTTGGAATAGGGTAGGGAATTTTTTATTTTGGGGGGCTTTGTTATTTTATTAGGGGGCTTAGAGTAGGTGTAATTAGTTTAAAATTGTTGTAATATTTTTCTTATGTTTGTAAATATTTTTTTATTTTTTGTAACTTAGTTCTTTTTTATTTTTTGTACTTTAGCTAGTTTATTTAATTGTATTTATTTGTAGGAATTGTGTTTAATTAATTTATTGATAGTGTAGTGTTAGGTTAATTGTAGGTAATTGTAGGTAGTTTATTTAATTAATTTATTGATAGGGTAGTGTTAGGTTTAATTATATCTTAGGTTAGGATTTATTTTACAGGTAAATTTGTTATTATTTTAACTAGGTAACTATTAAATAGCTATTGTACCTGGTTAAAATAATTACCAAGTTGCCTGTAAAATAAATATAAATCCTAAAATAGCTATAATATAATTATAATTTATATTGTAGCTATATTAGGATGTATTTTACAGGTAAGTATTTAGCTTTAAATAGGAATAATTTATTTAATAAGAGTTAATTTATTTCGTTAGATTTAAATTATATTTAACTTAGGGGGGTGTTAGAGTTAGGGTTAGACTTAGCTTTAGGGGTTAATCCATTTATTATAGTAGCGGTGAGCTCCGGTCGTCAGATTAGGGGTTAATAATTGAAGTTAGGTGTCGACGATGTTAGGGAGGGCAGATTAGGGGTTAATACTATTTATTATAGGGTTAGTGAGGCGGATTAGGGGTTAATACATTTATTATAGTAGCGCTCAGGTCAGCTCGGCAGATTAGGGGTTAATAAGTGTAGGCAGGTGTCGGCGACGTTGAGGGGGGCAGATTAGGGGTTAATAAATATAATATAGGGGTCGGCGGTGTTAGGGGCAGCAGAATAGGGGTACATAGGGATAACGTAGGTGGCGGCGCTTTGCGGTCGGAAGATTAGGGGTTAATTATTTTAAGTAGCTGGCGGCGACATTGTGGGGGGCAGGTTAGGGGTTAATAAATGTAATACAGGGGTCGGCGGGGTTAGGGGCAGCAGATTAGGGGTACATAAGAATAACGTAGGTGGCGGTCGGCAGATTAGGGGTTAAAATTTTTTAATCGAGTGGCGGCGATGTGGGGGGAGCTCGGTTTAGGGGTACATAGGTAGTTTATGGGTGTTAGTGTACTTTAGGGTACAGTAGTTAAGAGCTTTATGAACCGGCGTTAGCCCAGAAAGCTCTTAACTACTGCTATTTTCCTGCGGCTGGAGTTTTGTCGTTAGAGCTCTAACGCTCACTTCAGAAACGACTCTAAATACCGGCATTAGGAAGATCCCATTGAAAAGATAGGATATGCAATTGACGTAAGGGGATCTACGGTATGGAAAAGTCGCGGCTGAAAAGTGAGCGTTAGACCCTTTAATCACTGACTCCAAATACCAGCGGGCGGCCAAAACCAGCGTTAGGAGCCTCTAACGCTGGTTTTCACGGCTAACGCCAAACTGCAAATCTAGGCCTAATATGGCAAGTTAGGGATAATATCACCTATAGGAACCAAAAACTGATTACCAACCAAATGGTTAATTATAATTGGCAAATAACGGTAATACGAACCCCCTTGCCAGAGAGAGAAACCATCTCAATCAAAATATGTAACGTTCTAACACTATACAGCCTTTGAGAAAGCCACTGGCGTGGCGAAAAGCGCATCAGGCGTGAGTTTTGAAAGCTTTATGTGCCCATGTGTGTTAGTTGAACACTATGTGTGTATAGTGTTAGAACGTTACTTATTTTGATTGAGATGGTTTCTCTCTCTGTGTCAGGGTTTTAGGGTATACTGTTCCTTTAATTCTCTCCTCCAATCATTATCTACATTCTCCCATAAAGCACCTGTTCACTAAGCACTCCTTGCTTAGTATTTTGTTATTCACCATTGGAGTAACACTGAGCCTTGCTCTCCTGAGCATATACTGACTTATTTTGCTTTCTCTGCCATTCTAGTTCTGGAGCCTGTCTGCTGAGCATTTCCAACAACATCTTAGGATTCCCTGCATGTCAGCTGCAAATATCGTTGCTCACTAAGTGCCTGTAAACACCTTGGCTTATTTAGCACAATTGTGGGATCCATAAACTTCACGGACTGTTAACTACCACCTTGCCGCCTGCTACACATAGGTTTCATGTAAGTGGCTTTTGCCCTACACTTTACTGTGCCTTCTGTTGATAAATATATATGGATAATCCTGTTTTCTCCATAATCACACTTACCTTCTTGAAAATCTAACCGCTACACTGAAGTTGCGCTGACGTCATACGCAGCTCTGCAACCTCTCCACCGGAACTCAGTCTCCTCCCCGCTCTCTAACAGCTGTGAGTCTGAACTGCTATTCTGTGTCTCCATTGCACGCCGAGACAAGGTACTGTGCTGAACATTTTTTCACTTGCTGCCAGTTTCGCTACCTTGTCATTCTGATATTATTTATCCTCACACTGAGAACTGAATTAAGCTTATCGTACTGTTTTACCCTGGAAAGTTTCTCCATTCTGTGAATTATTATTTGATATTACTTACAAAATATCTATTGGAAGTTTCACCATAGTTCTATGTCTCCTTCCTCCCCTTACTGTGTACATTGATAGGTTTTATGATTGCACATTCTTCTCCAGAGCTTGATTCTGCATACATTAATTCTATCTTACATTAAAGGCACACAATTTTATTTGAGAACACAAGAGTGTGTGTATTCCCAATTGAATTTGTGCTACAGCACCTTTATTTAAATTATAACAATATATCACAGTATCTCCACTAGGAGGCTAATTCTCACATAATACTAAGCCTTAAAAGAAAATGGATCCAGCTGATATTCCCCAAACAGTTTATAACTTATGCCAAAAGGTAGACCAAATGGGTCAGGCTATACTTGATTTACAAGTTGAAAATCAGGTTCTTAGGGAACTGATTAAGGAGGGTAAAGAACAACAAACCCCCACCACTGAACCACAGATCAGTTTGCCGGATTTATTTTATGGCGATAGGAAATGCTATAGGCAGTTCAAAAACGCATGTCATCTCCTTTACAATTTAAAACCCAAGACTTACCCTACTGAAAGGGTCAGGGTTTTATCTACAATATCCTTTCTAAGGTCAGAACCCAGAATCTGGGCAGATCATTTATGTGAAACAAATGATCCCACATTAAATTCTTTAACTGACTTCTTTCTAGCCATGGATGAGCTATACAGAGACACAGACATCCAATTAACTGCTGAACAGAAAATGAGGAGCCTAAAACAAGGAAAGAAATCAGTGGAAGAATACATCACTGAATTTAAGCTATATGCATCTGATTCAGCTTGGAGCTTGGTTTCTCTCAGAAACCAGTTTAGATTAGGCCTTTCTGACCCCGTTAAAGATGAGCTGGCTCGCATTGAGTTACCAAGCACCCTAGAAGCTCTAATGAAAGTGGCAACCCAAATCGACCACAGGCTCAGAGAACGGAAGGCAGAACGAGGACACACAGAATCAACATTCAAAACCAGTAATCCCACTTACTCTCACATGAAAGCCCCACATACCGATCAACCTACTCCTATGGAAATAGGAGTCCTAAGGGGGCCTCTCACTCCAGAAGAAAGGCTAAGGAGAAGAACTAATCATCTCTGCATATATTGTGCAAATCCTAGCCATACAGTCTCGGACTGCCCAATATTACGCAAGAACAAAAAGAGTAAGTTCACACTTTTTAACATAACCAGACATTCTGATAAAACAATTTCTTACTGCAATTTATCTCTCCTGTTACAGTGGGACCTTAGGAGATTGTCTACTTCCGCCATTGTTGATTCTGGAGCCTTTGGCAATTTCATCGATATATCTATTGTACAACAGAATAAAATACCTATTGTGTTAAAACAAAACCCAGTCTCATTAAAAGTTATTGATGGTTCTGTGATTTCTAATGGTCCCATAACACATAATACTATTCCCATATTAGTTACCACTAAAGATGGACATACCGAATACTTAACATTCGATGTGATACCCTCACCACATTTTCCAATAGTTCTGGGTTTATTTTGGTTACAAACACATAATCCTCTAATTGATTGGTCAAACCTAACTGTTAATTTCCACTCTACTTATTGTGAAAACACTTGTTTCCCACAACCAGTAATATTACACACAGAACCAGAACAGATACAAATACCCAAACCCTACCAAGATTTCACTGAGGTGTTCAGCAAAATTGAAGCTGAAACTCTTCCACCACACCGTGTATATGATTGCCCAATTGAACTTATTCCAGGAGCAACATTACCCGTGAGACATCTTTACCCGTTAAGTCAACCTGAATTAAATCATCTAAAATTGTATTTACAGGATAACTTAAGGAAAGGTTTCATTAGACCTTCATCAATACCCGCGGCAGCCGGAATGTTCTTTGTAACAAACAAAGATTCATCTCTCAGACCGATAATCGATTATCGGGAGCTTAACAAAAGGACAGTAAAAAACCGTTATCCACTCCCATTGATTCCGGAATTAATCGAAAGATTAAGCAATGCTACTATCTTCACTAAGTTGGACTTGCGTGGGGCTTACAACCTTATTCGAATAAGAGAAGGCGACGAATGGCTCACAGCATTTAGAATCAGGTATGGCTTATTTGAATACCTTGTGATGCCATTCGGCCTATGTAATGCCCCCGCAACGTTCCAACATTTTATTAACGATATATTTCGTGATCTACTTGATATATGTCTAGTAGTGTATTTAGACGATATTCTCATCTATTCTAACAACTTAGATGATCATATAAAACATGTTCGATGGGTTTTAGCACGTTTGAAAACTCATAAACTATATGCCAAACTTGAAAAATGTTCTTTCCACAACACCACTATATCATTTCTAGGGTATACTATCTCACCTGAAGGCATTCAAATGCAAACCGAGAAGGTTGATTCAGTAAAAAATTGGCCACAACCTGCTGACAAAAAGTCACTTCAAAGGTTTTTAGGTTTTGCCAATTATTACAGAAAATTTATAAAGAATTTTTCTTCAATTGTCAGACCTCTTACTCAACTCACTGGATCTACACACCATTTCATTGGAACATTACTCATTCAAGAGTTTTTGATTTTCTAAAACAAGCTTTTACGGAAGCTCCCATACTCACATTCCCAAATGTGGATTTACAATACATTCTTGAGGTAGATTCTTCCGACTTTGCAATTGGAGCAGTTCTGTCTCAACAGAAAACGTCTAAAGATCCCTTACATCCAATCTCCTTCTTCTCCAAGAGTATGACATCAGCTGAAAGGAATTATGTAATTGGAGACAAGGAATTATTGGCTATCCGCAAATCCTTGGAGTTCTGGAGGCATCTTCTAGAAGGTGCAAAGAAGCCCTTCATAATCTACACAGACCACAGAAACCTACAATATCTCCAAAACAACAAAACTCTTTCTGCCAGACAGGTTAGATGGAGTTTGTATTTCGCAAGATTCGATTTTCAGATTCTATACCGCCCAGCCAATAGGAATGGAAAAGCAGACGCTTTGTCTCGACAGACATCAACAACCTTTCCAAGTGATATGCCCACTTCAATAATTCCCACTGAACGTTTTATTGGACTTACAACAGACTTCCTCACAGATATCAAGAAGTCATCAATCACACCTCCGATTGATGTAAAAGCCGCCTTGGACAAGAAAGAAGGATTATACTTTTACAAAGATAAGATCTATGTCCCAGAAAATATGAGAATCCAGGTACTCAAACAACATCATGATTCACCTCTAGCAGGACATCCAGGAGTATCTCGCACTGAGGACCTCATAACCAGAACTTACTGGTGGCCATATATAAGGAAAAACGTTTCAAATTACATAAAAGCACCTTATGGTCTTCTTCTGTCAATCCCAGCTTCAGATAGACCCTGGAAGCAAATAGGAATTGATTTCATAGTAGATCTACCCCCATCTAATAACCATACAACGATAATGGTAGTTGTCGATAGTTTCACAAAAATGGCACATTTCATACCATTTCATAAACTACCTACTTCATTAGAAACAGCCACACATGTGATTCGATTACATGGTGTTCCCATGACACTGATTTCAGACCGAGGATCTCAGTTCACATCCACATTTTGGAAAAGTCTTTGCCAATCCATCAATATTACTCATCAATTCACAACAGCTTTCCACCCACAGGCAAACGGACAAGTCGAGAGAATCAACCAATGGTTAGATGAATACTTACAATGCTTTTGTTCCTACCAGCAAGAAAATTGGGTAACATACTTACCTTTCGCTGAGTTTTCTTATAACAACTTAACTAACTCATCCACAAAATTATCTCCATTTTTCGCTAACTATGGATATCATCCAACCAGCACTACTATTAGTTCAACTCCTTCCGTATCTCCTCTGGTAGACGAACTTAATAACACACTTCTAGACAACTTCAGATTCATCAAAGAAAATATCACAAAAGCTCAGAACAACCAAAAATTCTACTATGACTTACGTCACAGAGAGCCACCAAATTATCAAATTGGTGATCAAGTCTGGTTGTCAACTAAAAATTTAAAGTTACATCTACCTAGTAGGAAAATGACACAAAAGTTCTGTGGTCCTTTTACTATAGTCAAAATAGTCAATAGGAATGCAGTTACTCTGGATTTGCCTCCTTCTATGAAAATTCCCTCGACATTTCATGTCTCCCTCCTCAAACCCTACACTCCCACAAGAACCCTACAACCACGATTACCACCGCTAGCATCCAGTCACGATTCTGATGTGTACGAAGTGAAAGATATTATTGATTCGAGATTTTCGAGAGGGGTATTGCAATACTTGATTAGGTGGAAGGATTACTCAGATGAGGATGATACTTGGGAACCTGCTTCTAACGTTAATGCATCTCGTCTGATATCCCAGTATCACCGGAGGTTTCCAGATCGTCCTAGACTTCAAGCTGAGGATCAGCTTGTTTGAGGGGGGAGTTATGTCAGGGTTTTAGGGTATACTGTTCCTTTAATTCTCTCCTCCAATCATTATCTACGTTCTCCCATAAAGCACCTGTTCACTAAGCACTCCTTGCTTAGTATTTTGTTATTCACCATTGGAGTAACACTGAGCCTTGCTCTCCTGAGCATATACTGACTTATTTTGCTTTCTCTGCCATTCTAGTTCTGGAGCCTGTCTGCTGAGCATTTCAACAACATCTTAGATTCCCTGCATGTCAGCTGCAAATATCGTTGCTCACTAAGTGCCTGTAAACACCTTCGCTTATTTAGCACAATTGTGGGATCCATAAACTTCACGGACTGTTAACTACCACCTTGCCGCCTGCTACACATAGGTTTCATGTAAGTGGCGTTTGCCCTACACTTTACTGTGCCTTCTGTTGATAAATATATATGGATAATCCTGTTTTCTCCATAATCACACTTACCTCCTTGAAAATCTAACCGCTACACTGAAGTTGCGCTGACGTCATACGAAGCTCTGCAACCTCTCCACCGGAACTCAGTCTCCTCCCCGCTCTCTAACAGCTGTGAGTCTGAACTGCTATTCTGTGTCTCCATTGCACGCCGAGACAAGGTACTGTGCTGAACATTTTTTCACTTGCTGCCAGTTTCGCTACCTTGTCATTCTGATATTATTTATCCTCACACTGAGAACTGAATTAAGCTTATCGTACTGTTTTACCCTGGAAAGTTTCTCCATTCTGTGAATTATTATTTGATATTACTTACAAAATATCTATTGGAAGTTTCACCATAGTTCTATGTCTCCTTCCTCCACTTACTGTGTACATTGATAGGTTATATGATTGCACATTCTTCTCCAGAGCTTGATTCTGCATACATTAATTTTATCTTACATTAAAGGCACACAATTTTATTTGAGAACACAAGAGTGTGTGTATTCCCAATTGAATTTGTGCTACAGCACCTTTATTTAAATTATAACAATATATCACAGTATCTCCACTAGGAGGCTAATTCTCACACTCTGGCAAGGCGGTTCGTATTACCGTTATTTGCCAATTATAATTAACCATTTGGTTGGTAATCAGTTTTTGGTTCCTATAGGTGATATTATCCCTAACTTGCCATATTAGTGTTTACTGATATTGGGAATCTGACAGGGTGTGCACCGCTCCAGTATTGCAGGGATAGTTAATTTATGTGAGGTAAATCCTCTTTTCAGATAGTTTTTCATGTGCAATCTGTGATCCTTTTCTGGTGCTTCCCTGCCAGATATACCTACTTCTTGTATTTTACTACACACTGTATGGTTAATACCTGGGCATACATGCTTTCCTTTTGTTTAATTACTATTTTAATTGTTTTTATACATCTTCACTAGTAAGTGTTTTTCCTATATTTTATCTATATCATAATAAAAGTTATGTTTTAATTATTTACCGTTCTACCATGCCTCACTGCTAGGTTCATAACCATATATCTGAACTTATTAGTACCATTGAGTGCTCTGAACTATCCACTTTCCCTTTCTCCTTCTTTTGATATATTACAGGATAGCAAGGACCCCCCATATCCTTATAGTATGGGATTGTTTCCCTTAGTACATAGCCTGAATTATTCTTGTCTATGTATGAGAATTTGATATACCTTTGGGGTTAAATTTAAGACTTTATATTTCCCATCCTCCACTTTTCACACTTGTTAAGAAAGAGACCCCCCTTCAAGGAGCGCTTGTGGAAGCCTCCTGTCCAGTTGTCTCCTATGTTTTTGTTCCCACCATGCTTCCTCACCTCCCATGCCTTCTGGTTCCAAGACACTAGGTACTGCTTAGCCTATGCAGCTGGGATTCATGTGCCTCTCCATGGTGGAGAGGGCCTTTAGGAGGAGGGAGGGGCTCTACCTCTATTATGGACTACACGGCCACATTTTACAGTCTTGTCCTAAAAGTCCAGGAAACGCCTGCACATAAGGTCCTGTCAGGGACAGGACTTGGATGCTTTATCCTCGTTCCGAAACCTCAAAAAGAGAAACCTTTGGTCATGATTGTCCTTTCCTTGGTTGACTCCTCCATAGTCACCCAGGTTCTTATAGACTCTGGTGCTGCTGGCTATTTCATTGACAGTGCTTTTGTATCAGCACTCCATTACAATACAACCTCAGTCTAATCAACTTGCTATTGAAGCCATTGATGGCAGGTCCCTTCAGCCCGCACTTGTTACTCATGAAACTGCTCCGTTATCCATGGCTGTTGGGGCCCTCCATTATGAAACATTTTCTAGTTGTTCTGGGTATCCCTGGCTCCAAAAGCACAATTCCAGTCTCAACTGGCGTAGGTCCAAAATATTTTCATGGTCCCCGCAATCCAGTTTCCAGAAACTAATCAAAGTCTTGTGCACTTCTTCAGTATTTCAACTGCCAGAGGAGAGTACCGAGAGTTCCAAGATGTTTTTGACAAAGTGAGGGTTTGTACGTTGCCTCCTCACCGGTCTTACAATTGTACCATTGACTTGCAACCCTAGCCATTCCTCCTCGGGGCTGGGTTTTACCCTATGGCTGTTGTGGAGGAATAGAGCCATGGAGGAGTATGTTGCCCGATGCCCTATCATGGGGGATCATCTGCAAATCCCTCCTCTCCAGCAGGGGCTTGCTTCTTCTTTGTGAAGAAGAAAGGTGACGAGTTAAGACCATACATTGATTATAGGGGGACAGAAGATGACTCCCTCAATGTATTAATGATTACAGAATACAGCGAGAATAAGAGCATCATCGAAAAAATATTCAAAAACACTGGTCAATTTTAAAAGAAGATGACCTGATTGGTGACAAAATTCCAGAAAGACCCAAATTTGTATACAGGAAAACCAGGAACTTACAGAATAGACTAGCTCCCAGTATAGAAAAAAAGAAGAATCTGGGTATCAAAGACACATTCGGAAAAGAAGTGAAAGGCTTCTTCCCTTGTGGATCTTGTAAAGCCTGCAAAAACGGTAGTAAATCCAACACATTTTTACAGTTTTAATACAAAACAAAGATATAAAATACATGAACTGATCAGATGTCAGGACAGCGGAGTGATTTACATACTGCAATGTTCATGTGGTCTACAATACGTGGGCCAAACCTCGAGGTCCTTGAGAGAAAGGATACGTGAACATCTACGACTTATCGAAAAACTAAACACAGATACCGCTTTATAAAGACACTTTACAAGCAAACACAAGGGAAATATAAAGGACTTGACATATATGGGCATACACGAAGGTACGAAAAGATTGGAGAGGCGGCAATTACACAAAAAGTTACTAACCGCCGAGTCAAAGTGGATCTTTACCTGGACTGTCTGTACCCTAAGGGGTTAAAACAATAAAGAAGACCTCTCTCATTTATTTAATATGATATAACATCTCTACACCCACAAAAGAATCCTATCCCCTCGGGGGTACTTTCCCCTAAGGCTGACTCTCCACTAATTTTCCCTAAGTCTGAATGTCCACTACCAAGGTTCCTCTCCCCATAATGAAGGAGATAAATCTGTTGCTCTAAAAGCACAGAAGCTTTTATCAGAAACTATCTACTAAAAATTCCAACCTCACTATAATCCTTACCCTTCGATCTCCTTCTCCAAGGCACTGGGTCTCCATATGGAATCAATTTATATTAAGAAGAAAAACAACAATCTTCTATATAAAGTTTCAAAATTCAAGTTAACGCAATTTGATGCAATCAAATCCCTCAACCAACTATAGGAAACCGAGCCATACACTGGATACCAGGCCTCCTATTATTATTTCATTCCTCCCACAGTCCCTGAAACAATTAGCAATATTTTGTGTAAATACAAAGATACGCTAACAAAATCCGCTTTCCCTGCAAGCTCAGCCAATTTGATCACGTTGATATTTCAACCAGCATCGCATACAAGTCTATACTTCAGTCTATGAAAATAGCTAGAAACAGCACAAATTCTCAAAAGATTGGAATATTTTCATATCTGACTAACATTTCAATCCAACATATTCCATCCAGTACACTGGTTTTAAAAATTTCGTTAACCTATCATATCTCTGAGATCCAATAAACAAAGTTATTTCCCCAAGTCCACACCCCGAAATGAGGATTCACTATATTTAAAACATAATTCAAATACACGACAAGCATAAAGCCCAGTTTAGTTTATTTTAGTTTATTTTAGTTTATATATATATGGTCAATTTCTATTTTTATTTATTTTTTAATTTTTGTACCTAACCAATTCAAATAACATTCTACCTTATGAGGGATTACACATAATATACAAGACTGAAACTACCGTAAAGATCTGAACTATTTGGTGTTTAACCTTTACCCTTTCGCCTCCAACCCTCTATGGAGATATTACCCAATATCTAGTTATATAGTAGTCCCCAGATCAGCACATAACTTGAACACAGTTATAAAATACACTGATCATTAAAGGCTCATCGCCAACTCCCTAGGGATAAATTTAGCGCATAAATGATTCGAAAGAAATACTCATTAAGTACACTGGAATTCATTGATGTTATATATTTTTATTAAACAAACAGACTTATATTGACAATAGGAAGTGACGCCATAGATAATAAGGAGGATTCATACACAAACGACAGATCACATCTATCGATCAAACTGCCATAATAAAAATAGATAGATCATTTATCTATCTACTAACTGTTATAGTAATGAAGAGGCTAGTGGACTTATTTACTTGTTTACATCTTGTGACCAATACAAATAACGTCAAACCGGATATAGTTAAACCGGAAGTTACGTCATAAACAAACATGGCGTATTTACACACATAAGAAAAAGTATAAATAAAGACCTTTGAAATACCAACAACACAAAACATCAACCTCTAATATATTAGGTATGATAAAAAATAACCTATCTGATCTTAGTTCTACTACTTAGGATAAAAAATGAAAATCGTCAAACCGGAAGTACCCAACCGGTAGTGACGTCACAAACAAATATAGCGTACTTACAACACATAATTAAATTGTAAATAAGGACCCTTCATAATACTAATAATAGAATACAGCAGCAACTTTTTATGTACCACCAAGTTAAGGAATAACATATTTGACTAATTTGGTGAGAAAATACAGAAATCGTCAAACCGGAAGTAGCTAAACCAAAGCACTTCCGGTCACAATTACACATCCCCTATATAAGGCCATCAGTAAGCAACACACACCAGTCTTGATAAAGGGCCCAGAGAAGGCCGAAACGCGTAGACAACACTGGTAAGCCTTATTTCATTTGAGGAATATATTGTGATTACTTCTACACATTGTTTTTATCTTTCTTTCCACACGGTTTTATACATTTTTTCCCCCCTGATTTTTTAATATTTTTATTTTATTTTGGAATTGTCTGCACTGTGTCATTCAGTGTGCTCTTACCTTCACCACCCCAGCCACTCCAGGCTGGCCACATCTACACTAACATTCTACATTTTTTCTATCCCTTTCTTTTGGAAGCACACCAAAGAGGAGTATCACATTGGATTTATTTTGGATCAAGGTATAAAATTTTTGAAAAAATTTTTTGAAAATTTTGGAAATTTTCTCACATACTGACTACCTCTTGCACTGACTTTAGTAAGGACACATTTTTTCACTTTGGACATTTTGATACTTGATTTTTTGAATTTTTTTTATTTTTTTATCTTTTGAAAGATTTTTTCACTGTTTATATTGCAACCTTTGATGTAATCACCCCAGTTTTAGCTCACTTGGAGTATCACCCCCAAGTCACTGTGTAAGCACTACTGTTTATATTTTATTGTATACTGTTATTTTCGACTATTAATATCTTTTATTGTATAGCGTGGATCCATGCTTTTTAGCCTTGTATTTCAACTACATTTTTAACATTACATGATGAGCTGTATTAAACATTTTTAACACTTTAAACCTTAGCCATTTATTGGCGCCTGGGATTTACCTTCATATTTACTATTTTCTCCAGGTGATAACTAGGTATCACCCCCCCTAGGCTGATAAGGTTCTAGTAGGCGCTGGGATATTTTCATATTGTTTTCCTCAGTTGTTCTGGGTTATCCCTGGCTCCAAAAGCACAATTCCAGTCTCAACTGGCGTAGGTCCAAAATATTTTCATGGTCCCCCGCAATCCAGTTTCCAGAAACTAATCAAAGTCTTGTGCACTTCTTCAGTATTTCAACTGCCAGAGGAGTACCGAGAGTTCCAAGATGTTTTTTGACAAAGTGAGGGTTTGTACGTTGCCCTCCTCACCGTCTTACAATTGTACCATTGACTTTGCAACCCCTAGCCATTCCTCCTCGGGCTGGGTTTACCCTATGGCTGTTGTGGAGAATAGAGCCATGGAGGAGTATGTTGCCGATGCCCTATCATGGGGGATCATCTGCAAATCCTCCTCTCCAGCAGGGGCTTGCTTCTTCTTTGTGAGAAGAAAGGTGACGAGTTAAGACCATACATTGATTATAGGGGGTCTTAATCATCTTACTATTAAAAATTCTTACCCTATTTCCGCTCATTACAGAACTCTTTTACCGCCTCATGGGAGTTACGGTCTTTTCTAAACTCAATCTGAGAGTAGCTTACAATCTTGTTAGGATCAAAGAGGGCCACAAATGTAAAACAACATTTAACACCAGGAGCGGGCATTATGAATATCTTGTAATGCCCTTTGGCCTATGCAATGCCCCTGCTGTTTTCCATTAATTTATTAATGATTTCCTACAAAGATATGTTAGATGACATCCTCATACACTCACCCACACTTGAGGCTCATCAGTCCTGATGTCACACAGGTACTTCAGAAACTACATGAGAACGGCCTGTTTTGCAATCTCGAGAAATGTGAGTTCCATCAAACTCAAGTCACTTTCCTAGGTTATGGTATTTTTTGCTGGAGGGGTTTCTCCATGGATACTGACAAGTTATCTGCATTTCTGCAGTGGCCTCGCAAAGTCGTCTTCAGTGTATTCAATGTTTTTTTGGGCTTCGCGAATTACTATAGAAAGTTTATTAAAAAATGTCTTCATTGGTCAATCCTATCATGGACATGACCCATAAAGAGAATGATCCAGTCCATTGGTCACCTACTGCAATTAAGGCCTTTGAGAGTCTAAAACTGCCTTTGCTGGCGCCCCAGCATCAATTTGCTTTTGCTCTCTTGGTATTCTTTGTGAACACTAAACCTAGGTAAGCTCCATATGCTATAAACATTTTGGTGTTGGACTGTCCCTTTAAATAATACTATTTATAGAATATTATAAATATTGTAGACATGTTTTTACTACATTATGAGGGGTTTATATTTAAATTCAGTGCAGATTATAAAATTGCAATTACACATCCATGTCTTTAATTAAACATTTAAAACATTAAGCATTAAAAAAGTAAATGCTTTACATATTTTTTTTTACAAGTAGTTTTCTATTACTAATGAATAGATAATTTTTACCGGCAGTGGAGTCCAAAATTTTTCTCATGGCAGCTAAATATACCAGTAGAATTGGCATTTAATGATTGAACCCTGTGGTTATTGGTGACCCTTGATGTTGTCGTTATCAATGATAAGTCAGTGTTTCTCTCCATATTAGAACAAATCTATATAACAGAGGTTCCTAAATCTGCTAGTTAAAGGGTAAGAGTTTTGTAATCTCTATGCTTGCTCCCATGTGATCTAATAAACATAAATTAACCTGATTGCTTTATATATTCAAAAGAAAAGGCCAGAGTAAGGTGCTTTTCCAATATTTAATTCAGATGAAAACCTTCATTTATGACCTGCGTGATGAACTTGATTGGACTCAGATTCCTCTCTTATAGATGGTCTCTTTCAGATCTTTGTAATCACTCTTTTGCAATGATCTACGTAATAATGAAAATATAGGTGAATATTAAAGCCTATAGACATAATATAATTCATAACCTTACATGAGTATACGTTTATCTTTTTTTTTAAAGATTCTTGGGAACAGTTTTATGGTTTTCCTTAAGTGTTGATGTTTTTGATTTTCTATTTAGTGGGAATTTTATATTTTTCTCTTAGCCCCCTTGACTTCAGGATACATTATATGAAAACAAAACAAAAATGTTCAATATTGTTTATGCCAACTGATTTGTGCTCGTTACGGACCTGAATTCCAAAACACAACAAAATGTCCTTTACATAATTAGATCATTTTTTAAGGGGTTTTTAAATTTTAAATCTTTCCAATTCATCCATTAACGAAAAGATTACAGATTAATTAATGTAATCACATAGATGTTCATTTATGACAGCAATGAAATATTTGGGTCATGTTTAAAAAGGTAGTTATACAACGGTAGTGCATGGCTACAGACTGTCGGCACCTACAAATGCGGAGAGCAGGAGGTGCCGAGCTGGTGGTTCATTAAGTAAAGTGACTAAAAAATTAAAATCCTATATTACTGGAGAATAAATTTGATGTAAAGGCTGTATTAACTGCACCACAGAATGCTCTGAGGCACAAAAAGCGGGACGTTGAGAACACGTATAAGGAGAGCAATCGCACATATATTGAAAAATTATGTACCTTGTTCGGCTCTGGCTAAACATTTTATTGATGAGCACAATCAAGAAGTTAGGATTGTTTAGGTGGAATGCTATTGAAGTCATTTAAAACCACAAAGAGGAGGAGACAGGCAGAACCAACTAAAGAGACAGGAGGCCTACTGGATTTTTAAGTTAAAAACCCAGGTACCTTCTGGGATACAACTCTGAGCATGATATAATAAGCTCCTGGTGCTAGGCTGTAGTTTCTAAATGCTCATTATTAGTTAAATATTCCTTATTTTAGGTGTTATGTATGATCTGTAAATATGTAGATATTTCTATCCTTAATTAGGTTTGTCTTTAAGTTTCAAAAGTCTCTTTTCTAAACTGTGGAAATATAGACAAAGAGATGCGTTAATTATGTTAAAGGGACAATCTACACCAGAATATTTATTGTTTTAAAAAGAGTAGATAATCCCTTTATACCCATTCCCCAGTTTTGCATAACCAACACAGTTATAATAATATACTTTTAACCTCTGTGACTATCTTGGTATCTAAGCCTCTGCAAACTGCCCCTTTTTTCAGTTCTTTTGACAGACTTGCAGGTCTAGCCAATCAGTGTCTGCTCCCAGATAACTTCTTGTGCACGAGCACAGTGTTATCTATATGAAATACGGTGAACTAACACCCTCTAGTGGTGAAAAACTGTTAAAATGCAATCTGAAAGAGGTGGGCTTCAAGGTCTAAGAAATTAGCATATGAACCTCCTAGGTTAAGCTTCTCAAACTAAGAATACCAAGAGAACAAAAGCAAAATTGGTGATAAAAGTAAATTGGAAAATTGTTTAAAATTACATGCCCTATCTGAATCATGAACGTTTATTTTGGCCTAGACTGTCCCTTTAACATTTAAAATCCAGTTGTAATAACTTTGTATATTACATTCATAATGAGTTAGATTTATTTTCTTATATGAATGAGCTACATACATACTTGCTGTTTCCACTTGATATGTATAATATTGGTTTGCCATCAACCTAAGTATTTGTTTGATATAGTTGCATATGAGGGTTTTATACTATTCTGTTTAACTGAAATTTCTATTAGGTAGCTTGTACTGTATAATGATGGGATACTGCAAGGATTCTTATAAAGGTTAAGTTCTATACTTAGTGTCGCAGATGTTATAACGCAGCATATAAATTATTTTAGGCTGCTGTGTGATGTAGGTTTAACTTCAATATTCTAGAACGAAGTAATGTAAAATTAAGAGGTGTATCTGATGTACAGTAGTGATGTCGCGAATTGTTCGCCCGGCGAATAGTTTCCCGGGCGAACATAGCATGTTCGCGGTTCTGACTCGGCGGTGCGAACATATTCAATGTTCGATCCGCCCCCTATTTGTCATCATTGAGTAAACTTTGACCCTGTACCTCACAGCAGATTACACATTAACAAGCCAATCAGCAGCAGACCCTCCCTCCCTCCCAGACCCTCCCACCTCCTGGACAGCATCCATTTTAGATTCATTTTGGAAGCTGCCATTTCTTAGTGAGAGGAGGGACAGTGTAGCTGCTGCTGATTTAATAGGGAAATCGATAGCTAGGGCTAGTGTATTTCAGTGTCCACTACAGTCCTGAAGGACTCATCTGATCTCTGCTGTAAGGACAGCACCCCAAAAAGCCCTTTTTAGGGCTGATAGAAATCAGTCTGCTTTTTTTTTTTCCTGTGTAATCTAATTGCAGTTGTCTGCCTGCCAGCGTGTGTGTCAGGCTCACAGCGTATACTGTGCGCAACTTGCCCAGTGCCACCACTCATATCTGGTGTAACAGTAGTGTACATTTAAAAAAAACTAAAACTTTTTTGACTGTGAAATAATAGCAGACAGCTGCCAGTACCCAAGATGGGTCACCAATAAGGCAGATGGGGAGGGTTAGAGAGCTGGTTATGGGGGGTGGGGGGGGGATCAGGGAGGTTGAGGGATAAGGGGGGATGCTACACCACAGCATATGTAAAATATGCTATAAATATATATATATATTTTTTAAAAACCTTTTATTTTAGTACTGGCAGACTTTCTACCAGGTACTTAAGATGGCGGGGGACAATTGTGGGGGTTTGGGGGAGGGAAGGGAGCTGTTTGGGAGGGATCAGGGGGTCTGATGTGTCAGTTGGGAGGCTGATCTCTACACTAAAGCTAAAATTAACCCTGCAAGCTCCCTACAAACTACCTAATTAACCCTTCACTGCTAGCCATAATACACGTGTGAAGTGCAGCAGCATTTAGCGGCCCTTCTAATTACCAGAAAGCAACGCCAAAAGTCATATATGTCTGCTATTTCTGATAAGGGGATCCCAGAGAAGCATTTACAACCATCTTGTGCCATAATTGCACAAGTTGTTTGTAAATAATTTCAGTGAGAAAACTAAAATTGCAATTTTTTTTTAGCTTTTTTAAAATTTGATCGCATTTGGCGGTGAAATGGTGGCATGAAAATATACCAAAATGGGCCTAGATCAATACTTTGGGTTGTCTACTACGCTACACTTAAGCTAAAATTAACTCTACAAACTCCCTACATGCTTCCTAATTAACCCCTTCACTGCTGGGCAATAAAACACGTTGTGGTGCGCAGTGGCATTAGCAGCCTTCTAATTACCAAAAAGCAACACCCAAAGCCATATACGTCTGCTATTTCTGAACAAAGGGGATCCCAGAGAAGCATTTACAACCATTTACGCCATAATTGCATAAGTTGTTTGTAAATAATTTCTGTGAGAAACCTAAAGTTTGTGAAAAAGTGAACAATTTTTTTTATTTGATCGCATTTGGCGGTGAAATGGTGGCATGAAATATACCAAAATGGGCCGTAGATCAATACTTTGGGTTGTTTACTACACTACACTTAAGCTAAAATTAACTCTACAAGCTCCCTACATGCTCCATAATTAACCCTTAACTGCTGGGCATAAAAAACGTGTGGTGCGCAGTGGCATTTAGCAGCCTTCTAATTACCAAAAAGCAATGCCAAAGCCATATAAGTCTGCTATTTCTTTCATGTAATTAGCAAGAGTCCATGAGCTAGTGACGTATGGGATATACATTCCTACCAGGAGGGGCAAAGTTTCCCAAACCTCAAAATGCCTATAAATACACCCCTCACCACACCCACAAATCAGTTTTACAAACTTTGCCTCCCATGGAGGTGGTGAAGTAAGTTTGTGCTAGATTCTACGTTGATATGCGCTCTGCAGCAGGTTGGAGCCCGGTTTTCCTCTCAGTGTGCAGTGAATGTCAGAGGGATCTGAAGAGAGTATTGCCTATTTGAATTCAATGATCTCCTTCTACAGGGTCTATTTCATAGGTTCTCTGTTATCGGTCGTAGAGATTCATCTCTTACCTCCCTTTTCAGATCGACGATATACTCTTATATATACCATTACCTCTACTGATTCTCGTTTCAGTACTGGTTTGGCTTTCTACTACATGTAGATGAGTGTCCTGGGGTAAGTAAGTCTTATTTTTGTGACACTCTAAGCTATGGTTGGGCACTTTTATATAAAGTTCTAAATGTTTGTGTTAAAACATTTATTTGCCTTGATTCAGGATGTTCAATATTCCTTATTTCAGACAGTCAGTTTCCTTATTGGGATAATGCATTTGAATGATCATTTTTTTCTTACCTTAAAATTTGACTTTTTTCCCTGTGGGCTGTTAAGCTTGCGGGGGCTGAAAATGGTTCATTTTATTGCGTCATTCTTGGCGCAGACTTTTTTGGCGCAAAAAAAAATTTCTTTGTTATTTCCGGCATCATACTTGTCACCGGAAGTTGCGTCATTTTTGACGTTTTTTGCGCCAAAAGTGTCGGCGTTACCGGATGTGGCGTCATTTTTGGCGCCAAAAGCATTTAGGCGCCAAGTAATGTGGGCGTCTTTTTTGGCGCTAAAAAATATGGGCGTCATTATTGTCTCCACATTATTTAAGTCTCATTGTTTATTTGCTTCTGGTTGCTAGAAGCTTGTTCACTGGCATTTTTTCCCATTCCTGAAACTGTCATTTAAGGAATTTGATCAATTTTGCTTTATATGTTGTTTTTTCTATTACATATTGCAAGATGTCCCAGATTGACCCTGAATCAGAAGATACTTCTGGAAAATCGCTGCCTGATGCTGGATCTACCAAAGTTAAGTGTATTTTCTGTAAACTTGTGGTATCTGTTCCTCCAGCTGTTGTTTGTAATGAATGTCATGACAAACTTGTTAATGCAGATAATATTTCCTTTAGTAATGTTACATTACCTGTTGTTGTTCCATCAACATCTAATACTCAGAGTGTTCCTGTTAACATAAGAGATTTTGTTTCTAAATCCATTAAGAAGACTATGTCTGTTATTCCTCCTTCTAGTAAACGTAAAAGGTCTTTTAAAACTTCTCATTTTTCAGATGAATTTTTAAATGAACATCATCATTCTGATAATGATTCTGTTTCAGAGGTTGATGCTGATAAATCTTCATATTTATTCAAAATGGAATTTATTCGTTCTTTACTTAAAGAAGTCTTAATTGCATTAGAAATAGAGGATTCTGGTCCTCTTGATACTAAAACTTAAAGATTTAAATAAGGTTTTTAAATCTCCTGTAGTTATTCCAGAAGTTTTTCCTGTCCCTGATGCTATTTCTGAAGTAATTTCCAGGGAATGGAATAATTTGGGTAATTCATTTACTCCTTCTAAACGTTTTAAGCAATTATATCCTGTGCCATCTGACAGATTAGAGTTTTGGGACAAAATCCCTAAGGTTGATGGGGCTATCTCTACTCTTGCTAAGCGTACTACTATTCCTACGGCAGATAGTACTTCCTTTAAAGATCCTTTAGATAGGAAAATTGAATCCTTTCTAAGAAAAGCTTACTTATGTTCAGGTAATCTTCTTAGACCTGCTATATCTTTAGCGGATGTTGCTGCGGCTTCAACTTTTTGGTTGGAAGCTTTGGCGCAACAGGTAACAGATCATAATTCTCATAGCATTGTTAATCTTCTTCAACATGCTAATAATTTTATTTGTGATGCCATCTTTGATATCATTAGGGTTGATGTCAGGTATATGTCTCTAGCTATTTTAGCTAGAAGAGCTTTATGGCTTAAAACTTGGAATGCTGATATGTCTTCTAAGTCAACTTTGCTTTCCCTTTCTTTCCAGGGTAATAAATTATTTGGTTCACAGTTGGATTCTATTATTTCAACTGTTACTGGGGGGAAAGGAACTTTTTTACCACAGGATAAAAAATCTAAAGGTAAATTTAGGTATAATAATCGTTTTCGTTCCTTTCGTCACAATAAGGAACAAAAGCCTGATCCTTCCCCTACAGGAGCGGTATCAGTTTGGAAACCATCTCCAGTCTGGAATAAATCCAAGCCTTTTAGAAAGCCAAAGCCAGCTCCCAAGTCAACATGAAGGTGTGGCCCTCATTCCAGCCCAGCTGGTAGGGGGCAGATTACGATTTTTCAAAGAAATTTGTATCAATTCAATTCACAATCTTTGGATTCAGAACATTGTTTCAGAAGGGTACAGAATAGACTTCAAGATAAGGCCTCCTGCAAGAAGATTTTTTCTTTCCCGTGTCCCAGTAAATCCAGTGAAGGCTCAAGCATTTCTGAAATGTGTTTCAGATTTAGAGTTGGCTAGAGTAATTATGCCAGTTCCAGTTCTGGAACAGGGGCTGGGGTTTTACTCAAATCTCTTCATTGTACCAAAGAAGGAGAATTCCTTCAGACCAGTTCTGGATTTAAAAATATTGAATCATTATGTAAGGATGCCAACATTCAAAATGGTAACTATAAGGACTATTCTGCCTTTTGTTCAGCAAGGGCATTATATGTCCACAATAGATTTACAGGATGCATATCTGCATATTCCGATTCATCCAGATCACTATCAGTTTCTGAGATTCTCTTTCCTAGACAAGCATTACCAGTTTGTGGCTCTGCCGTTTGGCCTAGCAACAGCTCCAAGGATTTTTACAAAGGTTCTCAGTGCCCTTCTGTGTGTAATCAGAGAACAGGGTATTGTGGTATTTCCTTATTTGGACGATATCTTGGTACTTGCTCAGTCTTCTCATTTAGCAGAATCTCATACGAATCGACTTGTATTGTTTCTTCGAGAACATGGTTGGAGGATCAATTTACCGAAAAGTTAATTGATTCCTCAGGCAAGGGTAACCTTTTTAGGTTTCCAGATAGATTCAGTGTCCATGACTCTGTCTTTGACAGACAAGAGACGTCTAAAATTGGTTTCAGCTTGTCGAAACCTTCAGTCTCAATCATTCTCTTCGGTAGCCTTATGCATGGAAATTCTAGGTCTTATGACTGCTGCATCGGACGCGATCCCCTTTGCTCGTTTTCACATGCGACCTCTTCAGCTTTGTATGCTGAACCAGTGGTGCAGGGATTATACAAAGATATCTCAATTAATATCTTTAAAACCAATTGTACGACACTCTCTGACGTGGTGGACAGATCACCATCGTTTAGTTCAGGGGGCTTCTTTTGTTCTTCCAACCTGGACTGTGATTTCAACAGATGCAGGATGATACTTCCAAGGAAGTGACAATGCATCCACTGCCTCCGCCTGAGGATCCCTGGATCTGGACAGATACCTGGGAAGCTTCTTGTTTAGATGAGAAGCCATCAGATCTATTTCTGGAAGTCCCCACATTTGAACAATCTGAAGGTTGGGGAGCTGTTTGGGGGTCTCTGACAGCACAAGGGGTTTGGGAATCTCAGGAGGTGAGATTACCAATCAATATTTTGGACCTCCGTGCAATTTTCAGAGCTCTTCAGTCATGGCCTCTTCTAAAGAGAGAGTCGTTCATTTGTTTTCAGACGGACAATGTCACAACTGTGGCATATGTCAATCATCAAGGAGGGACTCACAGTCCTCTGGCTATGAAAGAAGTATCTCGAATACTGGTATGGGCGGAATCCAGCTCCTGTCTAATTTCTGCGGTTCATATCCCAGGTATAGACAATTGGGAAGCGGATTATTTCGGTCGCCAAACGTTACATCCGGGCGAATGGTCTCTTCACCCAGAGGTATTCCTTCAGATTGTTCAAATGTGGGGACTTCCAGAAATAGATCTGATGGCTTCTCATCTAAACAAGAAGCTTCCCAGGTATCTGTCCAGATCCAGGGATCCTCAGGCGGAGGCAGTGGATGCATTGTCACTTCCTTGGAAGTATCATCCTGCCTATATCTTTCCGCCTCTAGTTCTTCTTCCAAGAGTAATTTCCAAGATTCTGAAGGAATGCTCGTTTGTTCTGCTGGTGGCTCCAGCATGGCCTCACAGATTCTGGTATGCGGCTCTTGTCCGGATGGCCACTTGCCAACCGTGGACTCTTCCGTTAAGACCAGACCTTCTATCGCAAGGTCCTTTTTTCCATCAGGATCTCAAATCCTTAAATTTGAAGGTATGGAGATTGAACGCTTGATTCTCAGTCAAAGAGGTTTCTCTGACTCTGTGATTAATACTATGTTACAGGCTCGTAAATCTGTATCTAGGGAGATATATTATCGAGTCTGGAAGATTTACATTTCTTGGTGTCTTTCTCATCATTTTTCTTGGCATTCTTTTAGAATTCCTAGAATTTTACAGTTTCTTCAGGATGGTTTGGATAAAGGTTTGTCTGCATGTTCCTTGAAAGGACAAATCTCTGCTCTTTCTGTTCTTTTTCACAGAAAGATTGCTAGTCTTCCTGATATTCATTGTTTTGTACAAGCTTTGGTTCGTATAAAACCTGTTATTAAGTCAATTTCTCCTCCTTTGAGTTTGAATTTGGTTCTGGGGGCTCTTCAAGCTCCTCTGTTTGAACCTATGCATTCGCTGGACATTAAATTACTTTCTTGGAAAGTTTTGTTTCTTTTGGCCATCTCTTCTGCTAGAAGAGTTTCTGAATTATCTGCTCTTTCTTGTGAGTCTCCTTTTCTGATTTTTCATCAGGCTAAGGCGGTGTTGCGAACTTCTTTTAAATTTTTACCTAAGGTTGTGAATTCTAACAACATTAGTAGAGAAATTGTGGTTCCTTCATTGTCTCCTAATCCTAAGAATTCTAAGGAAAGATCGTTGCATTCTTTGGATGTAGTTAGAGCTTTGAAATATTATGTTGAAACTACTAAAAATTTCCGAAAGACTTCTAGTCTATTTGTTATCTTTTCCGGTTCTAGGAAAGGTCAGAAGGCCTCTGCCATTTCTTTGGCGTCTTGGTTAAAGTCTTTGATTCATCATGCTTATGTCGAGTCGGGTAAAACTCCGCCTGAAAGGATTACAGCTCATTCTACTAGGTCAGTTTCTACTACCTGGGCATTTAAGAATGAAGCTTCGGTTGATCAGATTTGCAAAGCAGCAACTTGGTCTTCTTTGCATACTTTTACTAAATTCTACCATTTTGATGTGTTTTCTTCTTCTGAAGCAGTTTTTGGTAGAAAAGTACTTCAGGCAGCTGTTTCAGTTTTATTCTTCTGCTTATAATGTCAGTTTTTTTCATTATAAGATTTAAACTTTATTTTGGGTGTGGATTATTTTCAGCGGAATTGGCTGTCTTTATTTTATCCCTCCCTCTCTAGTGACTCTTGCGTGGAAGATCCACATCTTGGGTATTCATTATCCCATACGTCACTAGCTCATGGACTCTTGCTAATTACATGAAAGAAAACATAATTTATGTAAGAACTTACCTGATAAATTCATTTCTTTCATATTAGCAAGAGTCCATGAGGCCCAACCTTTTTTGTGGTGGTTATGATTTTTTTGTATAAAGCACAATTATTCAAATTCCTTATTTTTTATGCTTTCGCACTTTTGTCTTATCACCCCACTTCTTGGCTATGTGTTAAACTGATTTGTGGGTGTGGTGAGGGGTGTATTTATAGGCATTTTGAGGTTTGGGAAACTTTGCCCCTCCTGGTAGGAATGTATATCCCATACGTCACTAGCTCATGGACTCTAATATGAAAGAAATGAATTTATCAGGTAAGTTCTTACATAAATGATGTTTTCTGACAAAGGGGATCCCAGAGAAGCATTTACAACCATTTATGCCATAATTGCATAAGTTGTTTGTAATAATTTCTGTGAGAAACCTAAAGTTTGTGAAAAAGTGAACAATTTTTTTTTTATTTGATCGCATTTGGCGGTGAAATGGTGGCATGAAATATACCAAAATGGGCCTAGATCAATACTTTGGGTTGTCTACTACACTACACTTAAGCTAAAATTAACTCTACAAGCTCCCTACATGCTCCCTAATTAACTCCTTCACTGCTGGGCATAAAACACGTGTGGTGGGCAGTGGCATTTAGCAGCCTTCTAATTACCAAAAAGCAACGCCAAAGCTATATAAGTCTGCTATAATGGCATGTCTGGCACACAGTGTTGGGGCAAGGGTCCATCTGACCACTGATACCTGGTCTGCAAAGCGATGGTCAGGGCAGGTATATCACCTACACTGCGCACTGTGAAGAGGGCGTAACCCTTACACGTAACCCTTACACTACCTGATCGATACAACATCATACCTGATGTTTTAAAGCACGTTATTCCAAACAATTTAGGAATGTTAGGTGATTTATGCCCTTTATGGATTAAAACCAGACTCTGCATCAACTATGTAATTTTCCATGGGAGTTTTGCCATGGATCCCCCTCCGGCATGCCACAGTCCAGGGTGTTAGTGCCCTTGAAACAACTTTTCCATCACTACTGTGGCCAGAAAGAGTCCCTGTGGTTTTAAATTCGCCTGCCTATTGAAGGTCTATGGGGTTTTGCCCAGTTCGCCGGTTCGCAAACTTTTGTGGAAGTTCGAGTTCTCCATTCGCGAACCCAAATTTTTAGGTTCGCAACATCACTAATGTACAACTATATGAATGTAATAACAAGTGGGGTTTTTCTAATGTATATGAATAGACCTTTTGTTAATTAAAGAACTAACCATATTAATTTGTATTAACAAAATCTAGGGCTTCTAATGCTATCTCGCTTGTCATGATGGGTTTGGTGTAGAAATAGTTAAGTGGGAGTAGTGTTGTTACTTACCTGGGTATATAAGCCTCAGGTGTTGTATCACAAGCATGGTCTATGATTAAGGCATATAATAAAAATATGAACCCCTATTCCCCCCGCCTCCCCGACATCGCCACCACTAAATAAACCTATTAGCCCCTAAACCGACACCCCTCCACATCGCCAAAAATTAAATTAAACTATTAACCCCTAAACCTAACAACCCCCTAACTTTAAATTAAAATTACAAGATCTCTATCTGTAAATAAATAAAAACTTACCTGTGAAATAAAAAAAAAACTATGTTTAAACTATAAATTAAACTAACATTACTATTATACTAAAATTTAAATAGCTATCAATTAAATAAATTAAATTACAAATGAAAAAAACCTAACCCTACTAAAAAAATTAAATCTACAATGACCAAAAATAAAAAATACTAAATTACAAAAAATAAAAAAATACTAAAGTACAAAAAATAACAAACACTAAATTACGAAAAACAACAAACAAAATTATCCAAAATAAAAACAATTACACCTAATCTAATAGCCCTATCAAAATTTGAATAGCCAATAGAATTTCAGTAGCTCTCATCCTATTGGCTGATTTGAACAGCCAATATGATTTCAGTAGCTCTCATCCTATTGGCTGATTTGAATTTCCAAAATAAAATCAGCCAATAGTAATGCAAGGGACACCATTTTGAAAAGGGCTCCCTTGCATTGAAGATTCAGTGTATGGTGGCGACCATATGAAGAGGATGCTCCACGCCGGATGTCTTCAAGATGGAGCCACTCCGCGCCCCCCAGGATGAAGATAGAAGATGCCGTCTGGATGAAGATACAAGACGCCACCGGGATGGATGAAGACGTCGCCGCCTGAATAAATTCTTCGTCTCCTGATGTCCGGACTTTAAAAAACTGTAAGTGGATCATCGGGGGTTAGTGTTAGGTTTTTTTTAAACATTTTTTGGGTGTTTATTTTTTTTAGATTAGGGTTTTGGGCTTTCATAAAAGAGCTAAATGCCCTTTTAAGGGCAATGAAAAATAGCTGAATGCCCTTTTAAGGGCAATGCCCAAAAAAATGCACTTTTTAGGGCAATGGGTAGCTTAGGTTTTTGTTAGAGTTAGCATAGTTGCCAACAGTCCCTGATTTCCAGGGGCAGTCCCTGGATTTTGTTGTATGTCCCTGGATTTTTTTTGTCCCTGGAAATGTCCCTGAAAATCTCTTTTGCACAACATATATATATACATGTATATATAATATATATATACACACACACACGCACACACATACACATATATATATATATATATATATATATATATATATACAGATAGATAGATGATAAATAGATATAGTGTATTATTTAAATATAATTCATTCCTAATGGAATATTGTTATTATTATTGAATGGGTTCACATATTATTTATCTTTCTAATTTTGATGCTGTGTTGTAAAAATAACCATATGCCCAGAATGTGTTCCAGAGAGTGGGGTAGGTGTAAGAGTGTGGTGCTGTAATCTGTATAATAAACTATGGATAAGTCTAAATTATACTATTACTTTCAAATGGGTGTGTTTTGATTGCAGAACTGAGTGGGCAGAGCAGTTTGAACAGTAGGTCGTCAATACTCCAGTAACCTGCTTGCTTGCTCTGCTGTGTCCCTGGATTTTTTTTTTAAATGTTGGCAACTATGAGTTAGGTTTTTTATTTTGGGGGGTTGGTTGGGTGGTGGGTTTTACTGTTGGGGTGGTCTTTGTATTTTTTTTACAGGGAAAAGAGCTGATTTCTTTAGGGCAATGCCCTACAAAATGCCCTTTTAAGGGCTATTGGTAGTTTACTGAAGGCTAGGTTTTTTTATTTTGATAGGGCTTATTATAGTGGGCGATGATGTCAGGGAGCAGCGGAATAGGGGTTAATAAATTTTATTAGTGGCGGCGATGTCGGGAGCGGCAGATTAGGGGTTAATACGTTTAAAATAGTGTTTGTGATGTGGGAGGGGCCTCGATTTAGGGGTTAATAGGTAGTTTATGGGTGTTAGTGTACTTTGTAACAGTTTAGTTATGAGTTTCTGTGTAATAGTTTTATTGCGTAAAACTCATAACTACTGCTTTTAGATTATGAAACGGATGGTGTCGGTATAGGCTGTAACGCAAGCTTTTTAGCCTCACTGAAAAACTTATAATGGCAGCGCTATCGAAATCCCACACAAAACGTCATTTTTTTGAGTGCGGGACTGACGTTGCGTTACAGGCTAAAGGTCTTGCGGTACAGCTATACTGACAAGACTCATAATGGTTGCGTTGCTCCTTTAACGCTGAAATTGCCATTTTTTCAGCGTTAAAACACGAATGCAAAACTCGTAACCTAGGTGATAGTAAATAAGCTAACTATTCCCCATCTCTTCAACAGTGTTTATAGCATTTCTCAACTGTTTCAATAGCAAGTGTCCTAAGATGTATAATATTTTTTCCTACGTATCCCTAGCCACTACAGATAAATATTGATTTCATAACACTTAGATCTTGATATATTTACTTTGGGTCTATGAATAGGACAAATATAAGGAAGTTATATATATCTTTCTAATTCAGGGATTTATTTTAACATCTACTAATCCTGACCGCAGATAAAGTTAGAAATGTTACTTTGCACACATATTCAGATTCTTCTTCTTCTGCTCTTTAAATAAAATTAAGAAATTTTTTATGATATCACCTCTCTGCATACTTTACCTTTAATTATATGACATGATACATTTTAGTTGGCAAATTTCACTAAGAAATACTTATCTTATATAATAAAAGGCCAGGTATGTTTGTTCGAAGCTGTCATTCGCAGTAGAGACTGCGCGAGGACAAACATACCTGGCCGTTGACACCGTAACTGAGGATCAGACAGCATAGAGGGTGGACAGTGGGTGTGACCGTGCGGAGCGGATGTGACGAGGGCGTGGCCGGACGGGAGCGGACGTGGTGGGGGCGTGGCCAGACGGGAGCGCTGGTTGGTGGGACTGCTGCACTGCAAAAAATGGCCCGTGTACATGGGCTTTAGGACTAGTATTTAATATTTCACTATGGGACTTTATCACCTTTCACAATGGCACTTCTGTTATTACAGTGGTACACTTTACTTGACATATTTATTTAATACAAAGTTTAACCATTTTAATTTAAGTGGCACATGAAAGACATAATTAAACTTCCACAGCTCAGATAGAGCATGCAGTTTTAAGCAATGTTTTAATATACTTCTATTTAGATATTTACTTTGTTCTTTTGATATCCTTTGTTGAAAGGAATATCTAGTTAGGCCCAAGAGCAGTAATGTACTACTGGGAGCTAGCTGCTGATTGGTAATACATATGTCTCTTGTCATTGATTCAACAGATGCATTCAGCTTGGTCCCAATAGGGAATTTCTGTTCTAAAGCTGACTTTAACTATGTATCTAACATATTTGTTGGGCTACACACAGTTATATGCAAGCATTAAAGCAATAATACAATTAACAGATTGGAAAATTAATTTTTTGCCCTTTTTCATCCCTTTTAAAAAGAAGCCAAGTTATGTAATGCCCCTCACTTATTGCCTAAGCACTCCAAAGGTTACATTTGGTGAAGAAACTATATTTTAGAGAATTACAATTTCATTAAATACACATAGCAGTTACTTCTATTTTTTTAAATGTTGCTCAAAACCTGTTGATAAATGTTCATACACCCGATTATTAACAAATCAAGATGAAAAAGATAAAGCTTAGTTAACTGATAGCTACTGATTGTGTACACTACCATTGATACTCTCCATTCTTCCAATATTGTGACTTAATCACATGACATGTCTTTTTTCCGTTTGCCAAATATACATATAAATCTAAAAACCTCTTTCATATTTACATTAGCAGGAACTTATTAAAGTACCTTTATTGGAAATGTAAAAAAGTAAAAGTAGGAATAGAGGCGCCAATGGTGCAGGTAAATGGTGGTACAGGTATCACTAATAGCCCAGTGTACACAGGGTACTCACATTTATGGAAGGCACTCACTTGTACCTATAGAGACAGGCTGGATTTTAGCAGCAATCCAGCTAGCTGATCCAGGGTGAGCTGGCTGGTTCGTGGGTGTGTAGAGTGTTGGTACTCTAAAGTAGCATAGCAGGGCGGTACCATATATAACACTGAGAGTGGATTTATATAAAATAAATGAATTTATTTAAAACATATAAAAAGGTTTACCACTCAAAGAATATAATTGGTACATCAGGAATACATGCGACGCGTTTTCTCAGTTAAAAACTGTTTCCTCAGGCATGTTTTTACACAGATATTTACTCCTTATATAGGGCTATGCTACTAAACAACACCCACAGCCCACCCCCAACAATTGACATGACACAGACCAATCGGTGTCCCTCATTCAAAATGTTTCCACCCCTGGGGTGATATGAGCACCTAAATACTTGGAGAGGGATGTATTTACTTGTAAAATATATAGACGCCCTTGCTACTTCTTACATTTTGTATATATGTGTGTAAATATTTCGTAGTGGCATGGTATTTTAGTGGCTGATATTTGATAGTAACTAATGTTCGTCAATACTGTGTTCTAATTGGATGTCCCAGCCGTCAATCATCATGTGTTAGTCGGACCTGTGCTACTTGCTTCTGATTCGTCTGTTTAGCCGTCAATACTGTGTTCTAATTGGATGTCCCAGCCATCAATCATCCTGTATTAGTCGAACCTGTGCTACTCGCTTATGATTCGTCTATGTAGCCGTCAGTCAGAGATTCTGGTCACTTGTTGCTAGTAAGTGTAGTATCCAATGGATAGGCTAATTTCAGGCGTGTCCCCATTTTGCTGGCCCCCCAAACAGCTCCAAAACGGGAAAAAAAGACCGTTCCCAAACGGGGACGGAGAGGCAGAGGCAAAACCAAACAAAAAGAGAAATTAGAAACACTTAAAAAGGGAATATATAACCTTTCCTCACATGTCCTATCCAATGACGAGATAAGGATCTTGGGTAGGGGGCTATCCTATTGCCCGCCTAACACACATGACCTGTTCCACCTCTTTGTAGACCTCAATAAATACACGAGGAAACTAGCATTACAAAGATATTTCGCCATAAAGTCACTTAGGAAAAACAACATAGAGGGCACACCTATACTCCTAGACAGCCTACCCAATAGGAATTCATCTCCCATTATATATTGTGACCCTGAACAGCTGTCCGATGAACTATTTGACTCTGTCATCCACACCTCACTTGCACCTATGTCGACATTCAATCCACCTAAAGAAGATGTTTCATACATAGATCTTTTTCAGCATTGGTATTGGATGATTGGGAGACTATTCCCAAACATATCAGTGGCAATAAGAGAATCTGGCCAAATGAGGAGAAAGCCCTTAGACGTCTGACGGGTGACAAAAACATTGTCATCCGACAGGCCGATAAGGGTGGGGGCTCTGGTTATCCAGAATTATTCTGATTACACTGGAGAAGCAGAACGTATAATTCATGATACCAATTATTATAGGAAATTAGCCCAGGACCCTACATCAATATTTTCTAAAAAACTTGTTCAAATTTTGGAGGATGGTAGTAAAATGGGTATTCTAAGCAAGAAAGAAAAAAGATACTTAATTCCAGACCACCCTAGTATACCCTACTACTACCATCTCCCAAAGTTGCATAAAGATGCCCTTAAACCACCGGGACGTCCAATTATAGCGGGCATTAACAGCATAACTGATAGGCTAAGCGAATACGTAGACACGTTCTTGCAAAAATATGTCCAACACCTTCCTTCATTCATTAAAGACACCACAGATCTGTTACAAAAACTTGTAAATATACAGTATAAAAACAATTATATATGGCTATCCTGCGATGTAGGAGCCTTATATTCCAATATCTCGCATGAATGGGGGTTAAAAACGACCTCGATTTTTTTGAATAGAGACATATACATGCCTGATAAACAAAAAGAATATCTTATTACTTTGATAGATTTTATACTTAAACATAACTACTTTCAATTTTGGATCAGTTTTACTTACAGACTAAGGGAACGGCCATGGGCACCAGATTTGCCCCTAGCTTTGCCAATCTCTTTATGGGGATTTTCGAAGAAACTTACATCTACAATACAAAGTGGAGGGGCAATCTGGTGTTCTATGGCCGTTACATAGATGATCTATTATTCATTTTTGAAGGCTCTATTGGAGAAGCGCAAGAATTTGTAAACTTCTTAAATAACAACACTATGGGTATAGACTTCACATCCAATATACAGATACAAACAATAGAATTTTTGGATCTATTGCTTTCGTGGGGGCCCAATGGTACTGTTTGCACTTCTACTTACTTCAAGTCAGTAGACTGTAATAATTTCCTTCATTATTCCAGTAACCACTACAATAACTGGAAAATTAATATTCCTTACAGTCAATTTTGCCGCATTAGGCGTAATTGTAGTTCTATTAATATGTATGATGAACAGTCTGTTATATTGAAGGACAGATTTAGGGAAAAAGGCTATCCTAAGGGCCTAATAGAATATGGCTACAACAGAGCAAGATCCCTAGACAGAAATTTGCTATTATCCTGCAAGACAAAAAAAGGGACAGAAAACACAGGCCATCAGGGACAATCTCTATTCGTCACACAATATAATTCCAACTTTAAAGCAGTTAATAGAATTATAAAGAAACATTGGCACATTTTGCTTAGAGACCCCGTACTAAAAAAAGTGCTGGCCCCCTTACCTAAGATAGTGTATAGGAGGGCGCCAACCTTGAAACAAAAATTAGCACCTAGTAAGGTTGTTATGACAAAGAAACACTTTAAATGCAATAGAAAAGGGCCTAGAAGCTACGATCACATAAATGGGAATACTAATAACAATATTGGAACTTATAGATGTGGACACACACGGTGCCATATGTGTAAGTCCATCACACACGGAAGAGAATCCATAATATCACATACAACAGGGGAAGAACACCAGATCAGAGAACATTTGACATGTAACTCTGGGTATGTAATCTATGCACTCACTTGTGCATGTGGGGTCCAGTACATTGGACGCACCTCTAGGAAGATACGACTAAGGTGGGGGGAACACAAACGGAACATAATCAAACGTTCACCCAAACATAGTGTATCAAGGCACTATTGCATTAAAAGTAGGATAGGCAAATGCCAATTCAGCATTACACCTTTGGAGAGTATCCCCAACAGTCATCATTATAATAGATTCACGCGTCTGAGACAAAGGGAAACATACTGGATTTTTAAATTCCAAACACTCTTCCCCACAGGGCTAAATGAAGTTATAGATTCTATGGCATTTGTTTAATATTATGGTAGAGGGTTATTTTACATCTATCATAATAAAGATAGAAATAGTGTAGTACCAACAACCAGTTTTTCCACCTTGCTGTAGGGGAGATCGCCCGAGATAGGGGGTCATCTCGGTAGACTTAGAGCCCTCAGACCCACAGATTTGACACCTGAGATATTTGGTGTAGCCCCTGTTTAGATTGGATAAATGTATTATATTAATATACCTCATGACTCACAGACTGGATACGTGTGATCTGATAAATGTATTATATTAATATAATTTACACTTACAGTTTTTATGTTTCACTGACCAAACAATAGGCTCCTATTGGTGCACTATATTCATACAAAAATGATCACTGTCACTTACACATTATATAATTTTAATAGAACACTAGCATCTTCTTATGTAAGATTTAATTACACTAGCACAACCCACTATGGGTCTTTACATCACATAGATTCTAACCTGATTGTAGGCGTTTCATGAATTAAATGGTGACTATACATATATGATTATGAGGTTCACGCATCACTTATACCTCAATTACAGCCATCGGCATTCATCGATGTTATGGATGCACAAATAATGTGCCAAAAAATATTTTTACTTTGTCTTTTCTTCTTATCTTTCACACACTTATCACTTATTAAATTATCTTAACTTTAGCAAATTTATTGCGCCATTTATTTATACGATCACTGCTTAAATAACGTTGATCATTAGATTATTCACTCTATTTGTATTTATATATATTCAGATCCATTCATAGATCTAACAATATCATTTTTAGGGCACTAACCAATAGGGCTCTTTGTTGACATTACCCCGCTGACCAATAGGGCTCTTTGTTGACATTACCCGCTGACCAATAATGATCCTGTTCAATACAACAACTTGCATTAGAACCAATGGGATACACCGGTTACAAACATTACGCAGTAACCAATAAGATTCCCTCGATGGGCGCACACTGTAGTGTACTATTAAGGCCAGCAAAATGGGGACACGCCTGAAATTAGCCTATCCATTGGATACTACACTTACTAGCAACAAGTGACCAGAATCTCTGACTGACGGCTACATAGACGAATCATAAGCGAGTAGCACAGGTTCGACTAATACAGGATGATTGATGGCTGGGACATCCAATTAGAACACAGTATTGACGGCTAAACAGACGAATCAGAAGCAAGTAGCACAGGTCCGACTAACACATGATGATTGACGGCTGGGACATCCAATTAGAACACAGTATTGACGAACATTAGTTACTATCAAATATCAGCCACTAAAATACCATGCCACTACGAAATATTTACACACATATATACAAAATGTAAGAAGTAGCAAGGGCGTCTATATATTTTACAAGTAAATACATCCCTCTCCAAGTATTTAGGTGCTCATATCACCCCAGGGGTGGAAACATTTTGAATGAGGGACACCGATTGGTCTGTGTCATGTCAATTGTTGGGGGTGGGCTGTGGGTGTTGTTTAGTAGCATAGCCCTATATAAGGAGTAAATATCTGTGTAAAAACATGCCTGAGGAAACAGTTTTTAACTGAGAAACGCGTCGCATGTATTCCTGATGTACCAATTATATTCTTTGAGTGGTAAACCTTTTTATATGTTTTAAATAAATTCATTTATTTTATATAAATCCACTCTCAGTGTTATATATGGTACCGCCCTGCTATGCTACTTTAGAGTACCAACACTCTACACACCCACGAACCAGCCAGCTCACCCTGGATCAGCTAGCTGGATTGCTGCTAAAATCCAGCCTGTCTCTATAGGTACAAGTGAGTGCCTTCCATAAATGTGAGTACCCTGTGTACACTGGGCTATTAGTGATACCTGTACCACCATTTACCTGCACCATTGGCGCCTCTATTCCTACTTTTACTTTTTAGATTTCCTTCCACTGGATGCTGATAGAGAGCTGCCTCCCAGTTCAGCCAGCTGGATTGCTGTTAAAACCCAGCCTGTGTCCACCGGCACAACTGAGTGCCTTCTCATATTGTGAGTACCTAGTGTTCGCACATGTTTGTTATACCAAAAAATCTCCATTGACCTGCACCATTGGCGCCTCTTTCTTGTTGCTTTTTATTGGAAATGTACCTTATTCAAACTGATTAGACTGATTAATACCCACCAGGTAGAGCTGTTGATTACCTCTGTTTTACACGCTGAAGTGGCTTTGTATGTATGGACAGTGCATAAATGTATGTTAAATAAGTTCACAACAAATATGCTGTAAGCCACAAATTAAGGAGTGGATATAATTTACTTGAACTTAAAAGTTTGGAATACTCAAGGAGAAAATCTGTGTGACTGGTGTTAACATTAACATTAAGTGCCACCAAGTACTGTATATAAAAACTGGGGGATATTAACCCTTAAGAGCCAGTTGTCTTGAATTTGCCATCAGTTGTTAAGGGCATATTATTGGCAGAAATTCCTTGGCCTTAAAATAAGAAATTGGATTGATGTTTCAAATTAACCCCTTCTATGCTTGACATATACTTGGTCTACCTTGACCCAGTTCATTTGTTTGTTTTTTAGGAAGAATTTGAATGTTTCTGGGCTTTTCAATAAAATATTTTTTTTTCTATTTTTTTCTATATTCATTTTCTTGTTTTTCATTTTTATTTATACGAGTGCTACTATATTCAATTTTTTATGATTAAATAGATTAATGGAGTAATCTATATATTTCCAGCACCATTCATTTTTCATATATGGGAATGCAGTATTCTTAAAGTGATTGTAAAGTTTAAGGAATTAGTGCCCGGTATCTAAAAATAATCTTAAAAACAGGGGCACTTTAATTAATTAAACTTTACAAACACCCTTTTTTTTTTTAAAATACTTACCTTTGCGTTATGGAAAACAGGCGATTCTCCGTCCGCATCTCCTACTGTATTTAGCATATCAATGACGAATTTGGCTTTTTCCAATTGTTGCGTGCCCCCTTTGAGTCCAGCTCATGGGGTATACAATGATTGGAGGAAGCTGGATTTGTCATCGATATGTTAACTACAGTAGGAGATGCGGGCGGAGGATCGCTGGTCTGTTTTCCATAACGCAAAGGTAAGTATTTTTTTTTTAAAAAAAGGCTGTTTGTAAAGTTTAATGAATTAAAGTGCCCCTGTTTTTAACATTATTTTTAGATACCGGGCACTTATTTCTTAAACTTTACTATCACTTTAAGGACAAGTGGCACTCTTTTATGATGATATTTTAATATCATTAATAATAATAATAATAATAATAATAATGTTTCAGATCATTTTTAGATAGGAATCAGTAACACATATGTCAAATACATGTTCTGACTCACATCTTATGGTAGGATATGAAACAGATTATTATGCACCTGCATTAATGGATTCTTAATCACAGAACAAGTGTTAGAATTTAGCAGTATGTATTCTCTGTTGGGAGTTTTTTCCATGCTTTTTTGTAAAACTTAAGATTGCAATGTAATTCATTGCCTATAGATAGATTATTTGCACCTCAATGATCATCATTATTGAATGAAAAAAAAGTCCTCTCGATTTGCATTTTTTTCTTTACAGTGAACAAATGTCCAGTAATTTAGCTGAGCTAAAATTACCTGCATCTGTAGGGAACTTTTAGCATTTAGTATATACTGTTTTCCTCCATAGACAATATCTCAGACTCTCGCTAAAGCACTTAAAGGGACACTGAACACCTTGTAATTACAATATATTTCTGTTGACTTGCTTTAGAAAAACATATCAGCCAATTATAAAATTTTAAAAAATGTATTAACACAATGTTTGCTGCAATTGCTTTTCAGTAACTAAACTCCACCCTCCAGTGGCGTATTTAGGTTTTGTGCTTTTTCAAAATTCTGCTGCCCCCCCCAAAAAAAGCTTTAGGCCTTTTTTTCCCCTTAATATTTGTTTGGGTCAGTGTGTAAAATTCTTTTTTTTCCCCATAACAATTAACAAGGAAAATGGGCTAGCAAAACACTTGCATACAGGTGGGTTGAATTGCATGCATATCATACCATTTTCTCTCTGAGAGAAGGGAGAGAAAAGAAGGGAAGGGGAGAAAAGGGAGGGAAAGGAAAGAATGAAGGGAGGGAGAGATAGAGAAGAGAAAAGTGGGGAGGGAGAGAAGAAAAGAGGAAGAGAAAGAAGGGAGGGAGAGAAAGAAAGAAAGAAAGAAAGATAGAAGGGAGGGAGTTGAGGGAGGAAGAGAGTTGAGGGAGGAAGGGAGTTGAGGGAGGAATGGAGTTGAGTAAGGGAGGGATAAAGGGAAAGAAGAGAGAGAAGAGGAAGGGAGGGAAAAAAGAATACACTATGAAACAATCACTGCCCTTCACATGCAACAACATACAGTAATTACCAGCATTCAAGTAATGAAACTTTTTAAGTGTCCGTTTACTATTTACTCTGTGGGTTGATGAATGCAGAGAAAGCTAGGCTATTAGAGTTTATGATTAGACATCACAAGCTGATCTAAGCAGTTCACAGGCGCATCCAGTCTGTTAGTTACTAAGACCTGCAATAAGCACTGCGCTCGCAGACCCACCACAGCTGACAAGGGGAGACAGCATATTGGCACAAGGTCTTCTCCTCCAACCTCACATTGTAAGCATATCTCCGGGCAAGTTTCTCACTAAGAGCGGCTCTAAATGAATCAATGGTTTAAAGGAGCACTGCCTGTGAAGAGCGACCTTAATCAGTGCACGTGCCTTGTCTTCTCTGTAAAAGCCTGCATTTTATCACTCACTGTACTGTGTGCTGGCTTTTAGAGGGAGGATAGGGCAGATGTGCTGCCCCTCCCAAATCTGCTGCCCTAGGCACCGGCCTTGTTGGCCTAGGCCATAATACGCCCCTGGCACCCTCTAATTGCCTTATTTGGAGGAGCCAATCCGGGCTTGTTACTGGAGTAGACAAAGCTAGCCACAGTAATTATGTCAGGTAATTCAGCATTATTTTGCTCCTGCTGAGGCAAGTTAGGGCCATATATGTAGCATGGGTATCCTCAAGAGGCCTGCAGTGCACATTTCCATTTCTGAGACTTTGAGAAGACCTCAATTTTAAGAGCTGAATTACAGTAAAAAGTGGAAAAATATATAATGAAAATATATTGCAAAGTTGTTTTACCACATATAATTAAACATTTTGGGAAAGATTACAAAATATTGCTTCCACAAAAGTGATATTTGCGCTCTACTTAGTAATACCAGCAAATGTGCGCTGGTATTACAAGGTTGTATTCTCATTACACAGAAACATTTGCAATTAAGAGAGCATTCTTCTATAGGCTCTAATGGGCAGCAAATATATAAATATATATATATAATTATATACATATATATTTATGCGTTAATATGTGTATATACACATATTAACACATACATACTGTATATATGTATATAATAATATACATATACATTTACAGGGAACACACAGTTCCCATAGACAGCAATGTAAAGGCACTTTTCTAATACCCCACACCCGCCAACTTTAGGCCCTTATAACTGCTTTGTGCAGTTACTTTATTAAAAAATAAAGATACTACTATTTTTTTTTTAAATAAAGATTACTACACTGTATTTTGGGGGCAATTGGCAGACATTTTGAAAATTAACCAGATGTCTGACCTCTGATTAATTTCCTGAGCACTAACTGCTACCGCGAGCGTGCGGTAGCATTACCCAGCCACTTGTAATGGCTTGTTATTTATTGCATGCCTATAAACGGGTGTATTTGCCCATTTACGGGCGTGAGATAAATTAGCACTTCAATTATAATCTAGCCCTTTATATTACAATCCCACAGTACTAACGGTCTCTTTAATTAAAATCTAGTCCTAAAACTAATGATTATAAAGGATTCAAACTGTTTATCTCTTGCGTATTGTTCTTACTGAGATCATTTGTAATTTACAAACAAACATCTGGCTTTTTATATGCAGGATTGGTTGTTTCAGAATGCTACAGTGATAAATTACTTCATTTCTAGGCTGCACTATCCTTGTGGACAGGATTAAACTAACATACTATGGGATGATTCTCCATTGTGAAGTACACAAATGAACTAAATGAGTCCTAGCTTGATTCTTGTCCCACAGTGTTAATTACATTCACTATTGTGCTCCTGAAAGCCTCTCTTAAATATATCCAGTTGTATTGTTAATATTGAAATTGCATATCCAGGTACAATTCTCCCAGCGTTGTCACAATGAATATGTTATTTGTTTTTAGCAACATTTAATATAATGTCATTTGCAGATAATTGACTATACTGCATTTCACACAGAAAATATTAATCTAAAATAATAATTTATTTTAGATTCTCACAAAAATATTAATCTACTTATATATATATAGAGGCCGAATGATCAAATGTCTGTCGGACCTGATTCGACAGTGCGGATCAGGTCCGACAGACATCGCTGAATACGGAGAGCAATACGCTCTCTGTATTCAGCATTGCACCAGCAGCTCACAAGAGCTGCTGGTGCATCGCCGCCCCCTGCAGACTCACGGCCAATGGGCCGCCAGCAGGGAGGTGTCAATAAACCCGATTGTACTCGATTGGGTTGAATTGTGGCGATTCCTGTCCGCCTCATCAGAGCAAGCGGACAGGGTTATGAAGCAGCAGTCTTTAGACCGCTGCTTCATAACTGCTGTTTCTGGAGAGCCTGCAGGCTCGCCAGAAACACGAGGCCTCAAGCTCCATTCGGAGCTTGATAGATAGGCCCCATAATATCTATCTATCTATCTATCTATCTATCTATCTATCTATTTGTCTATCTATCTATCTATCTATCTATCTGTCTGTCCGTCCGTCTGTCTACCAAACTGTCTGTTAATCACAATCCTTTAGAGAAACTTCTGATTTAGAAAATCAACTAACTGATTTATCTACAAAAATCTTCATAGACTTTAATGGTGTTTTTCTGTTAACAGTTATTTGATAAGTGTTTCTAGAGGACTGTGATTGACTAACAAATAAATTATTTAAGCATAGCTGCAAGTGAACACGGTTGGCCTCCCTCCTCTCCCTCCTTTCTCTCCCTTCTCTCCCTCATCTGCCATTTATCTCTCCTTGACCTTCCCCTTTCTCTTCCCTCCTCTTCCTTCATATACTTTCCATGAAAATTAAAAATATGTCATGTTACACCCAAAAATGAAGTTTTATTGCAGCTCTTGTCTTTATGCCCTGATTCTGGTAAACTGACTTAATCTTTTTCAGTAAGCCGGAACATACATTTCCACTTTATCAGTTTAATGGAGCATAAAGCTGTATTATAAAAATGCATATAAGCACCTTCTTTTAGTAGAGAGTATTAATTACTGGCAAGTGATATATTTTTGCAGTATGTATTCTGTTGTTCAATCACATGGTTCCTCAGGACATGTGTAGGCTTTTCGTTTGCAGAAATATGTTTGTGATATTGCAGATGCTGGAGGAGATATCATTGGGCACAAATGAATACAAATTGTAAATGCATCTAGATAACCACATGTGAATAACATGCTCTGGAACTACATGGACAGATCCACAAAAATTCATATATTGCTACAATTCTTGGAAGCTTGGATGATTAAGGAAACATTAGATAATTGTTTTGGGTATAACAAGGGATTTGGTTTTAAATCCACAATAATTACAATTCACAGGGCCGAATAAAGCTCCTATCCATATATGAAGTTCCAGCAGGCAAGGCTTGTGTGTATGCAGGAATGTACAGAGAGTTGATAGTAAAGTGTTCTATTATTGGATAATGCAATATAGCATGAAAACTAAATCTAAAAAACTTGATTGCATCTGTATTCATTATAACATCCAATGATTTGTTTCAGCTATATAGGGATAACTACATAGAGTTAGAGAATAGAAACGTACAGGTGGCCCTCGTTTTACAACGGTTCAATTTACACCGTTTCAGAATAACAACCTTTTTTTCCAGTCATGTGACTGCTATTGAAAAGCATTGAGAAGCAGTGCATTTATTAAAATAGCCAGTAGGTGGAGCTGTCCACTTGTGTTGCAGCAAAGCCAAGCAAGCTGAAATTAATCAGTTGAACCAGACCTGAGCTACTGAGCAGATTTCAAAGGAACAAGATATTCCTGTCTATAAATCAGTCCATATTGGAATGCATAGAAAGAACTGTTTGCAGAAAAATGCAAGTAAAGTCTGTGCTGTGTGATTATTTTATTAGGTTTATAATGTTGTTTAGCAAATGTTTTTGTTCATTTAACTTAGTTTAATTATATATTCTGTGTTGTGTGATGTTTTTATTAGGTTTATAATGCTGTTTAGCATTTAAAGTCTTCATTTCAAAGCTTTAAAAATAATGTATTAGGTGTTACTTATGGCAATTTTGAAAGGAGCCTGGAACCTATCTCCCTCACTTCCCATTGACTTACATTATAAACTGGGTTTCAATTTACAACGGTTTCGATTTACAACCATTCCTCCTGGAACCTAACCCCGGTGTAAACTGAGGGCTACCTGTATATGAGAAATAAATAAATGTAATAGATATAAAGTTGATAAAATATCCCATATGTGTGTCTGAGTGTGTATAATAACACAGATATATCACTGCATATTATAATATAGTGAGATTTTGAAACAGGGGAGAACACAACCAGGGGTACATATTTTAGAAATTACCTAGTTGTTTATTTATAAATGCAGTATTGTATATATTATTTTGATTGCAATATTTGTCAGTTATGAATAATTACTCTGTGAAGAGGATTTTAATGTGCTCAGACATCACTGGCCTGGTCAATTTGTGTTTTTTTAAAAATCGCTATTCAGGAAAAAAACTTTATTAAAACAAAAACAATACAGAACACAGAATGCAGGACGATTATTGTTTTTGTGTGTGGTATGTAGCATGCAAATATATCTCAGAGAGATAATCAAACAGTTGTATTAATTGCATAATTTTGCATATGAAATGTATCTGCATTGCTTTGTACCTATATTTACATATATAATTATCACAAGCGTTTATTCAAGTATAATTGTGGAATGAAAAACTGAAAAACAAATTTTTCATTATTATAAGCTGTGTATGTTTGCGTTTGAAATTAGGGTTACCCCCCTCTTGATTTCATAATTTTAAATTGTATGAATAACGTATTGGTAAGAACTCCCAGTACTGAGACGGTCCAGACTTCATCACCTCCCTTAATAGCAACAATACGTAGCAATGAAAACTAAATTAAATGTAGCTAAACTGTCACATAATAGTCAGATATTATCACTGAATATTGTGCACAGTATAATAAAGCAACCTGAATATATGCAACAAAAAGGTGACCAAACAGTAAAGTTAAACAACCAAGTAATGGTAAAGTAAATGTTTTTAGTTAATTATGTGTAAGCTTTTTTTGCTCAAGAACAATAACGATATTACTACTTTTATTCTGGTGAGAGTGAGGGAGTGGGTATAGAAAATGGATGCCGATAAGCTGCAAATTTGCTGCTAATCTTTTTATCTAACCATGGCTTAGATTACACTGTTCCTTAACCACTTAATGACCGCACCGTGCCCTGTACTTTGCCGGTGGAAAGGGTCTTCCAGGGCTTTAACAGCACAGGTTTTGACGTCAGTGGCCTGACTGTCCTATTTTTTTTATGTCTCACTGCCTGACACATTGGGGCCTATTTATCAAGCTCTGTATGGAGCTTGATGCCCCGTGTTTCTGGCGAGCCTTCAAGCTTGCCAGAAACACAAGTTATGAAGCAGGGGTCTAAAGACCGCTGCTCCATAACCTGTCCGTCTGCTCTGAGGCGGCGGACAGACATCGACGGATCGGGTTGATTGACACATCCTGCTAGCGGCCGCGAATCTGCAGGGGGCGGTATTGCACCAGCAGTTCACAAGAACTGCTGGTGCAATGATAAATGCCGAGAGCGTATGTCCGCTTGCACGTTCTTAAATAGGCCCCATAGTGTAGTCTTTGACTCTATCAGTGAGACCTGTGCTGTTAAAGCCTATTCTTTGTGCAGAATGTTTACTTTTATATAGAAAAAACAACAAAGTAAAATAAAAAAATATATAATTTATTTATTTGTTTTACTCCCTTTTCCTGCAATGTAAATGTGAAAATTGAGAGTTTTTTTTTAAATTCCGAAAGGTACACTGCAGACCCCACAAGCCTAACCCTGCCACATATCTGCCCCTTATTCGTTACAACAGAATTGTTAAGATAATATACCACAGCGTAAGTTTTGCTAAGAAAATTATAGTGGTAAACTTTATCTATTATAGTAAAAAGCCTGGATAGGCTCCTTAAAAACAAAGTAAATAGGTGGTGAAGAGTTTGGTCATTAAAAAATCAATTGCAGCAAAGAGTTAATGTAACCAGAACGTACACTGCTAGTATGTTAATTTATTGAAATACTGCACAAATTTAAAAAGGTATTTTGTGTTTCATTTTACTCAGCAAAAGGGAAATATAAGGTCAGGGGTTTCAAAGATATTTAGAATTTTGAGATTAAATTATCTCTGAATACAAAAATGTTTCTTTTGAATAACACCCTTTCTGTTTTACTAAATACATAAATAAATAAATATTATTGTAGTTTATCTCTATCCAATAAAATCCAGACCATCTAGGTGTTGTAGTCTTTTAAATGGCCCATTTTGGTTTTCTTTTTTGCGTTGAAGATGCAATTAATGGAAACGTATACATACTTGTGTTTTTTCCCCTCACATAAGCGCTAAAAACATAATGTAAAGCAATAGTGTATTGGGTATTTTACAGAGCCAGACAGACAACTATATATAAAGAATTGCCCAAGTATTGTTGTTTAGCTTTGTTTTCATAAGATTATTTTCTCAATTAGGACAGTCACTGTATTAGAGGCTTTGATGTTTTTTGATCAACATGGAAATAACTAATGAAAATTTAGACAAGCATAATGTAGCTTTTTCTTGATAAACTACATTATACAATAATAACTTATGCATTCTACATTATACATAAAGGGATTTTTCAAAAGCAAAGTGACAAAGTGACTTTTTCTACAGCAAGGAGAAACAACTATTAAACATCCTACATGTGAAAGTATGTAAAACATGCTTGTGCCAATTTATGATTCAATGCTAGATTACAAGTGAAGCGCTAAATTATTGTGCTCGCACAAAAGAGCAAATTTGCCCATTTGTGGGAGTACAATAATTAACCAGCCACAGGGTCGGCTCCAGAACGAATGAAATGGGGGGGCATTTTTTTTTCACGAGGGGGCACGCATTTAAAAAGCATGTATGAGAGTCAAAATAAGAGCAGACCTACTGTGGCAGTCCAGGGGTTACATTTATCAGATCTCTGGCTGTGCAGGAGTTAGATTTGTTTATATTTCTGGAAGTGCAGCGGTTACATGTGTCATATCTCAAGGAGTATAGGGGTTACATTTATAAGATGTCTGGCAGTGCCGCAGCAGTTAAATTTACCAGATTTATGGCAGTGCAGGGGTTACATTTGTCATATCTCAGGAATGTCTCCCACATATGACACAGCCAGTGGACACTGTTTGCATGTGTAGCTCTAGCAATGACCCTACTAATGATCAAATAAGCTTTTACGTGACAATAAGTTTGAGTGCCAAGCAGTACATTACTTGTACAGATATTATTAATGATATTTACCAGCACACACACAGTATATACAGTATGTATATACACACAAATTATATATATATACCTACAGTATGTAGGATTAACTACTAATGAGGTGAAGGTCCGTATTCGTAACCATCTATCAACCATTGAAGCAGGAGAAGCGAGTACTCCTTTAGTCAGACACTTTGCACGTTGCCACAATACAGACATTAGTAGCTTAAGGTGGCAGGCTATAGAGAGGGTGGTATGCCCACCAAGAGGAGGTGATCGCGACAAACTGTTGCAGAAGAGGGAGATGTATTGGATATTTAAGCTTCAGACCAGAGTACCTCTGGGTCTGAATTCGGAATATGACCTAATAAATTTTTGGAAATAAATTTTTGGAATGATCTGTTGGTCCATGCATCTCCCTTTTCTGTGACACAATCCTGTGATCACGGGTATCATTTTAGTCAAAGGATTTAATTTGGTATCCTAATACTTCAAATAACATTTAAATAGACGGGACAGTTTGACTGGTTGTATTGTGTCAACTCTCCCTAGTCCCATCCTTCTAGCAATTTTTCTAGTTAGTATTCTAGCAAGCAATTTTTGTCTAACAATTTTTTCTAACACTTTTCTAGAATTAATTCTAGTAAAAGTTTTTTTCTAGCAAACGTTTTCAGCAACTTTTGCTGGCAATTTTTCTAACTTTTCTAGCAATTGTTTCTGATAATTTTTCTAACAAAATCATGCATATATAAATATACACTATTTATCTAATACAGCTATATGTAATTGTTGAGCATTAATAAAATAACGCATTATTGGGTTCATTAGCACTATAACAAGATTGATTCTGTTATTCCTTGTTTATATAAATATATAGAACTTAGTTTCCACAAGAGTGCTTAAGTTTAACTCATTATATTTATTTATTTCTGTATTCGTGTATTTGTATATATATGTATTTTTATATTCCCTTGCATATGTATTATTCTTATTTTTCATGCATAGCGTACCAAGTTTCATGCATAGTTTATACGTTAGTTTAGCGCTGTGACTTCTGCATTGATAAATATTTATAGAATAAACTAGTAACTTACAAGAATCATTACACATTTGAACTATTAAGAGGCATTAATGTTTAAAGTGTATATATGGGATTAAAAATCAACCCCATATAAAAGTGTGTATGTATATATATATATATATATATATATACACACACATACACACGGTATATATGTATATATATATATATATATATATATATATATATATATATATAAACACACAAACAATATATATATATATATATATATATATATATATATATATATATACACACAGTGTGTGTAGTGTGTGTATGTATGTATGTATGTGTGTGTGTGTATATATATATATATATATATATATATATAAAATAAAACAACCTTGGGGACGAATTGGAGATGTTTTGAAACTCATTGTTTCACTCATTGTCCCACAGCTACATTTGAAGTGTGTGTATTTGAGCACCTATAATCTGACACACATTTTACACTGATCACTGCAGATAAAGCAGGCACAATGCACACTTGTTTTGTGTGACCTGCAGTGGGGAAACCAAGGAATTCCCAATTTGCTTTTTTATCTGTGGCTGCCAGGATATAAAGCACAATAGGGAAGGGATACTACTCTCACACACACATTGGTTATACGGCTGTGTTTTCACAAAATTACTTCTGCCTTCCCTCTCACTGACTGTTAGCTTCTCCCAGCACTTCCTGCAGAGGTCTGATGATGTCATCATCTCACTTCAGCTCCGTAGTAAGTGGGCTAGCAGGAGGAGGGGCATTGCAAGCCCTAGGTTAACTGTGAGAGCACCAGCAGGGAAATGCAACTTTATTTGTTATCTGGTTGTAAATAGAGGAGAGTAAAGAGATTAGCTGGGCCCTCCAGTGGCGGATCTCCAGGGTCCAGTGGCTGCAAATGGTTGATGCCACATTTGGGACCCTGGACGTTCCTTCACTTTTAAAATGTAAAAAAATTTTTTTTTTTTTAAAAAAAAATCACTTATTTTGCCCTGGGGGGCACAGCATTCCATTTGGGGGGGATAGCCCCCCAATGCCCCCCCTTAGAGCCGACCCTGACCAGCCATTACAAGGGGCTGATTCTTGGTACCGCAGGCTCGCGGTAGCAATTAGCGCTTATAAAATTCTCCAAAGATCAGATCTCTGGTTAATTTTATAAATCTGCCCCAAATGCCCCTAAAATACTGGCAGCATCTTTATTTTTTAATGAAATTACTGCACAAGGCAGTGCTTTGGGTTTAAAGTTGGTGGGAGTATATATTTGATTGCTGTTATTGCTGCACTACTTACCCCCTTCGGTGGTGCTGAAGTTCTGATGCCATCTGTGACGGCATTAGAACGAGGCTCCTATAGGAGCCTATGGGAGTGCGCTCTCATGAGCAATGCTTCCTAGCAATATGAACTTGCGGCTAACTTGCGGCTAACTTGTAATACCAGTGAACATTATTGTGCGCTGGTATTACAAAGTGGAGCGCTAATATCACTTTTGTAATCTAGCCCATAGTGTTATATTAAATATAATAAATGTCCATTATATGCCACTTAAGTTAAAAAAGATGTTTAAACCAAGTGCTATGGAGTAGTGCAAATGTATCTAGAGTGAAGAATCTTGCTTGACTATCTGACAGTTTGATAGAAGAATCTGGATGAGTCAGATACCTGAAGAATGCTACCTACCAGAATGCCTAGAAGAGGAGGGATAATGGTCATGGGCTGTTCGGGGGTTTGGGTAGGCCACTTAATTCCAGTAAAGGGTGATGTTAATGCTACAGGACACAAAGACATTCTAGATAATTGGGTGCTTCTAACTTTGTGGCAACAAATCTCTAGAGCACTGGTTTTCAAACCTGTCCTCAGGCCTCCCTAATAGGTCAGATTTTTAGGATATCTGAACTAGAGCGCAGGAAAATAATCAGCTAATTAGTAAACATTGTTATTTTACCTGCTCTCACCCAAGGTAATCCTGGTTATTACAAAATACATAAGAATATTTTAAAATTTTATACATGAACTGTTTTACTTAGTGTTGTGTAATTATTGCTTTTCTGTGCTTCTAGCTGTTCTGTTTGATGTGCGAGATATAATGTATTGGGTACCTCACACAACTATAGATGTTAATGTCTGGAATGCCTGCTAACAAAATGACTGGAAAAGATAAATGAAGTGTGTTCAATGAATTTTGAGCATGAGTTTGCCTTTACAACAAGGCCCATCAGCATCCTCGGGAGCATCTATGAACCGATTCCCCTGAGTAATAAGCTCTCCAGATTCATAATTATATTGCTACCAACTTAATTTCACATTCAGTGGTTTAGTCACATTTACCCTACTCTGTAATCAACCTTTTTGTTTCTTCATATAGGGCTAGATTACAAGTGGAGCGCTATTTATCGCTCCCGATTGTGGGTTAACTGCTCACGACTTCGGCTTTTTGCACACGTCGGGTAGCGCGCATAATACAATTTGAAACTAAAAAGCATTTACTTGCGCATTAATCCGATGTGCGCAAAAAGCTATATGCTAACATATTCCCCCATAGCCTTCATAACCTGATATGAATTATTAATATTTCACATTTTAATATTCTTCACATAGAAGAATATGTTCTATTTATTCATAAATAAATATTTCTATATATATATGATTTTTTGAAATAAAATATATATCTATATTAAGCTGGTTGTTCGTTCCTGTGAGTGTGCTTCTCTCTGTGTGTATTTAGTCTCCCTATGGATAAAAGGGTAAACCAGACGTGGACTCCTTGTTAAGTGTGCTTAGAGGAATATGGCTACACCTCACTGACGAGGCCCAATGAAGGCCGAAATGATCGTCTGGGGTTGCTGTGTTCCTTGTTCAGAGAGGAATTGCCTGGTATTTCGGTGCTGGACTGACCGTGATATGCGGGATCAGACTGATATGCAACAGGAAAGTTCTACTCTGTGAAAAGCATTACTGGGCTAAAAGAAGCTGCACTCAGGTGGTAAATCGCCATAGAACAGGCTAATAATTGTATTGAGCCAGTTGTTCGTTCCTGTGAGTGTGCTTCTCTCTGTGTGTATTTAGTCTCCCTATGGGAAAAAGGGGAAACCAGACGTGGACTCCTTGTTAAAGGGACAGTTCATCCAAAAACTTTCTCCCCTTTAAATTATTCCCAATGATCCTTTTTACCTGCTAGAGTGTATTAAATTGGTTGCAAGTAGCTCCTTTACTCATATTTCAGCATTTGAAATAGCTGATTTAGCTTGTGGTTTCCCTCAGGCTCGTATTTCTTTTATAGCCAACCCTTGGAGGTGCCCAATTAGAGAGTGGTAAGTTGGGATCACTTTGCATAATGTGCCAATGGTGTCGAAGGCTTGTCCCAATCGTCCTTAGATCAGGTGTATATTTAGTGACGAATGTCATCCGTGAAATGTTGTCATCATTATCTTTGTTTGAGTTCCCCAAGTTTGCTGCTGTGCATTTTTCTTTTGCTTGTTTGATGCACTTTGAGTTATATCCTCTATCAAGGAATTTAGTCATCATTGTTTCCAATTGTTGAGCTTGATTATAGTCGTTGCTATTATTCCTAATAACTCTTGTCATCTGGGCTTGAGGAATTGCTTGTAGTAGTGCTGTAGGGTGGCAACTAGTCGCATGGAGCAATGCATTTCTATCAGTCGGTTTCCGGAATAACGTACTACCAAGCTTATTGCCTGCTTTGAAGATCCTTAAATCCAAAAAATCCACTGATTCAGTACTGTGTACGATCTTGAGCTTTACCGGAGTCTGTAGTTGGTTCAAGGTATTGAACCATTCCTTAAGATCCTGTTCCGAACCTGTCCAAATTAGGAACAGGTCATCTATGTACCTTTTGTACGAGCCTGAGGGATCTTGTCATGAAGACAGACCCGAGCCATTGTTATCAACCACATACTTGGCTACAACCTAAAAAATTGGGATGCTATCGATGTATTGGATGCACCACGTGTAATTCTATGCTTCCAGGTGCCACATTCAGTCATCCCCACAAAAAGAAGAAGTTTACGATAAGACATCGCCTAACATGCACTACTGAGTTTGTTATCTACCTATTGAGTTGCAGTTGTGCAAAATTCTATGTGGGTAAGACATCAAATGACACCCGGACCCGGATGGCGAATCATCGCTCGGCCATTAGAGCAGCCATTAAGGATCAAAGGAGTGACCAACCGGTCGCTAGGCATTTTCTGGAGGCTGGACATAACCCCACTGATCTACGGTTTGTTCTTATTGACCACGTCCCCCCTCTGAAAAGGGGTGGTGACAGGAACAGAATCCTCCTTCAAATTGAAGCCAAATGGACATATCGGCTTAATACTATACAACCACATGGACTTAATTCTATGCTAGATTGGCATTGCTTTCTCTAAAGATGATCCACCTTCTGTCAAATCAGTATTGATTCTTTAATGAGTAGTCCAGTGATCCCTTCTATATGAGAGTCCATGAGTCATTGACGCTTAGCAGATACTTATATTTATCCTTTATTTATTTAGATTTATTTGTATTGCTCGATTTATTTGGTTTATGAATTTTTTTCATGATTTGTTTATGAGTTTTTTCATGATTTGTTTATGAATTTTTTATCCTTTTTTTATGAATGCTCTTTATGTATTTTGCCTATGAATGTTTCCCATTTTTCTATGTATGCCTTTTATGATTTTTCTCGTACATGTTTTTTCTATATATTGGTTTCATGTATGCATCTGATGATTTTTTTTCAATGTATGCTATATGGCTTTTATAATTGTTGTGTCCGATAGGGGTTGTCATTTATTCATGGTATTGATCACAGATGCCCGGTATTTGTTACACTCGCAAGCAGTATGGGCGTGTCTCTAAGATGACAGCAATTGTTGTGTTTTCATTGGGTCTGCGGCATGACGTATTATGTGTCGCTTCTGGGAGACAGACCGATAGTGCTGCCCTGATTTACACGCTGTGTGCATAGCGGCTGTTAAAATTTACATCAAAAGAGGTATGCACCTACTAGTTTATACTTATGTCTAGCTATATCAGCATGTACTGTTACACATTCCCCTGTCGTTGAAATAAGCGCATATATATGTCATTATATAGATGGTCTTGCGGGTTGCGCAGTGTATCCTATGTTTAACATCTAGTATCCCATGTAGGTCTTGTGTAAAATTTGATTTACTGTAATTGAGTGGTTTTTTAAAACTGAAATATGCATTATGTGTGTATAATCGTATTTAGGAGAATTGTTATGATACTTTTCATGTTCTCTTGCCTGTCTATTGGGTGAGTGATGTGGGTGTATATTGTTTGTATGGTTGCTATGACAACCTTTGGCGTTTTTTTTTCAGTGTTTGGGGGTGGGTCTTATGTTTCATTGGTGTTTGCTTGTATAAATGAATGCATTCTTCATGTGTTCGCACTCTGAGGAAGGGGATTCGGTCCCCGAAACGTCACAAATAAAACGTTATATGTAAAGGACCAGAGAGTGCGGCCTTTCATTCATTATTGTATTCAACCCTTGCATGCACCCTGGCGGATTGTCTTTGGAAGTGAGAGTGCTCTCCAGCTGCTCATATCTATATATATATATGTATAATGGTATTTTGGTAATATACATAGGAATATCTATTTAAAAATACATAGAACATATTCCCCTATGTGAAAAACATTGGAATGTAAAATATTTGTACTAAATACATAGTTAAACACTATAAATAGTATGAATATTGCATAAATATTATTTTACATTTTTTCATCTACTTGACTGCAAAAAGCTCCAATGTAAATATATGTATACATATGTGTTTATGTGTTTATATGTCTATATATGTCTGTAAATACATATGTACATACACACACACACATATATATAGAACTGAGTTGCTTCAATATAAACACAACAAGCCAAAGACTAAAAAGAATGAAAATAATAAGATTAAATTCATAACTACCTTTAGTGTAGAATATAATAAAATATGTACAATCATTAAAGACTCTCTTCCTATTCTGTATTCAGACCCTACCATCAGAGAGATTTTAAAGTCTGGATGTGACTTCATTTCTAAAAGAGCTAAGACTCTATCTAATCATTTATCCCCCTCTGACATCAAACCCAAGATAAATAGATGCTGGCTTAAACAAAGACAGGGATGCTTTAAGTGCAGACGACACATCTGCAAAACTTGTAACTTTATACATGAAGGCGATAAATTTGTTTCAAGCACAACTAACACAGAGTATGACATTAGATACTTCATTAACTGTGCAACTACGCACGTAATCTATCTTCTCACATGTGATATTTGTAAGATCCAATATACAGGAAAAACCAAGAGATCCCTCAAAGACAGATTCCTGCAACATCTTAGGTCAGTTGAAGATAAAGATAGTGACACTCCCATATCAAGACACTTTAAACTAATTCACAACTCAGATGTATCATCGTTAAGAATACAGGGTATTGACCATATTACCAAGTGGAGAAGAGGTGGAAATAGAGAGTCATTACTCAATAAAAAGGAAATTTATTGGATGTTTAAATTACAGACTAGTGAACCAGAAGGGTTAAACATTAGACGTGACCTAGATGTATTTATCTAATATATGTCTATTTATAGTCTGATCAAATAACTTATATGTCATAGTAATGGCAAGACACCTATATTTCTCGTTGGCATTGTGATCTTTTTTTCTTTTCTTTTTTTCTTCTTTTTTGTTACATAAACAATACATATATTAAGTATAGATCTACATGAAAAATGTGTTTGGATCCATTCAATTGTAATAGTCGGTATCCTAATATTTTATTAGTATGGCAATTTCAGGAAATTTTAGTTCACATTATATATAGCAATTCTTAGAATCAATGGTCAGATTATTTCCTGTCATGTATTCCCAATATTATCCCTTTGTATTCTTTTTATGCTTATTCTCAGCTACCGGTAGAATAATTAAAGTACCCTGTCTTGTGGATATAGGTATTCAATCAGGTTTCAAGTATGTAAATTTTTGGCAATTAGCTTAGGCATAAATAGGTGAGTGAGCTGATCCTCAGGTAAGCAGTGATCAAGTGCGCAAACGCACGAAACATGTCTGCGTGAGGATCAGCTCATCAACCTGATTGTTGGAGTCACTGCTGGCTCTTTGCTGGACAACACTATTTTGTCCTTCTTTTAAGTCATTTTTGGTATAAAAGTTGTTTTTACTTTTTACAACGTGCCTGGAGTGCCTTTCTTTCTTCAAGAATATTACAAGCTTGAGCGCAACTTCTTTCCTTGGATCAGTGTACTCGGCTTCGCCTGTGGCGTGTGTGGCAGACACGCCTGAAGTTTGCAGCCTATCGCTTGGATTCATTTAGGGGGTGTGTCCCCCGCCCACTCTCCTGTGTGCCGGGTCGTCCATTTTCACTGAACGCTCAGGAGGAGCGCACCTAACAGTGACTATCCTGGAACTGTATATATATATAAATACACATATGCATACATATACATATTTAAATATGTATATGTATGTATCTCTATGTTAAAGCCCTTTACAGGCCATTTTTTCTAACACCTGAAACCTCATATCTTTTACCCCTTATAACTTTTTTATGCAATTTTTTGTAATAATTTTTATTAGACATTGTAGTTATGAGTGTAACTGTACCTTCAAATGTATTTGTGATGTGGTTTGTACAACATTTTGTCTTGTTTAACAGTTTACCAGGTCTGAGGTTGCGCTATCCTGATGCACTTTAAATTAAATTACCCTCAAGCGAACGCGTTTACAATCAACTCGTAATACCACGCTACTTCTGACATGCAAAGCGTGCCATTCATAATCTAGCCTTTAGAGGGAACATTGCTTGCAGAGTACACTCAGTATGTAGGAGTTGCTCATTGCCACACACAAGGAAGGAGACTACACTAACCGTTAGTGATTAGCAATGGCTACAAAAAATGAATTTACTTATTTTCATTAATAATTCCCTCACTTGTTTGGTATATATATATTTTTTTAAAATATTTTTATTGAGGTATATTTAAAGGCATACATAAATCATAAAAATAAGTTTTTGCATCACATGTCACACACAGTAAGGCTTCAATGTTACAGGAATGGTGAAATAAACATAAAAGAAACATAATAACAATAATTTACACACCATGTGACCATTGTATATATGGGATGCCAATTATTTAGAAACCTTCTACATGACACCCTAGGCCACTCTCGGACCATCATAAATAATAGAAAACACTAAGGTGGAAGAAGGCAATTATGAACAAAGGACACCACTTTCGGATCTCATTAGTAAACCTCGATTTTATAGGGTTTTATAACGTGCTTATATAGATTGAGTGTATATTAAAAGAGAACAGTGAAGGTGCGGCATAGACTAGAGAAGCCGCATAGTTAGCCCTCCTAGACTAGGAGGTTTATTATGGAGGGGGGGGGGGAGGTGGTTGTTTAGATGCTATAGGTAGATTGCATGCTTGGCCGGCGCTGTGTTTAGCCTCAATAACTAAGCCAATAGATCTGACGCTATCCATATAGCGTATGTAAAGTAGTATCAGTGTGAGGACCATAGATAGTGGCATTAGCGTGAGGCCAGCCTGCACTAAAAGCATATCTCATATTGTAAAGTAAAGTAAGGACTAACGATATCAGGAATAAACTATGTGTTGACAGCTGACAACTTAATGATTACAATAGGAACATCAAATAAATGCTAGGATAATGAGAATATTAGTGTGGGTCCAGCCCACTCCATTAACATGGCAAATATTATGCTGCAATACTATACAACACCCCATATCGGTAGTAACCACATCATCATGCTATTATGCAGTGGGGGGGAGATGTATGATTAAGTGTAGTAGGTAACACAAAGTGTGACCATGTAAAGTGACGGAACTGAATGTAAGGACTCGTGGGCATGCAATTACTAAGGGAGGCGTAGAGGTAAGCTAAATACATATGGTTTACAGTTAAAGTTATATCCAACACAATGGCATGTACTGTGAGAAGGAACATAGCTATTCGCAACCACCTTAAACCTACAAAAAATATTAGTATTAAGTGTGTTGCAATAGTCTGCAGTAACAGCTAGTTAGAGCTATACAAATAGGTCCCCTCCAACCACACAAACACTAAATGGGCATTATTTAAACAATATTAATAGCATATTGTGGGGCATAAATAATATCTGAGAGTTAAAATCATACCCAGTCACGAAGCATAAAGCAATATTAACACCAATGCCACTAGCCATAATACCGTTGAATTAAAATTGGTAGGGTACAGGATCTGTGGTCATATTACTAATTGAAACCATTGAAGTCTATATGGATTAAAGAAACCCAATTACAAATATATCTATAATAAGCCAAATGTAGGTTTATATTCCACTTTTTTTTAGGCGGGTAAACCTGATCACTCGGGCACAGGCCCTATGCCCAAGGACAGGTTCCTCTGCTATATTGAAAAGCAAGCAAGTCCTAGTGGCAAGCTTTTCCAAGTCTGAAGTCTATAAGCATAGTATTGGGAGCTATAATTATAAATTAATATATCTCATGAGCCTAATATGATTGCCAACAGTCCTGCCCAAGGATCCTAACTACAATAATGAGCTATTGGGCTAAGACAAGGCAATATCTATACTGTACCCATTTACATTTAGTTTAGTGATGTCTAGCGGGAAGTGGGAGACCTAGGATAATGAGATAAAGCAGCTATGGAGTACCTCTTAACCAAGCCTACAAATAGTACACAATCTGAGCTTACTGGAAGGGGGTAGCAACTATTACTTGTGAGAAATAACAGTATAGCATTACATAACAACAAACCTTAACATTCATGCAATATTAACTGAGCTCATTTGCATATGCATACTCAGCTGACCAATAAGTTTTAATGGCAGGGAACCCACGTTTAAGATCAAACTAGGTTGCTACAGTCATAACTTTAAACAAGCATTAACTTTGAAATAATAAATATATCATAAAAAACTGTCATATAAACCTGTTGTATTAAACATAACCGTGCAGTATTAAAGAAGTTAGCGTGTCCATATCCCGGGATAGGTTTCCATAGGAATCAAAACGTAGTAGGTTGGCAAAAAGAAACTGTCCTCAGTGAAGTTGTCGGGTTTAACCCATTCCGGCATATTATATGGGCAATGAGACGAGTCTGAGAACTTGGAACTTGGAACAGGAGTCTAAGCATATAAGTATCTTATAACCATAGGATAGAGCTGGATACCTCAAATTGTTTCGAGTCCATATACAGAGTCCCAGAACCTGCAAGCGTGTCTCCTATTATGGGCACTGGGTCTATGTCCAGACTAGCCAATCCCCTTTCTGAGACCATGAGGAGCTCGCCACATCCGCCATAGAAACTTCAACAACGGCCAACAATCATCACCGGCGACCGGGTCCCAAAGGACTCAGCACATTCGTGTCGCACATATTCTAGGTCCTTCTAGCCATGGATCAATAGCGCGGCCTGTGTCATGTACCATAGAGAGATGTCGGCAGATTAACTGGTAGACGGCAGCCATGCGTGAGCCTCTCGCCCAAAGCCATCTTCTAATGCGGTGGAGAGTATCTGTCAGCGGTACCTCTTCTACGCCCTTACAGAGCGCATCTAGTTGTGGGTCCTGTAATGTAGAAGCGGAGCCCAGTTCTCTACCAGCATCTCGCCCTTCAATCTCCTTCTTACCATGGTGCAATGAGAGATATCCTGGTGTTAGGATTAAAGATGGCGACTGCCGTGGGCCAATCGCATCTACCGCGCACTTATCCTTGCAAGCAGTTAGAGCAACCGAAGCAGTGGTATGAACAATAAGAGGTCTAAAAGCCTCAGCCACTGCCTCTAAAAGAGCTTCATTGTGCCGGTCTAGTAAATACTTTAGCTGAATTAGAAGGAGCACGGTCATGTTTTCATATACTCGGTATCTCCATCCCACGAAAAAACAGCCTTCTCCCCACTTGTTTGGTATATTTAACCATTTAAAAAAACAAACAAAGAAATTGTCCTAGATAATGATGTTTTTTTAGGGACATAAAGCTGCAATAATAAAATTCTCTAATGCATTGGAACATTGGAATGCTTAGCCTACTAGAAGCTGCATTTGTGTGTAGCTGTGTTCAGAGTAATGCATTACTGTTCCTTTAACACAATTAGCATATCTGGTTGCCATGCATACTGGTGTATGTACAATAATACAAAGGGTTGAGGGCAGTAAATATTATACCAAAATGTACACATTACATTTTGCTTTTTCTTAATGCTCTATTCCATAAAGTCAGTTTATTTGGTGACCACCATGTCATTTTAAAGCACATACATATAGTAATAAAAATGTCAGCACAAGGGCTACTTGTGCATAATGCATTTAGATTGCCTCAATTTCCTAATGTAACAAAACGTAATTGACTTGTTACTAGGGAGAGAGCATGACCTGTGGCCCAATTTTAACAACATGTAAAGACAGGAAGCTAATTGCTCATATACTAACAGATGCATTAATCTGATATCTGAACAGATAGGTGAATGGTCAATGTTTTTCTACTATTCTTTGATTGTACAGGTGCTAAGTGTGAATCATTTAAAGGAATCTAATATCATAATTAATTTTGATGATTTGTTATTTGCTATGTTATTATTTGCACTTTAAACCCATTCCATTTTCTGTGAATCTGAAGTGAACTGTTTGATTATGTATTTAAAAAGATAATAAGGTTGAATTACTTTGCTAACCAAGCTCATGATAAAGAACAAAATAATATTACTAAAAATAGAGTTTTAAGAATAATGCAATAAATAAAACATTTTCTATTATATCATCTTTAGTTTAGAACTCTGCTATGTTGTTATAACATTTTTTTTTCAAGATAAATGGCACATACATTTCTCACATGAGACTTTCCAAGATGGAGAAGCTGGTGGCTTAATCAGTTCCTTCTGGTGAGCAAACTTTCAGGAATGCTGCTAGCTTGAGACGGGTCTGTTCGCAGTGTCTGTCGTTCAAAAGGAAAAATCTAGGAAAATACAAAGACAGCGCATCTCCAACTCAAGCGTTTAATAAAAACACAAAAAATCGCTTCTCATAGCACACAGTGAATAAAACTCACGTGAAATCACACTTAAATCATAGGATACATGCTGAAGGAAACGTGAAATCACACTTAAATCATAGGATACATGCTGAAGGAAACGTGAAATAACACTTAAATCATAGGATACATGCTGAAGGAAACGTGAAATCACACTTAAATCATAGGATACATGCTGAAGGAAACGTGAAATCACACTTAAATCATAGGATACATGCTGAAGGAAACGTGAAATCACACTTAAATCATAGGATACATGCTGAAGGAAACGTGAAATCACACTTAAATCATAGGATACATGCTGAAGGAAACGTGAAATCACACTTAAATCATAGGATACATGCTGAAGGAAACGTGAAATCACACTTAAATCATAGGATACATGCTGAAGGAAACGTGAAATCACACTTAAATCATAGGATACATGCTGAAGGAAACGTGAAATCACACTTAAATCATAGGATACATGCTGAAGGAAACGTGAAATCACACTTAAATCATAGGATACATGCTGAAGGAAACGTGAAATCACACTTAAATCATAGGATACATGCTGAAGGAAACGTGAAATCACACTTAAATCATAGGATACATGCTGAAGGAAACGTGAAATCACACTTAAATCATGGGATACATGCTGAAGGAAACGTGAAATCACACTTAAATCATAGGATACATGCTGAAGGAAACGTGAAATCACACTTAAATCATAGGATACATGCTGAAGGAAACGTGAAATCACACTTAAATCATAGGATACATGCTGAAGGAAATGCCCAAACTCCCGGCTGATAGCTGAAACACTTTGCAGTCCGTCTCCGTATTGTGTCTGGGAGTTTTCCTGTGTTGTGCGTTCAGTGTTGAGTTCTAGCAAGTCCAGTCACATGGGTATGTTTAGCAAATGACGTCCAGTGTTGCAGAGCCTCTATGTGATTCATCTGCCTACTGGGGCAGACTTTCTCAAGAAGACTTTTTTCATATTTCGTTTTTCGTATTTCATATTTCACAGATTTGTATTCTCTGGGGGGTAGTTATCAAGCCGTCTACTTTTCTGGCTTCGCCGGCCCAATACGTCCGCCTAAGCTCGCCTACCTTCGCCGCCGCGGACCTTGAATACGTTCGCCTAAGTTATCAAATAAAGCTGTCAAAAAGCCGCGGGGCGATGAGCAGCGGACTGTGACAGTTATCACTCATCCGATCTCGCTGCCCTTCGGCTTTTTCCCAGCTTTATTGCTAGCCTGTCACTAAGCACTCACACTAAACTGCACTGTTCTGCCCCCTATACCGGCGCCCCCGGAGCCCCCCGCAACTAAATAAAGTTACTAACCCCTAAACCGCCGCTCCTAGACCCTGCCGCAACTCTTATAAATGTATTAACCCCTAAACCGCCGCTCCCGGACACCGCTGCCACCTACATTATACCTAGTAACCCCTATCCTGCCCCCCCTATACCGTCGCCCTCTATTATAAAATTATTAACCCCTATCCTGCTGATCCCGCACCTCTCCGTAACTAAATAAATAGTTTAACCCCTAAACCGCCGCTCCATGAACCCGCCGCAACCTATAATAAATTTATTAACCCCTATCCTGCCCCCCACTACGCCGCCGCCACTGTAATAAAATGATTAACCCCTAAACCTAAGTCTAACCCTAACCATAACGCCCCCCTAACTTAAATATTAATTAAATAAATCTAAATAAATTAACTCTTATTAACTAAATGAATCCTATTTAAAACTAAATACTTACCTTTAAAATAAACCCTAATATAGCTACAATATAAATAATAATTATATTCTAGCTATCTTAGGATTTATTTTTATTTTACAGGTACCTTTCAATTTATTTTAACCATGTACAATAACTATTAAATAGTTATTAACTATTTAATAGCTTACCTAGCTAAAATAAAGAGAAATGTACCTGTGAAATAAATCCTAACCTAAGTTACAATTACACCTAACACTACACTATACTTTAATAAATTATTCCTATTTAAAAATAAATACTTACCTGTAAAATAAACCCTAAGATAGCTACAATGTAATTAATACTTATATTATAGCTATTTTTGGATTTATATTTATTTTACAGGTAACTTTGTATTTATTTTAGCTAGTTAGAATAGTTATTAAATAGTTATTAACTATTTAATAACTACCTAGCTAAAAGAAATACAAAATTACCTGTAAAATAATTCCTAACTTAAGTTACAATTAAACCTAATACTACACTATCATTAAATTAACTAAATAAACTACCTACAAAGAACTACAATGAAATACAATTACATAAACTAACTAAAGTACAAAAAATAAAAAAAGCTAAGTTACAAAAAATAAAAAATTAAGTTACAAACATGTTAAAAATATTACAACAATTTTAAGCTACTTACACCTAATCTAAGCCCCCTAATAAAATAACAAACCCCCCCAAAATAAAAAAAATCCCTACCCTATTCTAAATTACATAAATTTCAATGCTCTTTTACCTTACCAGCCCTTAAAAGGGCCATTTGTGGGGGCATGCCCCAAAAAGTTCAGCTCTTTTGCCTGTAAAATAAAAATACAACCCCCCCCCCAACATTAAAACCCACCACCCACATACCCCTAATCTAACCCAAACCCCCCTTACAAAAACCTAACACTAATCCCCTGAAGATCATCCTACCTTGAGTCGTCTTCACTCAGCCGAGCCACCGATGGAACTGAAGAGGGCATCCGGAACGGAAGAAGTTAATCCTCCAAGCGGCGCTGAAGAAATCTTCCATCCGATGAAGTCATCATCCAGGCGGCGCTGAAGAAGTCTTCGATCCGGCCGATGTCATCTTCAAAGAGGCGCTGAAGAGGTCTTCTATCCGGGCGAAGTCATCTTCCAAGCCGGGTCTTGAATCTTCCTTCCGCCGACGCGGAACCACCTTCTTCACCGACGGACTACGACGAATGACGGCTCCTTTAAGGGACGTCATCCAAGATGGCGTCCCCTCAATTCCGATTGGCTGATAGGATTCTATCAGCCAATCGGAATTAAGGTAGGAAAATCTGATTGGCTGATGGAATCAGCCAATCAGATTCAAGTTCAATCCGATTGGCTGATCCAATCAGCCAATCAGATTGAGCTTGCATTCTATTGGCTGATCGGAACAGCCAATAGAATGCGAGCTCAATCTGATTGGCTGATTGGATCAGCCAATCGGATTGAACTTGAATCTGATTGGCTGATTCCATCAGCCAATCAGATTTTCCTACCTTAATTCCGATTGGCTGATAGAATCCTATCAGCCAATCGGAATTGAGGGGACGCCATCTTGGATGACGTCCCTTAAAGGAGCCGTCATTCGTCGTAGTCCGTCGGTGAAGAAGGTGGTTCCGCGTCGGCGGAAGGAAGATTCAAGACCCGGCTTGGAAGATGACTTCGCCCGGATAGAAGACCTCTTCAGCGCCTCTTTGAAGATGACATCGGCCGGATCGAAGACTTCTTCAGCGCCGCCTGGATGATGACTTCATCGGATGGAAGATTTCTTCAGCGCCGCTTGGAGGATTAACTTCTTCCGTTCCGGATGCCCTCTTCAGTTCCATCGGTGGCTCGGCTGAGTGAAGACGACTCAAGGTAGGATGATCTTCAGGGGATTAGTGTTAGGTTTTTGTAAGGGGGGTTTGGGTTAGATTAGGGGTATGTGGGTGGTGGGTTTTAATGTTGGGGGGGGGGTTGTATTTTTATTTTACAGGCAAAAGAGCTGAACTTTTTGGGGCATGCCCCCACAAATGGCCCTTTTAAGGGCTGGTAAGGTAAAAGAGCATTGAAATTTATGTAATTTAGAATAGGGTAGGGATTTTTTTTATTTTGGGGGGGTTTGTTATTTTATTAGGGGGCTTAGATTAGGTGTAAGTAGCTTAAAATTGTTGTAATATTTTTAACATGTTTGTAACGTAATTTTTTATTTTTTGTAACTTAGCTTTTTTTATTTTTTGTACTTTAGTTAGTTTATGTAATTGTATTTCATTGTAGTTCTTTGTAGGTAGTTTATTTAGTTAATTTAATGATAGTGTAGTATTAGGTTTAATTGTAACTTAAGTTAGGAATTATTTTACAGGTAATTTTGTATTTCTTTTAGCTAGGTAGTTATTAAATAGTTAATAACTATTTAATAACTATTCTAACTAGCTAAAATAAATACAAAGTTACCTGTAAAATAAATATAAATCCAAAAATAGCTATAATATAAGTATTAATTACATTGTAGCTATCTTAGGGTTTATTTTACAGGTAAGTATTTATTTTTAAATAGGAATAATTTATTAAAGTATAGTGTAGTGTTAGGTGTAATTGTAACTTAGGTTAGGATTTATTTCACAGGTACATTTCTCTTTATTTTAGCTAGGTAAGCTATTAAATAGTTAATAACTATTTAATAGTTATTGTACATGGTTAAAATAAATTGAAAGGTACCTGTAAAATAAAAATAAATCCTAAAATAGCTAGAATATAATTATTATTTATATTGTAGCTATATTAGGGTTTATTTTAAAGGTAAGTATTTAGTTTTAAATAGGATTCATTTAGTTAATAAGAGTTAATTTATTTAGATTTATTTAATTAATATTTAAGTTAGGGGGCGTTAGGGTTAGGTTTAGGGGTTAATCATTTTATTACAGTGGCGGCGGCGTAGTGGGGGGCAGGATAGGGGTTAATAAATTTATTATAGGTGGCGATGGTGTAGGGGGGGCAGATTAGGGGTTAATAAATGTATTATAGGTGGCGACGGTGTAGGGGGGGCAGGATAGGGGTTAATACATTTAATATAGGTTGCGGCGGGTTCAGGGAGCGGCAGGTTAGGGGTTAATACATTTATTATAGTTGCGGTGGGCTCCGGGAGCGGCGGTTTAGGGGTTAATATGTATAGAGTAGCTTGCGGTGGGCTCCGGGAGCGGCGGTTTAGGGGGTAATAACTTTATTTAGTTGCGGCGTTGTAGGGGGGACAGATTAGTGGTGTTTAGACTCGGGGTACATGTTAGGGTGTTAGGTGTAGACAGCTCCCATAGAAATCAATGGGATGTCTGTCAGCAGCGAACTTGTACTTTCGCTATGGTCAGACTCCCATTGATTCCTATGGGATCCGCCGCCTCCAGGGGTGGCGGATTGAAAACCAGGTACGCTGGGCCGTAAAAGTGCCGAGCGTACCTGCTAGTTTTTTGATAGCTAGCAAAAGTAGTGAGAATGTGCCGCACTTGTGTGCGGAACATCTGGAGTGACGTAAGAATCGATCTGTGTCGGACTGAGTCCGGCGGATCGAAGCTTACGTCACAAAATTCTACTTTTGCCTGTCTCGAGCCTTTGATAACTAAGGCGTATCAGCCTCGCCACAAATACGCTGCGGAATACGCAGCGTATTTGAGGTTGACGGCTTGATAACTAGGCCCCTCTGTGTGCTATGAGACGCAATTTTCGGTGTTTTTATTAAACGCTTGAGTTGGAGATGCGCTGTCTTTGTAATTTCCTAGATTTTCCCAGAATACATGTTTCTGCTGTGTCACTGGGATGAATGGGCTACTATCATTTTGTCTGCTCGAGCTAACATCACTTAAGGATCCTGGTACACTGAGCAGGCTATTCTACAGACCCTGTCCACTGGAGAAGTGCAGAAGATTGCTGGAGTCTCCATGCTAGAATTTGCTCCTTTTAAGAACCCAGGAAGGCCACACTGACTGCAGAACTGAATGCTTCTCCCTCCAGCAGCCCTTGGCAGCACCCATGACATTTAGTACATTATAACCTCTGCATATATACACTGAAAGAGACACACATGCATATATAGTATACAGTAATGTCCTGTGTACTGTAAAGATTTAGAGGAGTGTGGTTGGAAAGTAAGAGGCACCAAATAAAAATGTATACACAATGCAGTATATTTTCTTACTAGACTTTATTTGAAATCTTTATTTCAATATACAAATTAACTAATAGAAATAATATCTAGGTTTAGATTTATCATAGTCGTAGTTTCAAGTGTTTTACTGATATTAAAAAGCAATAGTTGATCCATTACTCAGAGAGTGAACTTTTATATTGCCAGGAGAGCAGTCCTTATTACTCTGACCTTTGGTCCTTTATCATAAAGTACTACAGGATACAAATTATATTTGTCTCCTTATTTATATTTGTATCCTTTTTTACAACTGCCTCAGTGTTACTGCCTTAGTTCAGTTACCTGAGTCCTATACTGCAACTCGTGCTGCTTATACCCTATATTACTAGTGGAGCGCCTGTGCGTTAACTTCTCTAGATGGAGGCTTTTTGCGGGTGTCCGGCTGCACTCGTATTACAAGTTGAAAGTTAAAAGTTTGCATGCAATCATAAACCTGATGAGTGGAAAAAATTGTGACTGCATTATAACTCAATGGATCATGAAAACGGAAAAACACACATACCTGTGCACTAACCTGACCGCGTATATTCAAGAGCACTAAACTCAACATGAAATATTAATATTTCACATTCCAATGTTCTTCACATAGCAGAATATGTTCTATTTATTCTTAAATATATATATATATATAATCTGTATATACAGTGGGGCAAAAAAGTATTTAGTCAGCCACCAATTGTGCAAGTTCTCCCACTTAAGAAGATGAGAGAGGCCTGTAATTTTCATCATAGGTATACCTCAACTATGAGAGACAAAATGTGGAAACAAATCCAGACAATCACATTGTCTGATTTGGAAATAATTTATTTGCAAATTATGGTGGAAAATAAGTATTTGGTCAATATCAAAAGTTAATCTCAATACTTTCTTATATATCCTTTTTTGGCAATGATAGAGGTCAAACGTTTTCTGTAAGTTTGTCAAACACTGTTGCTGGTATGTTGGCCCATTCCTGCATGCAGATCTCCTCTAGAGCAGTAATGTTTTGGGGCTGTCACTGGGCAACACAGACTTTCAACTCCCTCCAAAGGTTTTCTATGGGGTTGAGATCTGGAGACTAGCTAGGCCACTCCAGGACCTTGAAATGCTTCTTACGAAGCCACTCCTTCGTTGCCCGGGCGGTGTGTTTGGGATCATTGTCATGCTGAAAGACCCAGCCACGTTTCGTCTTCAATGCCCTTGCTGATGGAAGGAGGGTTGCTCTCAAAATCTCACGATACATGGCCCCATTCATTCTTTCATGTACACGGATCAGTCGTCCTGTTCCCTTTGCAGAGAAACAGCCCCAAAGCATGATGTTGCCACCCCCATGCTTCACAGTAGGTATGGTGTTCTTTGGTTGCAACTCAGCATTCTCTCTCCTCCAAACACGACGAATTGTATTTCTACCAAACAGTTCTACTTTAGTTTCATCTGACCATATGACAGTCTCCCAATCCACTTCTGGATCATCCAAATACTCTCTAGCATACTTCAGACAGGCCCGGACATGTACTGGCTTAAGCAGGGGGACACGTCTGGCACTGCAGGATCTGAGTCCCTGATGGCGTAGTGTGTTACTGATGGTAGCCTTTGTTACGTTGGTCCCAGCTCTCTGCAGGTCATTCACTAGGTCCCCCCGTGTGGTTCTGGGATGTTTGCTCACCGTTCTTGTGATCATTTAGACCCCACGGGGTGAGATCTTGCATGGAGCCCCAGAACGAGGGAGATTATCATTGGTCTTGTATGTCTTCCATTTTCTAATTATTGCTCCCACAGTTGATTTCTTCACACCAAGCTGCTTGCCTATTGCAGATTCAGTCTTCCCAGCCTGGTGCAGGTCTACAATTTTGTTTCTGGTGTCCTTCGACAGCTCTTTGGTCTTCACCATAGTGGAGTTTGGAGTGTGACTGTTTGAGGTTGTGGACAGGTGTCTTTTATACTGATAGCAAGTTCAAACAGGTGCCATTAATACAGGTAATGAGTGGAGGACAGAGGAGCCTCTTAAAGAAGAAGATACAGGTCTGTGAGAGCCAGAAATCTTGCTTGTTTGTAGGTGACCAAATACTTATTTTCCACCATTATATGTAAATAAATTATTTCCAAATCAGACAATGTGATTGTCTGGATTTGTTTCCACATTTTGTCTCTCATAGTTGAGGTATACCTATGATGAAAATTACAGGCCTCTCTCATCTTCTTAAGTGGGTGAACTTGCACAATTGGTGGCTGACTAAATACTTTTTTGCCCCACTGTAAATATACCTATATATATCTATTACTATAGATATATAGGTATAGATGTGGATTGTACATGAACAGTATTGGATATATATATAAATATATATTTAATAATAAAAAGTACATGATTTTGTATGTGCAGAATGTAAATAATGCATTTTGTGCATAATATTCCGCAATTTATATTTTAACTCGATCAGGATAGTGCACATGAAAACGTTGTAATCTTAGGGCACTTTCATCTAAATTACGAGTTTTGAACTCTATAGGGAAATTAATGAATGCAACAAAAGTGGCATTATTTAATCCCATATAGCGCTGCCAATACAAGTTTTAGAAAACCTGGCTTGTGCGGCGATATGGGGTTTTTAAGCTCCATACCGCACCAAATACAAGCACTGTTTTGATGTGCTCATGCACGCTTTCCCCATAGACATCAATGGGGGAGCGGGTCAGAAAAACACCTCCGATCGTGGAAAGAAAAGCTACGTAACACAGCCCCATTGATGTCTATGGGGAAAAAGAAAATATTGTTTAAACCTAACACTCTAACATAAACCCCACGTCTAAACACCCCTAATCTGCTGCCCCCGACATCGCCAAAGCCGGACTACATTTATTAACCCTTAATCTGCCGCTCCCGATATCACTGCCACCTAAATAAAGGTATTACTCCCCTAATCTGCTGCTCCCGATATCGCCGCTACTATACTAAAGTTATTAACCCCTATTCCGCCGCACCCCAACATTGCCCACACTATATTAAAGTTGTTAACCCCTATTCTGCCGCTCCCCAACATCACTGCAACTAAATAAAGTTATTAACCCCTAAACCTCTGGCCTCCCACATCACTACCACTAAATAAGACTATTAACCCCTAAACCACCAGCCCCAGCCCCCACATCGCAACAACCTAAATTAAACTATTGACCTATAAACCTAACGTAACCCTAGCCCTAACGTAGCCCTAACCCTAACACCCCCTAACTTTAACATAATTAAAATAGAGCTAAATTAAACTTACAATTATTAACTAAATAAACCTATTACCCCTAAACCTAACCCTAACGTAACCCTAACCCTAACGTAGCCCAGCCCCTAACCCTAACACCCCCTAACTTTAACATAATTAAAATAGATCTAAATTAAACTTACAATTATTAACTAAATAATAGAAAACAGAAAGAGAGAGCGCCTAATGGTGTAATATCGTCAAGATCAAGAGTGGTACAGGTATAAAAAGTCTCTGCCAAATGGATACTCACAAAGAGCTTGGCACTCGCAAGTAGTGCATATAGGCGGGCTGACCTTTATACAGCAGTCAGTACACTGAATATATGGAGGTCGTATCGGAAATCTGTAGTAATAGAAAAAGAAACACAAAAGACCAATAGTGCAATATCGTCTGAATCCAAAATGGGCACAGCAAAGGGCACAGTGTCAGCAAGATGTATACTCACAATGGAGTTGGCACTCCCAAGTAGTGCATTAGGGCAGGCTGACCTTCATACAGCAGTCAGTGCGCTGATAGTTAGTAGCTGTAGTTGGTAGCTGTAGCTGTTATCGGCTTAGGCTTGTCCTCTGCTCACCGGCGTGCGTGCTGAATACTCAGCTATAGCTAGGCTGTTAGCTGTGGAAAGTAAATCCTCTAGGTATGCCGTGAACACACCCAGAGATGCACCTGAGGCTCGTTACAGGCTTCAGAAAACACAAGGTGCATACAAAATGGTAAGCCACTGAAAATGGGTGACTAAAAAGTTTTTTTAAAAAACAAATTGGAGAAGGAAGTCAGCGGACAAAATGTTAGGTAAAAATAATCTAAAAGAGGTTTATTTAAGAGCTATAACAACGCGTTTCTCGGCCGAATAAAGCTCACTGGCCGTTTCATCAGGTAAGTGTATAGGTATAGCGGGAAAACCACATTTAAAAATACATAGGAAGGTCATGATTGGTTAGTACATCCACCAATAAATGACCAAACATTTTGTTACATTTAAAATACAATATTTCGCTGACATCCTAACAAAATACTTTCGTTACATATAATCACAAAAAAGAAAATGGTGTATACATGGAAACAATGTTAAAAAATATGTAATTTAGAAACCGCGGAGGAAACATTTTGTTCTTTAGCAGGATACTAAGCAGCTCATTATTATCCTGTCATAATAAAGGAAATGGTCAAAAAATTGTAGGGACAAATGAGGCCACATGAACTATAGAAATTGGACATCAAATTGGTAATTCTGCTGTTATAATAATGTATTAAATTACAGATTCCAGTCGAGTCTTCAATGTCATGTACTGGTGTAAGTCCTTGTGTTATGAATGACCGTAATAAGTATGTTATGTATGATAGAATTCTTGTACCTATAATACATGGTGCAATATAACTGATACTATGTACTTTGAAATAAAAATGGCATGTATTTGGTGTGTTCTATTTAAAAACATCGCATTACAGGGAAACTATTTTATGCCTGTATAGAATATACAGATAATAGTGTAGGTAATTTAATAAAATTATGTTTATTAGTTAAATGCTGCCAGATCCAAGTTTGAATTCAGCCCTGAAGGCCACAGAGTATTCAACTTGTGAATCCAGAAGGTTTCACGTTGTCTTAATTTAATAATTCTATTATAATCTGTTGAAGGGGGTATATAGTCTATAGGATAAAATTTGAAAATTTCAGGATTGCCCTGATGTTTATTCAGGCAATGTTCTGGTATGCTATGTTTAATCTTTTTCTTTTTGCAATTTTTACAATTGCGTAAATGTTCTCCCCACCTAGTTCTTGCTTTTCTTGAAAAGCATGTATGAAAGGACAGACAAATTACAAGAGGAACTTGTCCAATCAAAAAACAAAAAATTGGTAAGGGACAATAAGGACTACATTAATGATAGAATATATAGTTATAATCGCACACAACCTCCTAACTCAGAAATACAGAACTCTGAGAGTCAAAGAAATACAGATCATAGATCATATGACATAGATCAACCTACAGCGACAAATGCCCCACACAGAACAAACAGATCTGAACCAGGTGGAAATTGGACTACGGTTCACCATAGAAATAGTAATAGGATTTATAAGGATAATTATAAACCAAACAACTATTATCATACCAAACCAACAAACCAATACAGAAAAACTAATACATATATACACAGAGATAGGGAACAACACAATGTACAATATTATAACAGATACAATGACAATCAATATGACACTTGGCACAGACAACAATCTCCCCACCAATCTTATTATCCACCCAGAAATCATTATGACAACCATAGGACTTATAATGATAATTCCTACTATGGAAATAAAAGACAATTTAGAGAGAACAGCAGATTTGACAATTATCAGAATTATGATTCTCCCATCCAAACTAATTCTTATAATCACAAAGATAATCATTCCAAGACTAATTACAACCCAAACCAGAATCAATATGTTCACTCGAATCATTTTCAACCTTTGTCCTCTGTTACAGAGGACAATGTTTTCACAGAGCGTATATCTAGAAATAATACTACCTCCGCATCCTCGCCTTTTTTAGAACATGCCCCACACCAACGAAGAGCAATAATAGAAGAACCAAATCCCAGAAAAAGACCCTTTCATTTAGACCAAGAGGCACAAGAGGGAGAGGTATTGCCACCAAGAAAGAAAAACATAACAAATTAGATAAGGGCATTTTTAACTTATCATCCCACATCTTATCCATAGAGGAAAAAATAATTCTTCATAAGGGTTTATCATTTTGTCCACCCAATCCCCACAATATTTTTAACCTTTTTGTAGACCTAAATAGATTTACCAGGAAACTATCCTTGCAAAAATATTTTGCCCAAAAAAATCTAAAAAAACATAATCTTTTAGAGAACGATACTATCTGCATTCTTACTGATAATATGAATATGGGAGAAAGAATTATCTCTACCCAAGGCTCTATAAATTCTCTTACTGATCAACTTTTTGAAAGTGTTATTCATACTGACGTAAAAATGAAATCATCATTCTCTCCTCCATTGGGATGTAGCCAATATGTTGAAATTTACTATAATTTAGTAATCGACGATCTTCAAAAAATCTCTTTAAAGTCATCAAAAAAGAATTTTTACAAATTACAAGGTGAAAGGAAGGCAGTCTCCTCCCTTGCAGACAACCCCAATATCATCATACGGGATGCTGACAAGGGAGGAGGAATAGTGATACAAGATTTTTGTGACTACTTATCAGAAGCCAAACGGATTCTGAATGACAACAATTACTATAGAGTCCTGAAAACAGACCCCACACCTATTTTTTTAAAGGAATATCATATATTGATTGAAAGAGGCTCCAATCTTAATATTCTAAATAAAGATGAAAGAAATTTTCTCAAAGTTAGCAACCCAAGTGTAGCACATTATTATCATTTGCCAAAAATCCATAAGGATCAAAAACACCCCCCTGGCCGACCAATTATTGCAGGGATAGACAACTTAACATATAATTTATCTTACTACATTGATCTTTTTTTACAGAAACATGTTGTTGGCCTCAGATCTTACATTAAAGACAGTACGCATCTACTTAACAAAATTAAGGACCTCAAAAATAATGGTGACCTAATATGGATAACCTGTGATGTTAGTTCTCTCTATTCCAACATATCTCACGAATTAGGCTTACAGACAATCTTGCTAAAACTAAATGAAGATCACTACATGCCCCACTTTCAAAAAGAGTATATTATAGAATGTATTAGATTCATTTTACAACATAATTATTTTATGTTTCAGGATTTATTTTACTTACAAATCAAGGGTACGGCCATGGGCACCAGATTCGCCCCCAGCTTTGCCAACATTTTTATGGACATATTTGAGGATATTTACATCTTTAATGGAGAGGTGACCTTTCCTCAGCAACACTGTTTGCTGCTTCCCTTAACCAAAATGATTTTGGTTTGTCATTTACTGCTGATATCAACAAGCAGACAATAGATTTTTTAGATTTGACACTAAGCTGGGACCAGTTAGGAAATCTTTGCTCAAAAACATTTTTTAAGAAAGTAGACAGCAATAGTTATTTAAATTTCAAAAGTAACCATCATATAAACTGGCTATCAAACATCCCCTTCAGTCAATTCGAAAGAATTCGACGCAATTGTTCATCGCTAGAATCCTTTGACAGAGTAAAATCATCTATCAAAGGTTCCTTGATAAAGGTTATCCTAATGACCTTTTGATAACCTGTAGAGACAAGGCCAGACTCCTAGATAGGGATACTTTACTCGACAAAAATAAGACTCATAACAAAAAAAGAGAGAATGATAATTTTTCAGCAAAACCATTGTTTATTACTCAATACAATAATAATTATAAACAGATAAGACATATTCTTAACAAACATTGGCCAATAATACTCAGAGATCCCATCTTAAAAAATTTAGTAGATAGTTATCCCAAAATCGTATACACCAGGGCTCCTACTCTGAGGAGTAAGCTAGCTCCCAGTAAAAAAGTGAAACACATTTTTTCTAATAAAAAATCCAACAATAACACAAATTTTCTTAGTCACATAGGAGTCTACAAATGTGGGAAAAGAGGCTGTAATACTTGCAAATACATACCATCTGGTATGAAAAATTTTACCTCAAAAATAACCGGGGAAATTTTTCCTATCAAAAAAATTTTTTTTTAAATTGTAATTCTATCTTTGTAATTTATGTCCTTGAATGTATATGTGGGGCCCAATACGTGGGTCGTACCTCAAGAAAAGCAAGAACTAGGTGGGGAGAACATTTACGCAATTGTAAAAATTGCAAAAAGAAAAAGATTAAACATAGCATACCAGAACATTGCCTGAATAAACATCAGGGCAATCCTGAAATTTTCAAATTTTATCCTATAGACTATATACCCCCTTCAACAGATTATAATAGAATTATTAAATTAAGACAACGTGAAACCTTCTGGATTCACAAGTTGAATACTCTGTGGCCTTCAGGGCTGAATTCAAACTTGGATCTGGCAGCATTTAACTAATAAACATAATTTTATTAAATTACCTACACTATTATCTGTATATTCTATACAGGCATAAAATAGTTTCCCTGTAATGCGATGTTTTTAAATAGAACACACCAAATACATGCCATTTTTATTTCAAAGTACATAGTATCAGTTATATTGCACCATGTATTATAGGTACAAGAATTCTATCATACATAACATACTTATTACGGTCATTCATAACACAAGGACTTACACCAGTACATGACATTGAAGACTCGACTGGAATCTGTAATTTAATACATTATTATAACAGCAGAATTACCAATTTGATGTCCAATTTCTATAGTTCATGTGGCCTCATTTGTCCCTACAATTTTTTGACCATTTCCTTTATTATGACAGGATAATAATGAGCTGCTTAGTATCCTGCTAAAGAACAAAATGTTTCCTCCGCGGTTTCTAAATTACATATTTTTTAACATTGTTTCCATGTATACACCATTTTCTTTTTTGTGATTATATGTAACGAAAGTATTTTGTTAGGATGTCAGCGAAATATTGTATTTTAAATGTAACAAAATGTTTGGTCATTTATTGGTGGATGTACTAACCAATCATGACCTTCCTATGTATTTTTAAATGTGGTTTTCCCGCTATACCTATACACTTACCTGATGAAACGGCCAGTGAGCTTTATTCGGCCGAGAAACGCGTTGTTATAGCTCTTAAATAAACCTCTTTTAGATTATTTTTACCTAACATTTTGTCCGCTGACTTCCTTCTCCAATTTGTTTTTTAAAAAAACTTTTTAGTCACCCATTTTCAGTGGCTTACCATTTTGTATGCACCTTGTGTTTTCTGAAGCCTGTAACGAGCCTCAGGTGCATCTCTGGGTGTGTTCACGGCATACCTAGAGGATTTACTTTCCACAGCTAACAGCCTAGCTATAGCTGAGTATTCAGCACGCACGCCGGTGAGCAGAGGACAAGCCTAAGCCGATAACAGCTACAGCTACCAACTACAGCTACTAACTATCAGCGCGCTGACTGCTGTATGAAGGTCAGCCTGCCCTAATGCACTACTTGGGAGTGCCAACTCCATTGTGAGTATACATCTTGCTGACACTGTGCCCTTTGCTGTGCCCATTTTGGATTCAGACGATATTGCACTATTGGTCTTTTGTGTTTCTTTTTCTATTACTACAGATTTCCGATACGACCTCCATATATTCAGTGTACTGACTGCTGTATAAAGGTCAGCCCGCCTATATGCACTACTTGCGAGTGCCAAGCTCTTTGTGAGTATCCATTTGGCAGAGACTTTTTATACCTGTACCACTCTTGATCTTGACGATATTACACCATTAGGCGCTCTCTCTTTCTGTTTTCTATTTTTTCAGTTCAACCGATTTACCACCGGTTTGGAGTGGAGCAGCCTTCCAGAATTATTGATTTCAACAATGTTTATTTCATCTATCTATCAATGACTCTGCACTATATGTGAAATCGTTTGTATTGTTTTTTATATATATTTTTTAATAATATAATATTTCATTATATTCTATTTATTTTCAATACAAGTAACACTGTATCACTTGATTTATATGTATACACTTTTTTAGGGGATGAAGTTTTTGTAAAATACACACCGCTTATGTGAAGTCACTTATCTACTTATCTAGACCTATTCAGTTCTTTAGGTGTACACTTTAAATAAGACATCTTATATATATATTATTTTTAGCGTTTTTATTCACCCAGGTGCCAATACTTACACAAATAGCACAATCCACGTACACACTTTTATATGCACATACTTTTTATATTTATATAGCGCACCCTATTGTATGATTATATATCGTACATTTCTATCTTGATTAACTAAATAATACCTATTTAAAACTAAATACTTACCTGTGAAATAAAACCTAAGCTAGCTACAATATAACTAATAGTTATATTGTAGCTAGCTTAGGTTTTATTTTTAATTTCACAGGTAAGTTTGTATTTATTTTAACTAGGTAGACCAGTTAGAAATAGTTATTAAAGTGACAGTCTAGGCCAAAATAAACTTTCATTATTCAGATAGAGCACGTCATTTTAAACAATTTTCCAATTTACTTTTATCACCAATTTTGCTTTGTTCTCTTGGTATTCTTAGTTGAAAGCTTAACCTAGGAGGTTCATATGCTAATTTCTTAGACCTTGAAGGCCACCTCTTTTCAGAATGCATTTTAACAGTTTTTCACCACTAGAGGGTGTTATAGATAACACTGTGCTCGTGCACGTGAAGTTATCTGGGAGCAGGTACTGATTGGCTAAACTGCAAGTCTGTCAAAAGAGATTAAATAAACACCCTCTAAAAAAATATATTACACAAAATAACAAACAAATTATCAAAATCATTGCCCTGAAAATGGCATTTGGATGGGCATTGCCCTTAAAAGGGTATTTAGCTCTTTTGCTGCACAAACCTTAATCTAAAAATAAAACCCACCCAAAAAACCCTTAAAAAAACCTAAAAACCTAACACTAACCCCAACGATCCACATACAGTTTTTGAAGTGCCGCTTGAACGATCTTCATCCTGGCGGAGAAGTCCTCATCCAGGCGGCGAGAAGTCCTCATCCAGGCGGCGAGAAGTCTTCATCCAGGCGGCCTCTTCATTCTCCATCCCAGCAGCGAAGTCCTGATCCAAGCGGCAAGAAGTCTTCATCCAGGCGGCCTCTTCAATTTTCATCTAGGCAGCATCTTCTATCTTGATCCCGGCAGTGCAGTACAGGCCCATCCTGAAGACATCTGGCACTGAGCATCCTCTTCATACGGTCGCCACCGTACACTGAATCTTCAATGCAAGGTACGCAATTCAAGATGGTGTCCCTTGCATTCCTATTGGCTGAACAATTTGAATCAGCCAATAGAATGAGAGCTGCTAAAATCCTATTGGCTGTTCAAATCAATAGGATTGGCTGATTTAAGTTTTACAGTCAATAGGAATGCAAGGGACGCCATTGAAGATTCAGTGTATGGCGGCGACCGTATGAAGAGGATGCTCGAACATAAATGTATTTGGGCTTCAGGAAGTGGGAGGAGCTAACATAGGAGTGAGAAGGTAGCGTTCACCCAACACGTTGCTCGGGAAACCTCCTCCTCCTACTACGGTTATCCTTGGTGCAGGGCTCGCTCTAGCACCAGACTACTGCCGAGGAGAGAGAAAGGAGCTGGCAGACGACCGCGGAAGCCTTAAAGGGACAGTCTAGGTCAAAATAAACTTTCATGATTCAGATAGAGCATGTCATTTTAAACAATTTTCCAATTTACTTTTATCACCAATTTTGCTTTGTTCTCTTGATATTGAAAGCTTAACCTAGGAGGTTCATATGCTAATTTCTTAGACCTTGAAGCCCACCTCTTTCAGATTGCATTTTAACAGTTTTTCACCACTTGAGGGTGTTAGTTCACGTATTTCATATAGATAACACTGTGCTCGTGCACGAGAAGTTATCTGGGAGCAGGCACTGATTGGCTAGACTGCAAGTCTGTCAAAAGAACTGAAAAAAGGGGCAGTTTGCAGAGGCTTAGATACAAGATAATCACAGAGGTTAAAAGTATATTAATATAACTGTGTTGGTTATGCAAAACTGGGAAATGGGTAATAAAGGGATTATCTATCTTTTAAAACAATAAAAATTCTGGTGTAGACTGTCCCTTTAACAGTCATTTGGGCTCAATCGCCTGTGCTGCATAGTGTGAATCTTTTGGAGGAGCGGGATCCTAGTTAAAGGTCGGAGCAAGCAGATGTCACACCTGCATCTGTAGGCGGATCTCTAACTAGTGAAGTCTGTGGCCAAACGCTGACAACCGCTGAGAGGGTAGCAAAGATTCTCCCATAACCCCAGGGAGGCCCGTATTGGGGAGGGACGGGTAATATTGACCCCCTCCAGGTCAGGCCGCCTGGGATAGGATTTGTTTCAGCTACTAACCCCACGATTGGGGTCTATAAAAAAAACAGAGGTGGTTCTGCACGAAAAGGCCATTGTGGAAGCAGGCGGACAAAGAAAAGTATATCACTTACCCCACTTGCCCCATGTTTTGGGCAAAAGAGGATCAAACAGTTTAAAGAGGCGGAGGACAAACTGTGGTGGGTTTTTTCTCTGGTACTGAGCCCCACAACTATACAACAAGATCACATGTCAGATAAGTATACGTTCTTATGTAAGGAACTCATTATCTATGTACAGCAGGATGGTACTTTAAAGCCACTATGTATCACGGGAAAAGTAAAGCTCTACGCATAATGCTATTTGTTAATTCTGGATGACTTTCCTCTAATATCTGTATGAGACCTATGTATTTTAAAGCTTAAGGTAGAGTGTCATTCATACAAAGGCGCTAAAGAACTACACGGGGCAAAAAGTTTAAAGAGAACTCTTATTAAAGTGTGCTTAAATATCAAGGCTCAATATATGTATATAAGAATATGGACAATCTTGTGAAATTTTATGTTGCAAGTTGTGGAGTGCAACCATATTAGAGTTATAGCCTTATGCATATTTACTTAGTCAGTATTTTAAAAGTATACATAGACAAGAAGAGACAACTCAGTCTGATCTATAAGGGACTATTAATGTGCCTCTAAAGTTTACTATTACGTATGAATATTACATATAAGGTATGTTGGATATATGAAGAAATATTCTGTGTTTTAATAGTAGACACAATTGCTGACGCCTAGCTCTTTTTTTGTAGCACAGCTAAAAAAGTTATACATAAGGAGAAAAAGAATTGTCTATACTTGAGCTTAACTAAAACCTCTACTAAGTTAAATGCTCTATAATAAATTTTAAAGTAAAGTAGCCCAGACCAGAATATAGTGGGATTGTCACTACGCTTTCTACATCATTATTGTCTATGAATATTATACCTGGGCCATAGGGAATATTTGGAGTCTCAAAAGCTGCCATTATTGAGCAGGGCAAACTGTTGTGTGCAAGCATTGTTGGTGAGATATACATAAAGTAACCTTAAATAAGGGATAGATTACAAAAGTCGTCAATTATTGCAAAACCGTGTGTTTGTACTAGATCAAATGGTGACTGTATAAGTTTTGCTAATTGCATGTATGCTTGCCTAATAAGATTTTCTGTATGCTAAAGTTTATTCTCACGGTCCAGATGTACAGTAGAAATAGTGAAAGATTTGTTAGAGAATAATAATTTAAGCCAGAATTATAGGCTAGTAAATCTTAAAAACCAATATAATTGGTTGAAGCAGTATTAGATCTGGGCGAAGCTTATAAGGCACCAAATAGAAAAGTCTTTTAGTACATTAGTTTACGGGAAAATATTAGGAATGCATATATTGTTAAACGGGTAACAGGTTGAAAAGAGAACAGAAAACAAGAGGGAAAAAAACAAAAAAAAAAAAAAAAACTAACAATGGCAGCAGAAACAGAAGAAATGGAAAGGAAAGGGAAGGGGAAGAGAAGAGAGAGAAAGGGGAAAGGGAAGGAAAAGAGATATAAAAAAATAAAAATAACTATAATTGGTTAGATCCCACTCCTAAAAGAAAGGAAGATAAGGGGAAATCGAAAGTATTTCAAGATTCACTATATCTAAAGCTTGAAAATTCAAGATAAGGAAGGGAGGGAAGGGGGCAAAAGGAAAGAAAAAAGGAGAGCCAACCCTTGAATGGAACAGAATATTTGTGATCAAAGGATATTTTCACATATATATAAAAAAAAATGTATTACTATTATCATACACATTTAGTATAGATATTTGAATCACTGGGAAAGAAGGAAAGAAGGTTAATACCCCAAGAACTTCACTCACACCTTTACTTCACTAGTAGGGTAGATTAAGGAAATACATTTAATACAAAGTGTAAACGTATTACACTTAGGATACCACTTTTTTTTTCCACTTCTGTGTGGCACAAAAGTTCTTTGCATCCCAATATTAGTAGATGGATAGATTCATGATAGGTAGTAAGAATAACACTGAAAATATGCCTCCTAAACAAACCAAAGACAGGAAACCACACAATAGTCTTGGATTAACTGAGATAGAACAAACAGAAAAATGTCCCAATATAAGTCATCAAATTAATGCAGAGAGTCTGGTTAAACAAATCTCTGATATTTTTTTACCGCAATTTGACAACATAAAGAAAGAGATAATGTCTATGTCTAATGAAATAAAACAATTTTCTAACAGACTTTCTGAGATGGAATCTAGAATTTCGGATATAGACGACCTTCAATTTAGTCAACAATCATCTTTAGACTCACAAGCTAAATTAATTCAGATACTTCAAGCACGGGTAGATGACTTAGAGGATAGGTCCAGAAGAAATAATTAAAAATTTGTTTCCGAAGAAGCAAAACAATTCATTAAAAATGTCAAGTTATATCAGAATAGTAAAAATTAATAAGATCAGGAAGAAACTAGAAGCACTAGGCTGTCTTGTTATGTTATGTATGTACTACGCGATTTTAAATTTAGTTTTAAATAATTTCTTTAATTTTTGTTTTATTTTTTTTCCTCCTTTTTGCTCTCTCCTCCCCTGCTCGCCTCCACTCTCTACTCCTCTTATATGCAGTATATTATTACATTGGGAATTTCCTCCCACTTGTTACTATAATATAAATGATTAAGTTAATTAAAATGCTTTTGTGGAATGTGGGAGGGATATCTTCTCCGATCAAAAGAAAAAGAATAATATTTCAACTTAAAAAATCTTCCCCTGATATTGTACTCTTACAAGAGATGCATTTAAATGAGTATGAAGCAGGGAAATTAAAAATGGGTTGGATTGGAGAAGTGATTGCAGTTCCTGCAGTTGGGAGGAAAAGAGGAGTGGCGTGCCTGCTGAAAAAAGATCTGGAATATGAGGTCAAATCTCATGTGCTAGATAAAAAGTATAGATTTATGATTTTAAGATTAGCTCTACAAAGTCTTGATTTTACTATATGTAATATATATGCTCCCAATGAACACTGCCCACTGTTCTGGAAGAATCTATATGGTAAGCTTATTGAGTATATGGATTCACAGTTAATATTAGGAGGTGATTTCAATAATGTTTTTAATCCTTATCTTGATTGCTTTAAAATATCCCAGATTGATAGGCACCTAAGAGAAGCGAAAGACCTTAGTAAGTGTGCTAAAAGCCTAAAATCAAAAGATGCTTGGAGGCTTCAGCACCCAGATGAGAGAACGTATTCATGCAAATCCAAATCCCACAAAAGATTTTCAAGAATAGATATGTTCTTAATTAGCGAATCTCTCCTGGGTGCTGAGGTCTCCACAGACATTGCAAATATTTTAATTTCAGATAATGCAATCATCTCACTCTCTATTAGTTATCTTAACTTTGAACAGAACAGAAAGACAGGCTTCTATTTTCCATCTTACCTGATCGCAGATATTAAATTCAGAAACTGGATTTCATCCAAATGGAGAGAATATTTTCATTTTAATCAAAATTACCTATCTAAGATAGAAATTTTTGGGGAGTCAGCCAAGGCGTTTTTTAGGGGGCAAATTAAGGCATATATGAGTGCAAGGAAAAAGCGTTTAGGTATCAGGGAAACAACTTGCGCATCAACTAAAAAATAAGTACACAAGATATATAGAAAACCCCACTAAGATAAACTGGTCTGAATATCAAAAAGCAAAACTAGAAAGAGAAACCTTCATAAATCAACAGATTTCACAAAATGACATCAATAATAATGCTAGATTTAATAGATTTTCTCCGAAAGTAGCTAAATCATTAGCTAATCTAGTTAAAAGTAAAAAAAAAAAAATAACTTTGTAGGAGCGATAAAGGTTAAGGAGAAAAGATTCACTTCCCCCAAATACATAATTTCTCAGTTTCCAGCCTTCTATAATCGACTATATTTATCTAAGAAAATTGATCAAGAAGCTAAAATTTTTTTTTGGGATAATATAATTACCCCAAGGGTAAGTATAGAACATCTAGAACAATTAAATAAGGAAATAATGAATGAGGAGATTATATATGTTATAAAAAACCTATCAAATGGTAAAGCACCTGGCCCAGACCTAATCCAGAATGAATTTTATAAATTATTACAAGAAGATATTGTACCAACACTTGCAAGTCTTTATAATAGTTATTTTATTAACAACATTAAACCATCAAGATATTCTACAGAGGCTAACATTACTCTAATCTATAAGAAAGATAAGGATCCAGAATCGCTTGACACATATCGGCCTATCTCCTTGCTAAATGTTGACTATAAAATTATTGCCAGTATTATGGCAAATAGGCTTAATGTTTTTGGGGGGTAATGATTCACACAGATTAGAGTGGATTTATGCCTGGCAGAACCTCACAGAAAAATATTAGAACAGCCATGTTCTTAATTGAACAGATGCTATCAGATAAGAAAGATAAGAGGTATAAATATGCTGATTTTGCCCTGTTAACGGTCAATGCCGAAAAGGCTTTTGATAGCATAGATTGGGATCATCTCTTTACAGCTTTGAACAGTTTTGGAATAACAGGCAATTTTACAAATTATATTAAATTAATATATCAAAATCCAACTTCGTATATAAAGATGAATGGCCTAATCTCTGATGGTCTGACACTGTAGAAAGGTACCAGACAGGGCTGCCCGTTGTCACCACTGCTCTTTAACATCTCGCTTGAACCCCTGGCAATATTCTGCAGGGACAGACTAGAGGGGATATCGCTGGGAGATAAGATATTCATTTTATCTATGTATGCAGATGATATATTGTTTTATATCAGTAATTCTAGAAAAAATATACCGGTTATTCTTGAACTAATTAGTGAATTCAGTAAATTTTCAGGCTATAGAATATACTTAAATAAATCAGAAATTCTATAGATCATCAAAATAAAAAACAGTCTGGCTTCAAATCCCTTTAAACAGGTAGCCGGGAAAATTAGATATCTTGGGATAATGTTATCTAAAAACCCTGATGATTGGTACACTATAAACTATGAACCTATCTGGCAGAAATGCATAGACTCGCTAAAAAGGTGGGCTAAGCTACCACTATCTTTATCTGCTAAAGTGTTTCTGATTAAGATGATGATCTTCCCAAGAATACTCTTTCTGATGCAAAATATTCCTGTTTTCATTATGACTAAAGATCTGCGTAAATTTAATTCCCATTGTATATAATTCCTTTGGGGAAAAGGGAAACCTCGTATAGCATTGAAAAATGTAGCTCATCTGAGAACGGATGGGGGATTGGCCCTACCCAATTTAAAATTATATAATTATGTGTGTCTAGCTAAAAATGCGCTAGATTGGTTAACAGGGGCAGAGTATATTACGAATTACCAAAGTGAGGAGGCAGCAATGTATCCATTATCTCTTAGGGCCCTGCTACATTTCCCTTTGACAAAAGCTACAGATAGAAGAAATCTCCATTATACAATTCATAATATCACACTTGCTTGGAGAAAATTATCTTACAATCTGAAGATAAACTATAGAATGTCACAATATTTACCTATAAGGTGGAATCCCCAATTTATAAGTGGCAATGAAACGTTTGCTTTCCCTGACTGGGCCAAAAAAGGGCTAACTCAAATTTGTCAACTAATCGAGACGCAATCTAATTGCATTAAATCTTTTGATATATTAGCTAAAGAATACAATTTAAAAAGATCACAGTTTTTTGCATACCTACAAGTACGGCATTTTATTAACACCATTAAACTGATAGAAATCGGTTTAAATAACTGGAGAAGTATAGATCCTATTATAAATCTTTATCAGTCTGGGAAGCATTTAATTTCTTACCTATACAAAAGTATAATATCTCTAGACGCTAAAGATTAGGGCCTCGATCCGATATACAGCGTCACCCGCAGAAGCTGGCGACGCCAAAATTTGCGCAGGTTTGGTATCCTATATACGGCGTCACTTAGAAGTTACGCGCGTATATTTCTGCCTTCGCCCGTCGTTTTTTGGCCCATAGACTGACATACAAAACACGCGCAGTTTGGTATCCAATATACGGCGTAAGGACTTACGCGCGCAGATTTCAGAAAATCTACTCCATTCTCATCTCGCCACAAATTGAAGGTGCAGCAACCCTTGCACTGACTTAGAAACCAACGTAACTCTCTGAAGGCCTAACAAGTGCATGCTTAACAACATACATATCAGCAGCTTGATCACAAATAGTTAACCTCTTCAAAGCATTTATTATTCTTGCCCCTGCAAGTTTTTCAAACCAATCACAAAGGGGTGCATCATGGGGCACAAGGGGTGCATCATGGGGCACAAGGGGTCATCATGGGGCACAAGGGGTCATCATGGGGCACAAGGGGTCATCATGGGGCACAAGGGGTGCTGGAAGCCCTACAATACCCTGTTGTTCCATCTACACATGCTGATTCTATAGTTGCTGCTGAGGTCCATGGTGATGGTGCTGCCCCTGCTGCAGCTGGTCATCGAATTACATACTGCGGATTTCCACTGCATGTAAGTGAAACTACTACATCTCACCCCCATTCCCTTAACCACCCTAATTACTGAAAATATATCATTAGTTCAATACATTTTGGTCACTATGTTTTATTGACTATCATTTCGAGGAATGAAAATGGATGTTTATACCTTATGTTCACACCTTCTGTAAAAACATTATTATTTAGATATATATACCCATGTGCAGGGATAGGCAAGGTGTCCTTCACTAAAAGTCTTTACCTTAGAAAATTTCTGCCACAGCCTTGGCTCGTGCCTATCCCTGCACATGGGTCAATTTCTATTGGATGTGAGAAACCTTGATTTACATCTTAAAAGTGAATATCACTATATGTACCCTTCATACACAACTATGTGATGTGGTTTAGAGAACATGAATATGTCATAAACATGTTGATATTACCTTTTTTGGGCCATTTCCACACAGGCCTTATTATAATTTTCAACAATATTAGTGTACTAAAACACCCCTCACATGGATGTGGATGACAATTAAATGCTAAATAACAGAGGACAAGATTTAGGATGAAATATAACAATATTTTTTTTTTTTAGGCTTCTTAGATGAGGGGTCTGAGGTGCCTGGAGTGGCTCTCCTGCCTCTCCTGGGTTGTGTGGATTCAGAGGATTCTGCAGGAGTGCTGGCCACAGATGAGAGGCTGGAGGCAGTGTCCTGCTGGTGTGTGAAATGCTCCACCAACACACCCAACAGTTGGTTTTGTTCCCACCATCTGTTGTCAGTCTGCATCTGCATGTCCGAAATAACTCTCATTATCTAAGATTGGTTCTGGACTATACCACTTAAAGATGCTGCCATGTCCCATGTGCAGCTCAATGGAACACTGGAGTAAAGTCTGTTGGCTTCTGTAAAAACTGCGTTGGTCTCTCTGCATTCTCTCGCAGGTTGATGTGAGCCTCCTCTGGAGGGCAATGTATTCATCGCCCAGGGCAGAAGTCAGAGGATCTAAAGGCTGTTCACCAGCAGGGATTATAGGCGCAGGTTCACCTCTAGCTGCTGTTGCATCTGGAACAATGACAGCTGTTGCTTCAGGAGGAACAATGACATCTGGTGCCTCAGGATGAACAATGACAGCTGGTGCCTCAGGATGAACAATGATAGCTGGTGCCTCAGGGTGAACAATGACAGCTGGTGCCTCAGGGTGAACAACGACAGCTGGTGCCTCAGGATGAACAACCACAGCTGGTGCCTCAGGATGAACAACCACAGCTGGTGCCTCAGAATGAACAACTACAGCTGGTGCCTCAGGGTGAACAACGACAGCTGGTGCCTCAGGGTGAACAACGACAGCTGGTGCCTCAGGATGAACAACCACAGCTGGTGCCTCAGGAGGAACTACAAAAGCTGGTGCCTCAGGAGGAACTACCACTGCTATATGCTCCTCTTCATATGCTGGAGCTCTTCCAAGGGAAGCGGATGGTGGAGCTCTCCGGGTGGACTGGAAGTCCCATTGACGACTGGTGTGCGACCACTAAGCCTGACCAGTTTGTATGTCCTGGTGGTAAAAGTCCTGACTGGCCTGATATTGGGAGGGGGGGTAAAGACATCTACCCTTTGGGGATGCCTTGGCTGCCCCTCATAACCAAAAGAATAGTCCTCTGGCCAGGGCTCCTGCCAGGGCTCCTCTTCAAAACTTGGTGGCATGACGTATGGGTCCTCAACAGAGGCAATCCAACCCACCTCATGCCTGGGAGCATACTGTTGAGGGATTCTCTGGCCTGGTGGTTGTGATGGAGGCATTCTCTGGCCTGGTGGTTGTGCTGGAGCCATTCTCTGGCCTAATGGTTGAGTTGGAGCTATTCTCTGGCCTGGTGGTTGCGGTGGATGCATGCCCGTTTGCACCCTGGTGACAGGAGGTTCTGTGGAGGAGTCAAATAATGAGAGGTATTAGTACAATCATATATATATCCATGTGGGCATACAATGTACATTGATACATGATAGGGCCTATACTCATTCTCATGTCAAACTCTATAACATGCATGTGGACATTGTGATTTGTGATATGAGGGATTTTAATATGCATATGTTTCATACAATAGTTCTGTGTACATGTCAGTGATGGAGAAAATGTGTTCTTTAAGTGACACTATGGTCACACAATTTCCTTTAGCCTGATGTAGGCACATAACATGCTTTCTTGAGCTAAAAGTATTGTGATGGCTATAGTGTCCATTTACTGAAAACTCTACATGTGGCTTGTGGCCTGTGTTACTCCGAGACATGTTAGTATTTGATTTCAATGTGTTAAGTAGCATTAAATGGACATTAAACCCATTTTTATTCTTTCATGATTCAGCTAGAGCATGCAATTTTTAAACAACTTTGTAATTTACTTCCATTACCTAATTTGCTTCATTCTCTTGATATTCTTAGCTGAAAAGCAAATCTAGATAGGCTCAGACGCTGCTGATTGGTGGCTGCACATCAATGCCTCATGTGATTGGCTCACCCATGTGCATTGATATTTAATAAACAAAGAATAACAAAATAATGAAGCAAATTAGATAATAGAAGTAAATTGGGAAGTTGTTTAAAACTGTATTATCTATCTGAATAATGACATAAAAAGGTTTGGTTTAATGTCCCTTTAATGTGAAATCTAATTGTAGATGTTTTTGTTAGTAGGCCAAATACCATGCTCCGCATTGTGTACATGAATGTGTGACATTAAAGGATGTTATATCTCAAATACATATAATACTGGTGTGTGGGATGTTACTCATTATATTCCGCCTCCTGGGGAGGACCACCGCCTGTTCCCCTCTGGTGCATGGCTTCTTGGCCCATTTTCTCCTTGACCCGCCTCTTGCATTAATTCCACCTTTTTTGAGCCCATCCACATTCCTCCTCTGCTGGGCCACGCTGTTGACTGCCTCCTCGACCCTCAGCCATGCATCTTTACGCCTTCGGGCAACTCCTTTGCCCTTCTATTGGCCAAAGAGGGCAGTGTGTTTCTCCATGACGGCCTGGACTAGCGCGAGGTTTTCGGCAAAAGAGAAGTTGGGGCACCTCATGCGCTCCTCGTCCTGGGCCATCTGGCTCCCTCCCTGGGATGTCCCTGGTGTGGGTTCCTCCCTATCCTCTCCCTCCTCCCCCCTTCTATCCCCATGTGCACCCTCTGTCCCTCTTCTGAGTGTGCCTGGCCTTGGTGCAGCCCCACTCCCATCCTCCCTTCTAAGTCTTCCTCTCCCCACTCCACTCACTCCCTGACAGGGACCCTGCTGCTCCTCCTGTCCATAATCCTCTCCCTGCAACTCCCCTTCCCTCCTCCCCCCCGCCCTATCTCTCCCTGTCATCCTCAAACTACACACACTCACACACTCACACTCACTCACACTTCAATCACACACAATCACAACCAAACACTCAGCCTATCACACTGTAAAAGGTAAATAAAATGTGTGAGGTGTTAGAAAAAAAAAGTTTTGTGTATTTTGTATATGTGTGTATGCAAAATGTGTGCAATATGTTAAAAAAAGTGTAGGTAAATGTACAGGCTTAACAATCCAACAATTCAACCTAACTAACTTAATGAAATGCTCCTCTCTCACTACTCTTACCACTAATCTCTACTCACTGTAGTGTGCTGTAGCTACAAGAACCAACCAAACACACTAAAGAAAATGGCCGCTGCGCATGGGTTTATGTATGAATTTTGAATGGCGTAATTACGTGTTGCATCTTTTAGAACTGGCCGTTGTATTTTATGATTCGTAGCCTAATTTGCATAAAACTACACTTTATTGAGACTTTACGTGAACAAAATACTGGCGTAAGTACTTGCGACGACTAAAATGTGTATTTGCGCACATTGTAGTTGATCGCCGGTTTTTCCTACTTACGCCAGTTTAGCATCTGTCGGCGCAGTATATTGGATAGGTCGAGTTGCGAGGTGAAATTACGGGCGGCGCGTGTTCTCTCGCTTGCGCCGAAAACTACGACCTATATCGGATCGCGCCCAAAGTTCATAACCTGTATGCTAAATGGAACAGAGACTTCAGGAACTTAGAGGAGGAGAGATTTAAAAAGAGCTTCATATCAATCTTAGAGTTTACAGGGGCCACATCATTTAGAGAAGCACATATTAAATTATTGAATAGAGCCTATTTAATCCCTCTTTCAATGGCTAAATGGAAAAGTCAAGAAATTATTAGATGTTTGAGATGTAGCTCATCTAATGCCGATTTGGTCCATATGTTTCATATCTGTCCTAAAATACAACAATTTTGGTGTAAAGTAGAGTATTGGCTTAATAAATTTCTACCATGTAAAATTAAACTTAAATCAGAACAGATTATATTTTTGGTAGAGGAAAAAGATATACATAATAAATACTTAGTCAATACAGCTATCCTAGTGGCTAGACAGATGATTTTAAGAAGCTGGAAAGATAAGAAAGCTCCCAATATAGCAACCAATATAGCAACCTTCACAAATAATATGTCATTTTAAGTAGCTATAGATTTTAAAGATCTTCTGATTTTTTTAGATAATAAACAAAGATTATTTTTGATAAAATGGGAAAGGTATATTTTGTCACTCCCAGAAAATATACAAAGACAAATGCTATCTCCATTACAGGATGTCCCTCTATTCCAACAATTAATATTGACAAATAGATACCAGCATTTTGGAATGATGGTGAACTTGAGAAGCTAAGCTAGTGGTCAAAATTGCTTACAGGTATTGGCACGATTGGGCAGCAGGGTAGAGAAGGGGAATTTAAAAAAAAAATTCTCTCTCTCTTTCTTCCTTTTTGTTTGGGTATTCTGTATGTTTATATGTTTTATGTAAAGGTTTGTCCTTTAATGTTTTAGTCTCCAAATGGGTCTGAATTTATATTCTTGAATCAATTGTCTGGTATAGCTTAATATATCACAGCAGTTTAATATAGATTTGAGGAGCTGGGAATAGATTTTCACCATATATCTCGCAAAACCATCTGGTGGATATGTAACAATACTTTTATAAATCTAGGAAGGCATTTAATTTTTTTATAGAGGGAATACACAAGATTGATTATGGATATGTCTAAAATAATAAAAATTGTCATCCTGTCAAATACCTAGCAAAATGTAATTATTTGTAGATGAGATAACAATTTTGTTAACTGTATCTTTTCTAGACAAGGGCCAACTATATGTAAACACAATTTTCAGAGTAATGACTATATAATGAAGTATTATATTTGTTTTGATGGATTGCGTCCTGCGTGACGTTGAAATAAACTATTTGTGCTTTTTTGTGTTTTTTTTTTTTTTGTATATAGTCAAAGGCCTGTCTGTATATTTGACCGGAGACAATAAATAAAAATATAAAAAAAAAAATGAAGAGGATGCTCCGTGCTGGAGATCTTCAGGATGGATCCGCTCCGCGCGGCTGGGATCAAGATAGAAGATGCCGCCTGGATAAAGATTGAAGATGCCACCTGGATGAAGACTTCTCGCCGCTTGGATGAGAACTTTGCCGCCGGGATGAAAATTGAAGAGGCCGTCTGGATAAAGACTTCTCGCTGCCTGGATGAAGATCGTTCAAGCAGGACTTCAAAAACTGTAAGTGGATCTTCGGAGGTTAGTGTTAGGTTTTTTAAGGTTTTTTTTTAGGATAGGTTTTATTTTTAGTTTAGGGTTTGGGCATATAAAAGAGCTAAAACCCCTTTTAATGGCAATGCCCATCTAAATGCCCTTTTCAGGGCAATGGGTAGCTTAGGTTTTTGTTAGAGTTAGGTTTTTTATTTGGGGGGGTTGGTTGGGTGGTGGGTTTTACTGCTGGGGGGTCTTTTTTTTTTTTTTTTACAGGTAAAAGAGCTAATATCTTTGGGACAATGCCCCACAAAAGGCCCTTTTAAGGGCTATTTGTAGTTTATTGTAGGCTAGGTTTTTATTTTTATTTTGGGTGGGCTTTTTATTTTGATAGGGCTATTAGATTAGGTGTAATTCTTTTTTATTTTTGATAATTTTGTTCGTTATTTTCCATAATTTAGTGTTTGTTATTTTTTGTAATTTAGTTTTTTTTTTTTAATTAGATACCTTGTAATTTTTAGAGTAGTGTTAGGATTTTTTTTAATGTGTAGTTTAGTTTATTTAATTGGTAGTTAGTTTATTTTTAGTTTAAAAATTATATTAGTTTAATTGTTAGTTTAAACTTAGTTTTTTTAATTTGACAGGTAATTTTTAATATAATTTAAGCTAGGGAAATTGTAATTTTAATATAATAGTTGGGGGGGTTACTAGTTAAATTAGTTTATTGCGATTTGGGGGGGCTTTTGGTTTAGGGGTTAATAGGTTTATTATAGTGGCGGCGGTGTAGGGCTTAATAACTTTAGTATAGTGGGGGCGATGTGGGCTGACGGCAGATTAGGGGTTAATAATATTTAAATAGTGTTTGCGATGCGGGAGGGTGGTGGTTCAGGGGTTAATAACTTTATTATAGTGGTGACGATGTTGGGGAGCGGCGGAATAGGGGTTAATACATTTTATTAGTTGCAGTGATGTCGGGAGCAGCAGATTGGGGGTTAATAAGTTTAATATAGAGGTATATAGAGGGTTAATAAGTGTAATATAGAGGTAGTTTATGGGTGTTTAGTGTACTTTGTAGCAGTTTAGTTATGGGTTTTATGTTACAGATTTGTAGAGTAAAATTCATAACTACTGACTTTAGATGGCGGTATGGATCTTGTCGTTTTAGGCTGTAACGCCATTTTTTTAGCCAGAACGCAAAACTTGTAATACCAGCGCTATGGGAATCCCATGAAAAAACTTAATTTTTAAGAGTGCGGTACTGACGTTGCGTTACAGGCTAAAAGGCTTGCGGTACACCTATACCGACAAGACTTGTAACGACTGCGGTGCTGTTTTAATGCTGAAAATACCACATTTTCAGCATTAAGAGCCGTAACGCACAACTCGTAATCTAGCTGATTATCGAAATGTTACATATAAAATATATTTAAAAAAAAAAAATATTAAAAATTATTAAACATACTGTAAAATATTCTAAATGATCCATTTGCATTTGTATTATGACCCTGGGGTAGCCTCCCTAAGGGTGATGGGGGTACCAGATGTGGACTTCTTGCCCAATATGACTGCACGTCACTGATGAGGCCCAAAGAAGGTCGAAACAATTGTCTAGGGTTGCCATTTTCCTTGTTCAGAGGAGAACCTGCCTGGTATTTCAGGGCTGGACAGACCTTGCTCAGCAGGATCAGGCTGATAAACATCAGGAAAGTTCTCCTTTGTGAAAAGCACAATTAGGCTAAAAAGAGGTTGCTCCTAGGTGGTAACTCCCCATAGAAAAAGCTAATGAGCTGTTGTTTTTTTCCTGGTAGAGCACTTCTCTTTCTGTTTGCATTTGTATTATGACCATGGGGAAGTCTGCCTAAGGGTGATGGGGGAACCAGACATGGACTCCTTGCCCAGTGTGCTTAGAGGGATATGGCTGCACCTCACTGAGAAGGCCAGCAGAAGGTCAAAACGATTGTCTGGGGTTGCCATTTCCCTTGTTAAGAGGAGAATTGCCTGGTATTTCAGAGCTGGACTGTCCCTGCTTGGTGCGATCAGACTGATATACTTCAGGAAAGTTCTCACAATTGGGCTACAAAAGGCTGCTCCTAGGTGGTAACTCGCCATAGAGCAAGCTACTGAGCTGTTGTTTGTTCCTGGTAGAGCGCTTTTCTTTCTGTTTACATTAGTTTTAAAAGAGGCACATAATTGAGCCTATTTAACCCCCAAAATATCTAGTAACAAAATGTAAAATCTTACATTACTTAAATCTCATTTGCCTTTTACTAGCCCGTTCATCCAGCTTTTGCAAATCCCCTTGCACCACATTTGTATCCTGCTCTGATTTAAAACCTTACACAATTTAACATTATCTTCAAAGATAGAGATGTTATGTAATCCTTTTTCAAAGATAATTTATACAAATGTTATTGGACTGGGTCAAACGCAAATTCTTGAGGGAACCCACTAATAACTTTTGCAAAATTTGAGTATGATCCATTTACTACAACTTTTTTTCCTATGTCTAATGTAGCACTGTATCAAAAGCCTTGGCACATTCCAAGTATATTTTATTAGCGTATTTACTCTTGTTTGTGTTCTTTTTTACTTTCCTTTAAAAGCTAGTTAGATTAGTTCAGCATGAACTATTTCTAAAAAACATGCTGATTGTCAATCATGATGTTTTCTTGAATACACTCTTTAATATAATCCTTTATAATCCTCTTTAGTATCCTCCCCATCTCTGATGCTAAACTTGCCACTAGCTTCCTTTATCCGCCCTTGTTCTCTTTTGTTAATGTTGCCACCACTTCAGAGTTATGTCACTTCTCTGCTGGAAAAAATGATCCTCAGAGTTGGGGACCATTGTCAGAGCAGAAGGAAGAAAGCTTTCTTCCAGGATAATATTGTACATGGCTTTATTTATGCGTCCTTCACGAAGATAAATCTGCCCTATTCCAGCCTTGCTGAAGCACCCCCAGATTACCACCAATCCTCTACCAACTGAGTGCAAGACACTGTGGCTTGTAGGCCTCCCTAGGTCTCCGTCTAACCATTAGATGACCAGGTGTTGGGTAAAGCTGACAATTGGACTAATCAGAGAAGATGACCTGGAATTGAGCAGATTTATCTTTGTTAAAGCTATGTTTAAGGTTATCTTTGAAGAAAACTTGCTTACTTCTGCTCTGACAATGTTCCCCAACTCTGAGGATTGATTTTTTTCAGCAGGACAATGCTCCATGCCACACTGCCGCAGATGGAGGACAATCAGATCAAGACCATGTCATGGACAACCCAGTCTTCAGACCTTAATCCCACTAAAAACCTCTGGAATGTGATCAAGAGGAAGATGGATGGTCACGAGTGATTAAACAAAGCTGAACTGCTTGAATGTTTGTGCCTGGAGTTGCATAAAGTCACCCAACAGCAATGTGAAAAATGGTGGAGCGTATGCCAAGACGCATGAAAGCTGTGATTGAAAATCAAGGTTATTTCACAAAAAATATTGATTTCTGAATTCTTGCTAAGTTAAAACATTAGTATTGTGTGCTAAACATAACACCCATAACATTGTGTTGTTTAAACATTAATATGAACTTTTTTTCTTTGTATTATTCAAGATCTGAAAATATTGCATCTTTTTTGTTATTTTCTGCAAATAAATGTTCCTTTTTCTCAAACACATATCTATAAATACTAAAACCAGAGAAAAACTGATAATTTTGCAGTCTCTGATTACAATTTAGTGTGTGATAAAATATTGTGACCACGCTAACTAACCTGCATATATGTTAAAAGTAAACAATTTCATGTGAGCGCAAACAAAATTTGCTTTCTAATTATTAGCGTGACTGAAAACCTAGCATGCATAAAGTGTAAGGGTTACATTTTTTTTTACTAAACACATCATAAACATATCAAAATAAACTATTAAAAACACACACACACATATATATATATATATATATATATATATATATATATACACACACAACACACAGAGAAAGTCTAGCACTCACTTGCAAGTTCTCAGCTAAGATTAAAAGCAAAACTGGAATAGTTTGTTACCACATCTGGCCAAATGGGACAAGCCCAGTTACCACGTCAAGATCTCTCCCAAAACCTGGGTCCCTAATACAGCCATACAAATGCAAGCTCTCAATCAAACAAACTGGGAACAAGTCAAGGGTTCACAGACTTATGTAATCACCCTAGACATATACAAAACATGGAAGGGGACTGCACTCTCAGACTTGACTGGGTACACATCCTATGGCCATGCAACATGCTCAGCCCTGGATGCTCAATAGCACCCTCAGGAAGCTGTGCTGTCCCCAGAGTCCCAGGCAGTTAACCCCAGACAAGTCTGGGTGCAAGGCCCATACGGAAGATTACAAAACAAATTTGCTCAACAAAGAATTTAGTGATCTTTGACGAAGAGCTTTTGCCAGAAGTCTACCCGCTCTATTACCCTCTGAAAAGTAGATTTTTTTTCAAGAAAAAGGCGTGTCTTTGAGATTCCTTTGGAAGGAAAATGTCTAAGGGGTTCTGAAAGTGGGCTCTCTCTAACATTGTTTACTTCTGATTTAGTGCATTATAGTCCCTCCACTTAAACTTAGTAAGAAGTGATTTTTGTTTAAGGACAGAACCCCTTATCACTTCCTTATGTGCATCCCATACAACACTCAGGGAAACAGAGTCAGTAGTGCTGATCGAGAAGTATTCTATCAACTCTTGGGAAATCTGTTCTTGTATATCAGGGTTTCTTATGAGGGCTTCATCTAGTCTCCAACAATATTGTGAGAGTGGAGCTGAGGGCCAAGAATTGTCCAGTATAGTCATAGAATGGTCTGACCAGGGAGTTGGTGAGATCTCAGTAGAATTGGCTAAGCTGATCTAAGAGGATATAATCAATTCTGGAAAAGTTATTTTTCGGGTGCGAGTAAAATTAATATTCTTTAGTTCATGGATGCTGTAATTTCCACACATCGCCAAGTGATTGAGCTTTTAATTTGAGGTTCATATTTTGTAGCGCCAACGAGGGAATACCACTGCTTCCATGGGAGCAATCCATAAGGGGTGACAGCGCTACATTAAAGTCTGCGGCGCAGATAACCACTCCCTTAGACAAGGTTAGGAGCGTGTCTAATGCTTTTCTGAAGAACCAGAGATTGGCATCTATTAGGGGCGTAAATATTGGCAAGAGTGATATGCTGATTATATAGGAGGCCTGTGAGGATGAGGAGTCTGCCCTCCTCATCTTGGTGTTTAGAAAGTAATTGGAATGGTAAACGCCTATGAAGAAGAATGCCAACCTCGTTTTTATCGGTATTATGGGAAAAATATCCAAGGGGGTAAGTTCTGGAGGAACAAGTAGGTGCCCCCTCCTAGCAAAAGTGTGTTTCATGCATGAAAATGATATCGCCCACCCATCTGCGGCACCAATTCAAGGCAATTGAGCTTTTTCTAGGCGAATTGAGGCCCTTTACGTTTTGGTGGATACTTTCAGTTTAGGCTGGGTCATGGTGGATAACTGGGAGATCAGTGATGATTAGCTGAAAAAAATATTTATATAGTGTGGAGGTATGTTTGCTAGTGTGTCTCCACCTGCAGAGTTTAAATACTTTCCGTTTGAGTCAGTGACTTTTAGCAAAGGAAGGTAAATGAGGTTTGAGGATGGGAAAAGAGGGGTAACAAAGAGGAGAAGTTCAGAAGATTTCCTAGAATAAAAGAAAAAAAGAAGTAATGTAAAAAAAATAAAAAAGATATAAAAGACAAACTCGTGAACAACATATTCTAAAACAATAGTTTATGTTTCAAAATGCCAAAAGGACCTAATCTAACCTAAGGAGGGGTTTAGGTAGCTTTAAAAATATGAGCTAAAGGTCAAGGCTGAAGGAATTTTAGTACGGTTGTAGGTAATAGAGAACATAACTAACTACTAGTTGGTAAGTGATTTAGAAGCTTTAAATAAGCACATAGACTTGGATGTATCTGTGTTGTTGCGAGAACATTTATATTTAAAGGGGAAAGGAAAAATTTAACAATTTAGCATATTGCCTAAACAACAGAATAAACATCTTGCTTAAAGTGAAAGTCAATCATAGCATTTTTTAAACACTAGGATTGACTACTGAAACAAATTAAGGGCACTTTCATTCATGAAGTATAAGATACTTCATGCAGAACGTGCCTTTATTTGTTTCAACCGTTCACCGTTCAAAAACGCTATGGTTGACTTTCACTTTAACAATTACGGAGAATAAAGGATCTCCCTATAAACCATGTTGTAATACAACTAAACTATATTTTTGAAAAAGAAAGTACAAATGTGGATAAATACATAGACACTCTTCTAGGTTTAAAATATTAGTAGCTCTGCTATATTATGACTTAAGCTATAAACTATTGAATTCATAGTTACAAGGAGATCGTATGTCCTAGGAAAAGATCCCACCAGGGCATATTTTTTCTCTTTTTCTCTTTTCTGTCCCTTTTTTAAAAGAAAAAGAAAAAAACAAACAAAGAACCATGGATACAGAGCATAATAAAGTAAATGTTGCCTGTTTGCTAACCTTAAAGGGACACTGAACCCAAATTTTTTCTTTCGTAATTCATATAGAGCATTCAATTTTAAACAACTTTCTATGTACGCCTATTATAAATTTTTCTTTGTTCTCTTGCTATCTTTATTTGAAAAAGAAGGCATCTAAGCTAAGGAGCCAGACAATTTTTGGTTGAGACCCTGGACAGCACTTCTTTTTTGGCGCTGTCCAATCTGCAAGGACAACCCAGGTTGTTCACCAAAAATGGACCGTCATCTAAACTTACATTCTTGCTTTTTAAATAAAGATACCAAGAGAATGGAAAAAAATTGATAGTAGGAGTAAATTAGAAAGTTGCTTAAAATTGCATGCTCTATCTGAATCACAAAAGAAAAAATGTGCGTTCAGTGTCCCTTTAAGAGAAAAACTGAGTGAACCCCAAAATACAATTATGAACAATGGTTCTTATCCTAACTTAACTTGAAATAAAAAACAATGAAACCATGAGTTTTATCAGACCAGACCAGAGGAAGTTATTCCCTGGTGCGTCCTTGTATAATCTTGCAAACTCAAATCAAAGCTGAGCTTTAGTAAAACTTCCTACATTTGTCCAATTAAAAGTGGGTGTCATAAATTTTGACAAATCAAAGACCCTAACAGTGTTCAAGTAGGCAGCTGCAGGGAAGGTATTTGTCTTGTGGGAACCATGAAGTTTCTTGATCTTTTCCTGTTAACCATGGTCCATTCCGATCTTTGGGTTTCAGAGCAGGTCCTTGCTGGTGGCTCTGTTCTTGTCCAGTGTCATTTATTTTGGGAAGAGTAGAAAGAGATATGTTAATTTGCTTGCAGAAAGGCTCGAGATCTTCCAAGGTAGATGTCTGGGATCCCGGGATCACTCTAAGGCAGAAGGGGAAGCCCCATCTATAGGGTATTTTCAATGCTTGTAAATGCTGAGTGAGAAATCTGGCATCTCGTCTTTTGCCAGCGTAATCTTCAAATAAAATATTTAGCATTTTCCTTGCTGCATTGAAGATCATGTCTTTATCTTTGAAAAGTTGAAATTTCAGAATCACATCTCTTGGTGGGTCAGAATTCTTTGGTAGAGGTCAAAGTGCCCTATGCGCCCGATCTAGGGGTATGAGAGTAAGCTCCACCATATATGTGTGTTACTGAAACAATCTTTGTAGATAATCACCCAATTGCTGTGATTGAATTTCTTCTGGTATGCCCCTGATTCTGAGATTATGCCTTCTTCCTCTATTGTCGAGATCTTCAACATGGGCTTGTAGATTCTCAATAGTGACATGTTGTTGGTATGACTGTCTAGAAAACATCTCAAGTTCTGAGTTGACATGATCTGAGCCTTCTTCCAGGTATTCTATCCTGTCCCCTAAATCTTTAATGTCTTTCCTGACCTCTTCGAGGCCATCTTTTATTAACTGGCTAACTTGAGTTAGCAGAGCAGCGAAGTCATCTTTAGTGAGAAGGGAGTTTAAGTCTGCTCTTGTAAGAGGTCTGGAGGTTTCCATCGATATGGATGAGTGTATAGACTCCTCAGAGTCGCTGGCATTATCTTGGGTATCTGTAACAAGGGAGGGTGTAGCTTCAAGAGGTTTGAAGAATTCTTTCATCATGTTAAAGTTCTGTGAGCTCTTATAACCTTTTGGGCCCTTTGATGTTCTCCCCATGTTTCTCGCAGACATGTTAATAATTTCAGATAGATAAGTGTCTCCTGACAAGGTATGATCAGAGGTGACACTATAGATTATATAAAGTTGTTAGGCCACGTGAATAGAACAATAAGGTGTTCCTTATAATGTGAACAACATAGCAACGGCAAAGGTACTGTAACAGGTAGAAGATTGTTTGTTGAGGTAAACTCTATTTGCTTTATTTAGGCATTTCAGGTATTTAGGGCATGACACAGGATTCCTTCCAAGTAGCTGAATGGGTTCATTTGAATTATGGATGAGCACAAGCAAAACAGTAAAGGGCGCTTACGTTCCTAGAGTAGATCAGATGTTGTGGAGAGAGAAGCCGGTTGCTCTCATGAGCCGGAAGTGATGCCAAAAGGGATCCGTAGCGTAAAGTACGGATCCCTGGTAAAAGTAATTGTCTGGTAAAGTAATTTACCATTACTTTTAGAAAAAATACAGATTTTAAAAATATCCTAGCCCCAACGAAGTTGCGCGAACCAGCTAAACACCAAAAGACAACAGAGATAACACACTGGTTGCAACAAAAACCTGGTACTTATAAATGTGGGGTACCTAGATGTGGTATGTGTAAACATGTAAATAGGGAGGTTACCTTTACTAACTCAAGGGGAAATAAGGTCTTTAAACAGAAGTTTAAATGCAACTGCAGCACAACATACGTTATATATCTTTTAAGCTGCAGTTGCAAAATGATTTATAGAGGAAGAACAAAAAGAAATATTCGCACAAGATTAGGCGAACATGTTAATAATATAAAAAATGGTTTAAACACACATAGTGTGCCTGAACATTTTAAACTTTTCCATAATTCTGACCCCACATGTCCCAAAATCCAGGTCATAGACTGGATACCGCCAAACAAATTCTCAAACAGACTACTCACACTCTAAATCTAGAATTAGACCTGCAAGCATTTATGTAGCCATTGTCCACTAGCACCCCAGAATAATTCTCCTTTAAGATCAGTTCCTGTAATTGTTCCCTGACATACAATTTCAGGCCAGTTTTTTAAATCAGACACATGAAATTAGAACCTTATGTTATTAAAGGGACACTAAACCCAGAACTTTTCTTTCATGATTCAGACAGAGAATACAATTTTAAACAACTTTACAATTTACTTCCATTATCCAATTTGCTTAATTTTTTAGATATCCTTTATTGAAAAATAGCAATGCACATGGGTGAGCCAATCACACGAGGCATCTATGTGAAGCCACCAATCAGCAGCTACTGAGCATATCTAGATATGCTTTTAAGCAAAGAATATCAAGAGCATTAAGCAAATTAGATAATAGAAGTAAATCAGAAAGTTGTTTAAAATTGCATGCTCTTTCTAAATCATGAAAGAAAAAATTTGGGTTTCATGTCCCTTTAATAATAATCATTCATAAATTATGGTTATAGATATGAAATTACTATCCAGGGTACCCCACTTAACCCTTTTAAATATACTGTTATAATTATGGGGTTATTAATATGATGTCAACTTGTTATTTTAATTTATTATTAATTCAGTGTTTTAATTAATCAATTCTCATATATAATTTCTTTTTTAATCTATTTGTGCTCTATATTGGATTTCATGTTTTTAACTAGCAAATGTATTTTTTACATATTTTTTAAATAATGAGATGTTATGTGAGATATATATATTTTCTCTCCAAAATTGGGTCTGTCAACACACCAAATGTGCCACTTTTACCTTTTTAACTTTCTGAGCATTGATTGGCTAACAACCATACCTTGCATTCATTGGCTCCTTTAAAAGCCGGTTGGAGCTCACTATGTTATTACTCTTGAAAAAGTCTGAGCGTCCTCAGACGAAACGCGTAGAGACTGATAAACCAAGGGACTTATGTTCCACACAGACTGACTGAGTCTGCTTCACACTACGGAGGCTTATCCCACAGTAATCACCACACTTGGTTTTCTACTATGGCTGGGGTGGACTATCGCATGGTGGATTCCCTCTCTGCATCAGTGGAATCACAGTCTGAGATTTATGTTTTAATGCCTTTTTACACTTTTTATTCTGTAAGTAGCCATTTGTCTATGCACACGTACTCACATTAAAATTTGCTACACTTGAATCGGGCTGCGCCTGTGTCTGTTCTTTCATTTGAATTATACCTGTTGTAAAAACATTTCCAGCAATACAGATTCACCCCTAGTGTTGAAATACCCTATTTTCAGGGTGTAGTGAAGATATATATTGAACACACTTAAGTATCAAAGCCATTCATTGTGAGACGTTAATCTGCTTATGCCGGTTTTAGACTTACGCACCTTCGCAGGCAATGTATTACGTATATTGAGGGATTATTTAATTAGGTTAGGTTAGGTTAATTTGCAGTGCGGCTTCCCATGTGGCCTCCACACTATGCGAGTAAACCAGGAATTAGGCCTTAGTGGCGTAGCAGTCCCAACACAAGTGATAAAATTCAGTCTGCATAGTACCTTCAGTGCATATTGTCAGTAAGAGACCACTATGCTGTAGATCGGACGTATTTGCGAAGTGTGTCACTTATTCTTTCACTCCTCTGCTCCGGTCCGCTCAATTATAGGCCTTGATGGCGCAGCAACCAGCTCCAGGGCCAGCACAGCGTGATCCCATGTGTACCAGTGTTGAAAACTGGATCTGGAGGTGTAGTGGGTATTAGGTAGTTGATTCCCAACTTTTGAGACTCAAAAGTGCCTCTTTGCTTTCTCAGTGGTGATTATCCAGTCTTCACTGACACAGAGCTCACACCAGTGCGACCGCCATATCGGGCTGTTAGCTCCACCCCTGACATCTCCTAAATTTGACCCCTTATAACTACTCTATGCAATATTATTCTTCAATAATTTTATTAGACAGTGTTAATACAAGTGTTACTGTACTGTACATTGTATTTTGATGTGTTTTGTGACACTTTTTAGGTTTGCGCTATGGTTAAAACCTACTTTTCAGAAGAAGTGTTAATCAAATCGCAAATTGCGATGGTGACGGTGGGATTGCATTTACTCACAAATTTTAATATGAGTAAAATAACAGTTGCACCCAAAATCTTGTCCAAATGCGAGCACACAGAATTGTGTGCTCGACTTGTAATCTAGCACATTTTATATATACACTTTGTACCCTTTTCAGTCAAACACATTGAAACATGAAATTTATTTTTAATTAATTTTAATATGTTAAAATGTGTTTTACATAGAAATATTTTACATTCCAATGTTCTTCACTTAATATAAAATATTATTTTTATTTTGAAATAGATATTTCTATATATCTTTATATATATCTATACCTTTATATATTCATATAGATATATAGGTATAATTATATATTTACAAAACATTCATGCCCTCTTAAATAAAGTTTAACCCTTTTTTGTTATCTGCCCACTGCCTAGTCACGTTTCCCCTATAAAGCTGCAATATTTCCTTACTCAAACAATAAGTCAACCATGTGTTCTAGAAACCAAAAACTTTTATTTATTCTTCATTTTGAGACACAAATTAACTGCTTGCCTTTAAGCTCCTTCTACCTTACTATCACCGAGATTACGAGTTTTACGGTAACAGGGGTGCACTGCTAACAAGCAGTTTTTTCTCACCGCTCACTTAAGACAACGCTGGTGTTACAGGTTTTTTAAACCCGGCGTTAGCTGCAAAAAAGTGAGCGTAGAGCAAAATTTAGCTCCACATCTCACCTCAATACCAGCGTTGCTTACGGTAGCGGTGAGCTGGCAAAACGTGCTCGTGCACGATTTCCCCATAGGAATCAATGGGGCAGAATCGGATGAAAAAAACCTAACACCTGCAAAAAAAGCAGCGTTCAGCTTCTAACGCAGCCCCATTGATTCGTATGGGAAAACAAAAGTTATGTCTACACCTAACACCCTAACATGAACCCCGAGTCTAAACACCCCTAATATTGCACTTATTAACCCCTAATCTGCCACCCCCGACATTGCTGACACCTGCATAATATTATTAACCCCTAATCTGCCGCTCCGGACACCGCCGCCTCCTACATTATCCTTATGAACCCAACATCGCCGACACCTACTTTTTATTTATTAACCCCTACTCTGCTGTCCCCAATGTTGCCGCCACCTAACTACACTTATTAACCCCTAATCTGCCACCGCCAATGTCGCCGCTACTATAATAAAGTTATTAACCCCTAAATCTAAGTCTAACCCTAACCCTAACCCCACCTAACTTAAATATAATTTAAAATAATCTAAATAAAATTACTACAATTAAATAAATAATTCCTATTTAAAACTAAATACTTACTAATAGTTACATTGTATCTATCTTAGGTTTTAATTTTATTTTACAGGCAACTTTGTATTTATTTTAACTAGGTACAATAGTTATTAAATAGTTATTAACTATTTAATAACTACCTAGCTAAAATGAATACAAAAGTACCTGTAAAATAAATCCTAACCTAAATTACAATTACGCCTAACACTACACTATAATTAAATTAATTAATCCCCACTTAATAAAACCTAACACTAACCCCTTGAAGATCACCCTACCGTGAGACATCTTCACCCAGCCGGGCACAAGTGGTCCTCCAGAGGGACAGAAGTCTTCATCCGATACAGGCAGAAGAGGACCTCCAGACGGGCAGAGGATTCTTTCAGCCAATCGGAATTAAGGTAGTAAAAATCCTATTGGCTGATCCAATTAGCCAATAAGATTGAGCTCACATTCTATTGGCTTATTGGAACAGCCAATAGAATGCGAGCTCAGTCCTATTGGCTGATTGGATCAGCCAATAGGATTGATCTTCAATCCTATTGGCTAATTGCATGAGCCAATAGGATTTTTCCTACCTTAATTCCGATTGGCTGATAGAATCCTATCAGTCAATCGGAATTCAAGGGACGCCATCTTGGATGACTTCACTTAAAGGAACCATCATTCGTCGTGTATTCGTCGGTCTGGATGGATGCTCCGTGTCGGCTGGCTTCAAGATGTACCCGCTCCGCTCTGGATGGATGAAGATAGAAGATGCTGCCTGGATGAAGACTTCTGCCCATCTGGAGGTCCTCTTCTGCCCAGATCGGATGAAGACTTCTGCCCCTCTGGAGGACTACTTGTACCCGGCTGGGTGAAGATGTCTCACGGTAGGGTGATCTTCAAGGGGTTAGTGTTAGGTTTTATTAAGGGGGGATTAATTAATTTAATTATAGTGTAGTGTTAGGTGTAATTGTAATTTAGGTTAGGATTTATTTTACTGGTACTTTTGTATTAATTTTAGCTAGGTAGTTATTAAATAGTTAATAACTATTTAATAACTATTGTACCTAGTTAAAATAAATACAAAGTTGCCTGTAAAATAAAAATAAACCCTAAGCTAGCTACTATGTAACTATTAGTTATATTGTAACTATCTTAGGGTTTATTTTATAGGTAAGGATTTAGTTTTAAGTAGGAATCATTTATTTAATTGTAGTAATTTTATTTTGTTTTATTTAAATTATATTTAAGTTAGGCGGGGTTAGATTTAGGGTTAGACTTAGGTTTAGGGGTTAATACATTTAATATAGTAGCGGTGACGTTGGGGGCGGCAGATTACGGGTTAATAAATGTAGGTAGGTGTCGGCAATGTTAGGGATGGCAGATTAGGGTTAATAAAATTTAACTAGTGTTTGCGAGGCGGGAGTGCGGCGGTTTAGGGGTTAATATATTTATTAAAGTGGTGGCGATGTCCGGTCGGCAGATTAGGGGTTAAAAATGTATTTAAATGTTTGCGATGTGGGGGGCTCGGTTTAGGGGTTAATAGGTAGTTTATGGGTGTTAGTGTACTTTTTAGCACTTTACTTAAGAGTTTTATATTACTGACTTTTAAATGTGGCAGGAGTCTTGACCGCTCACTTTCTCCAAGACTCGTAATACTGGCGTTAGGCAAATCCCATTGAAAAGATAGGATACGCAATTTACGTAAGGGGATTTGCAGTAAGCTTGAGTCGCGGAATAAAAGTGAGCGGTACACCGGTACCTGCCAGACTCGTAATACCAGCGGGCGTTAAAAAGCAGCGTTGGGGCCTCTCAACGCTGCTTTTTAAGGCTAACGCAAGACTCGTAATCTAGCCGTATTTTAGCACTGTGACTGGTAGTAACTTTTATAATGCAACTTTGAAGGTTGCTTTAGAATTGCTTTCTAGTTCTCTATACTATAGCCATTTTGTTGGACACTCCATCTCCTGCTATCTCTATCATTAGTACCAATATGCACCATGACTGCAGTTTCAAACTAGACCCCTCCAACAATTTGACAACACGATCCACAATATGGTGAACCTAAGAGAACTGTCCTATTCAAAGGAACTGGATGAAAATTTTAATGTTTTACCTTACAGTGCATTTTCAAGATCAATTTTTGAATATTCAAGTATTTCCTTCGAATAGGGTTGAAATTGGAACCTCTTAATAGTTTAGCTCTTTTAGAATCACACGGCCAGATTCCGAGTGTTATGGCTGGCTCGCTACTAACTTGCAAGTTATTTCCACCGCTCTCCTTTAATAATGCTGCTATTACAGGTTTTCCAAAAACCGGCGTTTGTGGGCAATATGGCAGCGTTGAGCTCCATATCGCACACAAATACTAGCGCTGCTTTGAGCTGGTTTTTACGTGCTCGTGCATGATTTCCCCATAGACATCAATGAGGAGAGCCGGCTAAAAAAAAAGCCTAACACCTGCAATAGTGGAGTGTAAAGCTCCGTAACGCAGCCCCATTAATTCCTATGGGGAAAGAAAATTTATATTTAAACCTAACACCCTAAACATAAACCCCGAGTCTAAACACTCCTAATCTGCCGTCCCAGATATCGCCGCACCACCTACATTACACTTATTAACCCCTAATCTACCACCCCCAACATCGCCGCCACTTACCTACACTTATTAACCCCTAATCTCCTGCCCCAACGTCACCGCCACCACTATACTAAAGTTATTAACCCCTAAACCTCTGGCCTCCCACATCACTAACACTAAATAAATATATTAACTAATAGTTACATTGTAGCTATCTTAGGTTTTATTCTTATTTCACAGGCAAGTTTGTATTTATTTTAACTAGGTAGGCTAGTTAGTAAATAGTTATTAACTATTTACTAACTACCTAGTTAAAATAAATACAAATTTACCTGTAAAATAAAACCTAACCTGTCTTAAAATAAAACCTAACATTACACTAAAATTAAATAAATTAAATAAACAAAATATATTATCTAAATTACAAAAAATAATAAACACTAAATTACACAAAATAAAAAAAAAGATCAAATATTTAAACTAATTACACCTAATCTAATAGCCCTATCAAAATAAAAAAAGCCCCCCAAAATAAAAAAACCCTAGCCTACACTAAACTGCCAATGGCCCTTAAAAGGGCCTTTTGCGAGGTATTGCCCCAAAGAAATCAGCTCTTTTACCTGTAAAAGGCTAAAAAACCTAAGCCCCCCATTGCCCTGAAAAGGGCATTTGGATGGGCATTGCCCTTTAAAGGGCATTTAGCTCTTTTACGTTGACCAAAGTCCCTAATCTAAAATTAAAACCCACCCAATAAACCCTTAAAAAAACCTAAGACTAACCCCCGAAGATCCACTTACATTTTTTGGAGACCTGACATCCATCCTCATCCAACCAGGAGAAGTCTTCATCCAAGCGGCAAGAAGTCCTCAACGAAGCCGGGAGAAGTCTTCATTCAAGCCGCAAGAAGTCACCCTCCAGGCTGGCAGAAGTCTTCATCCAGGCGGCATCTTCTATCTTCATCCTTCCGACGCGGAGCAGCTCCATCTTCAAGACATCTGGCGTGGAGAATCCTCTTCATACGGTCCCAGCCATACACTGAAGGTTCCCTTTAAGGGACGTCATCCAAGATGGCGTCCCTTGAATTCCGATTGGCTGATAGAATTCCAATCAGCCAATAGAATGCAAGCTCAATCCTATTGACTGATTGGATCAGCCAATAGGATTAAAGCTCAATCCTATTGGCTGATTGCATCAGCCAATATGATGTTTTACCCTTTAATTCCGATTGGCTGATAGAATAGGGGTTAATAAGTTTAGTTAAATGGCAGCGATTTTGGGGGCAGCAGAATAGGGGTTAATAACAGTAATGTAGGTTGCGGCGATGTTAGGGACAGCAAATTAGGGGTTAATAAGTGTATCTAGGTGGCGACAACATTGAGGGCAGCAGATTAGGGGTTAATAATATTTAACTAGTGTTTACGATGCAGGAGTGCGGCGGTTTAGGGGTTGATATGTTTATTATAATGGCGGCAATGTCCGGAGCAGAAGATTAGGGGTTAATAATTTTATTTTAGTGTTTGCGATGCAGGAGGGCCTTGGTTTATGGGCTAATAGGTAGTTTATGGGTGTTAGTGTACTTTCTAACACTTTAGTTATGAGTTTTATGCTACAGCTTTGTAACGTAAAACTCATAACTACTGACTTTCAGTTTACGGTACAGATCTTGTAGTTATAGGCGGTACCGCTCACTTTTTGGCCAGACAGGCAAACTCGTAATACCGGCGCCATTGAAAAAGGACTTTTTAAAAAGTGCGGTAGTTATGTTGCGTGACGGCCAAAAAATGTGCGGTACAGCTGTACCTACAAGACTCGAAAAAGCAACGGTAGTGAAAAAGCAGCGTTATGAAGCTTTTTCACTTATAACGCAAAACTTGTAATCTAGCCAACAGTCTACTATACATACAGGAAAAATCAACTAATATAATAATTGACAAAGGAAAAATAAATAAAAACTTCATATAGGATGTGTAATTTCTTCAGCTCAAACATTCACTTCTTGATAGAGAATGAGTCCATCACATAAAATAAAAAGGAACTGGCGTATGAATTGTACATGTTGAATTCCAAAAACATACAATTAAAATAAGAACACATAGTATATAAAAATATATTTGTTGTTCTTCAATAATTTACCCCACATCTCTTCCTATTTTATCATTTTACCTTATGATATGGTTGTCACTGAACAGGATCTATAAATAAATGTTATTTAATGCCTTTATATGGAGTTCTGTCTAGTTAAATGTTGTATTAATATTGTCAATTTTGATACCTTCTTGAAATAAATTATTTTTTACTTTGTAAATAAGATTTGAAAGAGACCAAAAAGTGTTATTATAGTTAATATAGAAATAGAAACATAGTTGTAAAATATTAACATGAATTGTTTTACCAACAACAATGGTTTCAAATACATCTAACAAAAAAGGAATGCCAGAGATTTACAGAATAGCATTTATACTTCATTCATTAATATACAGGCCTCTACAGTTGTCAGAATTTAAATTTAATTAATGCCACATTGAATAGTTAGGTCAAGTAGATCAATTGTATTGTTAGAACCAGTGAACCATGATTTAAGATCTCGGGATGATAAATTAATCATGTTTTACAGTATCTAAAATATATACTTACCTTAGATGAATATTTAATTGGTAATGGCTTCAAAGGCATTTAAGGACTGCTGAAAGGATAATTATGAAAACCATATATTATCTGAAAATATATGGATTTCTGATAAAAGCCTTTTAGTTGCTATGGTGAACAATGGCTTCATTTTCTTAACCTTTGAGTGATGACATGTTGTTGACACATTTGCTGATTGGAGCTCAATTGGTTTTTCTTTCTAATATCAAACTAGCAATTCTACATTTAGTATACATAAAATGTATAATAAAATATATTTGTATTTGATTTGTGATTCTCCAGAGGAATGTCTAATACAGGAGGAAGAATAAATGTATAGCCAATTGATATCCCTTTCTTTATTAGAAATACTGCATAACAGAGGAAGATAGTAATCTGTTTAACACTGTAGACCTTCATGAACAACCCTACTGTATTTAATAAAAAAATGGGATCTTTTCCAGATAAGCCCCGCCAAAAAGTTAACCCCCGCCACTCTATTTTATAAGTTATTGTTAGCCAATCAGTGTGATGTTAGACATATCCCTGATTATGGCATATTTGCTTGAGATTAAATATCCTATTTTAGACAGTGTGCCTAATCTTATAGTAATATACCCGATATTAGCTGTAATTATTTACGTAGCCACAGCGCCTCCCTGCTAATCTCCTGTAACTCACCTGACTCCGCCTCTTGCGCATACCCCTGTCACAGGTTATTAGTAAGTCCATTGGTTACAACATAGCAACCGCTCAGTTTCCATAATCAACAATGTCTGTAAGCAGATAACGCTGCAATTTGCAGAATCCAATAACTGGATTTGAATTAACACTGAACCCGTAAACTGTTGAGGTACAGTTTTTACAGAATCAAATCGGTACAGCGAATACATATATAAGGTGAGCGAGTAAATACTTGAGCAGCATCAGCATGGGTTGTACAGACGTATACAGTGCACGGTGGATCTTTGATTCGTACATGTTACTTCCAGACTGTTGTATTTAAATATATAAACCAGTTCGCAAAAAACAGCGTAACCATTCATAAAAAATACAAACAGATGTTACACAAGTTTACTTACAAAACAGCTGGCAAAAGTGGCGGGGCTTAACTTTTCGCACATACACTTTTTGCATTAGTGGCGGGGCTTATCTGGAAAAGATCCAAAAAATGACTTTGTAAGCTAAGCTTATTTTTAAAGCAAATATTTACCTCACTCTAAACTGTCTTATTGTTCATAGTAAAGGGTGTTGAATAATTTCATCATGGCTATTAACCTTATTTGCTATGAAATTGTGCCATAGATTACTGCATTTTTTGGTATATGATGCACATTTTTTTTTATATTTTTTAAGTAAAAATCATCAATTAGAATGCATGGCTCCTATATCCTAAATGCTTCACGGCTGGTAGCCCTCAATCTGAGGAAAACATTGGCAAGATTTCAATTATGTATCTGTGTTCCTCAGTTTTTCTCATATTTCTATTAAACATCATACAGACGCTAACAAAACACTGCAAATGACTGCTTCTATCTGATTTCTCTCTAAAAACTGCTTATCTATCCACCCAATTTAAAATACTACCTCCTACACAGCAAAGTCCCTTCCATTACAAGGTGACTCAACTGTGGTCCTTCACAACAGCTCACACATATATCTACCCTGTAAAGGTTTCAACCACACAAATTACACCCTTACCAATGAAACTCACAGAACCCATGGAACTCATCCTAAAAAGTGCACAACATCTTTGGCCTACACCATTTTTCCAGTATAGTCTTTGATGGTCTAATTTCTTCATCTTTATCCTATAAAGGGGTCTTTTTGCTTGATTAAAGACAATGGTCTTTAATTTTCAGCCTATGTATTTTTATTTTCAAAATTACAAATCAGCAATAAAAGGATGGCTGAATGCCAAAACTGAACTTCCTTTAGTGACCAATTGGAAAACTTTTTGTCAGTCAGAAAAAGAGGAAAGTTCATTCTAGACCTTCAACATCAACTTCCTGTTTGAATAATTACTTACTATTACTTAGGACTGATGGTATAGCATAACAATTATTAACTATATTCAAAATATAGTAAAAATAACTAGAAACAATCATAAGTGGACTAGTAATCTACAATAAGTGCCAAAAAACAAACAAACAAATACAGTCACCATACACATTCAGATTGGTGTGTCCTGGTTAACCCCTTAATGACCGCAGCACTTTTCCATTTTCTGTCCGTTTGGGACCAAGGCTATTTTTACAATTTTGCGGTGTTTGTGTTTAGCTGTAATTTTCCTCTTACTCATTTACTGTACCCACACATATTATATACCGTTTTTCTCGCCATTAAATGGACTTTCTAAAGATACCATTATTTTCATCATATCTTATAATTTACTATAAAAAACATTATAAAATATGAGGAAAAAATGGAAAAAAACACACTTTTTCTAACCACCAAAAAACACCCATGCTAAATAGTTTCTAAATTTTGTCCTGAGTTTAGAAATACCCAATGTTTACATGTTCTTTGCTTTTTTTGCAAGTTATAGGGCCATAAATACAAGTAGCACTTTGCTATTTCAAAACCACTTTTTTTCAAAATTAGCGCTAGTTACATTAGAACACTAATATCTTTCAGGAATCCCTGAATATCCATTGACATGTATATATTTTTTTTAGAAGACATCCCAAAGTATTGATCTAGGCCCATTTTGGTATATTTCATGCCACAATTTCACCGCCAAATGCGATCAAATAAAAAAAATTGTTCACTTTTTCACAAATTTTTTCACAAACTTTAGGTTTCTCACTGAAATTATTTACAAACAACTTATGCAATTATAGCATAAATGGTTGTAAATGCTTCTCTGGGATCCCCTTTGTTCAGAAATAGCAGACATATATGGCTTTGGCTTTGCTTTTTGGTAATTAGAAGGCTGCTAAATGCCACTGCGCACAATACGTTTATTATGCCCAGCAGTGAAGGGGTTAATTAGGGAGCATGTAGGGAGCTTTTAGGGTTAATTTTAGCTTTAGTGTAGTGTAGTAGACAACCCCAAGTATTGATCTAGGCCCATTTTGGTATATTTCATGACACCATTTCACCGCCAAATGCGATCAAATTAAAAAAAACGTTAATTTTTTCACAATTTTAGGTTTCTCACTGAAATTATTTACAAACAGCTTGTGCAATTATGGCACAAATGGTTGTAAATGCTTCTCTGGGATGTCCTTTGTTCAGAAATAGCAGACATATATGACTTTGGCGTTGCCAAAATGCTGCTGCGCATCACACGTGTATTATGGCTAGCAGTGAAGGGGTTAATTAGGTAGTTTGTAGGGAGCTTGCAGGGTTAATTTTAGCTTTAGTGTAGATATCAGCCTCCCACCTGACACATCCCACCGCCTGATCCCTCCCAAACAGCTCCCTTCCCTCCCCCACCCCACAATTGTCCCCGCCATCTTAAGTACTGGCAGAAAGTCTGCCAGTACTAAAATAAAAGTTTTTTTTTGTTTTTTTTAAAAAAAAAAAAAAAAGCATATTTACATATGCTGTGTTTAGGATCGCCCCTTAGCCCCCAACCTCCCTGATCCCCCCAAAACAGCTCTCTAAGCCTCCCCCTCTGCCTTATTGGGGGCCATTTTGGGTACTGGCAGCTGTCTGCCAGTACCCAGTTTGCACACAAACAAATGTTTTTTTTTAATTTATTTTTTATTTTTTTCTGTAGTGTAGCTTTCCCCCCCCACGGACCAACCCCCACCACATAAATGACACCTACGTTTTTTTTTTACATTCTAGGTCCCACTTTTATTTTGTTTTGGGACACATTTTTCTGTAGTGTAGCGGTTCCCACCTGCTCCCTCCCCTTGCACGCGCCCGCCCCCTCGATCTAGCCCCCCTCCACATGACCAGGGCCATCGATGGCCGCCACCCACCTCCCACACCGGCTCCCACCCACCAACGATACCGGCCATCGATGTCCGGTGCAGAGAGGGCCACATAGTGGCTCTCTCTGCATCGGATGGCCGTAGAAGGTTATTGCAGGATGCCTCCATATCGAGGCATCACTGCAATAACCGGAAAGCAGCTGGAAGCGAGCAGGATCGCTTCCAGCTGCTTTCCACACCGATTGCATCAGCCAAAAGGATTTTTTCTACCTTAATTCCGATTGACTGATAGAATTCTATTAGCCAATCGGAATTGAAGGGACACCATCTTGGATGACATCATTTAAAGGAACCTTCATTCCAGAAGAGCCGTCGGATGAAGAGGATGCTCCGCGTCAGATGTCTTGAAGATGGACCCGCTCCGCGCCGGATGGATGAAGATAGAAGATGCCGTCTGGATGAAGACTTCTGCCCGTCTGGAGGACCACTTTGCCCGGCTTGGATGAAGACTTCTCCCGGCTTCGTTGAGGACTTAGGCCCGGTTGGATGAAGACTTCTCCCAGTAAGGTGATCTTCAAGGGGTTAGTGTTAGTTTTTTTTAAGGGGGTATTGGGTGGGTTTTAGAGTAGGGTTGGTTGTGTGGGTGGTGGGTTTTAATGTTGGGGGGGATTTGTAATTTTTTTTACAGGTAAAAGAGCTGATTACTTTGGGGCAATGCCCTGCAAAAGGCCCTTTTAAAGGTTATTTGTAATTTAGTATAAGATACAGATATAGAATAAGATATGCCTAGGCACCAACTAACGGAGGCTAAGGTGAAATAAAAAACGGGGAATGGTTAATAAAGGGATTATCTTTTTAAATAAGAAACATTTTGGTGTAGACTGTCCCTTTAACACAGAGAAATGAAGCAAGCTACATTTATAATACGCCCAAACAGGTGAAACTAATTCCTCCGCCTAATTACACAGACTCAAGAAGATAGGAAACATGTTAACATAAAGAGTTTTAAATGGTAAACACACTAGAGCTGGTTTTATAATAATGGTAACATTGTTCATATAAATGGGAAGGATGTTTCATGAGGATATACATTTTTGAATATATATAAAGAAAGAGTAAGGGTTTATGGTCTCTATTTGAAAAATTGTCAAGCCAAGGAAACTTTTTTTCAAGGTAAAAAATACTTGTCTAGCTAGTTATAAAGTTGGGGGCATGAACCTTTTACAATGAGGAGACACTCAATACTTTGTTTTTAACTTGCAGGTCAAGCAAACACATTTAATAAAATAACACGTTGACAAAATATTTCAGTATATCAGTAAGTAGTGATACCTTTATTATGGACTAACAATACATTACATTAGTTTCCTCTTTTCCTCAGGTATGAACATTATCATTGCTTCAAACCTGAGGTAGAGATGGCTCTCTCAGAACATTTTCCCTTTTAAATATTTTGTTAGTCCAATAAAAAGGTATCACTATTTGTTGCAATACTCTTGTTAGTTTGGCATCATAAACAATAGACTAACATTTCCATTCATATCAACAAAAAAGAACAATAAATAAACATATACTTTCACATAAAAAGCAAGAACAAACACAGAAGGAGTCCAACCACTGTCAGTACCAGTGTTATTGATTGTAGGGCATACAATCAGTTAGGAAAAATCCAAAGATATCTGATATGTTTTGCTCATGCGCACATGCGCTTCCTCAGAGATCCTACACTTTCACATGTACAAACTGCAGATAAACAATTTATTTTGAAGAAACGTTCATACATGTCCTAATTCAGAAACATATTAGGCAACACAAATGGTGGATAGGTAGATGGGTGGGGGTGAATATAATTGTAGGATTATACTATAGCCTCTGGGAAGCAGTATGTAAACGTTATTACTGAGTATGTTACTTGAAATAGTGTAGTAATGCTTACCTCAATGACAACTTGAATGAATAGTTGAATGCAGCCACAAGATGAAAGCTTTAGGTCATTTAGTAAGTTGTTTTTAGGATACCTTTCTGTAAAAAATAAAAACACAAAGAAAACAAAACATATAAAGAAAATGTGTTCAGTGTTTATGTATGATAGAAGAACAACTGAAAAAAGGGAACAGTGTTTATAATTAGGTATTTGTTTTTCACAATTGCAGTAAAAGACGCAATTTATAAAGTGACAAACTTAGATGACATGTTGGTTTGATGGCCTTCATATTTAGTATTTCCTATGTAATTGGTAGTACATTAAAGTATATGAAGTTTCTCACTTGTTTGGGGGATGAGTATATAAGCATCCATTACATTTACTTGCTAAAGGATTTCACACTGGTGATTTGCTAGATGCGTATGAATATTGACAGCTCTAAAGATGAAGTTGACAGCTTAGGACAAGCGAATACAGTTTAAAGATTATTATCAAATGGAAAGAGCTAGAATGGTAAGTTGTCACTTTTCCCCTAGGCTGTTTTAAGTGACAAGAAAACATGCATTTTAAACATACTCACCTTCCTTACACGCCGCTCTTCATCTGCTGCACCTCTCTGCCAATCCCTTCACTGGCTTCCTCTTGCCTCTAGGATTAAACACAAAATTCTCGCTCTGACAAACAAAGCCCTCAACTGCACTGCTCCCCCCTATATCTCAGACCTTGGCTTCTATTTATCAAGCCGTCAACTTACTTGCATTCAAAGGCACCAATATGCTTGCCTAAGATCGCCTAACATCGCTGCCACAGACCTGAATATGCTCTCCAAAGTTACCAAAAAAGCTGTCAAAAAGCCGCGCACCAAGTACGGGGCGATGAGCAGCGGACTGTTGTTAACTAACAGTCATCGATCTCGCTGCTCTTCGGCTTTTTCCCAGCATTATTGGTATACTGTCACTAAGCACCGCCACTATACTATACTGTTTTACCCCTAAACCGCCACTCCCGGAGCTCGCCGCAATGAAATAAACTTATTAACCCCTAAACCGCTGCTGCTGGACCCTGCCGCAACTAATTAAACTTATTAACCCCTAAACCGTCACTCCCGGAGCCCACCGCCACCTACATTATGTTATTAACCCCTAATATGCTGTTCCCAACGTCGCCGCCACTATTCTAAATGTATTAACCCCTAAACCTAAGTCTAACCCTAACCCTAACACCCCCTAACTTAAATATTATTTAAATAAATCTAAATTAAAATTAATATTATTAACTAAATTATTCTTATTTAAAACTAAATACTTACCTATAAAATAAACCCTAAGCTAGCTACAATATAACTAATAGTTACATTGTAGCTAGCTTAGGGTTTATTTTTATTTCACAGGCAAGTTTGTATTTATTTTAACTAGGTAGAATAGTTAGTAAATAGTTATTAACTATTTAATAACTACCTAGCTAAAATAAATACAAAAGTACCTGTAAAATAAAACCTAACCTAAGTTACAATAACACCTAACACTACACTACAATTAAATAAATTAATTACACCTAATCTAATAGCCCTATCAAAATAAAAAAAGCCCCCCCAAAATAAAAAACCCCTACCCTACACTAAATTACAAATAGCCCTTAAAAGGGCCTTTTGCAGGGCATTGCCCCAAAGTAATCAGCTCTTTTACCTAAATAAAAAAAATACAAACAACCCCCCCAACAGTAGAACCCACCACCCACACAACCAACCCCCCAAATAAATTACTAATTAAAAACCCTAAGCTCCCCATTGCCCTGAAAAGGGCATTTGGATGGGCATTGCCCTTAAAAGGGCAGTTAGCTCTTTTGCAGGCCCAAAGCCCTAACCTAAAAATAAACCCACCCAATACACCCTTAAAAAAATCCTAACACTAACCCCATGAAGATTCACTTACCGGGAGACGTCTTCATCCAAGCGGCAAGATGTCCTCAACGAATCCAGCAGAAGTGGTCCTCCAGACGGGCAGAAGTGGTCCTCCAGATAGGCAGAAGTCTTCATCCAGACAGCATCTTCTATCTTCATCCTTCCGGCGCGGAGCGGGTCCATTTTCAAGACATCCGACGCGGAGCATGCTCTTCCAACGACGTCTTCTTGCTGAATGAATATCACTTTAAGTGACGTCATCCAAGATGGCGTCCCTTCAATTCCAATTGGCTGATAGAATTCTATCAGCCAATCGGAATTAAGGTAGAAAAAATCCTATTGGCTGATGCAATCAGCCAATAGGATTGATCTTACATTCTATTGGCTGTTCCAATTAGCGCTGCAGAATCTGTTGGTGCTCTACAAATAACCGAAAATAATAATAATAATTTTAAATTATTGTTTTTTTGATAGTATAGATACATAAAAGATGAGTTTTAAAAGTCTGTCTAACATGGCTTGCTGGACCCACTTTGATGTTTTGCTCATATAAAATAAACTATTCCTTATGCAACATGTAATGGGAAATTATTGGAAAGCATATATTAAAGTGATATGAAACCCAAAAAATTTCTTCTGGGATTTAGAGCATACAATTTTTTAAAAAGTTTTTATGTTGAAAAGTTCTTTGTTGAAAAGATACCTAGGTAGGTGTCTATAGCACTACATGGCAGGAAATAGTGCTGCCATCTAGTGCTCTTGCAATGGATAACATTCTTGCAAAACTGCTGCTAAATAGTGCTACAGATATGTAGATGCTTCTAAATTTACGTACCTGCTTTTCAACAAAAAATACCAAGAAAATGAAGAAAATTTGATATTAAAAGCAAATTAGAAAGTTGTTTAAATTGCATGTTCTGTCTGACTTATGAAAGAAAAGAAATTCGGTTTCATGTCCCTTTAATAAGAAACTATTTCTGGGTGTATTGAATAGTTTTATATTTGTTTATTAGGCAATGACTTTACATTTGTGAAACTATTTAAAATCTGTCAGTTTATTACTGTTAGTTCTAGCAGATTCAAATTATTGTAAGAGTTTGCTTGAAAGTTAAATGGAAATAAAACTGCTAGGCACAAGTACAGTATCATGGCTTCTACACACAGTGCTGTTGTTGTTCTTCCTTTAAAGCCATTCTCCATCACAGGTGCCCCTCGGTGAAACTCTACATTTTCATACTGGGCACCGCCATCTTGTGGCCTAGGTATTCTCACATCCTTTGTGATGCTTATTACAGAGCAGAGATGTTGCTGCCTAATCTGGCGGCGACGTTGGGGGCAGCAGATTAGGGGTTAATAAATGTAGGTAGGTGGCGGCGATGTTAGGGGCGACAGGTTAGGGGTTAATACTATTTAACTAGTGTTTGCAATGCGAGAGTGCGGCAGTTTAGGGGTTAATATGTTTATTATAGTGGCGGTGATGTCCAGAGCGGCAGATTAGGGGTTAATAAGTGTAAGATTAGGGGTGTTTAGACTCAGGGTTCATGTTAGGGTGTTAGGTGTAAACATAAAATGTGTTTCCCCATAGGAATTAATAGAGCTGCGTTACTGAGCTTTATGCTGCTTTATTGCAGGTGTTAGACTTTTTTTCAGCCGGCTCTTCCCATTGATGTCTATGGGGAAATCGTACATGAGCACCTAACACCTAACACTACAGTATAATTAAATTAATTAACTAAACTAAATACATTTAATTACAATTTTAAAAAAATTATATAAAGTACGAAAAAAAACAAATGCTAAATTACAGAAAATAATAAAATAATTACAAGATTTTTAAACTAATTACACCTACTCTAATCCCCCTAACAATATAAAAAAGTCTCCCAAAATAAAAAAAGCCCTACCCTACACTAAATTACAAATAGCCCTTAAAAGGGCCTTTTTTACGGGGCATTGCCCCAAAGTAATCAGCTCTTTTACCTGTAAATTTTTTTTACAAATACCCCGCAACATTAAAACCCACAACCCACACAACCAACCCTACTCTAAAACCCACCCAATCCCCCTTAAAAAAACCTAACACTAACCCCTTAAAGATCACCCTACCGTGAGACGTCTTCATCCAAGCCGGGCAGAAGAGGTCCTCCAGACGGGCAGAAGTCTTCATCCAGACGGAATCTTCTATCTTCATCCATCCGGCGCAAAGCGGCTCCATCTTCAAGACATCCGACGCGGAGCATCCTCTTCAAACGACAGCCGACTGAAGAATGAAGGTTCCTTTAAATGATGTCATCCAAGATGGCGTCCCTTCAATTCTGATTGGCTGATAGAATTCTATCAGTCAATCGGAATTAAGGTAGAAAAAATCCTATTGGCTGATGCAATCAGCCAATAGGATTGAGCTTGCATTATATTGGCTGATCCAATCAGCCAATAGAATGCCAGCTCAATCCTATTGTCTGATTGGATCAGCCAATAGGATTGAACTTCAATCCTATTGGCTGATTGCATCAGCCAATAGGATTTTTTCTACCTTAATTCCGATTGGCTGATAGAATTCTATCAGCCAATTGGAATTGAAGGGACACCATCTTGGATGACGTTATTTAAAGGAACCTTCATTCTTCAGTCGTCCGTCATTTGAAGAGTTATATTTTAAATTTTCCTGTACACCTGCCAATTGTAACTCAGTCATATTCTACATTCAGGGAATTTGAGTGCTATAAATGTGTACATTTTCTGAAGACTTTGATCTTCTTTTGTTCTCTCATTAACCGGTACACAGCACCAACGTTTGCATCACGTAACATTAGGAGGAACACATGTACGTTAATTTCCTCCAAGTTATTATTTAAATAACTATTACTACTAATTATATTCCCTATAACATCTCAGTAGTGCCATTGGGCCCCTTTTTTCTCTTATATCTGGTGTAACAGTAGTGTACATTTAAAAAAACAACACTTTTTTGACTGTGAAATAATAGCAGTCAGTTTTCTTCACACGTGTGCGTTTCAGTGCCTGCCAGGGCACAGTGTCACACCAGTGCAACTCATATCTGGTGTAACAGTAGTGTACATTTAAAAAAAATTTTTTTGACTGTAATAGATTGAATAGCAGTTAGTTGTCTGCAAGCGTGTGTGTCAGGCCTACAGAATCTACTCTGCCAACTTCTGCCAGTGCACAGAGCCACTGATATCTGTTGTCACAGTAGCTTGCATGCTTAGTACCACTAATCGAAAAAAAAAATGACAGGCAGAGGCAGGCCACCCCGGAGGGGCCGTCGTGGTCATGGTGCTGTGATTCCCTTTGGCCCTAGAATAATGCCCAGTGTTCAGAGGTCACGTACCCTGAACTCGAACAGTTCTGAGGACATAGTTGACTGGCTAACACAGGACACCCAATCTTCTACAGATTCCGCTCGGAACCTTGACGCACCATCCTCATACAGCTTAGCTTCGGGCACCTCTCAAGTTACCACTCGCCCGCCTGCCACCACCACCAACAATAGCACCACAGCCACTTCACTTGATCTGTCAGAGGAGTTATTTACACATCAGTTGGAAGAAATGAGTGATAGTGATGCGCAACCATTATTGCCAGAGGATGTAGATAACAGGGATATGTCTCAGTCAGGCAGCATTACACACATGGACATACGGTGTGATGATGATGATGTTGTACCCACTGCTGCTTCCTTTGCTGAGTTGTCAGATACAAGTGAAGCGGTTGATGATGACGATGAGTCCGTGGATGTCACGTGGATGCCCGCTAGAAGAGAAGAAGAACAGGGGGAAAGTTCAGATGGGGAGACAGAGAGGAGGAGGAGACGAGTTGGAAGCAGGGGGAGGCCATCGCAAGGAGCTAGTGGCACAGTCAGACAGCATGCATCGGCACCCGGGGTCAGCCAGACAGCACGCCAATCAACGCATGCTGTTGCCACCACCAAAATGCCGTAATTGCAGAGCTCAGCAGTGTGGCGTTTTGTTTGTGTGTCTGCCTCTGACAACAGCAATGCCATTTGCAACCTGTGCCAAAAGAAACTAAGTTGTGGGAAGTCCAACACCCACCTAGGTACAACTGCTTTGCGAAGGCACATGATCGCACATCACAAACGCCTATGGGATCAACACATGAGTACAAGCAGCACACAAACTCAAAGCCGCCATCCTCCTCCTGGTCCAGCATCTTCAGCCACGTCAACTACTGCTGTCCTCCTTGCCCCCTCTCAACCATCCGCCACTCCGTCTCTCACCTTGAGCAGTTCCTGCTCATCTGCCCACAGTCAGGTTTCTGTCAAGGACATGTTTGAGCGTAAGAAGCCAATGTCACAAAATCACCCCCTTGCCCGGCATCTGACAGCTGGCTTGTCTGAACTCTTAGCCCGCTAGCTTTTACCATACAAGCTGGTGGAGTCTGAGGCGTTCCAAAAATTTGTAGCTATTGGGACACCGCAGTGGAAGGTACCCGGCCGAAATTTCTTTGCACAAATGTCAATCCCCAACCTGTACTCGATTGTGCGAAAGGAAGTAATGGCATGTCTGGCACACAGTGTTGGGGCAAGGGTCCATCTTACCACTGATAGCTGGTCTGCAAAGCATGGTCAGGACAGGTATATCATCTACACTGCGCATTGGGTAAACCTGCTGACGGCTGCCAAGCATGGAATGCGTGGCTCTGCAGAGGAGTTGGTGACACCGCCATGACTTGCAGGCAGGCCTGCTGCCACCTCCTCTACTCCTCCTACTCCATCCTCTTCCATAACCTCCTCGGCTGAGTCCTCTTCTGCTGCTGCATCTTGCTCCACATCAACGGCACTCCCCCAGCTCCCCAGGTACTATTCCACATCCCGGATACGGCAGTGTCACGCCGTCTTGGGGTTGACTTGCCTGAAAGCAGAGAGTCACACCGGACCAGCACTCCTGTCCGCCCTGAATGCACAGGTGGATCAGTGGATGACTACACACCAACTGGAGATCAGCAAAGTGGTTTCTGACAACGGAAGTAATTTGTTGGCGGCATTGAAATTGGGCAAGTTGACACATGTGCCATGCATGTTCAACCACCTGCTCCAACAAGAAAAAGCCATTATAGTATTTGTATGACCGGGGTGCTAGGACAGCCTCTGCGGAGCTGGGGATTTTTTTGTCATGTTACTGGACGCTCATGCGCAATGCCTGTAGGCTCATGCGTCCTTTTGAGGAGGTGACAAACCTAGTCAGTCGCACCGAAGGCCCCATCAGCGACATCATACCATTTGTTTTCTTCCTGGAGCGTGCCCTGCGAAGAGTGCTGGATCAGGCCGTAGATGAGCGTGAAGAGGAAGAGTTGTGGTCACCATCACCACCAGAAACAGCCTTATCAGCATCGCTTGCTGGACCAGCGGCAACGCTGGAAGAGGATTGTGAGGAAGAGGAGTCAGAGGAGGAATGTGGCTTTGAGGAGGAGGAGGAGGAGGAAGACCAACCACAACAGGCATCCCAGGGTGCTCGTTGTCACCTATCTGGTACCCGTGGTGTTGTACGTGGCTGTGGGGAAGAAGATACCTTCAGTGAGATCACTGAGGACGAGGAACGGGATATGAGTAGCTCGGCATTCAACCTTGTGCAAATGGGGTCTTTCATGCTGTTGTGCCTGTTGAGTGACCCTTGTATAAAAAAGCTGAAGGAGAAGGACCTGTACTGGGTGTCCACACTACTAGACCCCTGGTATAAGCATAAAGTGCCTGAAATGTTACCAAATTCCGGCAAGTCAGAAAGGATGCATCAGTTCCAAAATAAATTAAAAAGTATGCTTTACAAAGCATATAAGGGTGATGTCACAGCACAATGGGAATCTAACAGGGGAAGAGGTGAAAGTAATCCTCCGACTCCCACGACCATGCCGGCAAGGACAGGACGCTTTACAGACGTGTTGTTGATGGTGGTCATGCAGAGCTTTTTAACTCCTATGCATCGCCACAGCCCTTCAGGGTCCACCCTCAGAGAACGACTCGACCGACAGGTAGCAGACTATCTCGCCTTAACTGCAGATCTCGACACTCTGAGGATCGATGAACCCCTTGACAACTGGGTGTGCAGGCTTGACCTGTGGCCTGAGCTATCCCAATTTGCGATAGAACTTCTGGCCTGCCCCGCTTCAAGTGTCCTGTCAGAAAGGACCTTCAGTGCAGCAGGAGGTATTGTCACTGAGAAGAGAAGTCGCTTAGGTCAAAAAAGTCTAGATTACCTCACTTTTATTAAGATGAATGAGGGATGGATCCCGAAGGGACTGACATTGGGCGATACATTCGAGTAAAAAAGGCCTGATGAGATGATCTGCCTTGGGCTATAAATGGTCCACAAGCTGCTGTATGTTATCTTCGAATGCCGGATGACTTGCGTGACTTATCCGCCACCAACTAGGGTTCAAGCCGCAATGTTTTAGGGCACTTTCTGCCAGGGAAACAAACATAAATTTTTCTGGCCGCTGCTACAGCAGCGGCTGCAACAATACCTAATTATTTGTAAATGCCAAATTTTTCTGGCCTCTGGTGCTGCACTGTGGCTTCAAAAAACAAAACAAAAAAAGGCACGTAACAGGGATTAAAGTGATAGGAATATAACTACTTAACACACCACTCCTATCTGGTGGCACATTAGATTGCACACGCAGTGCCCCAATATTTGAAGTAGGAGGACCGACCAAGCATCTTTTTCCATCTCCCGGTTCCTAAAATCCATGCCATATACACATCCCCTGATAGGGGACACCGCAGTGGAAGGTACCCGGCCGAAATTTCTTTGCACAAAAGGCAATCCCAAACCTGTACTCAATTGTGCGAAAGGAAGTAATGGCATGTCTGGCACACAGTGTTGGGGCAAGGGTCCATCTTACCACTGATAGCTGGTCTGCAAAGCATGGTCAGGACAGGTATATCATCTACACTGCGCATTGGGTAAACCTGCTGACGGCTGCCAAGCATGGAATCTGTGGCTCTGCAGAGGAGTTGGTGACACCGCAATGACTTGCAGGCAGGCCTGCTGCCACCTCCTCTACTCCTCCTACTCCATCCTCTTCCATAACCTCCTCGGCTGAGTCCTCTTCTGCTGCTGTGTCTTGCTCCACATCAACGGCACTCCCCCAGCTCCCCAGGTACTATTCCACATCCCGGATACGGCAGTGTCACGCCGTCTTGGGGTTGACTTGCCTGAAAGCAGAGAATCACATCGGACCAGCACTCCTGTCCGCCCTTAACGCACAGGTAGATCAGTGGCTGACTCCGCACCAACTGGAGATTGGCAAAGTGGTTTCTGACAACGGAAGTAATTGAAATTGGGCAAGTTGACACATGTGCCGTGCATGGCACATGTGTGTAATCTGATCGTACAACACTTTGTGCATAATTACCCAGGCTTACAGGACATCCTGAAGCAGGCCAGGAAGGTGTGTGGCCATTTCAGGCGTTCCTACACGGCCATGGCGAATTTTGCAGATATCCAGCGGCGAAACAACATGCCAGTGAGGCGCTTGATTTGCGACAGGCCGACACGTTGGAATTCAGCACTCCTAATGTTCGACCGCCTGCTCCAACAAGAAAAAGCCATTAACGAGTATTTGTATGACCGGGGTGCTAGGACAGCCTCTGCGGAGCTGGGGATTTTTTTGCCATGTTACTGGACGCTCATGCGCAATGCCTGTAGGCTCATGCGTCCTTTTGAGGAGGTGACAAACCTAGTCAGTCGCACCGAAGGCACCATCAGTGACATCATACCATTTGTTTTCTTCCCGGAGCGTTCCCTGCGAAGAGTGCTGGATCAGGCCGTAGATGAGAGTTGTGGTCACCATCACCACCAGAAACAGCCTTATCAGCATCACTTGCTGGAGCAGCGGCAACGCTGGAAGAGGATTGTGAGGAAGAGGAGTCAGAGGAGGAATGTGGCTTTGAGGAGGAGGAGGAGGAGGAGGAGGAAGATCAACCACAACAGGCATCCCAGGGTGCTCGTTGTCAGCTATCTGGTACCCGTGGTGTTGTACGTGGCTGGGAGAAGAGAAGTCGCTTAGGTCAAAAAAGTCTAGATTACCTCACCTTTATTAAGATGAATGAGGGATGGATCCCGAAGGGACTGACATTGGGCGATACATTAGAGTAAAAAAGGCCTGATGAGATTATCTGCCTTGGGCTATAATTGGTCCACAAGCTGCTGTATGTTTTCTTCGAATGCCGGATGACTTGCATGACTTATCCGCCACCAACTAGGGTTCAAGCCGCAATGTTTTAGGGCACTTTCTGCCATGGGAACAAACATCAATTTTTCTGACCGCTGCTACAGCAGCAGCTGCAACAATACCTAATTTTTCAGGCATGTGTGCATGCCAAATTTTTCTGGCCTCTGGTGCTGCACTGTGGCTTCAAAAAACAAAACAAAAAAAAGGCACGTAACAGGGATTAAAGTGATAGGAATAGTACTACTTAACACACCACTCCTATCTGGTGGCACATTAGATTGCATGCGCAGTGCCCCAATATTTGAAGTAGGAGGACCGACCAAGCATCTTTTACCATCTCCCGGTTCCTAAAATCCATGCCATATACATGTCCCCTGATAGGGGACGTAACAGGGATAACCTGATAGGGGACACCGCAGTGGAAGGTACCCGGACGAAATTTCTTTGCACAAAAGGCAATCCCCAACCTGTACTCGATTGGGCAAAAGGAAGTAACCTTACCATGGGTCCCAGACCGCACGTCTTGTAATTCTCTGTCTGGGAAATTATCTATCTATTTATCAAATCTATCTATTTAGCTATCAAATCTATCTATCTATCTATCTATCTATCTATCTATCTATCTATCTATCTATCTATCGTATCTATCAAATGTAATCTATTGCATCTATTGATCTATCTATCTAATCTATGTATCTATCTATCTATCTATCTATCTATCTATCTATCTATCTATCTATCAAATCTATCTATCTCATGGCCGGACCGACCAAGCATCTTTTTCCATCTCCCGGTTCCTAAAATCCATGCCATATACACGTACACAGGTATTAAACTGATAAGAATAGTACTACTTGACAGACCACTCATATCTGTTGGCACAGTAGATTGCACGCGGTGCTCTGACAAAATGCAGAAGGACATTTGGCAGACAGACATTTGGCCGACAGATAGAAAGCTAAAGAATGTTCCGATTTCGGCCGAGGGCAGATAGGTTCCAGACTGCCTCTGCGAACCTTACCATGGGTTCCAGACCGCACGTCTTGTAATTCTCTGTCTGGGAAATTATCTATCTATCAAATCTATCTATTGATCTATCAAATCTATCTATCTATCTATCTATCTATCTATCTATCTATCTATCTATCTATCTATCTATCGTATCTATCAAATGTTTCTATTGCATCTATTGATCAATCTATCTAATCTTTGTATCTATCTATCTATCTATCTATCTATCTATCAAGTGGCCAGACCGACCAAGCATCTTTTTCCATCTCCCGGTTCCTAAAATCCATGCCATATACACGTCCCCTGATAGGGGACGTAATAGGGATTAAACTGATAAGAATAGTACTACTTAACACACCACTCATATCTGGTGGCACAGTAGATTGCACGCTGTGCTCTGACAAAATGCAGAAGGACATTTGGCAGACGGACATTTGGCAGACGGACATTTGGCCGACAGGCAGAAAGCAAAAGAATGTTCCAATTTCGGTAGAGGGCAGATACGTTCCAGAGTGCTCTGTTCTAATCAGAGCCTCGGGTGCCGCAACTGCCTTTGGGAACCTTACCATGGGTCCCAGACCGCACGTCTTGTAATTCTCTGTCTGGGAAATTATCTATCTATCAAATCTATCTATTGATCTATCAAATCTATCTATCTATCTATCTATCTATCTATCATAGCTATCAAATGTATCTATTGCATCTATTGATCTATCTATCTAATCTATGTATCTATCTATCAAATCTATCTATCTCGTGGCAATGGGGAGTTTGCGGTTGTGCAAATGGACTATTTGCGGTTATTTGCGGTGCGTTAAACGGGGAGTTTGGTCTGTCACTGTGAAGCGGGCGTAACCCTTACACTACCTGATCGATACAACATCATACCTGATGTTTTAAAGCACGTTATTCCAAACAATTTAGGAATGTTAGGTGATTTATGCCCTTTATGGATTAAAACCAGACTCTGCATCAACTATGTAATTTTCTGTGGGAATTTTGCCATGGATCCCCCTCCGGCATGCCACAGTCCAGGTGTTAGTACCCTTGAAACAACTTTTCCATCACTATTGTGGCCAGAAAGAGTCCCTGTGTGTTTTAAAATTCGCCTGCCTATTGAAGTCAATGGCGGTTCGCCCGGTTTGGCCATTCGCGAACACTTGTGGAAGTTTGAGTCTGCCGTTTGCGAACAGAAAATACTACTTACATTAAAGTGATTATTTCAGATATAATAGTTTTTTTTGTATATCAATTGAACTAAACTCAAAAATTTAGATTACACACTCATATACACTACATGATGACCCACTTCCCATTTTAAATTTATGGAGGAATTATAATTCCTCAATCATTATATATGGACTAGAGTGATTTTTTCCCCCTTTAAATGCTATACTTGCTTGGCACATATTTATTATATGTTCTAGAGAAAAGTTATCTGAACATGCTCTTTAACTGTTTAATCAATATTAAATATTTTCCTTTACTAAAATGTGGTTACATAATAACCATCAGATATTAATAATGGTATAGCCCCAATATACATTGTAATAGTATCCACAATAATAGGCATACAATATCAGGCATCCACTAGAGATTTAGGATAGACCATATATTGAGTTTAAACTTTAATATTGTTTCTATATATATGTCCCAGATGTTAAGGAGAAACTTACGCACATTAAGGGCTAAATTATAAGTGGAGCACAAAATATTGCTTCTACAGAAGCAATATTTGCGCTCCACTTAGTTATACCAGTGCATGCAAATGTTCACTGGTATTACAAGTTAGGTGCAATGCGAATAGGACCTCACGTTTGCATTGCACGGAAGATTTGCACTCATGATAATGCGCTTATATAGGCTCCAATGGAAGCCTCATTCTCATGCTGTGAGACACGGCATGAAAAAAAGCGCATCGAAGAAGGTAACGCAGCGATGGGCAGCAGATTATAAATATATATGTATATGAAGATATTAATCTATATTTATGTGTTAATATGTATATATAAAAATATACATATATATTTACGGCGAACATACAGTTCCCATAGACTGTTTTTTACTAACACCCCACACTAGCCAACTTTAACCCCTCATAACTGGGAGTTATTTTGAAAATTAACCAGAGGTCTGATCTCTGGTTAATTTTATGAGCGCTAATTGCTACCGCAAGCTCGCGGGAGCAATAACCAGCCACTTGTAACTGGCAACTGCTGGTATCAGAGCTAGGGTGAACTTCGTTCCCAAAAACTCAGGTTTCAGAAAATGCCTAGGATCAATCCCTCTTCATCAGAGATTTCATGCGCGGCGTGACACACAACCTTAGCTATGCTACGCCTACTAAAAGTCGGCAGTATCAATATTTTCTATGCTTAACATTGAGTGGACTAGTAACGCTATCCCTCTGGGATAGTGACTTATATATATATATATATATATATATATATATATATATATATATATATATATACTTATTTTTGTGTTTGAATATTAATAAAACTTCCTTTTTTTTTAAGAATATTTAGCACATTTATTTTGGGAACCAAACCAAGAAAGAAGACAGATTGCAAGCATGTTTTGAACTTTGCTTTTCCATTTTTGCTTTTTTTCTCAGCCTATAAATTCTGTTAAATGTAAAGATTTTGCGCTTTTTTATCTTTAAAGTAAGCTCCCTTCCAGGTTGTGATCTCCATACATTTTATGTACCATATTTAGCATCAATTCACTTTACAAAGCACCAAAGATTAATATTTGATACCTAAATTGTTTAATACAAATCAATTATAAAAAATCAGAAGTCAAAATATAATTTTTGTCACGTTTTACCATCTTCGTAATTATTCAGATACACCTAGATTACGAGTTTTGCACTACACCAGATGTTTAAAGAACGCAATAAAATGATCGGTACCGCAATTTCCTTAGCACTGCCATTACAAGTTACTGAAAAACCTCCTTGTGCTGTGCGCTATGGTGCGTTAAGCTCCATACCGCACAAAAGCCAAGGGCTGAGTTTACATGCTCGTGCACGCTTTACTCCATAGACATCAATGTGGAGAGAGAGTGTTAGAAAAAAACTAACACCTGCGATCGCGGAATGGCAAATCACCGTAACGCAACCCCATTGATGTCTATAGGGAAAGGAAAATTGTGTTTAAACCTAACACCCTAACATAAACCCCTAGTCTAAATACCCCTAATTCGCCGCTCCCCGACATAGCAGACACTAAATAAAGTTATTAATCCCTAATCCACCACTCCTTGACATCACCGAAGCTAAATAAAGTTTTTAACCCATAATCTGCCACTCCCTAACATTGCCAACAGAAAATAAAAATATTAACCCCTAATCTGCCGCACCTCGACCTCGCCGACGCTAAATAAAATTATTAACCCCTAATCTGCCTCTCCCTGACATTGCCGACACTAAATAAAGTTTCTAACCCCTAATCCATCTCTCCCCAACATTGCGGACACTAAATAAACCTAATAACCCCTAAATCACCGGCCACCACATCGCAACTATTAAATAAACCTATTAACCCCTAATCCACCGCCCACCCACATTGCCAACACTATATAAACCTATTAACCCCTAAACCGTCCCCCCCACATCACCAACACTACTAAACTTATTAACCCCTAAACCGCCAGTTTCTACATTGCAACTAATAAAATAAACCTATTAACCCCTAAACCACCAGCCCCCCACATCACAAAACACTATATTAAACTATTACTAGCACCCCTAACTTTAAATAAAATGTTACAATATAACTATCGTGAAATAAAAAAAACTAAAATTAAACTATAAATTAACCTAATATGACTATTCTAATAAAACAAACTACCAATTAAAAAACCTAAATTAAAAATTTAAATAAACCTAATACTGCGAAAAATTAAAAAATCTAACATTACAAAAAATAATACAAATTAAAAATATGAAAAATAATAAACAAAATTATCATAAATAAAAACAATTACACCTAATCTAATAGCCCTATAAAAATTAAAAAGCCCCTCAAAATAAAAACACCCCCTAACCTAACATAAAGTGCCTTTTGTAGGTCATTGCCCCAAGTTAAACAGCTCTGTTTAAATTAGTCAATAGGATTTCAGTAGCTCTCATCCTATTGGCTGATTTGAAAATGTCAGTCAATAGGAATGGAAAGTACCCCATTTTTAAACAGGTACCTTGCATTCAAGCTTCAGTGTATGGCGGTGATATTATGAAGAGGGCGCTCCATGCTGGATGTCATTGCCGGTCCTGGACAGCTCCACTCCGCGCCTCCACAGTTCCGCACCACTGGTATGAAGATAGAAGATGGTCCCGCGATGGAGGAAGGTGTCGCTGCCTGGATGAAGACTTCTCACAGCCTGGATGAAGATGGATGTCCGAACTTCAGGAACCGTGAGTAGATATTCTGGGGTTAGAGTTAGTTTTTTTTTTCATTTTTTGGGGTGTTTTTTTTTTTAGATTAGGGCGTCGGCGGGATGAAGATGGATCCGGAAGAAAGAAGATTGAAGATGCCGCTTGATAGAAGACTTCAGCCGGATCATGGACCTCTTCAGCTCCTGCTTGGGCCAAGACTTCAGCCGGATCATGGACCTCTTCAGACCCCGCTTGGGCTTGGATGAAGACTTCGGAGGAGCCTCTTGTGGACCGATCGGTGATACCCGGCGTGGTGAAGATAAGGTAGGATGATCTTCAGGGGCTTAGTGTTAGGTTTATTTAAGGGGGGTTTGGGTTAGATTAGGGGTATGTGGGTGGTGGGTTGTAATGTTGGGGGGGTATTGTATGTTTTTTTTCAGGCAAAAGAGCTGAATTCTTTGGGGCATGCCCCGCAAAACGCCCTTTTAAGGGCTGGTAAGGTAAAAGAGCTTTACAATTTTTATTTTAGAATAGGGTAGGGCATTTTTTTATTTTGGGGGGCTTTGTTATTTTATTAGGGGGCTTAGAGTAGGTGTAATTAGCTTAAAATTGTTGTAATATTTTTCTAATGTTTGTAAATATTTTTTTATTTTTTGTAACTTAGTTCTTTTTTTATTTTTTGTACTTTAGTTAGTTTATTTATTTGTATTTATTTGTAGGTATTTTATGTAATTAATTTATTGATAGTGTAGTGTTAGGTTTAATTGTAGACAATTGTAGGTATTTTATTTAATTAATTTAATGATAGTGTAGTGTTAGGTTTAATTGTAACTTAGGTTAGGATTTATTTTACAGTTAATTTTGTAATTATTTTAACTAGGTAGCTATTAAATAGTTATTAACTATTTAATAGCTATTGTACCTGGTTAAAATAAATACAAAGTTGCCTGTAAAATAAATATTAATCCTAAAATAGCTACAATATAATTATAATTTATATTGTAGCTATATTAGGGTTTATTTTACAGGTAAGTATTTAGCTTTAATTAGGATTCATTTATTTAATAAGAGTTAATTTATTTCATAAGATAAAAATTATATTTAACTTAGGGGGGTGTTAGTGTTAGGGTTAGACTTAGCTTTAGGGGTTAATAAATTTAATAGAGTAGTGGTGAGGTCCGGTCGGCAGATCAGGGTTTAATACTTGAAGTTAGGTGTCGGTGATGTTAGGGAGGGCAGATTAGGGGTTAATACTATTTATTATAGGGTTAGTGAGGCGGATTAGGGGTTAATAACTTTATTATAGTAGCGGTGAGGTCCGGTCGGCAGATTAGGGGTTAATAATTGTAGGTAAGGTAGCAGCGACGTTGGGGCGGCAGATTAAGGGTTAATAAATATAATATAGGGGTCAGCGGTGTTAGGAGCAGCAGATTAGGGGTACATAGGGATAATGTTGGTTGCGGCGGTGTGCGGTCGGCAGATTAGGGGTTAAACATTTTTAATAGAGTGGCGGCGATGTGGGAGGGCCTCGGTTTAGGGGTACATAGGAAGTTTATGGGTGTTAGTGTACTTTAGAGCACAGTAGTTAAGAGCTTTATGAACCGGCGTTAGCCCAGAAAGCTCTTAACTCCTGGCTTTTCTCTGTGGCTGCAGTCTTGTCGTTAGATTTCTAACGCTCACTTCAGCCAAGACTCTAAATACCGGCGTTAGAAAGATCCCATTGAAAAGATAGGATACGCAAATGGCGTAGGGGGATCTGCGGTATAGAAAAGTCGCGGCTTCAAAGTGAGCGTTAGACCCTTTCCTGACTGACTCTAAATACCAGGGATAGCCCAAAACCAGCGTTAGGAGCCTCTAATGCTGGTTTTGACGGCTAACGCCAAACTCTAAATCTAGGCGTAAGTTTTTAATGTAAAAGAGCTGTTTAACTTAGGGCAATGCCCTACAAAAGGCCCTTTTAAGTGCTATTGGTAGTTTATTGTAAGGTTTTAAGGGTATTTTTATTTTGGGGGGGCTTTTTGGTTTTTATAGAGCTATTAGATTAGGTGTAATTGTTTTTATTTTTGATAATTTTGTTTATTATTTTTGTAATCTTAGAGTTTTTTATTTTTCGTATTTTTAGTGTTTATTATTTTTTGTAATGTTAGATTTTTTGATTTTTTCGTAGTATTAGGTTAATTTAAATGTGTAATTATTTTATTAGAATAGTTATGTTAGGTTAATTTATAGTTTAATCTTAGTTTTTTTAATTTCATAGGTAAGTTTTTATTTATTTAAAGACAGTTATATAACATTTTATTTAAAGTTAGGGGGGTGTTAGGTTTAAGGGTTAATAGTTTAAAGCAGTGTTTTGCGATGTGGGGGGCTGGCAGTTTAGGGGTTAAAAGGTTTATTTTAGTAGTTGCTATATGGGGGGCTTGTGGTTTAGGGGTTAATAGGTTTATTTAATTAGTTGCGATGTGGGGGGCTGGCAGTTTAGTGGTTAATAGGTTTAGTGTATTAGTTGCGATGTGGGGGGCTGGCAGTTTAGGGGTTAATACTTTATTATAGTGTTGTCAATGTTGGGAACTGGCAGTTTAGGGTTAATAGGTTTATATAGGGTTTGGCGTGTGGGCGGCGGATTAGGGGTTAATAGGTTTATTTAATAGTTGCACTGTGGGTGGCGACAGATTAGGGGTTAATAGGTTTAATAAAGTATTTGCAATGAGGGAGGGTGGTGGCTTAGGGGTTAATAGGTAGTTTATGGGTGTTAGTTTGCTTTGTAACATTTTAGTTATGAGTTTTGTGAAACATTTTTGTTTTGCAAAATCCATAACTACTGGTCTCAGATCGGCTCGAGTCGGTATAGGCTGTAACACAAGCATTTTAGCCAGACCAGACAACTTTTAATACGGCGCTATGGAATATCACGCACTCAAATGTAATTTTTTTGTATGCGGAATGGAGGGTTGCGTTAAGGCTAAAATGCTTGCGTTACAGCCTATACCGCCACAACTTGTAATATGCATTACCGGCTATTCCATGTGCAATGGCCAATTTTTCAGCGGTATAGCCGTTCCGCTCCGTAACACAAAATTTGGAATTTAGCCGAAAACGAGTAAGCTTAATGTATCTTAATATAAAAATGCTCCTACCCCTCTCCAAACACACACATCATAGTAAAAAATATTAACAGAAAAAAATGCACCAAAATGATCCTAAACAATATTTCACAAATTAGCATCTGTTTTACATTCACACAATTTTCACTTTTATTTTAATAACTTAAAATTAGAAGGGGTGTCGACCCCTCCTTTAAAAGAAAGGAATGCCCTTTATTGCACAATATTTCATATTTCTCTAATTTAATTAGAAGTAGGTGTCCTCCCCCACCAGTGGAGATCAGCTGTATCCTAGGGGGGCAAGTGACTTGTTTGAAAGAGGATATTCTCCCCATTTGTCCTTCAAGCACAAACAAGAGGGATAGATTATTAAAGTTCTCTTACGGGCTATTGTCCATGTACAATGTCTGCAGGCTGAGATAAAAGCTTTTAAAGCTGTCCAAACTCAGATTCACTGCCAATGTCAGAAATGGGAAATAATATTTGTATCTGTAGTAAAAGGTAGAAATTGTAGTTAGTATTTTTGTAATGTAAAATTATTTTTGTAATCTCAGTGAGTGTGCTGGAAAAGGGTGTTCCCTGGTTGTGTCTGAAGTTCTTTCACAGCTGTTATCATATTCTCTAAGCATTTTACTCCTGCAGTTCTCTGTGACCTTTTTCACAAAATGTATTCTAGTGAATATGTTTCAAAACATACAATGCACTTATTAACCTGATAGAAATAAAAATGTACATGAAACTAGAAGTAAATGTAAATTGAAGTAAAAAAATAGAGTAATTTGATTTGTATGTGTTTAACAAAAATGTTGCCCTAGTGCCTGTCTTTCCCTGACACACTCCATCTCCTTTGTGAGAATCTCCACTGGGAGGCAGCTTGCTACTCACTGAGACTTTCAGGTTCAGCCCCCTTATTTTTAGAGAATTGAGTGAGCACTGCCTCTGTACTCCATGCCAGCAAATTATAAATAATCAGGCTCTAAAAAATGAAGGTGAGTACCCAGATTATACATCTTTACTTGTGTCATCAGAAAACGTTTCAGATCAGCAACAAGTTTACACTTCCTAAAATGTCCTTGAAGTTCCAACCCCTGATGTAGTCCTATCATTTTGTAAACTCAGATTATATGTTTTCACCATTTATTTTAATTATAAGATAAAGAATGTTGGTGAAATCTGTCATGCTTGTTGTTAGATGATAATTTTGTATCAAATATGAAAAGCAATTTAAAGCAACGTTATATGAAGAGACTACCATTTTCATTACATCATCAGACATGGGACTTAGGCGCACTAGGGATTCAGGCCTGAATCTATAGCTACTTTTTATTTAAAACTTCTACATATTTGTGAATGAAACATCTAAATATTATTCTGACGGCTAGAGGTTCTGCATACATCGAAAATTACTATATTTTGGTTTGGGGTAATTAATCAATTAAAAACAAAAAAATTCTGACCTTTCTGTATTCTGTGAGTAAGCAGTAACAGTGTTGTTTTTCCATTTATGATCATGACAAGGGGTTAATTTGCATGGATTTTGGCTGTGCATATTCCATGCATTGTAAGCTGTCAAAGTATTAAGTTAATTGTCATCTGCAATCTAGCAATTAGAGCTCAATTATTGAAGCCCTATTACTACAAAGTTACAGCAGAATTATTATGAAACAGTATGAGCTAAATTTTACTTCACAGAGGAATGTTGTGGTATATTGTGTAAAATGCAGTCAGAATGTATGCAGATACTTTATAGCACAGTACTACATAAAGGGTGTACCATAAATAGATTTATTTAATATTTCATGTATTTAATAGAATAACATGAATCTCACCTAAAAAGTTCACAATGCTCTTTATCAATTTACACACACACACACAAATTACATACATATATATATATATATATATATATATATATATATATATATATATATATATATATATATATATGGATCTTTTAAAAATATTACTTCATCGATTTTTTGTAATTTTAGGTATGCTGTATGGAGATTGCTATAAAATCATATTATGATATAAATTGTAATTGTCATCCGATGTGCAGCTATTTTTTTGGAAATAAAAATCTAGACATAAAGCAATCAGTACAAAAGTAAATTTTTTTATTAGGTATGTTCTGTGTAATTAAAATGGTTGATATTTTATGATATATATATATATATATATATATATATATATATATATATATATATATATATATATATATATATATATATATATATATATATAAATATATATATATATATATATATATATATATATATATATATATATATATATACATACAGGGAGTGCAGAATTATTAGGCAAGTTGTATTTTTGAGGATTCATTTTATTATTGAACAACAACCATGTTCTCAATGAACCCAAAAAACTCATTAATATCAAAGCTGAATAGTTTTGGAAGTAGTTTTTAGTTTGTTTTTAGTTATAGCTATTTTAGGGGGATATCTGTGTGTGCAGGTGACTATTACTGTGCATAATTATTAGGCAACTTAACAAAAAACAAATATATACCCATTTCAATTATTTATTTTTACTAGTGAAACCAATATAACATCTCAACATTCACAAATATACATTTCTGACATTCAAAAACAAAACAAAAACAAATCAGTGACCAATATAGCCACCTTTCTTTGCAAGGACACTCAAAAGCCTGCCATCCATGGATTCTGTCAGTGTTTTGATCTGTTCACCATCAACATTGCGTGCAGCAGCAACCACAGCCTCCCAGACACTGTTCAGAGAGGTGTACTGTTTTCCCTCCTTGTAAATCGCACATTTGATGATGGACCACAGGTTCTCAATGGGGTTCAGATCAGGTGAACAAGGAGGCCATGTCATTAGATTTTCTTCTTTTATACCCTTTCTTGCCAGCCACGCTGTGCAGTACTTGGACGCGTGTGATGGAGCATTGTCCTGCATGAAAATCATGTTTTTCTTGAAGGATGCAGACTTCTTCCTGTACCACTGCTTGAAGAAGGTGTCTTCCAGAAACTGGCAGTAGGACTGGGAGTTGAGCTTGACTCCATCCTCAACCCGAAAAGGCCCCACAAGCTCATCTTTGATGATACCAGCCCAAACCAGTACTCCACCTCCACCTTGCTGGCGGGAGTCGGACTGGAGCTCTCTGCCCTTTACCAATCCAGCCACGGGCCCATCCATCTGGCCCATCAAGACTCACTCTCATTTCATCAGTCCATAAAACCTTAGAAAAATCAGTCTTGAGATATTTCTTGGCCCAGTCTTGACGTTTCAGCTTGTGTGTCTTGTTCAGTGGTGGTCGTCTTTCAGCCTTTCTTACCTTGGCCATGTCTCTGAGTATTGCACACCTTGTGCTTTTGGGCACTCCAGTGATGTTGCAGCTCTGAAATATGGCCAAACTGGTGGCAAGTGGCATCTTGGCAGCTGCACGCTTGACTTTTCTCAGTTCATGGGCAGTTATTTTGCGCCTTGGTTTTTCCACACGCTTCTTGCGACCCTGTTGACTATTTTGAATGAAACGCTTGATTGTTCGATGATCACGCTTCAGAAGCTTTGCAATTTTAAGAGTGCTGCATCCCTCTGCAAGATATCTCACTATTTTTGACTTTTCTGAGCCTGTCAAGTCCTTCTTTTGACCCATTTTGCCAAAGGAAAGGAAGTTGCCTAATAATTATGCACACCTGATATAGGGTGTTGATGTCATTAGACCACACCCCTTCTCATTACAGAGAAGCACATCAACTAATATGCTTAATTGGTAGTAGCCTATACACCTTGGAGTAAGACAACATGCATAAAGAGGATGATGTGGTCAAAATACTCATTTGCCTAATAATTCTGCACACAGTGTATATATGATAATTGTATAACTATCTAGTATTATTGGAACCGTGACACTTGCTGCAATTACTTATTGACTAAAACATATACCTATTAAGCTATATGAGTTTTAACTGGTTCTTTGGACTATAAAGATTGTAGCAAATCAAAATGGCACTATACCTTAGAAAGAGGCATGGGCCTCTATTTATCAAGCCGTCAACAGCAAATACGCTGGAATTCCGCAGCGTAATTGTGGCAAGCTTGATTCGCCTTAGTTATCAAAGCCTACAGTCCAGCAAAAGTAGAATTTTGTGACGTAACATACGATCCGTTGGTCTTAGTCCAACTCAGATCGATGCTTGCATCACCACAGATGTTCCGAATGCAAATTCAGCACTATCTGACTACTTTTGCTAGTTAACAAATGTCTACCAGGTACGCTCGGCACTATTCCGGCCCAGCGTACCTGGAGGTGGCGGATTCCATAGCAATCAATGGGAGTCTGAAAGCAGCAAAAGCTCATGTTCGCTGCTGCCCGATATCCCATTGATTCCTATGGGAGAATAAAAGTTACGTTTACACCTAACACCCTAACATGTACCCCGAGTCTAAACACCCCTAATCTGCTGCCCCCTACACCGCCATCAGCTACATTATACTTATTAACCCCTAATCTGCCGCCTCGACACCACCGCCACCTACATTATACTTATTAACCCCTAATCTGCCGTCCCAACACCGACGCCACCTACATAAAAGTATTAACCCCTATTCCGCCGCTCCCGGAGCACAACTAAATAAATGTATTAACCCCTAAACCGCCAGTCCCCCACATCACCATAAACTAAATTAACCTATTAATCCCTAAACAACCCGCTAACTGTACATTAAATATTATCTCATCCGTATCTTATAATAAATTTAAGCTTACCTTTAGATTTAAATTAAACTATATTAAACTAATAATTAACTTATACTAACTATTATAATATAATTACATAAAACTATATTATATCAAAAATTAATCTAACTTAACTTTTATACTAAAATTACATTAAACTACAAATTAAATTAACCATATTATATATTTAAACACCTAACCCTACTCAAATTATTTAATTACAAAGTTACAAAAAACTAACTAAGTTACAAAAAATAACAAACACTGTTACACAAAAAAATAAACAATAAGTTACAAAAAATAAAAAATAAATAATCAAAGCTTTAAATTAATTACAACTAATCTAAGGGCCCTATGAAAATAAAAAAGCCCCCCCCCCAAATAAAAAAAACCCCTAGCCTACAATAAACTACAAATGGCCCTTAAAGGGTCCTTTTGCGGGGCATTTCCCCAAAGTAATCAGCTCTTTTACCTGTAAAAAAAATACAAACAACCCCCCAACAGTAAAACCCACCACCCACACAACCAACCCCCAAATAAAACCCTAACTAAATAACTAAAAAAACCTAAGCTCCCCATTGCCATGAAAAGGGCATTTGGATGGGCATTGCCCTTAAAAGGGCATTTAGCTCTATTGCAGCCCAAGTCCTAATCTAAAACTAAAACCCACCCAATAAACCCTTAAAAAAATCCTAACACTAACCCCAGAAGATTTACTACGGACATTGCTGAAGCTTTTTCCACAGTTCATGTATCTTTTTTTTCCATAGTATTTTTTACATTCTGATTGTTTGCTTTGAATTGTACTAATATTGCTGCAGCTTTTAGTGCAAGTATCTTTCTTTCCATATAGTACAAGTATCCGTTGTAATCCAATTGTAACAATGCTCAATCCTGGCATTCAGACCACCACCTAGCCTAAAACAGAAACTGGTCCACAGAAATATACCCCTTGAGAATGAGAACACTCTTTGGGGCTTGACGGCCCGTGTTTCTGGCGAGTCTTCCGACTTCCAAAGACAGCTGCTCCATAACCTGTCCGCCTTCTCTGAGCAGGCGGACAGGATAGAGTACGATCAGGTTGATTGACACCCCCTGCTGTGAGCTGCTGGTGCAATGCTGAATATGGAGAGCGTATTGCTCTCCGCATTCAGCGATGTCTTGCGGACCTGATCCACACTGCCGGATCAGGTCCACAAGACATTTGTTAATTTGGCCTCATTGGCCCCAAGAACTGCAAAAAATTCTCTGCAAACAATGTCAACTGATTTGTGAAAACAGGACAGCAAATCATAACAATAAATCTTAAAACATTGAAGGGGCATATTCATGTATATCTACAACTGCTTTATACATGATACACTGCACTGCATGTGAAGTGGGATGTTACTTTGGAGAAATAAGCCAAAAACTGTACCTTCAGATGAACTTGCACGGACACTCAGTCACAAATCACTGTGAAACAAAATACTGCACTCCTGTTGGACACCAGTTCACCCAATGACCATTCCATCTAAAACCACAAAATCATGATTCTTAGAGGCAACTTCAAAAACACCCTGGAGATAAAACATTTGAAATGAAAATGATAATGCAATTTGACACTTTAATTAAGGGACAAAATGCTGACTCTGGATTCTTGACACATTACCAAAAAATTGTGTACTTTTATTTGGCTAATTATATTTAATATTCCTTACTTTTCCTACATAGGTACTAGGTAAATCTATGTCCACCCTATGCCATTTTTCTCATCTTCCTTCGGTGTGTTTACTCAGAAGCATATATATGTACATTTATGTGTACATGCAGCTGTCTGTTTGGCACATTTATATTCCCTCCATGTATACATAAATACTCATTTCAATGCCATCTAGATATAAAATGTTATGTCAGTATACGCTCTATGTATAGTTATATCTCTCCACTGTCTGTTTTCTTACACTGGATATTGCCTCTTTATACCTTTCACCTCAGACCTCCTCATGATTTTACGACAACTCCTCCTCTCCCTGTACTCAGACCACTTTCTGTCCTTTTAACCATTCTGTGCTTCAAGATATAGGGGCCGATTTATCAATGTCTGGTGGACATAATCCGCTGTAGCGTATCATGTCCACCAGACATCGCTGTTGGTATTTAACATTGCACAAGCAGTTCTGGTAAACTGCTTGTGCAATGCCCCCTGCAGATTCTATTGGCCACTAGCAGGGGGTGTCAATCAACCCGATCGTACACAATCGGGTGGATTGCAGACCGCAGCCTCAGAGGAGGCGTATGAGTCAGTGGCGTCACTAGGGTTGGTGTCACCCGGTGCGGTAAGTTATGGTGTCACCCCCCCCCAGAAAGCAGACACACACAAAAACACAGGCAAGCACACATACAAACACTCAGACACACTTAAAAAATACTCAGATGCACACACAAACACTTGGAAACACACTCAGACACACACACAAAAACACACACACAAAAACACTGAGACACACACACACAAAAACTCAGACACACACATACAAAATATGTAAAGTGCACTGCATTAATTATAAAGCTCATGCCTAGAGCTGCTCCCTGGCTCAGCAGAGCATCAAATGAAAGATAAACAGAGCACTCTAAAAATAAATCACTAAAGAAAAGATTTAGGTGCAAACTATGAAAATTCTGCTCTCTGACTCTGTTCCAAGTCTGTCAGTGCACAGCCCCGGGCCGCGTGCCAATCACCTCTGCACTCTGCCCACCCCCAGACCCCCGCCCGCCCTCCTACCTGTTCAGTGTGCACTTAGTGTACCGTAACCGTAATGGTCTGGTGGGCATCATACGTGGCTCCTTCACTTTAAAGACAGTATCAAACAGTCATGCGGTCAGGTGCCAGCCATCCCCTCATGATTTGCCAGTTCCCGTTTAGAGAGACAGCACAGCAGTGAGTGACTCCACTGCTCCACATGTCACTGAGCAGTGAGCACAGATAGGCAGGCAGGTTTAGGCTAGCAGCGCAACTTTGCAAGCCCCACGGCATGCCCACAACATTCATAGCGAAATTGGGCAGGGGAGAAGCAAAGTACAAACAAGCAAAAGTAGCCGGGAAAACTATTTGTTGAAATTGCAGCACTGGCTCAAGTGGCAAAAAAATTGTGTGTCTACATCTTCCCCAGTCCCACCAATGTTCACAAATGCCAGCCTCTAATAAAATAATCTATGCATCTCAACATTGTATTTCTTTGAATTTCAATAAAATTTAAAAAAAAAAAAAAAAATTTTTTTTTTTGGTGTCACCCCCTGGTGGGTGTCACCCGGGTGCGGCCCGCCCCCCCCCGCCCCCCCCTAGTGACGCCACTGGTATGAGTTAACATTGCACAAGCAGTTCTGGTGAACTGCTTGTGCAATGCCACCCCCTGCAGATTTGCGGCCGCTAGCAGTGAGTGTCAATCAACCCAATTGTACAATCTTAAGACTGCTGCTTCTTAACTCCTGTTTCCAGCAAGCCTGAAGGCTTGCGCGGAAACAGATACATTAGGGGCCGTTCAGAGATTAGTAAATCAGCCCTATAATCTGTAAACTCCATTGTATAGATCAGTATTGCTTCAGACCTCAGGAAGAGAGGAAACTCTTGAAAACTTGTCTACTTGTACATGTATAGTTAGTCCAATTAAAAAGAATCATTGCTTAATATTATTGTTAATAATCACTGGTTTAACAAGGGTACTAAAATCAATGTATAAATATAAATATATATACTGTGTACATATATATAGCTCTGGGAAAAAATAAGAACCAATACAAATGTCTCAGTTTCTCTGGTTTTACTATTTATAGGCACGTGTTTGAGTAAAATGAAATTTTGATTTTATTCTTCAAACTCTATATTTATATATAAATTCTATATTTATTTTTGGTACACAAGTGTGAGCACTGTTTATTTTCCTTGCGGTTGTTTAGCTATTTGGTAGTATTCAAAATGTCAGCAACTCAGGGAAATTACAACAAATAGACTCATTTAACTTTTTCAGTTGACATATAGCTAGAATATAAAAAAATGACGAAAGAGAAAATAAGACCTTTAGTTTAACAGTAAAGGAATATACATATATCCTATTATATAAAAGGCCAAGTGTGTTTGTCTGAAGCTGTCATGCGCAGTACAGACAGCACAAGGACAAACACACCTGGCCTTTGAGCCCCTGCTCCTGCTGGTAATCCGATCTGCGCCGCGGTAGGAGTGGGCGTGGCCGGATGTAAGTGGGGGCGTGGTCAGGGTGTGCCGGGCGTGACCTGGCATGCGTGGTCGTGAAGGGGGCGTGGCCTGGTATTAAGGGGCGTGGCCGGGCGCAGTTGCACGTTGGAAGATGGGAGAGAGATAGAGAGAGGGGAGAGAGATAGAGAGGGGAGAGAAAGAGAGGGGGAGAGAGACAGCTAAAGACAGGGGGGAGAAAGAGAGGGGGAGAGACAGCAAAAGACAGGGGGGAGAGAGACAGTAAAAGAGAGGGGGGAGAGAGACAGCAAAAGAGAGAAGGGGAAAGAGACAGCAAAAGAGAGAGGGGGAGAGAGACAGCAAAAGAGAGAGGGGGAGAGAGACAGCAAAAGAGAGAGGGGGAGAGACAGCAAAAGAGAGGGGGGAGAGACAGCAAAAGAGAGGGGGAGAGAGCGCAAAAGAGAGGGGGAAGAGCACAAAAGAGAGGGGGGGAGAGCGCAAAAGAGAGGGGGGAAGAGAGACAGCAAAAGAGAGAGGGGGAGAAAGACAGCAAAAGAGAGAGGGGGAGAGAGACAGCAAAAGAGAGGGGAAGAGAGACAGCAAAAGAGAGAGGGGGAGAGAGACAGCAAAAGAGAGAGGGGGAGAGAGACAGCAAAAGAGAGGGGGAGAGAGACAGCAAAAGAGAGAGGGGAGAGAGACAGAAAAAGAGAGGGGGGATAGAGACAGCAAACGAGAGAGGGGGAGAGAGAGCACAAAAGAGAGGGGGAGAGAGAGCAAAAGAGAGGGGGGGAAGAGTGCAAAAGAGAGGGGTAGAGAGAGCGCAAAAGAGAGGGGGAGAGAGACAGCAAAAGAGAGAGGGGGAGAGAGATGGCAAAAGAGAGGGGGAGAGAGAGAGCACAAAAGATAGGGGGGAAGAGCACAAAAAGAGAAGGGGGAGAGAGAGCACAAAAGAGAGGGGGAGAGAGGGCAAAAGAGAGGGGGGGAGAGAGAGCACAAAAGAGAGGGGGGAGAGAGCGCAAAAGAGAGGGGTGGAGAGAGAGAGCAAAAGAGAGGGGGTGAGAAAGCGCAAATGAGAGGGGGGTGAGAGAGCGCAAAAGATAGGGGGGTGAGAGAGCGCAAAAGAGAGGGGGGAGAGAGAGCGCAAAGAAAGGGGGGGGAGAGAGCGCAAAAGAGAGGGGAGAGAGAGAGCGCAAAAGAGAGGGGGAGAGAGCGCAAAAGAGAGGGGGGAGAGAGAGCGCAAAAGAGGGGGGAGAGAGAGCGCAAATGAGAGGGGGAGAGAGAGCGCAAAAGAGAGGGGGAGAGAGAGCGCAAAAGAGAGGGGGAGAAAGAGCGCAAAAGAGAGGGGGGAGAGAGCGCAAAAGAGAGGGGGGAGAGAGAGAGTGCAAAAGAGAGGGGGGAGAGAAAAGCAAAAGAGAGGGGGGAGAGAGACAGCAAAAGAGAGGGGGGAGAGAGACAGCAAAAGAGAGGGGGGAGAGAGAGAGTGCAAAAGAGAGGGGGAGAGAGACAGCAACAGAGAGAGGGGGAGAGACACAGCAACAGAGAGAGGGGGAGACAGACAGCAAAAGAGAGAGGGGGAGAGAGACAGCAAAAGAGAGGGGGGAGAGAGACAGCAAAAGAGAGGGGGGAGAGAGACAGCAAAAGAGAGGGGGGAGAGAGACAGCAAAAGAGAGAGGGGGAGAGAGACAGCAAAAGAGAGAGGGGGAGAGAGACAGCAAAAGAGAGAGGGGAGAGAGACAGCAAAAGAGAGGGGGAGAGAGCGCAAAAGAGAGGGCGGAAGAGCGCAAAAGAGAGGGGGGAGAGAGAGTGCAAAAGAGAGGGTGGAGAGAGAGCACCAAAGAGAGGGGGAGAGAGAGCGCAAAAGAGAGGGGGAGAGTGAGCGCAAAAGAGAGGGGGAGAGTGAGCGCAAAAGAAAGGGTGGGAGAGAGAGCGCCAAAGAGAGGATAGAGAGCACAAAAGAGAGGGGGGAGAGAAAGCGCAAAAGAGAGGGGAGAGAGAGAGGGGGAGAGAGACAGAGCGCAAAAGAGATGGGGGAGAGAGAGAGCACAAAAGAGAGGGGGAGAGAGAGAGCGCAAAAGAGAGGGGGAGAGAGAGAGCGCAAAAGAGTAGGGGAGAGAGCGCAAAAGAGTAGGGGGGAGAGAAAGAGCTCAAAAGAGATGGGGAGAGAGCTCAAAATAGAGGGGGGGGGGGAGAGAGCGCAAAAGAGAGGGGGGAGAAAGAGCGCAAAAGAGAGATGGGGAGAGAGAGTGCAAAAGAGAGGGGGGAGAGAGAGCTCAAAAGAGAGGGGGGAGAGAAAAAGCTCAAAAGACAGGGGGAGAGATAGAGCAAAGAGTGGGGGAGGGAGAGAGCGCAAGAGGTGGGACCACTGTACTGCAAAAAATGGCCCGTGTGAACGGGCTTTAGGACTAGTACATACATAAAACTTTAATAAAATAATCTATGCATGGAAGTCAAATACACATTCCTAGATACTCTAACAATACTCTTATGGAAAATATAAAATCTGAAGTTTTCCACTGTCCTCTGAATGTAGATTTCTTTGAATTATGTGTGTATAAGATTCTGATTGGCTCGGAGCAGGCCTGCAGCCTATACATCAGCAATTTACTGGAGGTGCATTCAGATTGCAGTGGTAAATAGCTCTGTGCAACCTGTTAGCTTATGAGTTCTCTAGGGCATTGTTTAGCACAGACATGTATTTCTTTTAGCCCTAATACCAATTTAATGGCTAGATTTAGAGTATTGACAGTAAAGATATTGACGGTAAAGACCCGCGTAGCTAACGCTGCTTTTTTTCCCAGCGCACCCTTAAGACAACGCTGGTATTGAAAGTTGTCTGAGGGGCTGCGTTAGGCTCAGAAAAGGGTGCGTTGAGTTAGCTCCACTTCAACCCTCAATACCAGCGTTGCTTACGGTAGGGGTAAACTGGAAAAACATGGTTGTGCACGATATCCCCATAGGAAACAATGGGGCAGTGTGGGCTGAAAAAACCTAACACCTGCAAAAAAGCAGCGTTCAGCTCCTAACGCAGCCCCATTGTTTCCTAAGGGGAAATACTCTCTAAGTCTGCACCTAACACCCTAACATGAACCCCGAGTCTAAACACCCCTAACCTCACACTTATTAACCCCTAATCTGCCGCCCCGCTATCGCTGACACCTGCTGTATATTATTAACCCCTAATCTACCCCTCCATACACCGCCGCAACCTACATTATCCCTATGAACCCCTAATCTGCTGCCCCTAACATCGTTGACCCCTATATTATATTTATTAACCCCTAATGTGCCCCCCCACATCACCGCCACCTTACCTACACTTATTAACCCCTAATCTGCCGACCGGACCTCTCCGCCACTATAATAAATGTATTAACCCCTAAACCGCCACACTCCTGCCTTGCAAACACTAGAATAAATAGTATTAACCCCTAATCTGCCCTTTCTAGCATCGCCGCCACCTACCTGCAATTATTAACCCCTAATCTCCCGCCCGCACCGTTGCCGCTACTATAATAAAATTATTAACCCCTAAACCTAACTCTAACCCTAACACCCCCCTAACATAAATATAATTTAAATTAAAAGAAATAATATTCCTAAAATTAACTAAAATAATCCTATTTAAAACTAAATACTTACCTAGAATATAAACCCTAATATAGCTACAATATAATTAATAATTACATTGTAGCTATTTCAGGATTTATATTTATTTTACAGGCAACTTTGTATTTATTTTAACTAGGTACAATAGCTATTAAATAGTTAATAAGAATTTAATAGCTACCTAGTTAAAATAAGTAGAAAATTACCGGTAAAATAAATCCTAACCTAAGTTACAAATACACCTAACACTACACTATCAATAAATTAATTAAATAAATTACCTACAATTATCTAACTTAAAATACAATAAAATAAACTATTCTATAATACAAAAAACAAACACTAAATTACAAAAAATAAAAAAGAATTACAAGATGTAATTTAATAATTAGGTGTAAACTAATTACACCTAATCTAAGCCCCCTAATAAAATAAAAAATCCCCCCAAAATAAAAAAATGCCCTACCCTATTCTAAACTACCAAAGTAATCAGCTCTTTTACCTGAAAATAAAAATACAATACTCCCCCCAACATTACAACCCACCACCCACATACCCCTACTCTAACCCACCCAAATCCCCTTAAAAAAACCTATCGCTAACCCCCTGAAGATCATCCTACCTTGAGTCGTCTTCACCCAGCTGAGCCGAATTCTTCATCCAAGGTGCGCAGAGAAGGTCCTTCATCCGGTAGAAGTCTTCATCCAAGCGGGGCAACAAGAGGTCCTCCATCCGGTAGAAGTGTTCATCCAGGTGGCGTCTTCAATCTTCATCCATCTGAAGCGGAGCGGAGCCATCTTCAAAGGAGCCGACGCAGAGCCATCCTCTTCAACCGACGACTTCCCGACGAATGAAGGTTCCTTTACGGGACGTCATCCAAGATGGCGTCCCTTCAATTCCGATTGGCTGATAGGATTCTATCAGCTTTTCGGAATTAAGGTAGAAAAAAATCTGATTGGCTGATGCAATCAGCCAATCAGATTGAAGTTCAATCCGATTGGCTGATCCAATCAGCCAATCGTATTGAGTTTGCATTCTATTGGCCGATCGGAACAGCCAATAGAATGCAAGCTCAATTAGATCAGCCAATCGGATTGATTAGATCAGCCAATCAGATTTTTTCTACCCTAATTCCGATTGGCTGATAGAATCCTATCAGTCAATCGGAATTGAAGGGACGCCATCTTGGATGACGTCCCTTAAAGGAACCTTCATTCGTTGGGAAGTCGTCGGTTGAAGAGGATGGCTCCACGTCGGCTCCTTTGAAGATGGCTCCGCTCCGGATGGATGAAGATTGAAGATGCCGTCTGGATGAACACTTCTACCGGATGGAGGACCTCTTTTTGTCCCGCTTGGATGAAGACTTCTACCGGATGAAGGACCTCCTCTGCGTACCTTGAATGAAGAATTCGGCTCGGCTGGGTAAAGACGACTCAAGGTAGGATGATCTTCAGGGGGTTAGCAATAGGTTTTTTAAGGGGGGGTTTGGGTGGGTTAGAGTAGGGGTATGTGGGTGGTGAGTTGTAATGTTGGGGGGGTATTGTATTTTTATTTTCAGTTAAAAGATCTGATTACTTTGGGGCAATGCCCCGCAAAAAGCCCTTTTAAGGGCTGGTAAAAGAGCTGATTACTTTGGTACTTTAGAATAGGGTAGTGCATTTTTTATTTTGGGGGGATTTTTTTATTTTATTAGGGGGCTTAGATTAGGTGTAGTTAGTTTAAACATCTTGTAATTCTTTTTTATTTTTTGTAATTTAGTGTTTGTTTTTTTGTATTATAGAATAGTTTATTTTTATTGTATTTTAAGTTAGCTAATTGTAGTTAATTTATTTAATTACTTTATTGATAGTGTAGTGTTAGGTGTATTTGTAACTTAGGTTAGGATTTATTTTACAGGTAATTTTGTACTTATTTTAACTAGGTAGCTATTAAATAGTTATTAACTATTTAATAGCTATTGTACCTAGTTAAAATAAATACAAAGTTACCTTTAAAATAAATATAAATCCTAAAATAGCTACAATGTAATTATTAATTATATTGTAGCTATATTAGGGTTTATTTTCTAGGTAAGTATTTAGTTTTAAATTGGATTATTTTAGTTAATTTTAGGAATATTATTTCATTTAATTTAAATTATATTTATGTTAGGGGGGTGTTAGGGTTACGGTTAAAGTTAGGTTTAGGGGTTAATAATTTTATTATAGTAGCGGCGACGGTGCGGGCGGGAGATTAGGGGTTAATAATTGTAGGTAGGTGGCAGCGATGTTAGGGAGGGCAGATTAGGGGTTAATAAAATTTACTATAGTGTTTGCAAGGCTGGAGTGCGGTGGTTTAGGGGTTAATACATTTATTATAGTGGCGGCGAGGTCCGGTCGGCAGATTAGGGGTTAATAAGTGTAGGTAAGGTGGCGGCGACATTGGGGGGGCAGATTAGGGGTTAATAAATATAATATAGGGGTCAGCGATGTTAGGGGCAGCAGATTAGGGGTTCATAGCTATAATGTAGGTGGCGGTGGTGTCCGGTCGGCAGATTAGGGGTTAAATTCTTTTATTAGAGTGGCGGCGATGGGGGGTCCTCGGTTTAGGGGTGTTCCCATAGAAAAGATAGGATACGCAATTGGCGTAAGGGGATCTGCGGTAGCCTCGAGTCACGTTAAGGACTCTAAATACCAGCGGGCGGCCAAAAGCAGCGTTAGGACCCCTTAACGCTGCTTTTGACGGCTAACGCAGAACTCTAAATGTAGCCGTAAGTTTTTCAATTTAAAAGGAGATAAAAACAGTAATAGCACATATTGGGGTTTATCACAGTCTATTGTTTTATAATTATCAGCATGTTAATGGCTGCAGATGAACCCTTTTTGGTGCTGCAATCAGAAATGGTAATTTTCATTGTTTATCAGCAGCACATTTTTCATTATCAATTTGGTGAAAAATGTGACTATAATAAATATGCTCCAGTCCTGTTTGGTTGATCACAATTGAAATCCTTGACACCTACCAACACATTTATAGGTAATTTTTGCCCAAAAATTCCACAGATAAAAGAATTTGATAAACCCAGGAAAATACGTTTAAAATTATTATTAAGGTTTTAGAATGGAACTATATTAATCATACCTTTGCTAAAATCCATTAAAAAGACATACACACACACTGGTTTTGGATCAATCAATATACAGGTTCTTCGAGCCGTGATGTAGTCGTTAAACCCTAAATAGTGCTGGTATTACAAGTTGAAAATAATAGTTTGCATTCGTTCAAAAGCCAAAACTGCGCTAGAAGAATTAGGGTGGTCTGAGACCTGAAGTAAAGTGTAATGCTAAAAACAAAAGTTTCACAAAAAACATCAAATTAATTTTAAAATAAAGTATTACACTCACATATATACATTTAAAAAATAATATGGGCCAGATTACAAGTGGAGCACTAAATATTGCTTTTGTGAAATAATACCAGCTCACGCTAATGTGCGCTGGTATTACAAGTTGACAGCAATGCAAACGCCAGCCTGCGCTTGCATTGCTGGGAAGCATTGAGATCACGAGAGCTTCTCCATAGGCTCCAATGGGAGCCTTGTTCTCATGCTGTCAGACACAGCATTTGAACCTAAGCGCAGTGGAGGGGGTAAGTAGAGCTGCGATGGCAACTATATTAAATATACACTTAATATACTGTATATACACATATTGACACATACATATATATGAATATAAGCATATACATATATATTTATTAGGAATACACAGTTCACATAGACCGCAATATAAAGGCACTTTCAGTGCTGTTTTTTTTTCTAACACCCCACTCCTGCCAACTTTACCCCCAAAATACTGCCTAGTGCAGTTATTTTATAAAAAAATTAAAATGCAACAATTTTTATTTTTTAATAAAATACACACCACTGTATTTTGGGTGCATTTTGGGCACATTTATAAAATGAACCATAGATCTGATCTCTAGTTAATTTTTATAAGCGCAATAACGAGCCACTTTTAATCACTGGCTAATTATTGCAAATTTGCCCATTTGCAGGCGTGCGATAAATTAGTGCTCCACTTGTAATCTAGCCCTATATGTTTATTTCTTAATTACACAAATATCAACAGTGATTTAGAGGCAGATGGTACTCACCAAAAATTAATCCGGTTGGTATCCCAGAAGCGGTCCATCTTCTTATCTTCATTACAGTGGTATTCATCCATCTTCAGATCTTCAACAACGATCCTCTTCATGCGGTCACCCATTTTATATTAGGGGTACCCTTGCATTCCTATTGGCTGATTTTCATGTTTAAATTTAAATCAGCCAATAGAATGAAAGCTTTTTCTATTGGCTGATTTGAATTTGAACACGAAAATCAGCCAATGGAAATGCAAGACTACCCCCATATAAAAGGGGTACCTCACATTCAAGATTCCGTGTGTGGATGGTGACCGCATGAAGAGGATCATTGTTGAAGATAAGAAAATAAGAAGATGGGCTGCAGCCCGGATGAAGATAGACCACCGCCGGAATGAAGGTGGAGCGCCTCCACCTAGATTAATCTTTGGTGAGTACCATCTTCTGGGTTTAGTGTTAGTTTTTTTGTTGGGCGTTTTTTTTTTTTTTTAGATTGGGGTTTTTCTTTTTTCTTTTGGGCAGCAAAAGAGCTAAATGCCCTTTTAAGGGCAATGAATAGCCAAATGCCCCTTTCAGGGCACTTTTTAGAGTAGGTTTTTTTGTTAGTTTTTTGTGTAAAGGTAATGTTAGTCTGTTTTTGGGTAACTTAGGAGGTGTTAGCTTAGATGGTTTAGATGTTAGTAGGTTACTTTGCGGTGGGGTGTGGTGGTTTAAGGGTTTATAGTGTAGAAGGTTACTTTGTAGTAAGTGGTTGGGTCGGTTTAGGGGTAATAATGGAGAAGGTTACTTTGCGGTGGGTGGTGAGGCAGTTTAGGGGTATAGGTGTAGAAGGTTACTTTGCATTGGGGTGTGTGGCTATTAAGGTGTTAATAGCGTAGAGGGGTAGTTTGCAATGTGGGTGTGTGGCAGTTTAGGGGTTAATAGTGTACTTTAATGCAACTGTTTCCTTAAGACAAACTCTTTACGTGAACGTTTGAGTGGTAAATGTGACTGCGTTCAAACAATCACATTTACTTTCACCTGTGATACGAGTGCACATTACCGCTCAACGTTACCCAAAGAAAATATGAAGCGTAAATTAGCACAAGTTCGCGTAAACAAATTCACGGTAATTTTAACAGCACGTTACTCGTAATATGGATTTGAGCCTAAAGAACAGTAACGTAATCTATCCCATTATATTAATAAAAAAGAAAGTATATTTTATAGAATAAATTAAAGACAGATTAGGTACTGAATCATTTATTTGAACTATTTTGTGACATATATATTTAAAGGAACCTAATAGTTCAAATAAAATGTGCACATATGCATTTTACAGTTAATTTTAAAATATACTTTCAAAATCAAAAAAAAGTTTGCAGGACAATCTATTACTGTTCTGCAGAATACACACATATGCTGTGGATGACCTGCACAACTATAATCAAACATAACACATTTATAGAAAGTTTATAGTGGCTTCTATAGTGAAAAATAACTAATATTTAACCAATAACACTAATAAATCTCTGAGTAGTTGTGGTTGAAAACTATATCAAAGGGTAAGCACAAAATACATGTGTATGTCATTGATACAGATTTTATTAAGAGTATTTTAAGATAATACAAACTCAGTATAGCAAATTAATATATACACAGTGTATAACTATATCTATAATCTATCTATCTATTCATATAGATATATAGGTATAGAAATATATACATATATAAAAAAAATCATATATATATATACAGTATAACCATTTTCTTCTATGTGAAGAACATAGGACTTTAAAGTATTCTTAATGCCCCACAATTGGTCTAGCACAGTTTCGGGTTAGCGTGCAAAGGGATAAAAAAAAAAGGCTTTTTTTAGTATGCCCCATGGAAGTGAATGGGGAGAGGAATTTAGTGCGGTTACAATTTCCGACATCCTGCAGTTGGTGTGTGTGAGTCTTTTTACTTTTAACTTGCAATACCACCACTAATCCAGCCTCGTTAATTTTTTTACTTTCAGCACAGTTTATTTTGCGAGCAAAAAAAGAAGCGTGCCACCTATAGAGTGTTGCTTAGATCAGTGTAAGAACTAATTTTTTTTATCTATCACTAATTGCAACAGCAAATTAAATAAGATAAACATACTCAAAAGCCTTTCAAAAATATTTGCAAGGGGGTTATCCCTGATGATAAAACATTGCAAATATATTAAATAAGTTATTATTATAAAATATTTTATACCAGATTATAAGTGGAGTGCTAACTATCGCTTTCTTGAAAGTGATATTATCACTCCGCTTAGCAATACCAGCACACACTGATGTGGTCTGGTATTACAAGTTGAAAGCACTGTGAACGCGAGCTTGTGGTCGCATTGCTTGGAAGATTTGCGCTCATAAGATCTTGCTTCCAAAGGCTCCAATCGGAGCCTCATTCTCATGTGAAACATGGCAGGAGAACGTGCGCAGCACAGAGGGTAAGTAGCGCAGCGATGGGAAGCAATTTGTAAATATATATATATATGACTATATACTTGTATAATTATGTGTAAATATACTGTATGTATAAACACATATTAACACATAAATATACACTCACTGGCCATTAGGTAAACCTGTTCAATTGCTTTGTAATACAAATTGCTAATCAGCCAATCAGATGGCAGCAACTCAATGCATTTAGGCATTAGACATGAAGACGACTTGCTGAAGTTCAAACAGAGCATCAGAATGGGGAAGAAAGGGGATTAAAGTGACTTTGAATGCGGCATGGTTGTTGGTGCCAGACGGGTTGGTCTGAGTATTTAAAAAACTGCTGAACTACTGGGATTTTTCAGCACAGCCCTCTCTAGGGTTTACAGAGAATGGTCTGAAAAAGAGAAAATATCCAGTGAGCGGCAGTTTTGTGGACAAAAATGCCTTGTTGATGTCAGAAGTCAGAGAAGAATGGGCAGACTGGTTCGAGAGGATAGAAAGTCAACAGTAACTCAAATAGCCACTCGTTACAACCAAGGTATGTAGAATACCATCTCTGAATGCACAACACATCGAACCTTGAAGCAGATGGGCTACAGCAGCATAAGACCACATGGGGTGCCACTCCTGTCAGCTAAGAACAGGAAACTGAGGCTACAATTCGCACAGGCTCACCAAAATTGGACAATGGAAGATTGTAAAAATGTTGCCTGGTCTGATGAGTCTTCATTTTCAGCTACAACATTCAAATGTTAGGGTCATAATTTGACGTAAACAACATGAAAGCATGGATCCATCCTGCCTTGCATCAACGGTTCAGGATAGTAGTAGTGGTGTAATGATGTGGGGGAAATTTTCTTGGCACACTTTGGGACCCTTAGTACCAATTGAACATTCTTTAAACACCACAGCCTACCTGAGTATTGTTGCTGACCATGTCCATCCCTTTATGACTACAGTGTACCTATCTTCTGATGGCTACTTCCAGCAGGATAATGCACCATGTCACAAAGCTCAAATCCTCTCAAACTTGTTTCTTGAACATGACAATGAGTCCACAGTAACCAGATCTCAATCCAATAGAGCCCCTTTGGGATGTGATGGAATGGGAGATTCCCATCATGGATGTACAGCGGACAAATCTGCAGCAACTACGTGATGCTATCATGTCAATATGGACCAAAATGTCTGAGGAATGTTTCCAACACCTTGTTGAATCTATGCCACAAAGAATTAAGGCAGTTCTGAAGGCAAAAGGGAGTCCAACCCAGTTCTAGCAAAGTGTACCTAATAGAGTGGCCGGTGAGTGTATATGTATATAATCATATACATATATATTATATTTACAGGGAACTTTTTAGTGCAGTTATTTTTTTTGTAACACCCCAGACCTGCTCACTTTAAAGTCCCTAGTGCAGTTGTTTTTTATTAAAAAAATACTTTTTTTAATAAAAATCTATAATACCCTCTATTTTGAGGGCATTTGGGGTTGTTTTAGAAAATTAACCAGAGAGCTAATCGACCTTGCGGTAGCAATAACCAGCCACTTGTAATGACTAATTTAATTATTGACTGGTAATGACTGGTTAATTATTGTACGCCGCAAACAGGCAAATTTAGAGCTCCACTTGTAATCTAGCACTTTATGTATTGTGTATACCTTTGTTTGTTTCATATCTCTGATCTAATTTCTGTGATTTCTTTTATTTTTTTCAATCACCTGGAACCAATATAATATACACATCCAAAGAGTGGATGCTTAATGGGATATGAAACAGCAAAAAAAAGTTAAATCAAAATAACATAAAAAGAAACAGATTGTGTTAAAAACAGCAAACAAATTACTTAACTTCTTGTAAAATGAGCACTTAGAAATTCTAAGTGTAGCCACTGTTTTTACTGAGATAGGGGATCTGACATAACAGAACTAAAGTTCTACTGTTTTTTTGCAGCAAAATTCAAATCGACAAGAAATTGACTGAAGCTACTCAATGGCCCCTATTTATCAAAGGTCTTGCGGACCTGATCCGATAGTGCGGATCAGGTCCGCAAGACCTCGCTACGCTCTCTGCATTTAACATTGCACCAGCAGCTTACAAGAATTGCTGGTGCAATGCCGCCCCCTGCTGACTCGCGGCCAATCGTCCGCCAGCAGGGAGGTGTCAATCAACCCAATCGTATTCGATCGGGTTGATTTCCGGCGATTCCTGTCCGCCTGCTCAGTGCAGGCGGACAGGGTTATGGAGCAGTGGTCTTTAGACCGCTGCTGCATAACTTGTGTTTCTGGCGATTCTGAGGACTCGCCAGAAACACGGCCCTTCAATCTCCGTACGGAGCTTGATAAATATGGGCCCATGTGTCTCATAGTAACTATTTGAAAGGTTAAGCTACTCATTTGCCTTATGGGGCTGTGACAAGGAGTAATGGAAAAATTAAGTAAAAAAAAATAAAGAAATAAAATGTACAATTATTTAAAAAATATGAATAATTACATATCACAGTGATTTTTGCGTGCGTCAGATTGCACTCATATTACAAGTTGAAAGTAAAAAGTTTGTGCGTGACTGAAGCCAGACACGCATAAAAAGTGCTGAAAAGATCCCAGTCGGCTACAAGCAAAAAAATATATATAGGTGCATACACATACCTTTTTGATCTGTTTCCCTCTTTGTTAGAATATATATATATATATATATATATATATATATATATATACATATATACATATAAGGGCTGCACACTTTCAAAAGCTTTTCAGAGCTAGTCAGAAACTTTCAATATTTCATCAATGACTCAAGCTCACAACTTTCTTTCTTTTTTTGAGAATTAATGTTTCTTAAAAAGAAAGAAAATTGTGAGCTTGAGTTATTGATGAAATATATATATATATATATATATATATATATATATATATATATATATATATATGTATACAGTATCTCACAAAAGTGAGTACACCCCATACATTTTTGTAAATATTTTATTATATCTTTTCATGTGACAACACTGAAGAAATAACACTTTGCTATAATGTAAAGTAGTAAGTGTGCAGCCTGTATAACAGTGTACATTTGGTGTCCCCTCAAAATAACTAAACACACAGCCATTAATGTCTAAACCGTTGGCAACAAAAGTGAGTACACCCCTAAGTGGAAATGTCCAAATTGGGCCCAAAGTGTCAATATTTTGTGTGGCCAAAATTATTTTCCAGCACTGCCTTAACCATCTTGGGCATGGAGTTCACCAGAGCTTCACAGGCTGCCACTGGAGTACTCTTCCCCTCCTCCATGACAACATCACGGAGCTGGTGGATGTTAGAGACCTTGCACTCCCCCACCTTCCATTTGAGGATGTCCCACAGATGCTCAATATGGTTTAGGTCTGGAGACATGCTTGGCTAGTCCATCACCTTTACACTCAGCTTCTTTAGCAAGGCAGTGGTCATCTTGGAGGTGTGTTTGGGTTTGTTAGCATGTTGGAATACTGCCATGTGGCCAAGTCTTCGAAGAGAGGGGATCATGCTCTGCTTCAGTATCTCACAGTACATGTTGACATTCATGGTTCCCTCAATGAACTGTAGCTCCCCAGTGCCGGTAGCACTCATGCAGGCACAGACCATGACACTCCCACCACCATGCTTGACTGTAGGCAAGACACACTTGTCTTTGTATTCCTCACCTGGTTGCCGCCACACACGCTTGACATCATCTGAACCAAATAAGTTTATCTTGGTCTCATCAGACCACAGGACATGGTTCCAGTAATCCATGTCCTTAGTCTGCTTGTCTTCAGCAAACTGTTTGCAGGCTTCCTTCTGGGACGACAGCCATGCAGACCAATTTGATGCAGTGTGTGGCATATGGTCTGAGCACTAACAGGCTCACCCCCCACCCCTTTAACCTCTGCAGCAATGCTGGCAGCACTCATACGTCTATTTCCCAAAGACAATCTCTGGATATAATGCTGAGCACGTGCACTCAACTTCTTTGGTCGACCATGGCGAGGCCTGTTTTGAGTGTAACCTGTCTTGTGAAACCGCTGTATGGTCTTGCCCACCGTGCTGCAGCTCAGTTTCAGGGTATTGGCAATCTTCTTATAGCCTAGGCCATCCTTATGTAGAGCAACAATTATTTTTTTCAGATCCTCAGAGAGTTATTTGCCATGATGTCCCATGTTGAACTTCCAGTGACTAGTATGAGAGAGTGTGAGAGCGATAACACCAAATTTAACACACCTGCTCCCCATTCACACCTGATACCTTGTAACACTAAACGGTCACATGATACCAGGGAGGGAAAATGGCTAATTGTGCCAAATTTGGACATTTCCACTTAGGGGTGTACTCAGTTTTGTTGCCAACGGTTTAGACATTAATGGCTGTGTGTTGAGTTATTTTGAGGGGACAGCAAATTTACACTGTTATACAGGCTGTACACTCACTACTTTGTAGCAAAGTGTCATTTCTTCAGTGTTGTCACATGAAAGATATAATAAAATATTTACAAAAATGTGACGCGTGTACTTACTTTTGTGAGATACTGTATATATATATTATTATGATTTTTTTAAAACAATTTTTAATAATATTAAAATTATATTTTTGATTAATAAGTGTATATATACAGTATATATACATTATATGTGTATAGTAATTTATTTTAATATGCTTTTGATATGTTTGTGTGTAATCCTTACACTTTTCTTCAGGTCTCAAGCCACACTATATATATATATATATATATATATTGAAAGTATAAATTGTGCTAGAGTGATGTCTGCCACGCTAATCCATGGGATTTACCTTGGACTTGTAATATCAAGTTGCACACAAATGATATTGTGGTCCATGATGATGCTTATCGCGACCTGCGCTCTCATTAGCGTGCCAATGGGCCTTGGTTTCTTAATGACAGCAGACAGCAAGACAAAAGTCATTAGTGGTCTCAATGTAAGCCGAGTGCAAGTTATCATATTTCAGCTCCCATTCTAACTGGCTGAAATATTTTTATTGCTTTTTTATTGCAGTTTGTTCCAACTTTATTTAACTTTTAACTGACTTATTTGAAAATATAAATATTTTTACAGAGCAATAAGTTTTAAATTTTTATATTTATATGTTTAGTTTTTAAAGTGTAATTAGTAAATATTTACACCAATACTTTTTTTTATATATTTTAATCTCTAAAATACATAAGTAAGCAGGGGCGGGTTATCCAACTTTAAATCTGTTAAAAACTCAAATGAATTCCCATATATCTAAAAGGAAGTGTGCTATTTGTTTTTAATAACCAACTTTATAATTGACCTGCATATCATAAGCCGGTTAAAAGATGACAAACTTGCATTTACAAAATAGCCAAGTTGGGGATTTTTCTCTAGTTCAGCTATTTTACCCAACTTTGCTTAAGTTAGTTGACAGTTTGAACATACTTGCATTATGAATACACCCCTTGTTCTTTGCGACTAAAAATGCTCTGAACCTACACAGACAACTGATTATGAAAAGTAGGCTTTTATTTACAGTACGCTATAGATAGTCTTAAACAAACATTGGCTAGTACTGTTATTACAACTTAACATGTGAAGCATGTGTTTGTCTTCCCTATGAGGTCAGCGTGAGCATACATATATTACATTGCACCTGTCTGGTGTTTGGTGTCCTACTGTATGGTCTTTTAATAAACATACAATCATCAAACATCAAAAAGCATGGAAATTCCAAAATAAAACTTCCCCACCAGATAATATATTACAGTTGTGAGGGTGTTTGATTGTTTTGAATGCCCTTGCTTTTTAACATTTGACTAGGAAATTTAACTTAATGTAACACAAGTTTAACATGTGTTTTTAAGCCATTAGGCTCCATTTATGAAGCAGTGAATGCTGCTTTGGAGGCCCATCATTTCAGGCGCGCCTGAAACATAAGTTAAGAAACAGTGGTCATTCTTTTAGGGGGTTGATTGAAATTATCAAGAGCTGATACAATCGGGATGATTGATAGCCCCTGCTAGCAGTTGAGTAGCCAGTGAGCAGGGGGCAGCATTGCACAAGTATTTCACCAGAAATGCTATTGTAATGATAAATACAGACATTGTATTCTATCTGCATTTAACAATGTCGAGCAGACATGATTCGCTATAGCGAATCATGTCCGTTTAACATATGATAAATCAACCCCATGGAATTGTTTTTTTTCTTTCAAAAGTGGTGAGACTTCACAAATTATTGCTCCTGGGAATGAATTCCTGGCTACTAGGAGTTGAATCCCAGGAGTAATGGCTTGTGGAATCTCACAACCATGAAAAAAATACATTTCTCAAGTAAACATACATTTTGTTTTTAAATATTGGTGGGCTAAGTGCGCAATGAGGTTGTTATGTGCAAAGTGATAGTGAGGGTGCTGGGAGAATGATGGTGCTATGTTTGTATTGACTATGATAGTGCTATGAGAATGGTTGTGTAGTCATTGTGCAGTCAGTGAAGTGAGCAGTGATAGTGATGGTGCAGGGTATGCAGTGGCAATGAGGGTGCCGTGTAACTGTCTCACCTCCCAATCTCCTGTTCCCAGATACTCTACAGAAAATGTTGGGAGGTCTACCTGTGCATCAACTTTCAAATTTAATGTTCCATTTACTTTTAATGACTCGACAGTGATATAAGAGATGCCACGCAAATCACCCAGTATTTTAATTCAAACACATGCACCTTTGACAAAAATATGTAATATTTCTCTAAACAGCTGTATTTCAACATCTATAGCTTTATTAAAATAAGCAACTGTGTTAAGGGAAGTATCACATAATGATCTCCTGGGCTAGTATTAAGCATTATGGGAGCTAGTATAAAGTAATTTGAGAAATGAATATACACTGGAGTCATATAAACACCATCATTAACTCATTGACATGGACTTCTTGCCTGGTATCCCAGTGTTTTGTGAAAATCTTCATATACTTAAATCAGTACAGGTAGCCCTCAGTTTACGCCGGGGTTAGGTTCCAGAAGGAATGGTTGTAAATCGAAACCGTTGTAAATTGAAACCAGTTTATAATGTAAGTCAATGGAAAGTGAGGGAGATAGGTTCCAGGCCCCTCTCAAAATTGTCATAAGTAACACCTAATACATTATTTTTAAAGCTTTGAAATTAAGACTTTAAATGCTAAACAGCATTATAAACCTAATAAAATAATCACACAACACAGAATATATAATTAAACTAAGTTAAATGAACAAAAATATTTGTTAAACAGCATTATAAACCTAATAAAATCACACAACACAGACTTCACTTGCATTTTTCTGCAAACAGTTCTTTCTATGCATTCCAATCTGGACTGATTTATGAAATCTGCTCAATAGCTCATGTCTGGTTAAATTGATTAATTTCAGCTTGCTTGGCTTTGCTGCAACACAAGCGGACAGCTCCACCTACTGCCTATTTTAATAAATGCACTGCTTTTTAATGCTTTTCAATAGCAGTCACATGACTGGGAAAAAAAGGTTGTTATTCTGAAACGGTGTAAATTGAACCGTTGTAAAACGAGGGCCACCTGTATTCTAATTCCACTACAACTAAATATGCATTGTTATACGTATACAATATTTCTTGGAACATCTGTATCTCCTACATTAAAGAGTGGTGGAATAGCCCAGTTTGGTGATGTATTATTAAAGGGATAGTAAAGTCAAAATTAAACTTTTATGATTCAGATAGGGCATGTCATTTTAAACAACTTTATAATTTACTTTAATCATCAAATTTGCTTTGTTTTCTTGGTATCCTTAGTTGAAAGCTAAACTTAGGTAGGCTCAAATGCTAATTTCTAAGACCATGAAGGCCGCCTCTTATCTGAATGCATTCAGCAGTTTTCTACAGCTAGAGGGCGTTAGTTCAGGTGTTTCATATAAATAACATTGGGCTCAGACATGTAGTTATTTAAGAGTCAGCACTAATTGCCTGAAATGCACGTCTGTCAAAAGATCTGTCAAAAGGAAGCAGTCTGCAGAAGCTTAGATACAAGGTAATTACAGAGGTAAAAAGTATTTTTCTAAAACAGTGTTGGTTATACAAAACTGGAATGGTAAATAAAGGGATTATCTATCTTTTTAAACAATAACATTTTGGTGTTTACTATCCCTTTAAAGTATTTTATATTGAAGTAAAGAGTTCATGATTCCTATCTGTTGAAGCAGTCCCACACCATACCTAGAGCTGATCCATTCAATGGAGGTATCCTGAGTTTCAGATACCTAGGTCAGTGACCTGGGTTACTGTGAATACTCATCCTTCCTCAGAGAGCACATTTGATTGCTGCTTTACTTGTGAGTAGCCTTTTTGTAGGATATTATTGGTCTTAAAGAACAAACTGAAACACACAAGGGGGTGAATTTTTCTTTTGATTTGCTTTGTGTAATTAGCGGCCATATTAGTAAACCAGTGTTAGAATTAATATACTAGCATTAGTATCAATGTGGAGGTTAATTATATTACTATTTAGCAATTTCACTCGTGCAAACACCACTAGAAGTAAACTTTAATGTGCGTGGGTTAGTGCACATATTAGAAGTCGAAAGTAACTTCGGACTGCGGATATTGCGACCGTGCTAACTTCTTCTCTCCATAGACTTCAATAGAGAGTACAAACTGAAAAAAACATAGAAAATGTTCTATTTACCTTTAAACATATATTTCTATATATACATTTTCCCCTATGTGAAGAACATTGGAATGTAAAATATTTACAGTACATACACAGTAAAACACATTATTAAATATTAAAATTGAATAACAATGACATTTCTTGATTGCAGGTATTTGACTGTAAAGGGCTCCAAAATTATATATACATACATATATATGTGTATATGTGTGTATATGTGGTTATATGTGTATATATGTATTTAAATACACATATACACATATAAACATAAATACACATATATATGTATATATACATTTTAGCCCTCTCCATTCAAATACCTTGCCATATACCAGATACCTCTTTACCCTTAAAATGTTTAATTTTTAATATCTATATGAATAATCTTTATTAGATAGTATATATATATATATATATATATATATATATATATATATATATATATATATATATATATATGTGTGTGTGTAACACTTTATTTTGATTCTGGAAAAATCAAGCAGATAGAGGGGCGCCTTATGTGTAGATCAATCAATGGTATCCCACATCAATGAGTAAGATAGACAAATGAAGACTCACATTTAGCAAGAGCACCCTTATGTGCTGGTAGTGACAGGCTGATAGCTCTGGGTGCCTGATAAAACAGCCAAGAAACGCGTTGCATTTAAAGGGGTAATATATGTGCCCTGGCCTGATCACTTGATGCTGATGTTTATAATTTGTTTTTAATTAAATAAGTTTTTACTCTCAAGTGATAGGACCATTTGTTCTGAGCAACATACTCCCTGGTTGAATACAGCATTTTCCTGGACACAGTAAAAGATCTGGTCTGTTCCTGACACCAGGTGTGGGTGAGCTGATACACCCTGAGCTATCAGCCTGTCACTCCCAGTACATTAGGGTGGTTTTGCTAAATGTGAGTATCCTTTTGTCTACCTTATTCATTGATGTGAGATACCATTGGTTGATCTACACATGAGGCGCCCCTCTATCTGCTTGATTTTTCCAGAATAACTATATTCACCTTGTGAGGAGAACGGTTGTGACATCTGTATTCCCATTGGAAGAATTTCTGGGACAGTACATAAGTGCATAGCAAAAGCCTGAATTGTGATTTACTTTTGCAATCGTATTGGCTTATATCAATTTATGGTTTATAATCTACTATATCTATTGTGCATATAGAGCGCCCTCTTTTTTGATTTTTGTTTGTTAACACGTTATTTTAATGTATTTATGTTGTGTTTAGTGCAACATTTTATTTATCCCTAACCTTTTACGAAAGGTCTTCAGTCCCGCTAAGTTGCTAACCTGATAAGTGCAAATTTAGTTTGTGCTTGTACGGCCGCATTTACTTTCAACTCCTACAACACGTGCAAGTTAGTGTTACCAAACCCCTTGTAATCTAGCCCTGTCCTATCTCTTAATGCCTTAAACAGAGGGACTTGAATCTAAGTTTTTACTGTGGAAAAGGTGGTTACTTTCTCTGTTGCTTCCCTGAAAGACCAAAGAGATCTTTTAAAAAAGGTAACTAAGGCCTAGATTTGGAGTTTGGCGTTAGCCGTGAAAACCAGCGTTAGAGGCTCCTAACGCTGGTTTTGGCCGCCCGCTGGTGTTTGGAGTCAGTGATTAAAGGGTCTAACGCTCACTTTTCAGCCGCGACTTTTCCATACCGCAGATCCCCTTACGTCAATTGCGTATCCTATCTTTTCAATGGGATCTTCCTAACGCCGGTATTTAGAGTCGTTTCTGAAGTGAGCGTTAGAGCTCTAACGACAAAACTCCAGCCGCAGGAAAATAGCAGTAGTTAAGAGCTTTCTGGGCTAACGCCGATTCATAAAGCTCTTAACTACTGTACCCTAAAGTACACTAACACCCATAACACCCATAAACTACCTATGTACCCCTAAACCGAGCTCCCCCCACATCGCCGCCACTCGATTAAAATTTTTTAACCCCTAATCTGCCGACCGCCACCTACGTTATACTTATGTACCCCTAATCTGCTGCCCCTAACCCCGCCGACCCCTGTATTACATTTATTAACCCCTAACCTGCCCCCACAACGTCGCCGCCAGCTACTTAAAATAATTAACCCCTAATCTTCCGACCGCAAAGCGCCGCCACCTACGTTATCCCTATGTACCCCTAATCTGCTGCCCCTAACACCGCCGACCCCTATATTATATTTATTAACCCCTAATCTGCCCCCCTCAACGTCGCCGACACCTGCCTACACTTATTAACCCCTAATCTGCCGAGCGGACCTGAGCGCTACTATAATAAATGTATTAACCCCTAATCCGCCTCACTAACCCTATAATAAATAGTATTAACCCCTAATCTGCCCTCCCTAACATCGTCGACACCTAACTTCAATTATTAACCCCTAATCTGACGACCGGAGCTCACCGCTACTATAATAAATGGATTAACCCCTAAAGCTAAGTCTAACCCTAACTCTAACACCCCCCTAAGTTAAATATAATTTAAATCTAACGAAATAAATTAACTCTTATTAAATAAATTATTCCTATTTAAAGCTAAATACTTACCTGTAAAATACATCCTAATATAGCTACAATATAAATTATAATTATATTATAGCTATTTTAGGATTTATATTTATTTTACAGGCAACTTGGTAATTATTTTAACCAGGTACAATAGCTATTTAATAGTTACCTAGTTAAAATAATAACAAATTTACCTGTAAAATAAATCCTAACCTAAGATATAATTAAACCTAACACTACCCTATCAATAAATTAATTAAATAAACTACCTACAATTACCTACAATTAACCTAACACTACACTATCAATAAATTAATTAAACACAATTGCTACAAATAAATACAATTACATAAACTAGCTAAAGTACAAAAAATAAAAAAGAACTAAGTTACAAAAAATAAAAAAATATTTACAAACATAAGAAAAATATTACAACAATTTTAAACTAATTACACCTACTCTAAGCCCCCTAATAAAATAACAAAGCCCCCCAAAATAAAAAATTCCCTACCCTATTCTGAATTAAAAGAGGTAAAAGCTCTTTTACCTTACCAGCCCTGAACAGGGCCCTTTGCGGGGCATGCCCCAAGAATTTCAGCTCTTTTGCCTGTAAAAAAAACATACAATACCCCCCCCAACATTACAACCCACCACCCACATACCCCTAATCTAACCCAAAACCCCCTTAAATAAACCTAACACTAAGCCCCTGAAGATCTTCCTACCTTGTCTTCACCATCCAGGTTCACCGATCCGTCCTGAAGAGCTCCTCCAATGTCCTGATCCAAGCCCAAGCGGGGGGCTGAAGAGGTTCATGATCCGGTCAAAGTCTTCATCCAAGCGGGGCAGAAGAGGATCTTCCATCCGATTGAAGTCTTCATCCAAGCAGCATCCATCCGGAGCGAAGCGGCAGGATCCTGAAGACCTCCAGCGCGGAACATCCATCCGGCCCGACGACTGAACGACGAATGACTGTTCCTTTAAGGGACGTCATCCAAGATGGCGTCCCTCGAATTCCGATTGGCTGATAGGATTCTATCAGCCAATCGGAATTAAGGTAGGAATTTTCTGATTGGCTGATGGAATCAGCCAATCAGAATCAAGTTCAATCTGATTGGCTGATCCGATCAGCCAATCAGATTGAGCTCGCATTCTATTGGCTGATCGGAACAGCCAATAGAATGCGAGCTCAATCTGATTGGCTGATTGGATCAGCCAATCGGATTGAACTTGATTCTGATTGGCTGATTCCATCAGCCAATCAGAAAATTCCTACCTTAATTCCGATTGGCTGATAGAATCCTATCAGCCAATCGGAATTCGAGGGACGCCATCTTGGATGACGTCCCTTAAAGGAACAGTCATTCGTCGTTCAGTCGTCGGGCCGGATGGATGTTCCGCGCTGGAGGTCTTCAGGATCCTGCCGCTTCGCTCCGGATGGATGCTGCTTGGATGAAGACTTCAATCTGATGGAAGATCCTCTTCTGCCCCGGTTGGATGAAGACTTTGACCGGATCATGGACCTCTTCAGCCCCCCGCTTGGGCTTGGATCAGGACATCGGAGGAGCTCTTCAGGACGGATCGGTGAACCTGGATGGTGAAGACAAGGTAGGAAGATCTTCAGGGGCTTAGTGTTAGGTTTATTTAAGGGGGGTTTGGGTTAGATTAGGGGTATGTGGGTGGTGGATTGTAATGTTGGGGGGGGGGTATTGTATGTTTTTTTTTACAGGCAAAAGAGCTGAAATTCTTGGGGCATGCCCCGCAAAGGGCCCTGTTCAGGGCTGGTAAGGTAAAAGAGCTTTTACCTTTTTTAATTTAGAATAGGGTAGGGAATTTTTTATTTTGGGGGGCTTTGTTATTTTATTAGGGGGCTTAGAGTAGGTGTAATTAGTTTAAAATTGTTGTAATATTTTTCTTATGTTTGTAAATATTTTTTTATTTTTTGTAACTTAGTTCTTTTTTATTTTTTGTACTTTAGCTAGTTTATGTAATTGTATTTATTTGTAGCAATTGTGTTTAATTAATTTATTGATAGTGTAGTGTTAGGTTAATTGTAGGTAATTGTAGGTAGTTTATTTAATTAATTTATTGATAGGGTAGTGTTAGGTTTAATTATATCTTAGGTTAGGATTTATTTTACAGGTAAATTTGTTATTATTTTAACTAGGTAACTATTAAATAGCTATTGTACCTGGTTAAAATAATTACCAAGTTGCCTGTAAAATAAATATAAATCCTAAAATAGCTATAATATAATTATAATTTATATTGTAGCTATATTAGGGTTTATTTTACAGGTAAGTATTTAGCTTTAAGTAGGAATAATTTATTTAATATTAGATAATTAATTTCGTTAGATGTAAATTATATTTAAGTTAGGGGGGTGTTAGTGTTAGGGTTAGACTTAGCTTTAGGGGTTAATCCATTTATTATAGTAGCGGTGAGCTCCGGTCGTCAGATTAGGGGTTAATAATTGAAGTTAGGTGTCGGCGATGTTAGGGAGGGCAGATTAGGGGTTAATACTATTTATGATAGGGTTAGTGAGGCGGATTAGGGGTTAATAACTTTATTATAGTAGCGCTCAGGTCCGCTCGGCAGATTAGGGGTTAATAAGTGTAGGCAGGTGTCGGCGACGTTGTGGGGGGCAGATTAGGGGTTAATAAATATAATAAAGGGGTCGGCGATGTTAGGGCAGCAGATTAGGGGTACATAGGGATAACGTAGGTTGCGGCGGTTTACGGAGCGGCAGATTAGGGGTTAAAAATAATATGCAGGGGTCAGCGATAGCGGGGGCGGCAGATTAGGGGTTAATAAGTGTAAGGTTAGGGGTGTTTAGACTCGGGGTACATGTTAGAGTGTTAGGTGCAGACGTAGGAAGTGTTTCCCCATAGGAAACAATGGGGCTGCGTTAGGAGCTGAACGCTGCTTTTTTGCAGGTGTTAGGTTTTTTTTCAGCTCAAACAGCCCCATTGTTTCCTATGGGGATATCGTGCACGAGCACGTTTTTGAGGCTGGCCACGTCCGTAAGCAACTCTGGTATCGAGAGTTGCATTTGCGGTAAAAATGCTCTACGCTCCTTTTTTGGAGCCTAACGCAGCATTTGTTTGAACTCTCGATACCAGAGTTAAATTTATGGTGCGGCCAGAAAAAAGCCCGCGGAGCGTTAACAGCCTAAGTTTCTTAAGCTGTCTTCTTCAAAACTTCATCTTTTCCAGAGGTCCCTTATTTATCAGTTACTCTTCTATTGCAGTGATCAACAAAGAAAATGAAAGTGGAGGCCCCGACATCGTCACCACTAAAATAAACATATTAAACCCTAAACCACCGCCCTCCCGCATTGCAAACAATATTTAAATATAGAATGTTTGGTAGGTTTAGACTGTCTAGCTGGTGGGGAATCTAGCACACCTGAAGTAAACTTTATCCCAAAGTTTAAAGAGTTATAGTTAGTTGTAGTAGGTGGCGCAAAACAAGTTGCTATTCCCAATGTGTCTTACTGTAAATATGTGTGATAATATGTGGGCTCAATATATGTTAATGTTTTGATGAGTCCTAATTTTATATTCTCTTTTGGAAAAAATGGATGTCGAAACTATTTAAGAAATAAATATGATCCTTTATTTGATTATGGTAAATTTACCCAATAGTAGTGATGCTAAAAGTACAGTTAAACAAAAATTATTACAATTCCTTCAAAGTTTAAAAAATGACACCGGTGTCTCTATGTATAAAAATGTACATAATATATAAAAAATAAATTAAATTAAAATAATAACGTTGAAATCTTATAATTTATACAGTTTTGGGTTTATCACAAGTTGTAATTTCTAACATAATGTTTGTAGATACAATTTTATAGTGGATAAAACAATAGTTGCTGTATAGTTCATATAGGATACTTTGTTTCAAGTTTAGCTATGCAATTGAGTTTGAGATCTTATCTTAGGCAACTATATATCAAATGTAGAGGTATGTTGGTGCGATTTTTATCACACTATAATATAAGTATACAAATTAGTACCTTGAAGTGTATCTGTTTGATATCACTTTTGTGAGATAATTGCGGTTAAATAAACGCCGCTATGCCAGTGTTTTGATTAAGTTTCAAGATCAAGCTGGTGGCAGTTCTATATGAGCTGCTGGCGGTTAAATAAATGCCGCTTTGGTTTCCTCTTATTAGGTGGGCTTATCTGTTTGCTGCGAGAAAATTCACTTTTATATAAGTGTTTCGGTAGTTGTCGTGGCCGCTCAGTTACCTTATTCTTTGTCGGTCAGTGACCGATCGCGCTCTTAAGGGTTTCTTGGTGGGATCTTCGTTGCGGTTAAGTGCTAACCGTTTGCTGATGTTTTTTAAGTATCTCCGGTTTTTCTATTCTGTGGCTTGTCTGTCGGTCAGTGACCGATCACGATGGTATGATTGTTGGATAACCTCCTGATGTGGAATTTTTGCGTGCCTTTCCGGTCTGTTGTTCCCAGGTTTCTTAGATGTCGGTCAGTGACCGATCTGGGTGCTGAAATGTGGTTGTTGGGATAAGTAGAAAGTTTGTGGAGGTGTGCTCTGGTATCAACATGTTTCGGCTGGACAGCCTTTTTCATCTTGAAAAAGGCTGTCCAGACGAAACATGTTGATACCAGAGCACACCTGCACAGGATTTGAGAAGACAAAGTGAATACCAGCTATACCCAGTTGAAATATTCAAGTTCCCACTGAGCGGCATATATTTAACCGCAAAGATCACATTGATAACTAGAAATCCTTTTTCTACTTATCCTACAAACTTTCTACTTATCCCAACAACCACATTTCAGCACCCAGATCGGTCACTGACCGACATCTAAGAAACCTGGGAACAACAGACCGGAAAGGCACGCAAAAATTCCACATCAGGAGGTTATCCAACAACCATACCATCGTGATCGGTCACTGACCGACAGACAAGCCACAGAATAGAAAAACCGGAGATACTTAAAAAACATCAGCAAACGGTTAGCACTTAACCGCAACGAAGATCCCACCAAGAAACCCTTAAGAGCGCGATCGGTCACTGACCGACAAAGAATAAGGTAACTGAGCGGCCACGACAACTACCGAAACACTTATATAAAAGTGAATTTTCTCGCAGCAAACAGATAAGCCCACCTAATAAGAGGAAACCATTTATTTAACCGCCAGCAGCTCATATAGAACTGCCACCAGCTTGATCTTGAAACTTAATCAAAACACTGGCATAGCGGCGTTTATTTAACCGCAATTATCTCACAAAAGTGATATCAAACAGATACACTTCAAGGTACTAATTTGTATACTTATATTATAGTGTGATAAAAATCGCACCAACATACCTCTACATTTGATATATAGTTGCCTAAGATAAGATCTCAAACTCAATTGCATAGCTGAACTTGAAACAAAGTATCCTATATGAACTATACAGCAACTATTGTTTTATCCACTATAAAATTGTATCTACAAACATTATGTTAGAAATTACAACTTGTGATAAACCCAAAACTGTATAAATTATAAGATTTCAACGTTATTATTTTAATTTAATTTATTTTTTATATATTATGTACATTTTTATACATAGAGACACCGGTGTCATTTTTTAAACTTTGAAGGAATTGTAATAATTTTTGTTTAACTGTACTTTTAGCATCACTACTATTGGGTAAATTTACCATAATCAAATAAAGGATCATATTTATTTCTTAAATAGTTTCGACATCCATTTTTTCCAAAAGAGAATATAAAATTAGGACTCATCAAAACATTAACATATATTGAGCCCACATATTATCACACATATTTACAGTAAGACACATTGGAAATAGCAACTTGTTTTGCGCCACCTACTACAACTAAATATTTAAATATAATTAACCCCTAATCTGCAGTCTGCCCACATCGCCCCCACTATACAAAAGTTATTAAGCACTACACCGCCGCCACTATAATAAACCTATTAACCCCTAAACCACAAGCCCCCACAACAAAATATAATAAAGTAAACTATTAACCCCTAAAACGAAAGCCCTCCATATTGCAATAAACTAAATTAAACTAGTAACCCCTAAACCTAAAACCCCCCTAACTTTATATTAAAATTTAAATTTCCCTATCTTAAATTAAATTAAAACTTACCTGTGAAATTAAAAAAACTAAGTTTAAACTAACAATTAAACTAATATAACTATTGAACTAATATTAAACTAACTACCAATTAAATAAAACTAAAATACACATTAAAAAAATCCTAACACTACTCTAAAAATTACAAAGTATCTAAATACAAAAAATAAAAAAGACTAAATGGCAAAAAATAACAAAAACACTTAATTCCGAAAACTAACAAACTAAATTATCCAAAATAAAAAAGAATTACACCTAATCTAATAACCCTATCAAAATAAAAAAAGCCCACACAAAATAAAAAAACCCTAGCCTACAATAAACTACCAATATCCCTTAAAAGGACCTTTTGTAGGGCATCGCTCTAAGTTAAGCAGCTCTTTTACCTGTAAAAAAAATACAAAGACCCCCCCAACAGTAAAACCCACCACCCAACCAACCCCCCAAAATAAAAAACCTAACTCTAAAAAAAAACCTAAGCTACCCATTGCCCTGAAAAGGGCATTTGGATGGGCATTGCCCTTAAAAGCCCATTTAGCTTTTTTACAAGCCCAAACCCTAAACTAAAAAAAAAATCCCACCCAAAAAACCCTTAAAAAAACACTAACCCCCGAAGATTTACTTACAGTTTTTGAAGTCCAGCTTGAACGATCTTCATCAAGGCGGCGAGAAGTCTTCATCCAGGTGCCCTCTTCAATCTTCATTCCGGCAGCGAAATCTTCATCCAAGCGGTGAGACATCTTCATCCAGACGGCCTCTTCAATCTTCATCCAGGCGACATCTTCAATCTTGTTCCCGTCGGCGCAGATCAGCCAATAGGATTTAAGCAGCTCTCATTCTTTTGGCTGATTTGAATCAGCCAATAAAATGAGAGCTGCTTAAATTCTATTGGCTGATATGAACAGTCAATAGGATTTTAGCAGCTCTAATTCCTATTGACTGATTCAAATTTTTCAGCCAATAGGAATGCAAGGGATGCCATTTTGAAACGGCTCCCTTGCATTGAAGATTCAGTGTATACGGCAGTGACCGTATGAAGAGGATGCTCCGTGCCGGATGGACCTGCTCCACGTCGCTTGGATGAGAACTTCACCGCCGGGATGAAGATTGTTCAAGCGGGACTTCAAAAACTGTAAGTAGATCGTCGGGGTTAGTGTTAGGCTTTTTTTAAAGGTTTTTTTTAGCGGCTTTTTATTTTAGATTAGGGTTTGGGCTTGTAAAAGAGCTAAATGCCCTTTTAAGGGCAATGCCCATCCAAATGCCCTTTTTAGGGCAATGGGTAGCTTAGATTTTTTAGAAAGTTTTTTTTTATTTTGTGGGTTTGGGGGTGGGGATTTGTAATGTTAGTGGGTGTTTTTTTTTTTCAGAAAAAGAGCTGATATTTTTAGGGCAATGCCCTAAAAAAGGCCCTTTTAAGGGCCATTGGTAGTTTATTCTAGATTAGTTTTTTTTATTTTGGGGTGTTTTTTTTTTTAAATGGGTATTAAGAATAGGAATAATTTTTATTATTTTTGATAATTTGTTTGTTATTTTGTGTAACGTTTTGGGGTGGGTTTTTATTTTTAGATTAGGGCTTGGGCAGCAAAAGAGCTTAATGCCCTTTTAAGGGCAATGCCCATACAAATGCACTTTTCAGGGCAATGGGTAGATTAGGTTTTACTTTATTTTTATTTTGTGGGTTTGGGGGGTGCGGGTATGTATACTGTTAGGGGGTGTTTGTTTTCTTTTGTAGCAAAAAAGCTGTTAACTTTAGGGCAATGCCCTACAAAAGACCCTTTTAAGGGCCCTTGGTAGTTTATTCTAGATTAGGCTTTTTTATTTTACGGTGTTTTTTTTTAAAGGGTATTAGAATAGGAATAATTTTTATTTTTAAAGATAATTTTGTTTTTTGTTTTTTGTAATGGTAGTTTTTTTTATTTTTGTGATTTTAGTGTTTTTTTATTTTTTATAATTTTAGGTTTTAGTGTAAGGTATTTTAGGATTTATTTCACAGGTGAGTTTGTATTTATTTTAACTAGGCAGTTAGTAAATAGTTAATAACTATTTACTAACTAGTCTACCTAGTAAAAATAAATACAAACTTAACTGTAAAATAAAAATAAAACCTAAGCTAGCTACAATAAAACTATTAGGAGGAGTGACGGAATAGGGGTTAATAGATGTATTATAGTGTGGGCGATGTTGCGGTGCAGGGGAATAGGGGTTAATAACTTTAGTATAGTGACGGCGATATCGGGAGCATAAGATTAGGGATTAATAGCTTTATGTAGGTGGCGACAATATCGGGGACAGCAGATTAGGGGTTAATATCATTATGTAGGTGGCGGCGATGTTGGTGGGGGGCAGATTATGGGTGTTTAGACTCAGGGTTTATGTAAGGGTGTTTAAACAGTAGTTTTTTTTCCCCATAGACATCAATGGGGCAGTGTTACAGAGCTTTTCTTTCCACGATTGCAGATGTAAGACTTCTTTCTGACCCGCTCTCCCCATTGATGTCTATGGGAAAGCGTGCACGAGCATGTCAAAACAGCGCTTGTTTTTGGTTCAGTATGGAGCATAAAAGCACCATATTGCACGCACAAGCTGGGTTTTGAAAAACTTGTAATGGCTGCACTATAGGGGGTTAAATAACGCAACTTTTCTTGCGTTCGTTAATTTCCCTATAGCGCGCATAACTCGTAATCTAGCTGAAAGTTGGCAAATTGTGGGCTAGATTGCAATTGGGTGGTTATTGCTACCGCAAGTTCGCAGTAGCAATTGGCGCTTATAAAATTAACAAGGGATCAGATCTGTGGTTCATTTTATAAATGCGCCCCAAATGCCCCCAAAATACGGTGGTGTATAATTTAAAAAAAAAAAATGTAGCATTTTTATTTGTTAATAAAATAACTGTTCCAGGCAGTTTTTTGGGGCTAAAGTTGGCGGGTGTGTTTTTTTTTTAGAAAAAAAGCAGCACTGAAAAGTGGCCTTACATAGTGGTCTATGGGAACTGTGTGTTCCCAGTAAATATAAATGTATATGCTTATATACATATATATGTATGTGTTAATATGTGTATTTACACATATTAACACATAAATATACTGTATATATAAAAGCATATACATATATATTTACATTTGCTGCCCATCACTGCACAAATTACCCCCTTCGCAGCGCTAGTTCCCATTCCATGTATCACGGCATGAGAACAAGTCTCCCTTTGGAGCCTATGGAAGCACGCTCTTGTGAGTGCAATGCTCGCATTTGCATTGCTCTCAACTTAAAATACCAGCACACATTTGGGGTTCACTGTTATTACTCAGTGGAGCACAAAAAGCCATTCACCAATGTGATATTTAGTGCTTCACTTGTAATCTAGCCCTGTATTTGCAGAATATACACTCCTATTGCAACACTGACAAACACACATTTTGGGCTATGTGCAAAAACTCATATTAAATGGATATTATATAGCTATGAAAGTACAAGGATATGTTATTCCTCTGGGGGTGGAGGGACCCCATTAGTGCTTAGACTGTTACTTCTGAGAGTGTAAACAGGGCAGAGAGAGATTGCAGAGGAAAGTGGGGAAGAAGGTAGAGTTAAGAATAAAAGAGTGAAGAGATATGAGAGAGGGGAAAGAAATAGTGTAAAGAGTAGATATGGCCTGAGAGAGAAGGGAGAGGGTAAAAGAGAGATTGAAGAGAGGAGAGAGTAGAGAATATAGTTACGAGCGAGAAGGGGAGATAATTATATAAAAAAAAATCTCCAGGTCTGCTATGACCTTCTATGACATGGTGGCACTCTTTGTATTCTCTCAGTTCAACATTCAGCTGTTGTCTTCCCCAGAACCTCTAGTTGATGTGTCTAACTGATATGCACTTATTTTTAATTTATTACTGTATTTAGCATTATTTAATTTGTGGTGTGGGTGGGATTAAAAGTGGCAAGTAACATTTTGTCCTGGCTAGTAGTTTAGGACTTGACATTTTGAGCCCTGATATATATACATACAGGTATATATGTGTTCATATGTATATATACAGTATATGTGTACATACATATTTAAACATATAAACACATAAATACACATGTCTAAATATATTTATACACATTAATAGGCATATATACAAACACACATACACATATTTTGAAATATACAGATAGAAAACCTTTCATCTAAACTGCTTGGGACTGGAAAAGGTTTGGATATCGGAATAGTTTGGATTTTTAAATATTTGTATCTGTAAAATGGGACAGTTTGGGGAGAGAACCAAGTATGTATATATATATATATATATATATATATATATATATATATATATATATATATATATATATATATATAAAAAAAAATATATACTGTATATATACTGTATCAGTGACATGCAGTGATGTCAGAGGCTGGTGAGGCAGTGGCTAGGATACGCCTTCATTCTTAAGATATCCTTTGTTGAAGAAATAGCAATGCACATGGGTGAGCCAATCACATGAGGTATCTATGTGCAGCCACCAATCAGCTGCTACTGAGCATATTTAGATATGATTTTCAACAAAGGATATCAAAAGAATGAAGAAAATTAGATATTAGATGTAAATTGGAAAGTTATTTAAAATTGCATGCTCTTTCTAAATCTTGAAAGAAAACATATGGGTTTCATGTCCCTTTAAATGGTGTCTTGGAAAACTGGTCAACTTAGTAAACATCTGATTTTAGTCTAAAGGATTGTAACAGAAACTCTTGCCAGATAACAAAATGCTTGCTCTGATTATGAGATCTAGAAATCCATGCCCATTAAAATATGTTTAAAACATACTTTTTACTTTAATGCTGCAAATTAAATGCAAACACAGAAAAGCACTCGGGGGGAGAGAGAGATGGGGGGGGGGAGAGACACAGAGGGTTAGAGAGAAAGAGAGAGAGACACAATCACACACAGAGGGTTAGAGAGAGAGAAAGAGAGAGCGACACAATCACACACAGAGGGTTAGAGAGAGAGAGAAAGAGAGACACAATCACACACAGAGGGTTAGAGAATGAGAAAGAGAGAGAGAGACACAATCACACACAGAGGGTTAGAGAGAGAGAGAGAGAGAGAGACACAATCACACACAGAGGGTTAGAGAGAGAGATAGAGAGAGAGAGAAAGAGAAACAATCATACACAGAGGGTTAGAGAGAGAGAGAGAAATAGAGAGAGACACAATCACACACAGAGGGTTAGAGAGAGAGAAAGAGAGAGAGACACAATCACACACAGAAGGTTAGAGAGAGAGAAAGAGACACAATCACAAACAGAGGGTTAGAGAAAGAGAGACACAATCACACACAGAGGGTTAGAGAGAGAGAAAGAGAGACACAATCACACACAGAGGGCTAGAGCGAGAGAGAGAGAAAGAGATAGAGACACAATCATACACAGAGAGTTAGGGAGAGAGAGATAGAGAGAGAGACACAATCACACACAGAGGGTTTGAGAGAGAGAGAAAGAGAGAGAGACACAATCATACACAGAGGGTTAGAGAGAGAGAGAAAGAGAGAGAGAGACACAATCACACACAGAGGGTTAGAGAGAGAGAAAGAGATGCAGACACAATCACATGCAGAGGGTTAGAGAAAGAGAGACACAATCACACACATAGGGTTAGAGAGAGAGAATGAGAGACACAATCACACACAGAGGGTTAGAGAGAGAGAGAAAGAGAGAGAGAGAGTCACAATCATACACAGAGGGTTAGAGAGAGAGAAAGAGAGAGAGACACAATCACACACAGAGGGTTAGAGAGAGAGAGAAAGAGAGAGAGAGAGACACAATCACACACAGAGGGTTAGAGAGAGAAAGAAAGAGAGAGAGACACAATCACACACAGAGGGTTAGAGAGAGAGAGAGAGAGAGAGAGAGAAAGACACAATCATACACAGAGGGTTAGAGAGAGAGAGAAAGAGAGAGAGAGAGAGACAATCACACACAGAGGGTTAGAGAGAGAGAAAGAGAGAAAGAGAGAGAGAGAGAATCACACACAGAGGGTTAGAGAGAGAGAGAGAGAGACACACACAATCACACACAGACGGTTAGAGAGAGAGAGAGACGATCAAACACAGAGGGTTAGAGAGAGAGAAAGAAAGAGAGACACAATCATACACAGAGGGTTAGAGAGAGAGAGAGAGAGACACACACAATCACACACAGACGGTTAGAGAGAGAGAGAGAGACAATCAAACACAGAGGGTTAGAGAGAGAGAAAGAAAGAGAGAGATGGAGACACAATCACACACAGAGGGTTAGAGAGAGAGAAAGAGAGAGAGACACAATCACACACAGAGGGTTAGAGAGAGAGAGAGAGACACAATCACACAAAGAGTGTTAGAGAGAGAGAGAGAAAGAGAGAGAGAGAGAGACACAATCAAACACAGAGGGTTAGAGAGAGAGAAAGAGAGAGAGAGACACAATCACACAGAGGGTTAGAGAGAGAGAGACACAATCACACACAGAGGGTTAGAGAGAGAGAGAAAGAGAGAGAGAGACACAATCACACACAGAGGGTTAGAGAAAGAGAGAGAGACACAATCACACACAGAGGGTTAGAGAGACACATAAGGGATGAGAGAGTCAGAGGGGGAGGAAGAGAGACAGAGAGAGAAAGAGACCATGGGGAGAACGACACATAAGGAGAGAGATGTATAGATAGAGAGAGAGAGAAAGACACACACACACACACACAAGGGGGGGAGAGAGACCACTGCATTTTTAAGTAATAAAACAGCAGAGCTACAGAGAATTCAGAAAGTGAGACTATAAACTAGTGTGGAGTACAGAGGCAAGCTGCTAAGGTGTAAAGATTGAGTAAACAAAATACAAAAACGATCCTTAAACTGCTGTAAAAAAGTAAAAAAACAAAAACTACTAAACCACATTCATTAAATTATAATTTTCACTAACAGAATCCCTTTCAGTAAAATCTAAGGTTGTAGCACTTACTTCAATAAGATGTGGCTAAAACACTGCTCTCTCTGCATCTCTTCCTGCTCTGTAAGGAAGTGACAGTGGCACATTCCACTGCACTTAGAGGGGAAGTACTGAACTCTCTTTTTCACTTTAGCAAAGCTGGCAGCTTCACAGGACAGCAACAAAATAAATGAAAGTTGTTTTTTCCATTTTTGTTTTGTTTTATATGATTTAACATCCAGCCCAACCCTAAGTTCCACTTACTAATGCCTCTCACTGGATTGAATCAGCCAAAATAGGACTGCCTCAAATAAGCACTTATGGACCATGCAATGATCTTAACCACTTTCATCCAGTAGGTGGCGCAGCATGTTGTGTAATGGTGGGCAGACCTGCTTGTGCCTCTCCATTGCACAACATGTAGCTGTGAAAAAAAAATGCTGGGGAAAAAAAATTGCAATTTTTTTTAAAGCCAATAAAAAATATATACATATTTTTGCCCATATGAGAGGTGAAGCCCTGCCTCACCTGCCTCTAGTGACTGCACATCACTATCATCAATAGCAAAAAAGGTGCAGAAAGTGGTCAGCCATAAAAATAAAGTCTTTATTGAATAACTTGTATTAAAAAGTATCCATGGTTCACATCAAGCAGCATCCCAAAAAACACAATGTCAGCTAACATGTTTCGGCCCGTGGGCCGTAATCATAGCTATTAGACAAAACACCTGTGCACCTTTAAAAGCAACAGGATCAACCCTGATTGGATAAAAACAAGGGAGTATTTGTGATGCAAATTTCCTTCTACAGAATTTAAAGTGCTAAGCATTCTTTATCCATTAATGCCTACTACAATAAAACTGTAAAACAATAAACTGAGTGATAAAGAGATGAAGAGACAAATAATTATTGATAAATATATGTTTGATTTCTACTTAGAATAATGATAATTCACATATACATATACACACAAAGCCTCATTGAGAAGCATAGTGACAATTTGAAAGGTGTATACACTAGTTAAAAACATATACAAAGTGTATATTCCTAAAAGACAAACTTCACAAAATGATTAGTTTAACAAATAAATCTGTATATGACTGAAATTAATTAAAATTAAAATAAGAGAGACCTACAACACTCAATGCCTAAGTTTGGACATTGAGTATATATATATATATACAGGGAGTGCAGAATTATTAGGCAAATGAGTATTTTGACCACATCATCCTCTTTATGCATGTTGTCTTACTCCAAGCTGTATAGGCTCGAAAGCCTACTACCAATTAAGCATATTAGGTGAAGTGCATCTCTGTAATGAGAAGGAGTGTGGTCTAATGACATCAACACCCTATATCAGGTGTGCATAATTATTAGGCAACTTCCTTTCCTTTGGCAAAATGGGTCAAAAGAAGGACTTGACAGGCTCAGAAAAGTCAAAAATAGTGAGATATCTTGCAGAGGGATGCAGCACTCTTAAAATTGCAAAGCTTCTGAAGCGTGATCATCGAACAATCAAGCGTTTCATTCAAAATAGTCAACAGGGTCGCAAGAAGCGTGTGGAAAAACCAAGGCGCAAAAGAACTGCCCATGAACTGAGAAAAGTCAAGCGTGCAGCTGCCAAAATGCCACTTGCCACCAGTTTGGCCATATTTCAGAGCTGCAACATCACTGGAGTGCCCAAAAGCACAAGGTGTGCAATACTCAGAGACATGGCCAAGGTAAGAAAGGCTGAAAGACGACCACCACTGAACAAGACACACAAGCTGAAACGTCAAGACTGGGCCAAGAAATATCTCAAGACTGATTTTTCTAAGGTTTTATGGACTGATGAAATGAGAGTGAGTTTGATGTGCCAGATGGATGGGCCCGTGGCTGGATTGGGAAAGGGCAGAGAGCTCCAGTCCGACTCAGACGCCAGCAAGGTGGAGGTGGAGTACTGGTTTGGGCTGGTATCATCAAAGATGAGCTTGTGGGGCCATTTCGGGTTGAGGATGGAGTCAAGCTCAACTCCCAGTCCTACTGCCAGTTTCTGGAAGACACCTTCTTCAAGCAGTGGTACAGGAAGAAGTCTGCATCCTTCAAGAAAAACATGATTTTCGGCAGGACAATGCTCCATCACACGCGTCCAAGTACTCCACAGCGTGGCTGGCAAGAAAGGGTATAAAAGAAGAAAATCTAATGATATGGCCTCCTTGTTCACCTGATCTGAACCCCATTGAGAACCTGTGGTCCATCATCAAATGTGAGATTTACAAGGAGGGAAAACAGTACACCTCTCGGAACAGTGTCTGGGAGGCTGTGGTTGCTGCTGCACGCAATGTTGATGGTGAACAGATCAAAACACTGACAGAATCCATGGATGGCAGGCTTTTGAGTGTCCTTGCAAAGAAAGGTGGCTATATTGGTCACTGATTTGTTTTTGTTTTGTTTTTGAATGTCAGAAATGTATATTTGTGAATGTTGAGATGTTATATTGGTTTCACTGGTAAAAATAAATAATTGAAATGGGTATATATTTGTTTTTTGTTAAGTTGCCTAATAATTATGCACAGTAATAGTCACCTGCACACACAGATATCCCCCTAAAATAGCTAAAACTAAAAACAAACTAAAAACTACTTCCAAAACTATTCAGCTTTGATATTAATGAGTTTTTTGGGTTCATTGAGAACATGGTTGTTGTTCAATAATAAAATTAATCCTCAAAAATACAACTTGCCTAATAATTCTGCACTCCCTGTATATATATATAAAATCATGCGTATATATACACTGAAATGTTGCTGAGAAAGAAGGAGATGCACCAGAAAAATAATAAGGCCAAAATTGTTAGCGTATTATTGCCAATAGTTAATGAGATCATACTCAGAATTCAGACCGGTAGGAACCCGAGTCTGGAGTTTGAATATTCAGTACATCTCCCTCTTTCTCAACAGCCTATCCCTATCCCCTCCTCTAGATGGACACAGGACTCATTCAATTGCTTGCCATCTCAGGGTATTTATATTCTTTTGATGGCATTTTGCAAAGTGTTGTGCAAGGGGAGTAGTAGCCTGGCCAGCCTGTATGGTCGATAAATGGTTTCATATTCTGACTTTGATCTCATTAGTGGTTAGGCCAACATATTGTAAGTGGCATGAGGTACAAATCAACACATAAATAACATATGTTGAAGTACACTTGAGATAGCTTTCAATTGGAAAGATGTCACATGTGGTTTCTGATTTGAAAATGTTGGAAGGTAAAACATACTCACATGCCCTACATTTATTAAAGCACTTAAAAATACCCCAATGTGTTAACCATGAACTATTAGTTCTTTTTAGTCTTGGGAGTACTGAGGGGGACAACATATTGCCCAGTGTGGCAGTTTTTCTGTATGAATAACGAAGACCTTGGGAAATACATTGTTCGAGTTTATCATCTGCAGCAAGAAACCCAAAGTGTTTTTTTACAATATTACAAATTTCGGTGTATTCATTGCTATACTCTGTCACAAAAGTTACACCCTTATGTTCTTTACTCTTGTTTTTGGTTTTCTGTATCAAGTGTGACCTGTTCATCCGATCAACTTGTTTCTTGGCTTTGGAAATAATGTTCTCATAATAACCTCTATCTCTGAGTCTTAAGCCCAAATTGTGTGATTGCTGTTTGTATAAATTATCTAATGAGCAGTTCCTTTTGACCCTTATAAATTGGCCTTTTGCCACTGCAAAAGGAATATGTTTAGGGTGGCAGCTCTTCGCGTGTAGCAATGCATTGCCAATTATTGGTTTCTGATATATTTCAGTAAAGATTTTCCCCTCTGCAGTTCCATTTAATATATATATATATATATATATATATATATATATGTCACACTGCCTTTTTGGAGTATCTAAAATAAAGATAGTGTATTTAAATAGGGTAGTTGAATCACAACTGCTGATATAGAAAATAGGCAACAATATATAAATAGTTGAATATAGCAAGAAGATACTGAAAACCACAATAGTCACAGGGTGTGTGAAGGTGGTTTTCATATATCAGCAGGCTGTAATTAATGTATAGGAAGTGATTAGCAGTATTAACCCTATTGCAGTCTGTTGAAGTGGGTACACTGAGGACTGCAGGGAAATATGTGCTAATTGTTCCTTAGGAAGGGAATTTGGGGAGGATACATAGAATCTTACATGTAAGAATGTTATATATTTAAATATAAAGCAATGGATGGCCTTTAACATTATGATAAGGTAACAGGTTAGATATAGTAAACCATATTATGGTAATGACAGATGAAAGTAAGCGGTAATGCTAGATCTGGATATGTGCCAACAGAAATGGAACACAGGCTTAAATTGGAACAGAGTTTGCAAAATACCTGAGGCAAGCGTGTAGGAAGTCAACTGGTATTGTGAGGCAGAAGATTAGTTTGCACACTTACAGTTAGTTCCGAGGAGCGGGTAGCAGAAGTTCATTGAGCGGGAGAGCAGCCGGCGTGTGACGTCACCGCGATAGTTGCGGAGCTCCGTAGTAGCGCTGAGAGTGGAAACAGCAGCGGTTCAGGCTTCAGGTAACAGCGGCGTCCAATATGTGGAGAATCCTTGTCAGTATGATGGCTAAAGTGGTAGCCAAGGGGGATGAGTGGAAAGGATCACAGAAGTAAATCAGGTCAGCAGTATAAAGTTGCAGGATATAGTTGCAGCAAAAAGTAAGTGATCAGCGTTCACAAATTCAAGGCTAGGATATTATAGTGATAACTTCAATACTAAGCAAGGAATGAATGTCATAGGTGTGCCTTAAATAGGGTGGAGATATGAATGAGAGGCAATGAATCTTAAAGGAACAGTATTACTTAAGGATAGTGTAGATGGCTAAAATACAAATCCTTACAGGATCCCCCCTTTAAGGGAGCGTCTCCGGAGCTCAGGGTCCAGGAGAGTCCGGGTGTCTTTGATGAAAGCGAGAAACCAACCTGGGTGCAGAAATATTAACAGCGGGTTCCCAGGAGTCATCATCCGGTGGGTAACCCTTCCAACTGACCAGGTACTGCAAAGCACCATGTAATCTTCGGGAATCCTTGATGGATCGGACCTCATATTCCATATTAGGGTCAACAGAAACCTGGGGCAGATAAGTAGGTGTGGAAGAATCCCTCACAGCACGATAGGGTTTAAGCAGAGAGACGTGAAATGTCGGATGGATCTTCATAGTATCAGGTAAGGTGAGACGAACAGCATTCTCGTTGACAACATGAGCTATCGGATAAGGACCCACATAAAGTGGAGACAATTTCTTGCAAGGAGTGTTCATTCTCAAATTTCTTGTAGAGAGCCATACCAAATCACCGACATCATATTTCGGTGGAGGTGTCCGTCGTCTATCATAGTACTGTTTGTAAACCTTCTTAGCGTTTTCAATTGAAGATTCTATACGAGTGAAATTTGAGGAGATGCTATCAGAAAGCTCGGCGATGATAGGAGAAGAAGAGTCCTGAGTAGGATATAATTGAATTGTTGGATGAAATCCGTAATTTGAGTAGAACGGAGTTTGATTAGTGGTAGTATGTAGGGTGTTATTATAACAAAATTCAGCATAAGGTAATAGGTCTGCCCAAAGATGTTGTTCAGTGGAGCAAAAAGATCTTAAAAACTGTTCCAGCCATTGATTACAGCGTTCAGTCTGTCCATTAGTCTGGGGATGGTAGGCTGTTGTGAGCCGTCTGTCGATGTGAAAAAGTTTACAGAATTCTAACCAAAGTTTACTGGAGAATTGATTACCTCTATCACTCTGAATGGTCTTTGGCAGTCCGTGTAGCTTGACAACATTAGAGATAAGAAGATGTACAGTTTCTATTGAAGTGGGTAGCTTATTGTATGAAACAAAGGGGCACATCTTTGTGAAAAGATCTACTACAACCATAATAGTGTTGTTCTTTGAGGAGAGAGGTAGATCGACTATAAAATCGAGAGCTATCTCTGACCAGGGTCTCTTTGGAGTTGGTAGAGGTAACAAGAGACCATATGGAGGTTGTTTTTTCCTCTTTAAAATGGTACATATGGTACAGGTGAGGACATGTTGAGAAACATCGGTAGTCATATTTGGCCACCAGAAGGATCTTTTTGCTAAATCCAGGGTTTTCTTTGTTCCGGGGTGACCCGCGAGCGGGGAATCGTGTATTGACTTGAGAAATGATGATCGAAGTATAGGCGGAATGTATAAGCAGGAGCCATGATAATAACAACCATCTGAGTTCAACTGTAGTACCTGTAGAGGTTTTGTAACATCTATCTGTTGTTCTTTACGGACAATGGGTAAGGTATCGTAAGTGAAACAAAGAAAGTTTTGTGAAGGAATGATACTTTGTTCAGGGGGTAGAGACAAGGACTCTGATGGAATGCGAGATAAAGCATCAGCTTTCTGTTTTTTTGCTGAAGGACTATATGAAATGAGGAAATTAAACCGTGAAAAAAACAAATTCCATCTAACTTGTCGAGAGGTAAGTGTTCTAGTACTTTTCAAGTATTGAAGGTTACGGTGATCTGTGTAAATGAGAGTGGGGTATGTTGTGCCCTCTAAAAGATGACGCCAATGTTCCAGGGATAACTTTATTGCGAGTAATTCTTTATCCCAGATAGGGTAATTTCGTTCGGAAGTATTTAGTGTCCTGGAATAATAAGCTACTGGGTGTAAAGGTTTGTTTAGGTTGTCTCTTTGAGACAATTCTGCTCCAATTGCGAAGTTGGATGCGTCAACCTCTAGTATGAATTGGAGATTTGGGTTAGGAAAACGTAAAATGGGTGCAGTGGTGAATTTCTGTTTGAGTGTATTAAAAGCTGACTGGGAATCTTGTGTCCACTTGAATGGGATATTGGCTTTAGTGAGTGTGGTTAAAGGGATAGCTAACTTTGAGAAATCTTTAATAAACTTGCGGTAGAAGTTTGCAAAACCCATAAAACATTGTACTTGGCGTTTTGTTTTTGGCGTAGGCCAGTTCAAGACAGCATCAATCTTTTTATTCTCCATACAAATTCCAGAGGGGGATATTTCATATCCAAGGAAAGATATGGACACATTTTTCGGCTTTTGCATATAGGAAATTGCTTCTAAGCCGAGATAGAACCTGTCTCACATGTAGTATGTGTTGTTCTAACGTTTTCGAATAAATGAGAATATCATCAAGATATATGACAATGTATACATCGAGGAGATCTCTAAATAGATCATTTATTAAGTGCTGAAAAGCAGCAGGCGCATTACACAACCCGAATGGCATGACTACGTATTCGAATAAACCATATTGAGTTCGAAACGCAGTCAGCCATTCATCCCCAGATCTTATTCGGAGAAGGTTGTATGCACCCCTTAGATCCAACTTTGTGAAAAACCTGGCTCCCTCCAATCTCTCAATTAACTCTGGTATAAGGAGAAGAGGGTAGCGGTTCTTTACAGTAATTTTATTTAACTGACGGTAATCGACTATAGGTCTAAGGGTACCGTCTTTATTCTTAACGAAGAATATACTGGCCCCTGCCGGTGAGGTGGATGGACGGATGAAGCCTTTTTTAAGGTTCTCATCCAAATACGTTTTTAGGTGTGTGAGTTCAGTGTTCGATAGAGGAAATATGTGCCCGATAGGGATTTCTGACTCAGGGAATATCTCAATGGGGCAATCATATTTCCTGTGTGGAGGTAGACTCTCTGCCTCTGTTTTACTGAAAACATCAGCAAAGTCTTTATATACCTCAGGTATGGGTGGTATATCTGGAGAGATAGAAGTTTGTAAGATAGGAGAGGGAAGACAAGTATTTTGGCAATATGATGAGTTGTACATAAGTGTTGAGTTGAACCAGTCTATCTGTGGGTTATGTGTATGTAACCATTGCATACCAAGTACTACCGGAGAGACTGGAGAGCAAATTACATTGAAAGATACATATTCTCTATGCTGATCTTGAGTGACTACAAGTAAGGGTATTGTATGACATTCTACAGGCCCAGAAGAAATGTTTTTCCCATCTATACCTCTCAAGAACACAGGAGACTGTTTCTGCATCAGTGGTATTTTATTTACAGTGGTAAAATCCTTATCTATATATGATGCTGTAGCACCGGAATCAATTATCGCGGTGGTGTGAAGACGAAATTGTTCCCACTGCAACAGAAGAGGGATTTTTATGTAAGCAACCGAATTCTGCTGAGTAGTACAACAATAATAGTCTGATAAGATCTTACCCTTGTTTTGTCTCAGGAGGGATGGGCAGTCTCTAACAGTGTGCTCTTCTGAGGCGCAGTATAGGCATAGGTTGTTAGAGCGTCGTCTGAGCTTTTCTTGAGGGGTCAGAGGACCCTTGATGAAGGCTATGTCCATAGGTTCAGGGGTGCTCTTGGAAGAGGATGGGGTATGTGTAGTGTAAGCAGCTTTCCTAGGATAAGATTCATGCCCTGACTTTTCTTGGTGCCTCTCCCTGAGGCGTCTATCTATTGTAATGCTGAGGGACATGAGCTCTTCTAGGGTATTTGGTATATCTGTGCGTGATAACTCATCCTTTATTCCATCAGAGAGCCCTAGTCTGAACTGATTCCTAAGGGAGAGATTGTTCCATTGCGAGTCCTTAGCCCATTTTTTAAATTCTGTGATGTAGTCTTCGACTACTCTCTTCTTTTGTCTAAGGCCCCGCATGGCGTTTTCAGCTGTAAGCTGTTTGTATGGATCCTCATACAATTGACCCATTGCGGCAAAAAAATTATCCAAGGAGTTTAATATCTCTTCATTATTCTCAAAATAAGTGTTTGCCCATGTACGGGGTTCACCTCTAAGGTAAGAAATGGTTGTGAGTACTCTGATTCTATCATTTGGGTAGGTATGAGGTCTTAAAGCAAACATTAATAAGCATGCATTTTTAAACTCTCTGTAGAGAGACCTGTCACCATGGAAACAATCAGGGGGGCTGACCTGGGGTTCACATATAGGTGTTCTTTTGTCCACCACATCCCTAATGTATGCCTTGAGGTTATCATTCTCTACTTTCAATGTATTGAGACCATTGGTTAACAAATCTACCCTTTGAGTCAAAGCCTGTATATGAGTGTTAATCTCAGCTGGATCCATAGTTGTAAGGGCTTAGTATTCTGTCACACTGCCTTTTTGGAGTATCTAAAATAAAGATAGTGTATTTAAATAGGGTAGTTGAATCACAACTGCTGAGATAGAAAATAGGCAACAATATATAAATAGTTGAATGTAGCAAGAAGATACTGAAAACCACAATAGTCACAGGGTGGGTGAAGGTGGGTTTCATATATCAGCAGGCTGTAATTAATGTATAGGAAGTGATTAGCAGTATTAACCCTATTGCAGTCTGTTGAAGTGGGTACACTGAGGACTGCAGGGAAATATGTGCTAATTGTTCCTTAGGAAGGGAATTTGGGGAGGATACATAGAATCTTACATGTAAGAATGTTATATATTTAAATATAAAGCAATGAATGGCCTTTAACATTATGATAAGGTAACAGGTTAGATATAGTAAACCATATTATGGTAATGACAGATGAAAGTAAGCGGTAATGCTAGATCTGGATATGTGCCAACAGAATCGGAACACAGGCTTAAATTGGAACAGAGTTTGCAAAATACCTGAGGCAAGCATGTAGGAAGTCAACTGGTATTGTGAGGCAGAAGATTAGTTTGCACACTTACAGTTAGTTCCGAGGAGCGGGTAGCAGAAGTTCGTTGAGCGGGAGAGCAGCCGGCGTGTGACGTCACCGCGATAGTTGCGGAGCTCCGTAGTAGCGCTGAGAGTGGAAACAGCAGCGGTTCAGGCTTCAGGTAACAGCGGCGTCCAATAGGCGGAGAATCCTTGTCAGTATGATGGCTAAAGTGGTAGCCAAGGGGGATGAGTGGAAAGGATCACAGAAGTAAATCAGGTCAGCAGTATAAAGTTGCAGGATATAGTTGCAGCAAAAAGTAAGTGAACAGCGCTCACAAATTCAAGGCTAGGATATTGTAGTGATAACTTCAATACTAAGCAAGGAATGAATGTCATAGGTGTGCCTTAAATAGGGTGGAGATATGAATGAGAGGCAATGAATCTTAAAGGAACAGTATTACTTAAGGATAGTGTAGATGGCTAAAAGAAAAATCCTTACAATATATATACACAGCCAGCACCTCTTTTTCATTTTATGCTGTAGTCTTCTTAATCATATAACACATTGGAGTCCTTTCTAGTTAAATACACCATATCCCTCTTTAATCTTTTTAAAACATTTTTTTATCAATTTTAAAATATTTTTTTATTAAAAAGTATATATCTAAATGTAATAATTTATTTTAACGTGTTTTACATGTGTTTTGTGAATTTTTATCCCTTACACTTTACTTTAGGTCTCAAGTCGAGATAAATATTTTACCTTTTTGGGCTTTCACTTAAGTGCAAACTATAACTTTCAACTTGTAATATCAGCACTATTTAGAGCGGTTGCAATATCTTTTGAAAGTAAAGGTTGCGCTAGAGTGATATCAGCCACGATAACCCTTCTCTGGTAAATGTGATTTACCATGGACTTATAATATCAAATTGTGTGCTAATGTTATCGAGGTCCAGCGATACTGCTTATTGTGTCCACACAATCATTAACGCAGCACTTGTAATGTAGGCTTCCATGTTTAATGTCCCTTTAAAGGGACAGTAAATAAAAACTTCACACATGTCTCAAAATTGTACTAGATTATGTTACAGAGGATGTAACGGAACAGGAACATACAGGCATATGTGGTGGGATTGACAAGAAGTTCAGGAGATATAGAAATCTCTGTCGTCTTTTCTTAGCCACCTTCTAGACCAGAGCTTTCCAAACTTTTCATGCTGGTAACACACTTTTTAGACCTACATCATTTTGCGACACAATAATTTAGTTGTACTAGAAAACAGGAGGTTAAACTAACTTGTTTTAAGAGATACGGACACATACATAAATTTTATAATAACAAAATGTATTTACAAGTAACAGTAAGAATGTGCAAGAATAAAAAAAAGTTTAATAACACCAATAGCTACTTACTATTTTAATGGGATGTATAAGTTTGATGGGATGAACACAGTTTCTGAATATTTGGTGGAATATTAGATAAAGACACTCGCACTTTATAATCAAGCATTTTTAAGCTTCCATCTCCTATGCATATATCAAGATCAGGAGCAGCAATGCACTACTGGGAGCTAGCTGCAAAAAAATAATCACTTTGACTTCTGACTTCAGCTTAGCGTTTAAGCTGCTGCCCTCAGAGCTCTGTGAGTCCAACTGACTAGTTCCCGCACTGCAAACACACTGCTGTCCCACTCACTGACTACACATGCAGTCACGAGCCGATTGAGGAGACTACATGTGCAGTCAGGAACTAATAGGAATATTTTCAGTTCCCACTGAGCTGCGCCAATAGGTTAAGATGATCTGTGACCCACTATGTAGCAATCACGTGTCAATCATGTGATATGCGTAGCAGGCAGGCGGAAAGTCGGAAACCAAAAAAAAAAACTTAAATGAAATTAGTGCTGAAGCAGGGACACACTTACACACTGCCGCCGACACACTAATGTGTCACAACACACAGTTCGGAAAGCACTGTTCTAGACGATAAAATACAACTCACCATATCACAAGCCCTTCTTCATGTACACAACCAAAAATACAATAAACCTATCAACACCTTTATAAAAATTCTATGCACAGTCACTAGGACCTGCATAGCAAAATATTGGAAAACAGGCGCACCAACTTGGGCTGAGATTAGGAACAAAATATTATTTACTCATACAATGTATGATGCAGCAGCTTGGATACTGGATTATAAAGAAAATACTGACAGAATTTGGTTTCATTGGCTCCTAACGGAGGGTTCTAGAAAACAATAACATGAAAAAAATTCTGAGAGCTAGAATTACTTCACTATTTATGATTGGTTAATAGAAGTCAATAAAACAAAGATGAGGTTTATAAATCACATCCTACTACCACATTTAGTTCTTGGCATCCAGGTTTAATTTGACCTATTTTTCGTTTATTTATATTGTTGTTTGGGTTTGTTATTAAGATCCCATGTTTACAAAATGTCTTAACTATAACTCACGTATTATTGTTGTTATTTTTTTTCACTTTGGATGTTGGATACATTAGTCCCCTCTCTTTTCAATGTACATATTATTGTTGTATGAAAAACCATACAAAAGGATTTTGAAGGAGAGGACTCAAGTCTAACAACTCTGTCACAACAAAAAGAGTTGGTCTCTTGTAAAGACTCTAATGACCTAGACTGACATTTTTCTAATAGATTTTCTCCTCAAGCAGTCAGATTCACAAATGTTAGATAGATATTATATCCATAAGCAGATGTAGTTACTTGCTTTTGTTGTACCCAACTGAAAATACTTGTTAAAAGAAATAAAAAAGATTTAAACATAAAGGGACAGCAAAGTCAAAATTAAATTTTCATGATTAAGATAGTACACACAATTTTAAACAACTTTCCAATTCACTTCCATTATCTATTATGTCCACAATCTTTTTATATGTACACTTTCCGAGGAACCAGTTCCTACTGAGCATGTGTAAGAGTTCACAGAATATATGTATATGCATTTTGTGATTGGCTGATTGATGTCACATGATGCAATGGGAAAAAATTTAACTAACTTTGTCATTTGTCAGAAAAACAATCTACCAATTTGAAATTCAAATTATGCTATTTTGCTTAGTTTAGAGGTTCTTTTATATCTGTATATACTCACCCTACTGAGTGAAAAATACATTAACAGAGATAAATTAAAGCGTGTACACTATAATACATGTGTGCACACGCAGCTATGTCCATCTCGGAATTCCTAGGAATGGGCTTCATTAGATCTACTAAAACATATCATGATCTTGTTTTTCTCCCTTTTATATGTTGTCTTAAAGGGATATGAAACCCAACTTTTTGTCTTTTATGTTTTAGAAAGAGCATGCAGTTTTTAACAGCTTTCCAATTTACTTCTATTATCAAATTCCTTCATTAATATCCAAATTATCCAAATGTGGAAGTATGCGCAATTAGGCTCTTTTCGGAGGCGGACTGATTTTTGTGCAAGATCACCGGGTTAAGATCTGTGCAAATTTAGATTTTAAAGTAGTGATCGTGCAAAAGAATCAATCCGGCTCCGAAAAGAGCCTAAGGAAGGATCCAAATACACATGTCTTTTATCTAATTTGCTTAATTTCTCTTGATATCCTTTGTTGAAAAGCATATCTTAATAGGCTCAGTAGCTGCTGATCGGTGGCTGCCTATATATGCTTTGTGTGATTTGCTCACCCATGCAAATTGCTATTTCTTTAACAAAGGATATCTAATGAATTAATCAAATTAAATAATAGAGGGAAATTGGAATGCTATTTTAAATTGTATTATCTATTTGAATGATGAAAGAAAAAATTTGAGTTTCATGTCCCATTAAACTTCACACTTATTATCTTGGTATCAGTACATTATGGGATACAGAGACTATTTAGGGCTCTCAACACACTTTAATGTAATTGCAAAGCTGTGTGTTAATCTTAACAAGACCAATGATAAATTCTTTGTAGCAACGATATGCCATGTGGTCATTTTTTTTTTTTACTTTCTAAGAGGCATTATCTTTGACTGTGTAATCGATCCCTAGGATCTAAAAGAGGCATTTGGAGAATGTTTCTTATAAAGAACCCGGCACTTGAAAGCAAATGACCTATGCCAATTATTATCATGTAGTTTTAGCAATAGACAAACGACTCACTAAAAAAAAAAAAAACATTTGTTAATTAAATGAATGAAAAACTATTTTTCCCCTCTATTTAAAATAAATAAATTTTCAAAGCATTTACAGTTACATGATAAACCATAATCTTAAAGGGACAGTCAAATCTAAATTAAACTTTCATGATTCAGATAGGGCATCCAAATTTAAACAGCTACCCAATTTACCTTTATCATCAAATTTGCTTTGTTCTCTTTGTTGAAAGCTAAACCTAGGTAGACTCTTTTGCTAATTAATACGCTCTTGAAGGCTGCCTCTTCAGTTTTTCCCAACTATACAGTGCTGGTTCACATGGTGTTATGATTCAGCAATGATTGGCTAAAATGCAAGTCTGTCAAAGGAACTGAGATAAGGGGGCAGTTTGCAGAGGCTTAGATACAAGGTAATCACAGAGTTAAAAAGTGTATTAATATAACATTAATGGTTGTGCAAAACTGGGTAATGGGTAATAATGTGATTATCTCTATTTTTAACAATACACATTTTCAAGTAGATTGTCCCTTTAAGTTTAATTTGAGGCAATTAACTATTTTTTACATATGCATCAGAAATAAATCCCTGCATAACAAAATATCTGCATGCAACAAGAATTCTAACCAAGGAAAACTGTAATTTTGTTAGCTAAAATGTGCATTGTTTTGCAGTTTAGAAACATACCCCTTTAAAAATATTCTAACCATTGTTTATCTTATCTCCTTTGTTGTGGCAAAATAGGGACAGATAAAACAAGATGTTTTAAGCAATGACTGGACAAAATACAGGAGGCTCAGGATTCTGAATTCCACAGTATGCACTCCAAATTTTTAAATTTAAAGCAAGCAAAATAAATAATGAAAGCATGTAGCAAGGATTTTGGATGGTGTACAGTCAAGCAATTTATGAGCAATTCACATTTGAGTTTATTGATTTCCATTTAAGTTAAATTAATATTTAAACTCAAGAGCAATACATCAGTATCCTAAACTAGACATGCAGAAAAGCAATTTTTATGATTACAGATTTAATTTGGACACATTTTGTCACACATTCTTTAAAAACATAGAGATTTTTTGTAATGAATGTTCCTTTTGTTTTGTAAATACAAACAATAATTTATTAGGAATCCTCCATTTGTCTGTGAACATAATAAACATACATTAATGTTTATTTGATTATTATTTGTCAAAAATAAAGAACTGAGTAATTACATGCTATACAGATTTTAATCAATAAAATTTGATGAATTAGATCTTTTGTAATTGGTGTGTTATTTGTGGTTAGATGGATACAATTTATTAACATTTCCCATATATATATATATATATATATATATATATATATATATATATATATATATATATATATATATATATATATATATATATATATATATATATATATATATATACTCTCCAAAAAGCAGGCAGCTCACTGGTCTTTGCAGTAAAACTAGAATTTATTACATCAGTTTAAAAAACAAACGTTTCGGCACTGCATTGTGCCTTTGTCAATGTTACACAACAAAAAGTACAAGGACAGAGTGCACCCAAGCACCCAGGATCAGTCCTTGTACTTTTTGTTGTGTAACATTGACAAAGGCACAATGCAGTGCCGAAACGTTTGTTTTTTAAACTGATGTAATAAATTCTAGTTTTACTGCAAAGACCAGTGAGCTGCCTGCTTTTTGGAGAGTATAGTTATGGTATTAGCAGTGCACCGTGGCATTATTTAAAGTATGATTGTGCAATCCTATCCATGACATTATATATATATATATATATATATATATATATATATATATATATATATATATATATATATATATATACATCCGACTACCACAATTAGTTCTTGGCATCCAGGTTTAATTTGACCTATTTTTCGTTTGTTTATGTTGTTATTTGGGTTTGTTTTTAAGATCCCATGTATATATATATATATATATATATATATAGTTATTTTGAAGTTGTCGAAATGAATGTTTATAATCATCATTTGGTTTAATTTTTTTTACTGAGAAACCCTGAATTCTGTCTTTCCAAATCGTACACCTGTAACAATAGTGAAATATGACAAGATGAAATAATTATCTCATTATAATTTTTTTCCTCCAATCTTTTTTTAAAAAATAAATAAAAAATAAATAAATTAAGAGTAAATATGTAGATAAAATATAGTAATATTCCTTATTGACACTTTAAAATGCACAATATTTTAAAGCAGCAAATATAAGTTGTAAAGATTGCTTCTATAACCTGAGTTTGTTCTGCCCTCTGCTGTCCAAAAACGATTTTACTTCCTCAAATACTTTACAACGTACAGCTCATTTAACATTTGCAAAATGCATAAAGTTAACTGGGCTTTTCCTTTTCTTTTCTTTTTTTTACATTATTTAAACGTAGTGTTAAAAATATTTTTTTTTTTGCATGATCTATGGAATTTGTTGGAAGAAATTAAATATGGGTTATTTATGCCTAAATACAATAGTCAAATTGTACATATTTCTATAGGCCTTTTAATTGTTAATTAAATGAAAACCAACAATGTATTCTCAAACTAAAATATTGTTAAAATATGCAAATGATACAAATCAGGGTAACGCATTCACAATAACATTAAGAATGTATTTTTTTATTTATGTGTAGTGTGATAGGAGCGCCTAAAGGTGGATTCCTGCTGCTAAAAAAGTTCTTCCCTCAAAGAGAACTAAATGGTGGATAAGAAGAAAAAATGGGGTTTATTTAGCAGCGCTAAAAAAAGCTAGGAAATGATGATACCAATCTAATTTATGTTTTATACAATCTAGTTTATTTAAAAAATTTTATAACACATAAAAACAACAGCAAATGCTTTTCCTAATTAATAAAGGGACGATTCCCTTATACAACACTTATAAAAACAGACTAGAACCATATAATCCTAGAATTCCAGGTATAATGGAATTAATTCTATAGATAACATATCGCAAGCAACAAATTTCTAAGATAAATGGTGAATTGAATATTTAAAAGGCACAAATGTATCAGTCCTAACAGCTTTACAGTTCTTCAGTAACAAATACAGTTATAAAGTTACACAGTTACTTTCCTTGGGCATATAATTGGCTCAGGTGTGCTGGATAGTTAAAAAGGAAAAAACAGCCAATATTCTGATTTAGGTGCCAAAGCAATCGTGGTTAATGGAAATGGTTAATTTAACAGATGAATACCTTGATGTCTTTAAAGTTCAGTTTGCGTGTTTTAAAAAACGTAGTGCAAATTAGTGTAGAGGTACCTTAATCTGTCCTGGTTGCAACCGCTGATATTCTTCACTGTGAGGGATTCACAGACTGTTTGTTCCTGGTGCTTCTGATAAGTCACCTGACCTTCTCTTTGATTCAGAGGTCAGGGGTGATGATCCGTTCTGGTGATGTAGTTATCCTTTTTTTGTTTTCCTTTCTTCTTATAGCCCAAATATTGTTTTCATCTGGGTTCCCTCAGACTTCTTAAGGTTTGAAGAAATCTTTGTTCAGTGTTTAGCAGTAACACCGTATTCCCTGAAGTTACCAAAGGTAGATACATTCAGTTCATACCGCCTTGCGACAAAAAAAGGTGAAGGAATGAGGGGAATTATATTCAGGGTGTGAAGCAAAATAACGATGTTAAAGGGACACTGTACCCAAAATTTTTCTTTTGTGATTCAGATTAAGCATGACATTTTAAGCAACTTTCTAATTTACTCCTATTATCAAATTTTCTTCATTCTCTTGGTATCTTTATTTGAAATGCAAGAATGTAAGTTTAGATGCCGGCCCATTTTTTGTGAAGAAACATTTCGGTTCAGTGTCCCTTTAAATAATAATGACTACTCAAACCAATTAAAATTTTTTACTTTAATTTGCTATATCATTACGTATTCTTTACATCAATGTTATGTTTGCCTATTTTTATATAGATAACTTGTTGTTTAGTTTAAATGTTTTATAAAGCCCAGCTATGTGGATATGTTTTTTGTTTATTTTGGTGTATTTAGAAATGCATGGCTACAACACTTTATTCCTTTAATCCCTTTGAAAGCTGCAATGTTTCCATAACCCTCATGCTAACGTTTTAGTAAAAGGTTTCTAAAAAATAATGTGACGATAACATTATAGAGCCTCATTTAATCATGTCCTTTGTGTGTACATATGCTGGTTATTGTTACAATTTTAAAATACAATTTCTTGGGAACATTTAGGCAAAGTAATTTTCATCATGCTTATTTTTTATTATCTCTAACCCCAATTAAATAATATATTTTTGTCAGCTTTTCCTTTTTAATTTCCATCAAAATAGATACATAGTATCACCTCTTTTAATGTATTCCTTACTATACTTGCATGGTTGGCTGCATATAATAGTTTTGGGCAATAAAATGCAAAGCTATTATTTCTCATTAGCATGTATTTGATTTCTTAAAAAATGTTGCTTCTGCATACAAATTAGAAATGGTCAATTCCTTCTATAAATGCTTTGTTTCTTACATATTAAGTCAGATTTTTCTATTGACATAAATAAAAAGTGTTTTTACAAACACTTTTTTCTGCTAAACACTCAATAATATTTCCACTTCACTTGCCATATTATTTTGTCTTTTTCTTGGATCAATATAGACGGCCAGATTGAAATGGTGTTAATTTAGTTCCTGAGGAAACTTGCTAAGTGTTTCATACCAGTAAATAAGTTTTATACTTTTGACTAAAGCAACTGAAAATTAATTGGTTAGTTTAAATGGCTGGAAAATCACAATAAAAAGAAGTAGGTTGCTATAAACTGTTAAGCTTTCAACATTGTATTACTGACCACTGAAGATATATGAATATGATATTGTTTCATGGAGTTTTAAACAAATGTAGTACAAAAGGAGTGCAATTCAGAATTGTGGGAAACAATATGGAAAACTTAGAACAGAATTAACAGCAACAATGATTTTTTTATGCTCTTCTACGTTATTGAAATTATGTTTTAACAATGAATGATGACTAAGAAGTTAAAACGATTATATTGATTAATACCATTTATTTATTTTACTTGTGCTATTATATAGCACCATTGGCAATGTTACATTTCTTCTTTTATATGTTGCTTCCCTGGATTCGGAATTGTGCCTCTTTTTTTTACATTTGTTTGGAACCACTGACAGGAAGTTGAGGGAGGGGGTATTTTATTATATAGTTCCCATTTGTAAAACTGATATATTTTATTGTCTTTGGAGATTTACCCTTAAGAAATGATAAACAAACAGCATATATGGTTTACCTGAAATGTACAATTTAAAATAATTAGGCTGAAACTTTCCATGTGATTATATTTAACAATAACATTAATTATAAACTCAATGACACTTTACTGATATTTACAAATAAGGGACGGGACTTGGGAATCATTATTTAAAATGTAATGAACAATATAGTATTGCAGCGAGTTAGGCCAGTAGAATGCTTGGTTGTATTGGTAGAGGTATTTGCAGCAGAAATAGTAAGGTTCTTATACCACTTTAAAGACAATTAGTAAGGCCTAATCTTGAGTATTGTGTGTAGCACTAGAGGCCATATCTCCAGAAGGATATATCCAACTGGAATCTGTGCAAAGGAAGACTATTAAAATAGTACATGGTCTAAAAAATAAAACGTACCAATAGATACTCATATACCTAAATATGTATAGCTTAGAGGAGAGAATAAGGTTATATGATACTAACGTTCAAGTTTCATGACAAGGGGTCTGATCTCAAGCTGACGGGTAGTAGGTCCAGGAATAATTAAGCATAAGGCTATCCTATGAACTAGATAAGTATATAGTTTTATGAAATATTGGGTAGACTTGTTGGGTCTATGGTTCTTATCTACTGTGCAAATCTATGTTTCTATAAGCTACAACCAGCAATATTAGATTATAATGCATTGTATAATATGTAGGGGGTAGGGATTAAATAATGAATAATTTGACTAATAGCCTGCTTCCAGTTAGTTAAATAGATTTTGAACATACGTCTGGTATTTAATTCTTTATTATAAATAGTTTTTTATTTATTCAGCAACAGTGTGCGGCAGCTTCCTTTGTTCTCTGTATCTTCAGCGTGGAGAGTACGCTGCCCTTACTGCCAGTACTCGACCATAGTGTGTTTTAGTGTTTGGCTATTCCTTTTGCTCACGGATTGCAGCCACAGTTTTTATGGTTTATCTGGTATTTCATGACTAGCGTTTAACCATGTTTTGCATTTTGATTTCCAATGCTTGACCATTAAGTGTAAATCTTATTATTTAGATACATTATTAACCATGACAGGGCCTTATGGGAAGACTGGCAATATGAACAAGTGACTCTAGTCTCTTCATTTTCAACTGTTTTATGCAGCTGATTTACTAAAAGTAAGTCATTTCTCTATTATATAATGCCTCACTTAATATGCTTTATTAATATTTTTGATTTAAAAAAATTGTATGAAAGATGCAGAAATGTTTTTCTCCTTAAACAGGTTGCTTAATTACATTTAAAGATACCATCTTTAAAAAAGCCATGTGATACTGAACTCTAATTTATCTGTTTTATATAAGTGTGGCACAGTACCGTTAATGTGCTCTTTTGCAATATTTTTGTGACACATTTTTTTGTAGCTGTTTATGTCTAAGATTCCTGCATTATACTGACACTATATTCTATGCTATATGTCTTTTTTAATAAATGTGTAAGTTATATTTATTTAGTTTAGCCCCTTTTTTGGATGTGTTATAACATTATGGCAAGCATATTTGTGTTTAAAGTCTTGATAATTATGAAATATATATATACACTTAGCTTTGTGAAAATTTTCAGCCCAACTCAAGCTCTTCAATGTCTTTTCTTAAGCATATGGAAATACAACCTCCTAACCTACAGTACTTTGTTTTTCTAAGGAATTGTTGTTTTTGATGTGTTTGCAAACTGATGGGCAATTTAATATTTTCTTGTTCTTAAAATATGTCGCCAGTGATAGCAGAAAGAATGCTAATTTTTGATTTGTGATTTACAAACAGTTTCAAATACAATGCATTTACCATATTGAAGATTTTCTTTTCTGAATATAATATACTATATTATTGTTCATAAATATTCTGTAAGGAACTCAAACTCAAACAGAGAAAAATGTACACAGTTTATGTCAATAAAAAAAAGGACATTAATGTAAGCCTACTCTTGATATCAGACAAATTATAACCAAATAAGTCTAGGAAAACATGATGTGGCATATTTGTCATATTAGGGATATAATCATGACAAATTACTTGTATTAGTATTTGTCACATATATACCTTTCTTTATTGACGTCACTCAAATATTTTTGCTTTGAATGGCTAGTACCATGGACAGCTGCCAAACCTGTGCTTATTTTATTTCAAAGGCAAAGTGATATTATCAAATAATTGTGTTAACCATCATAAGGCTACTTGATAGTTATAATACCAACACGTTTTTATTTTATTTAAATTATTTTTTAAATCATTTTTTCATGTAAATTAAACATTTCTTAAAATGCTTATACATTAGATGTATTTATATTGTAAAAAAAATGTACATTCCTTTAAAATATTAGTTTATAATACTTGATACATTCCAATGTATTAATTTATTTTAAAGACTTTTTTAACAAATGCACAACTTAACAACACTGTATTGTAAAAGATTTGAATATATAAATGTATTAAAAGATTTTAAAACAGTCATTTTGCTAGCATAATTTGCATTATTTTGCAATCTTGAGCCATACCTCTTGAAATGTTTTATAAATATGTGTGTCTTATCTCCCTTGCTGTGAACATTTAGTTATAGCCATACATTATCTCCTATACTGAACTGGCTATCACTGTGTAGTATGTTATAGGGTCAGAGTTTGGGTTTGTGCAGGATACATTACAATTTCTTTGATGAGAATGTAAAAACACAATTTTCCAATTTAAATTACAAGAAATTTTTACTACTCCTAATTTTAGGAAATGTTGAGTGTTGAAAAATGTCATAGCTGTTAGATCGGTCAATTAGAAAACACAATATTTTTTTTTTTTTAAGAATGACCAGATTGAATAATGTGTTTGAACAATTTGAAACATTTATAATATAACAGACCGTAAAATGTGAAAAAATGCCCAAATGCATTGAAATAAAGGGTGGCTTTCAAGGTTTTAGAAATTAGCATATGAGCCTACCTAGATTTAGCTTTCAACAAAGAATACCAAAAGAGCAAAGCAAATTTGATGATAAAAGTGAATTGAAAAGTTGTTTAAAATTGCATTCCCTATCTGAATCATGAAAGTTTTATTTTGATTTGACTGTCCCTTTAAGTGAAAAGACTTTGACAATTCAAATCAGATCAAATCTACAGTAAATGATGTAAATATAAAATGTTGCAAAAAAAAAAACTAAATAAAAGAAACATATTAGATGAATGCAGCTACTTTTCTATATTTATTTAGCCCCATATGCCATTTGTTTTCAGAGTGAAAATCCACCATATTTCCCTTCGGAGCAATAGAGATTCAATATTTCCCCCTCTCCAGGGGATACATACCTTCTCTATGCCTATCAATTGGAAATGTTTTAGATTAGCTTTATATTTAGAACAACTAGTGCAGTGCACTGGTACCCCGTGATCTTTCTTATACTTCTCTATTTTATTCTGATGGTCTAAGATATTTGTTTTTAAAAACCTGGAAGTCTGACCTAAATTTAGAATTTTACAACAGGGATCAAGCAAACACGTTTACTTTCAACTTGCAATACAGACGCTACTTCTAAAGCATGCAAAGAGCTGTAATATATCCCTATATCGCTTGCACGTAACAGTTAGCACACTACTCGTTATCTAGCCCTAATTAAGGGTTGCATAACAAATTTATAAGAAATTATAAATAATACATTTAGAGCTGTTACCAGCAGTGTAAGACTAAAAGGGACACTGAACCCAAATTTTTTCTTTTGTGATTCAGATAGAGCTTGCAATTTTAAGAAACTTTCTAATTTACTCCTATTATCAATGTTTCTTCGTTCTCTTGTTATATTTATTTGAAAAAGAAGGCATCTAAGCTTTTTTCTTTGTTCAGAACTCTGGACAGCAGTTTTTGATTGGTGGATGAATTTATCCACCAATCAGCAAGGACAACCTAGGTTGTTCATCAAAAATGGGCCGGCATCTAAACTTACATTCTTGCCTTTCAATTAAAGATACCAAGAGAATAAAGAAAATTTGATAATAGGAGTAAATGAGAAAGTTGCTTAAAATTGCATGCTCTATCTGAATCAAGAAAGAAAACATTTGGGTTCAGTGTCCCTTTAAACTATACCTGCAGCAATGAGCAATAAATAATTTAGTTTAAGTGGCTTAAACAAAAATCTCTGCAAATCAAAAATGCCAAAAGTAAGCAGTCTTAATAAAAACTAAGCCAGTTCAACTAGCCAGAACAAAAAGCTATTTGAAAGACTAAATCTAGGCATTAAGGGCTAGATTTCAAATGGCGCGCTAATATTAGCATGCACACCATATTGAAATATCATACCCGTAATAACCTGTGAGTGTATTACAAGTGGAAATTAAACACAACTGCACAACTGCAAACTAAATTTGCTCTCATCTACTAGAGCGACTGAAGTCTTTGCATTAAGGATTAGGGCTAAATACAAAGTTGCATCAAACACAACATAAATACATTAAAATAAACATTTACACTAATACCTAATACAATTCATATAAATATTAAAAAAAGTTATAAGGGTTAAACGATATATGGTATATGACAATGTATTGAATGGAAAAAGCTATAATTTATATATACAGTACATACATATGGGGTGTTTATAAAGTCAGTGTGCAATCTTAAGCATTAATAGCTTTGAATATACACATGTTAGAAATACACTGTAAACTGCATATAAAAGATTACTTCCAAGATTTTACTGCAATACAGCTCACAATTCTAACATTGAAACATTGTGTAAACCAGTTTTCAAATCGTTTAAAAAATACCTTAGGTGCTGCTCAGTGATTTCATGGCTTGCTTATATGATCCTGACTGTAAGTTTATCTAAAGAATGGGGCTTTTATGAGTAGACAACTGTTTTGACATGACCCATAAAAAATAGTCCAGTGGGGTCAGATCAGGTGAATTGGGTGGTCAAGCAATTGGTCCAGCCCTACTGATGTCTGGAAAGACGTCATTTCAAAAAAGTCAAACATCAGAAGCATAATAGCAGGGTTCACCGTCTTGCAAAAAGAAATCATGTAATGTCAAAACAGTTGTCTACTCATTAGATGAGCTTGGGGCCAGGAACACAGAAGCACTCCATGAAATCACTGAGCAGCAACTGAGTAACGTTTTCAATAAGTTGGAAAACCAGTTTGCACGATGTGTCACAAAAGAATATTGAATGTTAGAAATGTGAGCTGTATTGCAGTAAAAAATTAGTAATAAAGCTTTAAGGGATAAACCTCCTATTACGTCCTTCTGTTTACCTTACTTAACAAGATAAATAATACACAACAACTGAACTGGGAAAAGACAGTACAGTACCTACAGCGTAGCACGGTTTGCTGATTCTTCTTAGCATAGCGAATGGATGTAAAATTTTGAGCTCTTCAGCCATACTTCAAGGAGGGGAACCCCTAGGCCGGCACCTAGTGGGTGTCACCCCTCCCCGATTCCCCAAGGCCGTCATTAATCATTTGGACTGCTCGCTCTAGGGCTATGACCAACTGCCACAAGAGAAACTGAGTGCAACTCTTGCCGCCAATCAAACTGACAACTTTCTGAACATAACCCCCTCAAAATTGTTAAATGATTTTGCAGTGTTCCAATATAAGAATTTTTTTTTTAAACTTGAGCCAACAGTGCCCTCCTTAGGTCTTCCAGAAATATATCCAGTCCTTCATCTGCCAAATGCACTCCATCAGGGCGAAACAATGCTTTCTTGTCAGCCGTAATGCTGTCATGCCTCACAATAAATCCCAACAATGCCATGACCGCTCTTCCCAATTCCCGGTTCACTTTTTTTCTAACATTGTATGCTGCCCTTTGAGAGACCATACACCTCCAATGCAGTCATGCAACCACATTAGACCATCCCACCTTAACGCCATGCAGCCATGCACACAGCCATTTCACATCTGAAATCATGCGTCTGATAAGGTCCAAGGCAGGGAGGGATCCTAAGTCATTACCCCCTAGACGCAGCACCACAATATCCAGCAGACCCCACCTCCTGTAGGCATCCTGCAAGAGGGAGGGCAACTTGTTCCAGGATAGACCTCGGCGGCCTAACCAGCGAATACTAGCCTTTGCCAAGGGAAAGCCCAACTGTTGGCCATCTGGTGAACACAGGGCCCTGATCGTGGCCCAATGCACAACGAGTGCCCCACAATCCAAATACGTACCGGCGATGAGCCCTTACCTAGAACAAACAGCAGTTGGATAATCTTATCCCCGAGAAAATTGTCCCCACCACAGTTACAAGGAACAGCCCATAGGCAAACATCTATCTATATAGTACCCCCCATCAAATTTCAGACCCATAAGTTTGAAAGCAGATCGGTGCAATGGGAGCAATCTGAAGACTGATTCTATATCTAGCTTCACCAGCAGTGCCCCTCTTCCTGACGACTTTTCTAACTCCACCGCCTTGTCAAATGATAGCATCATTGACCGAAGCCCATTTTGGGTATGAAAGGTGGTGAATAAGCCTAAACTTCCCGGCTTCCTTTTTGGGAACAACTCCCAGTGGGGAAACCACCATATCCGAGAATGGTTGGTCCTTGAATGGGCCAACTACCCTCCCCAATAGCACTTCCTTTTGAATCTTATCCCGCACCACCTCCGGGACTTCATAAGCCGACCTAAGGTTGCGGTGAACCGCTGACCCCTGCACTACATGTTGCACCGGGATTTTAAAACCTATAGTCAGCCCTTCCCGCAGCACCCCCGCCGCTTCCCTGTCAGGGTAGCGTGCAAGCCACGGGATCATGGAGAGCGCCTTAAGAGGCGTTGGGGCCCTTGCCACCAACTCCGCCTCTAAGCGCTCCTTTATCAGAACCATTTTCTTTCCTCTTGGAACATTAGATTCCAGGATGAGGGCCGCTACAGAACTTACAGATGTGGCGAAAGGAGCAATTTGCTCCCCTCTCACACTGTTTGTCCTCAGCAATATGTAGAACAGCTGCCAGGCAAAATACTGTGCTCGTGTCGACCGTGGAAATCTGCCCAATTCCACTATAACAATATGCAACATGGGAATGTCCACAGCACAATTTGCTTAAAAAGTATCTTTATTGACAAAAGATAGAGCGACGTTTCGTGACTACTGTCACGAAACGAAACGTCGCTCTATCTTTTGTCAATAAAGATACTTTTTAAGCAAATTGTGCTGTGGACATTCCCATGTTGCACACTGTTTCTCCTGATAGTTCCAGCACTCCCTCCCCCGCTTTTTTGCTCGCGGCACGGACCTAGAACTACCTGCCTTCATACTCCCTGGTGGAGAGGGGTTACGCTCTGACCCCAGTTTTGACCACAGGTGCAGTTCCTGGGTGCCGAAGTGCAATAACTTGTTACCAACCATTTTTCTATGGAAGGCCATATCATATTCCCGACATGCCCCTTCCTTGAAGCATCTGTAAATGCTGTCAATTGTGTCGGCATATTTCCATAAATAATACCCTTGCGCTGGCCACTTGTCCACATAACAAGAAGCCATGACCCTGAAGCACTTCTGCCACTCATCATAAGTCTCCGGACGCCAGACCCTCTTGGGTCCAGTACCATCCTCAGACCTCTCCTTGTCCAAATAAGCTTCTGTGGACAGTTCAAAGATATTCACATACCTCTCCTCCTGAATCTTCTTGATAATCTTAGTTTTCAAGTGTCCATAAAGGGAGTGTACCAAATAGGAGTACGTGTCCCCCTGCATGGCTACTTTCCTAGAAATCGGGAGGGGTGCAGCCGCCCCACTCCATGCTACCAACTGTTGGCCCTCTGACATAACTGCGGCCCTCGAGACTCCCACCTGCACCTTCTCCTGCGATGAGAACATCTTGCCACTCTCTGAATCTGACCCACTAGATGATGTACTTAAATCAGCATGTGTGTGTATAGGAAGTAAAAGCTCACCAGTCGCCAACACCTGTCCCACTGCAGTTGAAGTAGAGGGTTCGACCACTGAAGCTGCTGCTGTTCCCGCCACCTGCGGGGGATTTGCCCCTGCATGAGATCCACTCTCCCACAGCCACGCTGGAGGAAGTATTCGCCATAGTCACCTGTGAAAGAGCAGAAAGATGGGAGTACTCTGGGAAGAGTGCAGGACCCCAGCAGGACCCCCCTGTCACTAGAACCAAGGCTCCCACCCCAGTTCATGCCCAGTGCAGACATAATAACCCTCTGCAAGTCCACATTTCCCAAATTCACACCTGAGCCCCAATAGCTGGGGAACCAGTGTGCCCCTGCATCAGTCCACTCACACCACAACTCACGCTGCCCCCCGCTCCAATATCTGACCCAGTAACAAAGCCCCCTTGGCTAGCAAGAGGTGAGCGAATGCCCAGCTGACCCCCATAATGGCTAACAGCCTGACTCCCAAATGACATAATCGGTGCAGCTATGAGGCCCAGCTGGCTAGTAGATACAGTACTGACCCCTTATGCTCCACCATACTGGCTCATTGTATGATTCCCTGTCATCATGGCCCCAGCTACCTGCATCATGCTCACGCCAGCGCTCTCCACACTCACTGAGTTTTGCAGCCCCTCACAGCACCTGTGAGTTGTTCTGTGACCTCATACCCTCATCAACACCATGTCCCGCAATGCCACTCCCTGCGTGAAGCTGACTGCCTAAGTCAGACATACCAGGTGAGCCACTCACTTCCGGATACTGCCGCACACCACTAGGGGCCCTACCTAGGTCTGCCTCGTGCACCGCACCTCTCAACTCTGGCTCTCTCATGGCACCCGGCCCACCCGACCCCCCCTGGAGCCCCGCCTTCCCCCCGAAGCCTCCCCAACTTACTGGGAACTCCGTGGGTAGCGACATGCCTCCTCCTTGTCCTGCTGTGGCCGCGGTCATCATCGCTTTCTGAGTCAGACGATGACGACGTGCGTTCCACATCATGCAAAGGGGTGTGGTCAATTTCAGACCTATCTGCCCAAGGCCGCAGCGGGCCCAAAGCCTCCATCCCGCCTCCAAGGCCCTCCTGGCTGTTACCTGCCACCACCGCCGGGTACAAAGACTGGGCAAGCAGTTAGAGGGCTGACAGGATAGCGGGAGGGAGTGATGCTAGCTGCGCAACTCCGGATGCGGCCGAGGGAGAGGGATAAATTACACTTGCATCAGGCTGCAACTGCAGCCCCACCTGTCCCATGTTCTGTGTGAGGCCTGTATCTCTTACTAAAGTCTCCCCACCTTGACCCACCCCACTAGGCCCAGAAACCACCTCCCCACTAGTGCTGGGACAGCCATCACTGTTTGTGGCCTAGCAGGGCCCTTGCCTTTGCCCCCCCTACCTCTAGCCCTAAATAAATGTGCTAAAGGGGACCGGGCCTGGGGGGTAGGTGGTACAACCTTATCTGAGCTCTCCATGTTTTCTCCTCTAGGCACCCAGACTCCAGTGGATCCCTCGCCATCATCTCTGAACCCCTTTGGGCATACAGAAGTTTTCCTTTTGCGATCCATAGAAGCCCAAACAGACGAAAAGAAAAACCTCTCGAAGTCTGGAAACCGGAAAAAAGAGGTCGGAGCCACTGCAACATGGACCTATAAAGGTAAGCACACTCTCCGCCCCTCCAGTTGCAACAAAGTAACAACAACACACATGGCAAACTTTAGACTTCAACTCAGCTATCCCTTAATTTTGTTACAGCCCCACTAGAGGGCCCTCCACTGTCATTATATGCAGTTTACACTATATTTCTATCATGTATACATCCAAAGTTATTAACGTCTAAAGTTGCATAAGGACTTTATAAACACCCTGTATACATGTGTATGTATATATACATATGTATATATGTATATACATGTGAATTTATGTTCATATGTGTATACAAATATATACACATGTATATAAACTTTGGAGCCTTTTCCAACCAAATACCTGAAAAATTAAAATACATTTTTTATATATTTTAATATTTACTATGTATGTACTGTAAATATGTTAAATTCCAATGTTCTTCACATAGGGGGAAATGTTCTATGTATTTTTAAATAGATATTCCTATATATATATCTGTATATACCTATATACAGTATCCCTCAAAAGTGAGTACACCCCTCACATTTTTGTAAATATTTTATTACATCTTTTCATGTGACAACACTGAAGAAATTACACTTTGCTACAATGTAAAGTAGTGGGTGTAAAGCCTGTATAACAGTGTAAATTTGCTATCCCCTCAAAATAACTCAACACACAGCCATTAATGTCTAAACCGTTGGCAACAAAAGTTAAAAGTACACATTTAAGTGGAAATGTCCAAATTGGGCCTAAAGTGTCAATATTTTGTGTGGCCACCATTATTTGCCAGCACTGCCTTAACCCTCATGGGCATGGAGTTCACCAGAGCTTCACAGTTTGCCACTGGAGTCCTCCTCCACTCATCCATGATGACATTATGGAGCTGGTGGATGTTAAAGACCTTGCGCTCCCCCACCTTCCATTTGAGGATGTCCCACAGATGATCAATAGGGTTTAAGACTGGAGACATGCTTGGCCAGCCCATCACCTTTACCCTCATCTTCTTTAGAAAGGTAGTGGTCGTCTTGGAGGTGTGTTTGTGGTCATTATCATGTTGGAAATCTGCTCTGCGGCCCAGTCTCCGAAGGGAGGATCATTCTCTGCTTCAGCAAGCATGTCACATTACATGTTGGCATTCATGGTTCCCTCAATGAACTGTAGCTCTGCAGTGCCGGCAGCACTCATGCAGGCCCAAACCATGACACTCCCACCCCAATGCTTGAGTGTAGGCAAGACACACTTGTCTTTGTACTCCTCACCTGGTTGTCGCCACACACGCTTGACACCATCTGAACCAAATAAGTTTATCTTGGTCTCATCAGACCACAGGACATGGTTCTAGTAATCCATGTCCTTAGTATGCTTGTTTTCAGCAAACTGTTTGCGGGCTTTCTTGTGCATCATCTTTAGAAGAGGCTTCCTTCTGGGACGACAGCAATGCATACCAATTTGATGCAGTGTGTGGCATATGGTCTGAGCACTGACAGGCTGACCCCACCCCCACCCCTTCAACCTCTGCAGCAATGCTGGCAGCACTCATACGTCTATTTCCCAAAGACAACTTCTAGATATGACACTAAGCACTTCTTTGGTCGACCATGGTGAGGCCTGTTCTGAGTGAAACCTGTCCTGTGAAACCACTGTATGGTCTTGCCCACTGTGCTGCAGCTCAGTTTCAGTGTCTTGGCAATCTTCTTATAGCCTAGGCCATCCTTATGTAGAGCAACAATTCTTTTTTTCAGATCCTCAGAGTTCTTTGCCATGAGAAGCCATGTTGAACTTCCAGTGACCAGTATGAGAGAGACTGCACTTATCTATAGGTGAGTAGTGTAGTAGTGAGAATGCATTACAAAGAGTGCTAAAATCTTTTTTCATCGTCACTGCAAACACTTCCACTTAAGCAGAGCTCCGGTGATCCTACTTAACCATTTAACTGCAGAGCCCATGTGCTGAACTGTTTTGGAGTTTTAGGTACTGCTGAAATTTAACCCCACTGTAGGTCCTTTTTAGTTAAAAACCCACACAAATGATATATAGTTTTTTTTCAAGCAGACCTAACAGATTCAAAGTATACCATTATTTTATGTGTATATCATGACACATGATAGCTCTGCAAAAGTGTGTTAAAATATTTAAAATTTTAAAATTGCAAAAAAAAATCATAAGGGCTCAAATATATGAAGTCTCAGGTGTTATGAAAAAAAGGCAGGCAAAGAGCTTTATGATTGAGAAACATACATATACATCTCTAAATCTCTAAATCTATCTATCGGCTAGATTACGAGGTAAGAGCTGCTCGGTGCTAACTTGCAAGTTATTGCTGCCGCTCACCTCCCTACAGCGCTGCTTTTACAGGTTATCATAAACCCGGTGTTAGCAGGCAATAAGTGAGCGTTGAGCAAAATTGAGCTCCATACCGCACTACAATACCAGCGCTGCTTTTAGCTGGTTTTACTTGCTCGTGCACGACAAGACATCCGACGCTGAGCATCCTCTTCAATCAACGGCTCTTCCAGAAGGAAGGTTCCTTTAAGGGACATCATCCAAGATGGCGTTTCTTGAATTCCAATTGTAATTAAAGGTGAAAAATTCCTATTTGCTGATGCAATCAGCCGTCGATTGAAGCGGATTCTCCTCGCCGGATGTCTTGAAGATGGAGCCACTCTGCGCCGGTAAAAGAGCTGATTTCTTTGGGGCAATGCCACGCAAAAGGCCCTTTTAAGGGATATTGGCAGTTTAGTTTAGGCTAGGGTTTTTTTATTTATTTTGGGGGGCCTTTTTTATTTTGATAGGGCTATTAGATTAGGTGTAATTAGTTTAAATATTTGATCATTTCTTTTTTATTTTGTGTAATTTAGTGTTTGTTTTTTTGTAATTTAGTTAATTGTATTTAATTAATGTAATTTATTTAATTGTAGTGTAATGTTAGGTGTTAGTGTAAGACAGGTTAGGTTTTATTATACAAATACATTTGTATTTTTTTTGCTAGGTAGCTAGTAAATAGTTAATAACTATTTACTAACTAATCTACCTAGTTAAAATAAATACAAAATTAGCTATGAAATAAAAATGAAACCTAAGGTAGATACATTAGTTATATTGTAGCTAGCTTAGGGTTTATTTTATAGGTAAGTATTTAGTTTTAAATAGGAATTATTTAGTTAATGATAGTAATTTTTATTTAGATTTATTTTAATTATATTTAAGTTAGTGGGTGTTAGGGTTAGGGTTAGATTTAGGGTTAGGTTTAGGGGTTAATAACTTTAGTATAGTGATGGGGATGTTAGGGACAGCAGATTAGGGTTTAATAACAGTAATGTAGGTTGCTGCGATGTTAGGGACAGCAGATTAGAGGTTAATAATATTTAACTAGTGTTTACGATGCGGGTGGGCGGCGGTTTAGGAGTTAATATGTTTATTCTAGTGGCGGCGAGGTCCAGAGCGGCAGATTAGGGGTTAATAATTTTATTTTAGTGTTTTCTATGTGGGAGGGCCTCGGCTTAGGGGTTAATAGGTAGTTTAGTTTATGGGTGTTAGTGTACTTTTTAGCACTTTAGTTATGAGTTTTATGTTACGACGTTGTAGCATAAAACCCATAACTACTGACTTTCAGGTGGCGGTACGAATCTTGTGGTTATAGGCTGTACAACTCACTTTTTGGCTTCCCAGGCAAACTCATAATACCTGCGCAAAGGAAGTCCCATTGTAAAAGGACTTTTTGAAAGCTGCGGTAGTTACGTTGCGTTACGGACAAAAAAGTGTGCAGTGCTAAAGCTGCCAGACTCGTAATACCAGCGGTAGTGAAAAAAGAGCCATAACGCTGCTTTTTCACTCATACCGCAAAACTCGTAATCTAGCTGTATGTATGTATAACTATATGTTTATATGTGTGTACATATATATTTATGTATTTATATTTACATATGTGTATTTACAGACAAATACATGCATATCAACTCATAAATACAAATGTACACACCTATAGACATATAATATATATATATATATATATATATATATATATATATATATATATATATATATGTACTTTGGAGTAGATGAAAACATGAAAAAGCATATTTATCCAATATTTATATCTAATAAAGTGTTATACTGAGTATTCAATGTAAATATTTCACATTCCAATGTTCTGCACAATTATTTTTAAATAAATGGCATATTTATTTCTAGATATGTTCTGTAACCTACTATGAATTAGTAGAACATAATTAATTAATGAATAAATAGAACATATTCTGTTATGTGAAGCAAATTGGAATGTGAAATACTAATATTTTTAAAATGGGTTTGCGCACTTGAGAATATGCAATCATGTTTGCATGTGAGTACGGTGTATGTTTTTTCCCCCACTTTTTTTTGCTCCATTGACTTCTATGGAGTAAAGCTTACTTCTAGCGGAGTTAGTATGCAGATGAAAGCATTAAATACTGCTCTACTTTTAATCTAGTCCTTAATGGGCAAAATTAATAATATAATTAATTAAGGGATAAAATCCAAGGATCACATCAGATTGATCATTTCCTAAATACATTTAAAATTTTATACATTTAATTCTTAGTAAAATAAAACACGACTTAAAGGGACACTGAACCCAAATTTTTTCTTTCATGATTCAGATAGAGCATGCAATTTTAAGCAACTTTCTAATTTACTCCTATTATCAATTTTTCTTCATTCTCTTCTATCTTTATTTGAAAAAGAAGGCATCTAAGTTTTTTTTTTTTTTGTTTAGGACTCTATACAGCACTTTTTTATTGGTGGATGAATTTATCCACCAATCAGCAAGGACAACCCAGGTTGTTCACGAAAAATGGGCCGGCATCTAAACTTACATTCTTGCTTTTCAAATAAAGATACCAAGAGAATGAAGAAAATGTGATACTAGGAGTAAATTAGAAAGTTGCTTACAATTTCATGCTCTGTCTGGATCACGAAAGAAACATTTTGGGTTCAGTGTCCCTTTAAGTCATAGATTTTAATTTTATTTTTTAATAGGTTCCATGGTACCAATGCAAATTAGAGGAAAATACCATGAAAACATTGGAAACTTTTAAAATATTCAGTAGTTACATATTTACATTCCATCATCCTTATAAAACAAGCTAAGCCCTTTGAAAAGAGCCTCCTTAAAACTAGCTTTATTGTATATTAACTGTACATTTCCTGACCTAACATTTTTTTTTAGACTTGTGCAATTACCTCTGAGTATTACTGTACGCTAATTTGCTGCAAGGTGTGTTAATTAGTTTCTGTGTTGGCCAAATTGATCTAACCATGTGTTATTACTGTTGTTCATGCCGTTTGCTCCACTCCCTCCCTGTAAATATGAACACTGTGCCACAAATTAACACATCATGACATTTGTTGAAAAGAGTATGTACAATAGTTCTTTATTTTAGAAAAAGAACTCTAAAAACACATTAAATTACTTTTTAAATTGAATCTAGATGTTATTGCTGATATAACTGGTCTACTTTAAGAATAGATTATTTTTTTCCAGGCAGAATAAAACATCTAAAAATTGTCTAAGTTTAATTAAAGTCTGTAATTGTAAAAATTCCTTTTTTAATTTGCCTAAATATGATTAAGGTACAGGTTTACAAGCCCATTTAAATAAATGACACTGTTTTAATTACTTACAATGAAATATTATATTTTCATGGATAAGATATTTATGAAGTAAAATTACATTCTCTGTGCCTCTATCCATAGATGTTTGTTTCGTGTTGAGATAGTAATTATAGATACATTTACAGTTATATGTTATTTCTTTAAAGACTTTTAGCAGCTTGAAAATAAAGAATACACTATGATCCATTAAATTTGGGCTATTATTTGTATAAATGTAAAGCTTTCAAAAATATACATGGCTTATTATACATACGCATTACAGGCTTTATCACTTATTACTTAATGCAGCATTTGTCACGATTAATGTGATTTTAAGTTGTTGCAGAGTGAAAAAGAGACTTATTTTAGATGTACGTCCTCAAATTACATAGTTACAGAATCTATAAAATTGTTTAGTCTTGCTTTAAAACTGAACAATCACTCAAAAGCAATTTGACTTCTTTTAATGCTATGAAGAGTATTCAAAGTGACTATCCATTAGTTATTTTTAAACAGTCTTATCATATAAAGTATAGATGATCAACCATTTACAATTAAGTTTCCCGTTGGATTTATTTCCAATGGAGAGCTGATAAATGCATTTTCATTGTTTTATTGATCAAAACAACAGATACAGAATTCTATATAAACACACGTTATATAGCAATGCTTTAGCAAGCTTAATGGCACAAAAATGATGCCTGAAATATCTAATCAGACAAAATATTAGATAAATTTAAGACTACACAAACTTCTGATTTGGCAAAGATGTTACATATTGACTTTGGCCCTCATTTATTAATCTCTGTGCAGGAAAGGTTCTCATAGAGAGAACCTGTCTGCACACCTTAGGCAGCATCAGCTAATGGAATTTAAGATTGCACAAGACAAAAAAACAACCAAGTGCATTCGTTTTTTTTTTTAATTAGATCTGTGGTCTTAATTTCCCTCTATTATGGTGAAGGGTTGGGCCACCTCTTTTGATTTTTCTCCCGATGTTTGGGACAGAGTGGCACGAGTGAAAAGTGGTTTATCGCAGGTCTTTGCGCACCTCTGATGTATTGCTCATATTACAAATTGAAAGTAATTGCAAACCCATGAGCGCAATTGTGATTTACGTGAATGACTACACATCCTCAGAGTTCTGGTTAACTGTTTCTCAAAACAAAAGAGTTTCACAAAACACATCAATAATACATTACAAAGTACAGTTATACCCATACTAACCCTATCTAATACAAATTAGATTAAAAAAAAAGGGCTCAAAGATATGAGGTCTCAGGTTTTAGAAAATAAATGCAGTTAAAGATCTTTAACATAGAGATACATACATATACATCTGATCTACCGCCAACCTGTTTTACTGCCCTTGCTGTTTTTAATGAAGATTTGCATTTTACGGACTCACGGCTGATCTCTACCTCTTTTCTTTTGTATATATATATATATATATATATATATATATATATATATATATATATATATATATATATATATATATATATATATATGTGTGTGTGTGCATGAACATATGTATATGTATATATATATATATATATATATATATATATATATATATATATATATATATAGACATATGTATATATATATATATATATGTATAAAATATATATATATATATATATATATATATATATATATATATGTGTGTGTGTGTGTGTGTGTGCATTGGAGCCCTTTGAGTAGATGAAAACATGTAAAAACATATTTATGCAATAATCATTTTTGATAAAGTGTTATACTGTATATTTACTGTACATATTTCATATTCTAATGTTATTCACAAAGGATAATAGAAGTATTTTTAAATATTTTTAAATAGATATTCCTATATATATTTGTATTTATTTATTTATAACTATATATAATCATCTATATATAGGTATAGATATATATATTGTCCCAAAATACCATCATATATATATATATATATATATACAGAAATATGTTTTTTTGAAGAAATAGAACATATTCTGCTATGTGAAGAACATTGGATTGTGAAATATTAATATTATCACGTCGGGTTAACGCACTTAAGAATATGCAATCCAGTTTACGTACGAGTAGGGTGTTAGTTCCCCCCCCCCCCCCCCCACACACACTTTTTTGCTCCATTGACTTCTATGGTGGAATACGTTAATGTGATTGCGAAATTTGGCTTTTTACGCACATCTGGTTTACTTTCAACTTGTAATACGAGTGCTACCAGACACGTGCAAAAAATTACTTCTAGCAGGAGCGTTATGTTGAGGGGATCGAAAATAGGTTCCCTAGTCCCTTATCAAAAAAACTCTAGTGTATAGTTGAGGCAGGCAATTATTAAAACAATTAGAGAGACATGTGACCCTCAATTAAAATGTCTTATTCTTCTCTGAGTAATGCAAAAACTGCATCCTCATGTTTCTGAGTCTTCTTGGTGTTCATTTAGACAGAAACTATCTATCTATCTATTTTATTTATTTTAAAATATTTTTTATTGAGGTGAAATTACAGAGCATACATTGGAGTTACAATGGTACAGAGTAATATTCAAACAAAACAAGTTTATCTTACATCATTCAAGTGTAGAGTAAAAGATACAGTTAGACTTTGAGATTAGAAACCCTCTAGATGACCCGTGAAGCCACTCTTGGACCTACAATGACTCATAAATATACCAAGCTACAGAGGAATAAAGTGAACATTAGGAGACTACACTTGAGTCTCTGAGAACACCTCTTTTTTCTTTCATATTTTATACATGAGTATATATTACATGTAGAATAATTTTTAGATAATATATATGTATACAGGGCTCTGCCTATAAGAAAGTTAAAGGGACAGTCTAGTCAAAATTAAACTTTCATTATCCAGATAGGACATGTAATTTTAATCAACTTTCCAATTTACTTTTATCATCAAATTTGCTTTTTTCTCTTGTATTCTTAGTTTATACTAAACCTACGTAGGCTCATATGTTAATTTTTAAGCCCTTGAGGCTTTTTAAATTTCTTTTCAACACAAAGAGACTGAAAGTACACGTGGGCCATATAGATAACACTGTGTTCAGGCACAGAAAGTTATTTAAGATTTAGCACAACACAATGCTAAATGCAAGTCAATAGATAATAAACAGTCACAGTCATGTGATCAGGGGGCTGGAAGAAGGTTCCTAGATACAAGGTAATCACAGAGGTAAAAAGTATATTAATATAAAAGTGTTGGTTATGCAAAACTGGGGAATGGGTAATAAAGGGATTATCTATCTTTTAAAACAATAACAATTATATTGTAGACTATCCCTTTAAAGTAGGACATGGTAATATTTAAAATGGTTTGGAATGATGCTTAGGACAGGGAGATATACCTGCATAAAAAAGGGGTTAATCCACTTATAGAGAAAGGTTGTAGTGAGTATATACAGGGAGTGCAGAATTATTAGGCAAATGAGTATTTTGACCACATCATCCTCTTTATGCATGTTGTCTTACTCCAAGCTGTATAGGCTTGAAAGCCTACTACCAATTAAGCATATTAGGTGATGTGCATCTCTGTAATGAGAAGGGGTGGGGTCTAATGACATCAACGCCCTATATCAGGTGTGCATAATTACTAGGTAACTTCCTTTCCTTTGGCAAAATGGGTCAAAAGAAGGACTTGACAGGCTCAGAAAAGTAAAAAATAGTGAGATATCTTGCAGAGGGATGCAGCACTCTTAAAATTGCAAAGTTTCTGAAGCGTGATCATCGAACAATCAAGCGTTTCATTCAAAATAGTCAACAGGGTCGCAAGAAGCGTGTGGAAAAACCAAGGCACAAAATAACTGCCCATGAACTGAGAAAAGTCAAGCGTGCAGCTGCCAAGATGCCACTTGAAACCAGTTTGGCCATATTTCAGAGCTGCAACATCACTGGAGTGCCCAAAAGCACAAGGTGTGCAATACTCAGAGACATGGCCAAGGTAAGAAAGGCTGAAAGACGACCACCACTGAACAAGACACACAAGCTGAAACGTCAAGACTGGGCCAAGAAATATCTCAAGACTGATTTTTCTAAGGTTTTATGGACTGATGAAATGAGAGTGAGTCTTGATGGGCCAGATGGATGGGCCCGTGGCTGGATTGGTAAAGGGCAGAGAGCTCCAGTCCGACTCAGACGCCAGCAAGGTGGAGGTGGAGTACTGGTTTGGGCTGTTATCATCAAAGATGAGCTTGTGGGGCCTTTTCGGGTTGAGGATGGAGTCAAGCTCAACTACCAGTCCTACTGCCAGTTTCTGGAAGACACCTTCTTCAAGCAGTGGTACAGGAAGAAGTCTGCATCCTTCAAGAAAAACATGATTTTCATGCAGGACAATGCTCCATCACACGCGTCCAAGTACTCCACAGCGTGGCTGGCAAGAAAGGGTATAAAAGAAGAAAATCTAATGACATGGCCTCCTTGTTCACCTGATCTGAACCGCATTGAGAACCTGTGGTCCATCATCAAATGTGAGATTTACAAGGAGGGAAAACAGTACACCTCTCTGAACAGTGTCTGGGAGGCTGTGGTTGCTGCTGCACGCAATGTTGATGGTGAACAGATCAAAACACTGACAGAATCCATGGATGGCAGGCTTTTGAGTGTCCTTGCAAAGAAAGGTGGCTATATTGGTCACTGATTTGTTTTTGTTTTGTTTTTGAATGTCAGAAATGTATATTTGTGAATGTTGAGATGTTATATTGGTTTCACTGGTAAAAATAAATAATTGAAATGGGTATATATTTGTTTTTTGTTAAGTTGCCTAATAATTATGCACAGTAATAGTCACCTGCACACACATATATCCCCCTAAAATAGCTATAACTAAAAACAAGCTAAAAACTACTTCCAAAACTATTCAGCTTTGATATTAATGAGTTTTTTGGGTTCATTGAGAACATGGTTGTTGTTCAATAATAAAATTAATCCTCAAAAATACAACTTGCCTAATAATTCTGCACTCCCTGTATATATATGATTAAACTAAGACCCACTGTACCATGTTTCAATACAATAAACACTTGGCTGGTACTAGTACCCCAAGTAGTAATTGGACTCTCATCTCTTTCGTTTTGTAACCCTAGTATTACATTTGTTGTGAATAGAATAATGTCTAAATACCTGGGTCCCTACAATAAATTGAAATATAGTTTACTAGTACTAAAGCCCGTGTACACGGGCCATTTTTTGCAGTACAGCGGTCCCACCCCTTGCTCTCACCCCCTCTCTATTGCTCTCTCTCCCCCTCTCTTTTGCTTTCTCTCCCCCCTCTCCTTTGCACTCTACCCTCTTTTGCTCTCTCTCTCCCCTCTTTGGCTCTCTCTGCCCCCTCTTTTGTTCTCTTCCCCCTCTTTGGCTCTCTCTCCCCCCTCTTTGGCTCTCTCTCCCCCCTCTTTGGCTCTCTCTCCCCCCCTCTTTGGCTCTCTCTGCCCCCTCTTTTGTTCTCTCCCCCCTCTTTGGCTCTCTCTCCCCCCTCTTTGGCTCTCTCTGCCCCCTCTTTTGTTCTCTCTGCCCCCTCTTTTGCTCTCTCTCTCCCCTCTTTGGCTCTCTCCCCCCTTTCTTTTGCTCTCTCTCCCCCCTCTTTGGCTCTCTCTCCCCCCCTCTTTGGCTCTCTCTGTCCCCTCTTTGGCTCTCTCTGCCCCCTCTTTTGTTCTCTCCCCCCTCTTTGGCTCTCTCTCCCCCCTCCTTGGCTCTCTCTGCCCCCTCTTTTGTTCTCTCCCCCCTCTTTTGCTCTCTCTCTCTCTCTCTCTCCCCTCTTTGGCTCTCTCCCCCCTTTCTTTTGCTCTCTCTGCCCCCTTTTTTGTTCTCTCCCCCCTCTTTGGCTCTCTCTCCCCCCTCTTTGGCTCTCCCCCCCTCTTTGGCTCTCTCTGCCCCCTCATTGGCTCTCTCTCCCCCCTCTTTGGCTCTCTCCCCCCTTTCTTTTGCTCTCTCTGCCCCCTCTTTTGTTCTCTCCCCCCTCTTTGGCTCTCTCTCCCCCCTCATTGGCTCTCTCTGCCCCCTCATTGGCTCTCTCTCCCCCCCCCTCTTTGGCTCTCCCCCCCTCTATTTGTCTCTCTCCCCCCTCTTTGGCTCTCTCTCCCCCCTCTTTGGCTCTCTCTCGCCACTCTTTGGCTCTCTCTGCCCCCTCTTTTGTTATCTCCCCCCTCTTTGGCTCTCTCTCCCCCCTCTTTGGCTCTCTCTGCCCCCTCTTTTGTTCTCTCCCCCCCCCCTCTTTGGCTCTCTCCCCCCTTTCTTTTGCTCTCTCTGCCCCCTATTTTGTTCTCTCCCCCCTCTTTGGCTCTCTCTCCCCCCTCTTTGTCTCTCTCTGCCCCCTCATTGGCTCTCTCTGCCCCCTGTTTGGCTCTCTCTCCCCCCCTCTTTTGTTCTCTCCCCCCTCTTTGGCTCTCCCCCCCCCCTCTTTGGCTCTCTCTCTCCACTCTTTGGCTCTCTCTGCCCCTCTTTTGTTCTCTCCCCCTTCTATTTGGCTCTCTCTGCCCCCTCTTTTGTTCTCTCCCCCCCTCTTTGGCTCTCTCTGCCCCCTCTTTTGTTCTCTCCCCCCCTCTATTTGGCTCTCTCTGTCCCTTCTTTTGTTCTCTCCCCCCTCTATTTGGCTCTCTCCCCCCTTCTTTGGGCCTTCTAGCCCCCTCTCTTGCTCCCTCTCTTGCCACGCCCCCATCGCGGCACCCCGCCCGACCACGTCCCCTCACGGAGACACCCGCCCGGCCATGCCCATCGCGGTGATACCCGCCCGACCACGCCCCCATCGCGGCACTCCGCCTGGCCACGCCCATTACGGTGACACTCTCCGGCCACGCCCCTCGCCGCACCCGGTCATGTCCATCGCCGCAACCCGGCCACGCCCCCTGACACTCCGCTGCTGAGTGTCAGGATCCAAATGGCCAGGTATGTTTGTCACGTGCAGTCTCTACTGCGCATGACTGCATCTGACAAACATACTTGCCATTTATTATATAGGATAGGGGCATATAGTGGATTTGGTTGCAATATGAGGCTGTGTCTGGGCCTCTAATATTGGACCTCAAAGGAGAAAACATACTGGCTCGGCCGCTGGCAGTAGTCTGTTGGTTTAAAATTGCATACTAGAGCTCCCAAGTAATGTAGAGGCCATAGAGACCATCTTCTACAGTAGGATGCAGCTGTACAACCATCTGCATGATTTTGTTGTTGTGAGAAGTATGTGTACAGGAAATGTTATTCATAGGGTAGGAGCAAAGCTCAGTGGGTGTATGACGCAGCAAAATATGTATTCATAGTGTACAGGGTCTGTAGATATACAAAACATTAATCATTTGATTACATAAGATATCATATTATACCTAGTTAAAGGAACGCAATTAATTATACTTCCTAAGTAACAGAGACAAACTATAAGTAACAGTTCAGTAAACTTGATCTTACATTATAAATAAATTTTACATAACTTAAAAACCTGTATCGCTTTTAAAACTAGCTGAAACATCAAGTAAAGTTTTCTGTCCATATTATGTAGACAATGTTTGTCTAATGATTATCCCATCTCAAATTAAGTCAACCATAAGACAGAAGTATAGACCCAGCTAATTTTTCGGGTCCCAACAGAGTCAAAAATGGTATCTGGGTAGGGAGTCCCTATGGGGAGATATACCAAGGTGTAACCTACTGGGCAGCCTCCCATGAGTTGAAAATATCTACCTTTCTTTGCTAGTTTGACTAACCACATTTTTGGGAGAAGAGCTCCTGTCAGAAGGCTAGCAGGTATGGGTACTATCTGGGTGGTTCCTTTAGCAGGTATGAGCGTGTCCTCCACTGTTTCCAACAAAGTCCCTGCGTTAGAAGGCGCCACCAGGTCCAAAATCAATTGGGAGAACGGTGCCGATAAACCCATGTCAGGGCCTAAGGGAAGGGCTACTGTCATGCTTACTGATTTCATTCTCCCGCTGTAGTTTTGCAGTTAAGTTCCACATCACTTCCTATAACTATCTCCCTGAAGTTGACTGGGTAAGATAGGCTCCTCGGTTCTTTGCTTGTGTCCGTTTCCTCAACCTCTAAGCAAAGCTGCTGAATGTATGATGCTTGGGGAATCTTAATCTGGGGCCCTGAAGCTTCATCATCCCCACTTAGCTTAAGAGTGAGGTCTCCTGTGTCATTGGTTTGCTTGTTCTCTCTTAGAGGACAAAATGCTTTTTTAATCTCACCTAGTAGAGATTGATGTTGGCTTTCTAGGATACTCTCCAACTCCGTCCAAAGCACTCTATCGGTCTCCATGTCCCAACTCTTACAGAGAAGATGATTTATCAGGCAGGCCAATGAGCCGCTGTTATCCCGTTGAAGGATATCGTAACCCCAGAGTTTGGGAGGGGTTAATTTATGGAATCCCCAGACCTATGTTGCATATCCCACACAGGATTCGGTTTTAAGATCTATGCTTTGTTGAATCTAAGATGGCTGCCGGGTCTATGTGGAAGCTGACTACATAGCTGGCCCAAAGAGCATAGGCAGAGACACTGTCAAATCATCCGCTCTTAGTTGCAAATGGTTCCCATTCAAGAGATTATTCATAAAAGTATAAAATAATGGGTATTTATAATATTTGGCTGGCCAAAAATCTTCTTAATTCTAGGAGCTTCACTGAGATGCGTCTTGCCGCTTTGGGCTCAAGCTCCGTCCCCAGAAACTATCTATTATGGTGATTACTTGCATCTTAGGTGAACAAGTGACCTCTCATTTAAATTTTAGGATCCTCAATGCCTGGAGGACTCAAGGGGACTGATAAAGCTGCCAGCCCCTCAGTAAAACCTTCATAGTAGCCAGTGGTATAGACGACTGCCATTTTTGCAGAAATCGCCTGCATCTCAAAGGGACCTTTGACTGCTCATGTGAATGGAAAGAATTTTCCCTTTCAAATGAAGTGGTGCATGCCTCTCTATTTTGTACAGAAGCTGAGATATGGGCTGCATAAAAGTATCCACAACATTTAGGAAGTGTCTTTGTCTCTGCACTTCTAATTGCTTCTTATATTATGTTATGATGTCAGTATGTCAAAACTATCATTGAGATGCTAAAAACTGAGAAAGCGCCTTCTATATTCACGTATATACTGTATTATATTTATAAAATACTTAGCACCAATCATATTTCCCCTCAGTGTGATCAAACTTTGGTGGTGATGTTAGTCCACATTACTTCCTTGGTTACCTGGTAAATCAACATAAGAAATCAACATAAGCATAAATTCAAGACAAATATGTATTTTTGTGTGTGTTTATACTTTATCATTAATTCTACCATGTTAAAGGTATAGTTAGTTTAATTATGAATGATTGAACAACTTTGCACTTTAGTTTCGTTAGTTTTTTTCCCCTGCTTTTCCTGTAATTTAACTCTGAAATGGAATGTAAGTACATGACACTCCTCCATGATGCATAATGTCTGGCTGATATGTTCAGCAGCCTTTTGGCCACAGAAAACAAAGCAAGATATACAGAAGTTTTTCAACAAGTGTGTCACAGGTCTGCAAAATAGTGTACATTTTTCTCAATAAACACATATTTTGTACATATAATGGAGTGCAGGCAATCTTATAAAATGTGCATTATAAGCTTATTAAAGAGATATAAAACAGTCTGTTTAATTGTTCTAATAAAAAGCACTAAGCAGTAGGTGATTCTTAATAGAAATCAGAGCAATATGTATCTTTTATAACTTTATTTTACTATAATTTTAATGTATGCAGGGCTCATTACTTCTGTAACAGTCTCACAAGGGGCCTGTGGTCTCTAAAGGAAGGAAAAGAAGGATCTTTCAATTTGAAGTAGTTGCTAGGAGATGTGTGCCCTATCTCCATTCAGTTTCTTGCCCATGTTCCGCAGAGTAACATAACTTAAAGATTTTATCACTGGAATATTCACATAGCCACCTTTTAAAGTAAACTGTTCAAAACATTAGGTCTATTTCATGTAAGAAATCCCTTTCCACAAGATACACTTTTGTAGCCTAGTTAAAAGATACTCCATTATAGCATTTGAATGACATAAAATATGCCTTTAGTAAATTAGGCATAAAGGGGTAAACCAGTGACTTGTCATCTCTAATCTTTTTACCTCCTGCTGAAAGATGGCTGGCCTTGGACACACGCAAAGCACACATTAGAAAATGTGGCTAAGTATACTACCTTCTTTTCTTGGGATAAATTATCTGTGATTGTTATATTTAGTTATTGGTGTTGGTTATTATAGCTAGAGTTGCCCTATAGAAATTGTACGATTCTGTTGTAAATATATGTTTGTGTGTGTGTATATATATATATATATATATATATATATATATATATATAACACTAATATATATATATATATATATATACAGTCATGGCCAAAAATATTGGCACCCCTGCATTTCTGTCAGATAATGCTCCACTTTGCCTAGAAAACTGTTGCAATTACAAATGTTTAGGCATTCTCATGTTTATTTATTTTGTTTGTATTGGTATGACACAAAAAAGAGGAGAGAAAAAATGCCAAATCTGACACATTCAACGCAAAACTCCAAAAATGAACAGGACAAAATTATTGGCACCCTCAATTTAATATTTGGTAGCACACCCCTTGGAAAAAATAACTGAAATTAATCACTTCCTGTAACTATCAATGAGTTTTGTTACACCTCTCAATTTTTGACCACTCTTCTTTCGCCAACTGCTCCAGGTCTCTCAGATTGGAATAGTTCCTTTTCCCAACTGCTGTTTTGAGATCTCTCCATAGGTGATCTATAGGATTGATCTGGACTCATTGCTTGCCAGTTCAGTACTCTCCAGCGCTTTGTCTTAAACCATTTCTAAGTGCTTTTTGATGTGTGCTTTGGGTCATTGTCCTGCTGTAAGACCCATGACCTCTGACAGAGACCAAACTTTCTGACACTGGGCACTACATTGCACTACAGAATTCTTTGGTAGTCTTCAGATTTCATAATGCCATGCACACAGTCAAGACATCCAGTGCCTAAAGCAACAAAGCAACCCCAAAACATCAATGAACCTCCACCATGTTTGACTGTAGGGACTGTAATATTTTCTTTAAAAGACTCATTTCTTTTTCTGAAAACAGTAGAATGATGGCTTTACCAAAAAGCTGTAATTTTGTTTCATCTGTCCACAGCACATTCTCCCAAAAGGATTTTGGCTTCCTCAGGTAAGTTTTGGCAAAATCCAATCTTTCTTTTTTATGGTTCTGTGACAGCAGTGGGGTCCTCCTGGTTCTCCTACCATAGCGTCCCTTTTCATTCAGATGGCGGCGTATAGTGCGAGCTGACACATTTGTACCCTGTGCCTGAATTTGTCTGGAAGTTGATTGAGGTTCTTTATCTATCATTCGAACAATCCGTTGCAATCTTTGATCAAATTTCCTCTTTCTTCCAAAGCCAGGGAGATTAGCTAGAGTGCCATGGGCTGTAAACTTCTTGACAATGTTGCACACAGTGGAAACAGCAACATTAAGATCTCAGGAGAGGACTTGTAACCTTGAGATTATCCATGATTTCCCACAAGTTTTATTCTCAAATCCTCAGACAATTATTTGCTGCTTTTTCTCTTCTCAATGCTCAGTGTGGCACACAGAGACACACAACAGAAAGGTTGAGTTAATTTTTCACCATTTTAACTGGTTGCCGGTGTGATTTCTATCTTGTCAGCACCTGTTAATTGATAAAGGTGAGTTTAATTACAAATTACAGGAGCATCACAAACTTTGGGCTCTATTACATATGTGGCGTTGTCCGCAAAAGCCGGTGCCGACAGTTTTTACGCGATTTTGGTATTACATATACGGCACCGCATATAAATGCAGCACGTATATTTCACCCGTCGGCCGCTATTTTTACTCGCATAAGATAACATAGAACTGCGTCGCAAATCGGTATCACATATTCAGCTCAAGGACTTGCGCAGCGAAAATGGAGAAATTTTACTCCATTTTAACCTCTCCACACATAGGCAGACACAGCAAGCCTTACATTGAATATGTGAGCACCGTAACTCCCTGAAAATAGTAACACCTAACGCATGCGCAATATCTATCTACCTCCTGAAAATAACTAACACCTAACGCATGCGCAATATCTATACCTGTCAACCGCAAACCCCCACCGCAATAACTAATAAAGTATATTAACCCCTAATGCGCCATTAACTCACATCGGAATTTATTATAAAAGTATTAACCCCTAAACCGACAACCCCCCACAACGCAATATGCCTAATTAAACTATTAACTCCTAATCCGCAATTCACCCACATCACAAACTACCTAATAAAAGTTTTAACCCCTAAATCCGCTAACCCCAACATCTCAAACTTCCTATTAAAACTATTAACCCCTAATCCACCATTAATCTACAACACAATAAACCTATTAAACTATTAACCCCTAATCCACAAAACCCACCCAACACAATCATGCTAATACATCTATTAACCCCTAAACCGCCAAAGCCCACAATGCAAATAACTAATTACTAATCCCCCTTACCTAACACCCCCTAAATTAACCCCATTACATAAATTAAAATAAAACTAAATTACAATTAAAATTAAAAAACTAACATTACTTTAAAAATAAAAAAAATAAATTTAAATTAAGCTAAAATTACAGAAAATAAAAAAGTCTAACATTACAGAAAATAAAAAACAAAATGATCAAAAATAAAAAAATTATACCTAATCCCTCCCAAAATAAAAACACCACCTAATCTAATACTAAACTACCAATAACCCTTAAAAGGGCCTTTTGTAGGGCATTGCCCTAAGATAAACAGTTGAAGAAGACTTGGAAGAAGACTGCTTGGAAGAAGACTTCACCGCCAGACTTCAGGAACTGTGAGTACCTATCTGGGGGTTAGAGTTTTTTTTTAAATTTTTTAATTTTTTAGATTAGAGTTATGGGCACTCAAATGAGCTGAATGCCCTTTTAAGGGCAGTAAAAGAGCTGAATGCCCTTTTAAGGGCAATGCCCATACAAATGCCCCTTTAGGGGCAATGGGAAGTTTAGGTTTTTTTAGTGTTAGGTTTTTTTATTTTGGGGGGCTTTACTGTTAGAGGGGGATTTAGTATTTCTTCTAAGGAAAAGAGCTGTTTAATTTAGGCAATGCCCTACAAAAGGTCCTTGCAAGGGCTATTGATAGTTTAGTATTAGATTAAGGGGTGTTTTTAATTTGGGGGGCTTTTTATTTTCATAGGGATTAGATATAGTTTTTTAATTTTTGATAATTTTGTTTTTTATTTTCTGGAATGTTAGACTTTTTTTCTGTAATTTTAGCTTAATTTAAACTTTTTTCTTTAAAGTAATGTTAGTTTTTTTATTTTAATTGTAAGGGGGCTTAGTGATTATTTATTTGCATTGTGGGCTTTTGCAGTTTAGAGGTTAATAGATTTATTAGCATTATTGCGTTGTGTGGGTTTGGCAGATTAGGGGTTAATAGTTTAATAGGTTTATTGCATTGTGGGTTAATGGCGGATTAGGGGTTAATAGTTTTACTAGGTAGTTTGTGATGTTGTGGTTGGTGGATTTAGGGGTTAATACTTTTATTAGGTAGATCGCGGATAGAATTGCGGATTAGGGGTTAATAGTTTAATTAGGCATATTGCGTTGCGGGGGTTTATCGGTTTAGGGGTTAATATTTTTATTATTAGTTCCGATGTCGGATTTATTTTTTGAAGGCGTGTTAGACTTTTACGAGAGATTTTTTTATTTTTTTTTATTTTCTTAGGAGCCGGCAGTTTCTAAAGTGCAGTAAGTCACTGGCGACTCCAGAAATTTGTATTTACGCTCATGTCTGGACATCGCTAGTTTATCCGACTTACAGCACTTTATGAACTGCCAGCGGGGTTTATGTAATACCCAGATGTGCAAGGTGAAATTACGGGCTTGCGCTGAAGCCTGCGCTGTATATGTAATCTCTCCCTTGGAATGCAATTATTTCTTACAATTTTGAGAAGGTGCCAATGATTTTGTCCAGTCAAGTTTTGGAGTTTTGAGTGGAATGTTTCAGATTTGGCTTTTTTTTCTCTGCACTTTTTTGTTTCATACCAATACAAACAAAAGAAATAAACATGAGAATGCCTAAACATTTGTAATTGCAACAATTTTCTAGGCGAAGTGGTGTATTATCTGACAGAAATTCAGGGGTGCCAATATTTTTGGCCATGACTGTAATTATAATACTATATACATATATATATATATATATATATATATATATATATATATATATATATATATATATATATATATATATATATATATATATATATATATATATATATATGTACCTGTATTCATCTTACCCCAACATATATATTTTCCCAATAAACTCTTTACAAAAATAATGGAGGCCCTGTTTTACTATAATTGTGAATCAATTAATTGTTATGGCTCAGTGGATTAACTTTAATTATATAACATTATATTTAGTTAGATTAATTAAATTTAACTATATACTCAGATTGAAAACCACACTCAGCAGATGATTTTTTTTTTTTTTTAGCAAAAATCAAATGACAGTAGAATTTATAATTTTATAATGGTAGCTTCCTAATCTTACAAGAAATTTGCTCATTTTGCAATGAAACAAGGAAGGTGTTAACTGTTTTTTTTACACAGTCTGTTTCTTGTAATGTCTATTTTAACATTAAACTTTAATAATAATAAAAAAAAAACATTTGAATATTGTTGAAGTTTAAAAAGTAAACTATGAAGCTTATAAATATTTCAATCAGTAATAAAAAAGAAAAGAGAGAGAGAGAACAGAGGTATCGTGCGGCACACTTAGGGTGAGAGCCTAAATGATCATAATCTAGGTGAGCACAAAGGACAGTAGTTAATAAAATATAACTTTTATTTATTATACAAAATAAAATATGATTGTGGTGCATTAAAATGGGGTATAACTGTTATTCACAATGTGTTCATTACACAACGTTCATTTCTATAAATAGTGTATGTCCTCCTGTGTGTAATCATTCAGATTGGTGTTGGTGGATTACATAGAAGTGTCTTGTATTGACTATTTCCATATACACATTACACTGTCAGACATACTATAAGTAGTCTAGATAATCAGGTATAAGTCTTCAATAAGGTAACGTTGCTATGCTTATAATCAGTGGATAACAATTTATACCAAGGATGACAAAGAATTCCATCTATTGATTCAGAGTATAAAACATGAAAGTCAGGTTAAAAAAAGTGTGTCAGAAAGAGAAACACACTTTTAATTGCAAAAATTAGCACTAACTTCTCTTATGAACAGGAGGAAAAACTATTTCCCCAAAAAAACTTATTAAGTACCCCTTATAGGAGCTTGTAAGCCTATGTGGATGGTGAGAGATGGACCGTATAGTGTTCAAATAGTTTTCCCGTAGGGTGTAGGAGTATAGTTAGCAATAATATAGCGCTGTTACATAGGACAGTGCAAGTATCAGACTGACTGCTATTTTGAGACCACTATATCCTCACTTATATTGTAATATACGGAGCATCGATCTATAAACTAACTGATCCACAAGCTAAACAAAAATGCCAATTAAGGCCAACATATATTTAAATATCTATTTTTAAATACCTTTTTTAAATAAGAGAAGCAGTGCGAAACATTAATAATACAATTTTTATTTGAATATTGTTGCAGTTTAAAAAGTAAACCATGAAGCTTAGAAATATTTCAATCAACCTGTTGTATTTATGCAAATCTTTTCCACCAATATTAGATTATATTTTTCAGTATGCATACACGTCTTCTTGACACGAATTATGTCCGCCCTGCATCGCTAAATGCTTACAGCGTACGCTGTCAGCATTTAACATTGCATAAGCAGTTCTGGTGAATTGCATGTGCAATGCCGGCCCCTGCAGATTTGCGGCCAGGGCCGGACTGGGAATAAAAAGCAGCCCTGGAAAAATACAAAGACCAGCCCTATTTACCGTTGAGTAGGTAAAATGCCCATGCCCCATTTTTCTCAAAGGGGATTACTGGGATACTCCTTCCCTAGAATTAAATGTTATTACTTTGTATTAAATAAAAATGCCAGATTGATGATATAAAGGCACCTTACAACCCAATTGCATCCATTATTTCCCCTTTAAATTGTAGCTTTCCAGCCCCAACTGCTGCAGCCCACCGGGAAATCTCCTGGTATCCTGGTAGGCCAATCCAGCCCTGTTTGCGGCCAATCGGTTGCTAGCAGATGGTGTCAATCAACCCGGTCGTATACGATTGGCGGATTGCTGTCCACTGCCTCAGAGGTGGCAGATGAGTTAAGGAGTTGCGGTCTTAAGACCGCTGCTTCTTAACTCCTGTTTCCGACAAACCTGAAGACTCACACAGAAACAACTGTATTCAGGGCCATTCAGCCCTTAATAAATTGGCCCCTTAGGGTTATGGCCTTTACTTCAACCTCCCTTTTGATAATTCCACTGCCTCCTCTGCAAAACAACTTCTGCAACTCACTTCCTTTTTGGCCTGTCTCAATGGACTGACTCTCCCGCTCACAAAGATGGTCACTCCCTTGATCTGATTTTCAGCTATCGATGCACTATCTCAAACTTCACAAACTCACCTTTTCCTCAAATAAAACTGCTTTTTATTTTATTTTTATGTATTGTCGAAAAAGGCCCCATTTTTAACATGGAGACGACATTTTCTTGGTGATCACAATCCATTTTCTCAATACTTTTCAACAGTTTTTGAAGACCATTTTACATTTATCAAATTTGACATCTAAAAATGCTTGATATAACAAATAGTAAATGAATATACAAATGCCTACACACATACATAAAAGTTACATATATATTACATATATTGATAAAATACATGCCAAAGAGTACATTTTCTAAAACAGATTTTAACAGTGCTCACACTGTAAACCATGAAACCACTCCATTACAATAATATAGTCTCAAAAATGTCATGCAAATGACAAACAGCCTTTCAAGTGGAACTGCGCCTTCATAAAAGGACTTCCTTTTATAAGAAACCCATAATAATTAATTTAATAAAACATTACAAAAATACTTTTAAAATATTGTGTCAGTATAACAACTGAGCAAACAAGCCCTCTATACCCATCATGCTTATATACAAATGGAATTCATATTGTTTACTGGTTAATCTCACACACGGGTAATTTTACATACTGTATAAAGAGGTTAATGCAGAAAGAACTATACTGCAACCTTAAGAGGTGTGAAAGGGCCATTGGTTATGTAATTTTAGGTGGATTCCCAGTTTCAACCATGATTACAAGTACTTAACAGCCAAAAACATGTTTTCTGGAAATTCTTTATTGAAAATGCGTTTGCCGCTATGGGCTTTTGGTGGCTGAATCTGTTTTGTATTGTGATCACCCAAAAAACAAGCGTTTCATTTTGGCAAAAACTGAAACATTTACATTCTCTCCCTTCCCTAGTCCTAACTCATCTTCATCATTCACCCTAAACCCTCTCACACTCAGTTAATTTTGCATTTAACCCTTTGAGTGCTAACAATGGCTCTGAGCCATCGCAAATTGTCCCAGTCTGGTGCTGACGACAGCTCAGAGTCGTCGCTAGCACTCACCCACCTTGAGGGCAATCTGGGGGCACCCACTTACTCACCCCCGGAGATCTGGCCTTAATAGTGAGAGGCTATTGGGGGATTCATGATTCACGCAGTGACATCACGCGCAATTACATGATGTCATCGCGCAACTTAAGTTAAAATTAACAATGGACAATATAGGGAAATGGAGGCATGCTGCTTAGAAGCCTGTATCTCAGGCATCTAAGCAGCTGTAGACCCCCCAAGACCCACCGTTGGAAAGGTAACAGTAACATGCAGTAATAGGAGGCAGGTGAGGCAGGAAAAGAAGAAAGTTTTTAATTATTTTTTATTTATTAATTAAAAAAAAGTTGAGTATTTTTGTGCATACTGTTTTTTTTTCTGACCACACACCCCCAGGTAACCCCCCCTTTCCTTCCTCCACCGGCGCCATCAGATTCTGAATCAGTCATCCATGTTGCGCAATTGAGAGGCAGTGAGCCGTTCGGCTGCCCTCAATTAATTGCTAAACATGTATGCTTCATAGTGTTGCTAGCTCACTATGAGTTAGCACCACCTAGTGGCATGTTGCCGGGCCCATACCGCTCTCCAATAGAGGTGGTTCTAAAAACCGCCTCTATGATTAGTTAATCAAGACAGCCAATCAGCTTGTTATCAATGCTGCCAGGGAGGCGTGCTGGGCGTTGACATCATGTAAGTAACATCGGACTCACTGTTACTGGCGTTGGCGGGAAGCAGTCAAGCAAAAGGGAGCTGCTGCGTGCTGAGTCCTCACTCCTCATGTGATACGTGTGTACTGTCACTATCACACTGTAGTGTCTAGTGGAGTCGGAGTCCCGTGGTGACATCACTGTTTTTTGCAGCAGCTGAGCAGCCTGAGAGACAGAGCAACTGAGAGGGTGGACCGGACTTGCGGAGTGGATTCCAGAGCTCAGCTGCCCAGTGCCAGCCGGGTGAGTGTGACTGCCCAAGTGCCCATGATAATTTATTCCAGCATTCCAGCAAGCAATTTATTTAAGCAAAGTATGCCATGCCCAATTGCCAATGCCATTGCCTTTTAAGCTAGCACTATTATAGTTGTACATTTACAGCAAAATCACGTTTACATTACTCTGTTTCAGGAAAAAAGGATAATTTCTTAGAGATAAAAAGTGTTACTGTTTCCATAGTCTTCAAGGTGGTCATAATTAGATGTGTGGTTTTCTTTATTTCCATAAAATCGGATGGATGGGGCTAATTTATGGTCCTAAAAATTAGAGGCATGAGGGGCTGGTTTATAACCCTTCAAATAAAAAATAAAATGTTGCCTTGTATCTAAAATTATGCGTATTCTACATAACATCTAATAGTACTTGATATGCATAGCTTGGTGTAAACATCAGCATGCAATTTTAAAAGAGCACAGGAGGTAAGTAATATTTCTGAGAAATATGATAAAACGAAAGACAATGGGGCCTATGTATCAAGTTCCGAAAGGAGCTTGATGCCCCGTGTTTCTGGCGAGTCATCAGTTATGAAGCAGCGGTCACAAAGAACGCTGCTCCATAACCTGTCCGCCTGCTCTGACCGGATGGACAGACATCGCAACAATACAACCCAATCGAGTATGATCGGGTTGATTGACACCCCCCTGCTGGCAGCCTATTGGCCGCGAGTCTGCAGGGGGTGGCGTTGCACCAGCAGCTCTTGTGAGCTGCTGGTGCAATGATGAATACGGCGAGCGTATTGCTTGCCGTATTCAGCAAAGTCTGGCGGACCTGATCTGCACTGGCGGATCAGGTCCGCCAGACTTTCATAACTAGACTTTCATAACTAGAGGCCAATTCCTTTGAAGCTATAGGCATATTTTCAATGAGAGGAAGTAATAGTTCACAGAAATAGTAGTGGATATATGGAATAGCATGCCAAGTTAAAGTGGCGAAGGCCACTGAAAACAGCAGAGTAGTGATGCCAGGTGCAAGCTGCAAAATACTGTCTGCTATAGTTTCTTAGGAACATCCTGACAGTGAGAAGTTACAGTACACTGGCCATGGTTTCATAAAACAACTCACAGCATTTTCAAAGTTTAAAAAAAAACAGTGTTCAGTCAGACGTGTTGCCTGTCATTTATTTTTCTTAAGTTATGTTTTAACAAACAGAGGCCATCGTGCTAGTGTTTTCTGTGTGTGTTCATAGGCAAAAAAAATAATTATATTAAAAAATGCTGTTAACCTGAAATACTACCTAAAGAGGTCAGAGGCTTTAAGAGCTTTGAGAGGAAAAATAGAATGAATGGATTATATAGAGCTTGATTGTTCTTTAAAAAAAAAACTCTTGTCCTATCTATTTTCCAGCCATATTAATGGAATGCAGAATAATTACTGAAATTTTGAGCCTAACTATAATCTCATACTACCTGGAGACATTGTACAAATATACTTCCTGGGTGATCTCATTCCTAAAATCAAAAAGACTTAAGTATGTCTATTTTTTGTTACTGTAAATTCCTTTAGTAATTGTGTATGTCTGAAGAGTAGATTTTTCCCCCACATATTAGGTAGGGTATGTGATATACTGGTACCTTTGGTCTGTTACCTTCTAATTGACTCTAGACATACTTTTAGCACATCTCTACCTTTACAGGTTACTATAATCACTAGTAGGTTAGTTCATTAAATCAGTAGGTGCCATCTAAGAAAGGAAACTAAGGTAGATCATGGGCATTTTTCAAAACAGGAAGAAACTCTAGAGTCTTTGTTTTACATTGTGCATAAGGTTCCACTAAAAGCTGTGTAGATCATAAAAGGATGTTTACTATTTGCAATACAGTATAGCCCACTGTAAAATACATTAGATTTTTTTTTTCTGTGCATAAAGTTGCATTGGTAATATACTGATTAACGTTGTATTGTAGGCTCAAGTAAACTACAACATCATCTGCAAATTCTACTGCTAAATCCAATTCTCACAAAATGGCAGGCTTGACAACAGCAATATAAAAGAAAAAAAATTGTACACAAAAGTTATATCAAAGAAAATAATACTCAGGGTGGGTGACTGTAGTGTCCAATTGTCAGATTCATCCTTCTATTAAACCCTGCAGAGAAGTTAAACACATAATCAAATCTTCATTAAGGCCTGGCCAGGGATTGAGGTATTTGTGTCTCATGCTCATCTGGAGTGGTTTAGGAGTACCGGTTTTATTATGTGTTTAACCTCTCTGCCTCACCAGCCTCTGATCTCACAGCACGTAAGGTAATCACCTAACCTTTCCAAAGGTATAAGTCTTGGGGATCTGGAAAAAAAGTAAAAAAATAAATATATTTAAAACAAGTAAAAAAAAAAAAGCTAAAATCCAGCTTTGCACCCAGGTGGGAAATGGCTTAGCAGCCAAAGTTTTTTTTTACATTAAAAATACATTTGTGTTTACAAAAAAAAGGTGTTTGGGCATGCTATATGTAATGTACCATTATTTGTAGTATACTATAAGATTGTATTTCTGTGTATGTTGCGTCTAAAAATGTGAAATTATTTTCTGAACAAATATTCTGACTGTGCTTACATACATGTTCTACTCAATGCACTCTAAAAATACAGCTTAAATGACCCTATATAGTAGAAAGGCATTGATCCCTTTGATATTCACTGTACATTTATCCATGTAGATTCTTGAGTATGTGTTCAAAATGCTTTGTATTTGCTTGTCTGTGCATTTTACCAATCATCTATTCACAATCAAGATGTTCCATACATTTTAAATCACAAATATTAGATGGTCTAGGATGTTCAAACAATTGAAATGTACTAAAAAATGAATACTGTTTTATCTAACTAAAAACAAATAGATAACTCTGAAAAAAAAATGTATTGCCATGTAATAATAAAAATGTTGGAATATATCCCCATAGATTCAAGACTACAAGGAACAATGCTTTGTTTCCACAGTGTAAAATATGTCCAGTGTTCCAAAAAACTCACAAATTCATGTAAACAAACGGGGACATTAATTATTACATATGCCTGTTTGTACTATCTACTGCATTTTATATAGATAACCTCAGAAAAAAAAACAGATTCACTTTCAATAAAGTTGTAATGGATATAAGCAATTTACTTTTATTGTAAACATTATTTAGAACCAGATTACAAGTGGATTGCTAAAAATCACTTTTGTGAAATCTATCGGCTAGATCACGAGTTTTGTCGGTAAGGCTGTGCGGTGCTAACGCTCCTTTTTTTCTTACCGCTCGCTTTAAACAACACTGGTATTACGAGTTTTCTGCAAGCCGGCGTTAGCCTCAGAAAAGTGAGCGTTGAGCAAAATTTAGCTCCACATCTCACCTCGATACCAGCGTTGCTAATGGTAGCGGCAAGCTGGCAAAATGTGCTCATGCACGATTTCCCCATAGGAAACAATGAGCTGAGCTGGCTGAAAAAAACCTAACACCTGCAAAAAAGCAGCGTTCAGCTCCTAACACAGCCCCATTGTTTCCTATGGGAAAAGAAAATTTACGTCTGCACCTAACACCCTAACATGAACCCTGAGTCTAAACACCCCTAATCTTACACTTATTAACCCCTAATCTGCCGCCCCCGCTATCCCTGACACCTACATTATATTATTAACCCCTAATCTGCTGCTCGGGACACCGCCGCCACCTACATTATACTTATAAACCCCTAATCTGCTGCCCCCAACATCGCCGACACCTACATTATAGTTATTAACCCCTAATTTGCCCCCCAACGTCGCCACAACTATATTACATTTATTAACCCCTAATCTGCCGCCGCCAATGTCGCTGCCACTATAATAAGGTTATTAACCCCTAAACCTAAGTCTATCCCTAACCCTAACCCCTCTAACTTAAATATAATTTAAATTAAACTAAAATAATTTAAAATAATTAAATACATTAATCCTATTTAAAACTAAATACTTACCGATAAAATAAACCCTAAGCTAGCTACAATATAACTAATAGTTACATTGTAGCTAGCTTAGGATTTATATTTATTTTACAGGCAACTTTGTATTTATTTTAACTAGGTAGAATAGTTATTAAATAGTTATTATTATTATTATTAGTATTATTATTAAAAAACCTAACACTTACCTCCTGAAGATCACCCTACCTTAAGCCGTCTTCACCCAACCGGGCACAAGTGGTCCTCCAGAGGGTCCGAAGTCTTCATCCAATCGGGGCAGAAGAAATCCTCCAGACGGCAGAAATCTTCATCCAGACGGCATCTTCTATCTTCAAACCAGCCGACGCGGAGCATCCTCTTCAAACGAAGTCCTAGCGAAGAATGAAGGTTCCTTTAAATGACGTCATCCAAGATGGCGTCCCTTGAATTCCAATTGGCTGATAGAATCCTATCAGCCAATCGGAATTAAGGTAGGAAAAATCCTATTGGCTGATGCTATCAGCCAATCGGATTGAAGTTCAATCCGATTGGCTGATCTAATCAGCCAATAGGATTGACCTTGCATTCTATTGGCTGTTCCATCCTGATCGGATGAAGACTTTGGACCCTCTGGAAGACCACTTGTGCCCGGCTGGGTGAAGACGGCTCAAGGTAGGGTGATCTTCAGGGGGTTAGTGTTAGGTTTGTTTATGGGGGGATTGGGTGGGTTTTAGAGTAGGGGTGTGTGGTTGTGGGTTGTAATGTTGGGGGGGTATTGTATTTTTTTTTACAGGTAAAAGAGCCGATTACTTTGGGGCAATGCCCCGCAAAAGGCCCTTTTAAGGGCTATTTGTAATTTAGTATAGGGTAGGGAATTTTTTTTATTTTGGAGGGCTTTTTCATTTTATTAGGGGGATTCGATTAGGTGTAATTAGTTTAAAATTCTTGTAATTCTTTTTTTAATTTTCTGTAATTTAGTGTTTTTTTTCCCCGAAATTTATTTTATTTAATTTAATTGTAATTAATTGTAGGTAGTTTAGGTAATTAGTTTAATGATAGTGTAGTGCTAGGTGTAATTGTAACTTAGGTTAGGATTTATTTTACAGGTAATTTTGTACTTATTTTAGCTAGGTAGTTATTAAATAGTTAATAACTATTTAATAACTATTGTACCTAGTTAAAATAAATACAAAGTTGCCTGTAAAATAAATATAAATCCTAAGCTAGCTACAATGTAACTATTAGTTATATTGTAGCTAGCTTAGGGTTTATTTTATCGGTAAGTATTTAGTTTTAAATAGGATTAATTTATTTAATTATGTTAAGTTAATTTAGTTTAATTTAAATTATATTTAAGTTAGGGGGGGTAGACTTAGGGTTAGACTTAGAGCTTTAGGGGTTAATACATTTATTATAGTAGCGGCGACGTTGGGGTCGGAAGATTAGGAGTTAATAAATGTAGGTAGGTGTCGGCGACGTTGGGGTGGGCAGATTAGGGGTTAAGAAGATTTAACTAGTGTTTGCGAGGCGGGAGTGCAGCGGTTTAGGGGTTAATACATTTATTAAAGTGGCGACGATGTCCGGTCAGCAGATTAGGGGTTAATAATTGTAGGTAGGTGGCGGCGACGTTGGGGGCGGCAGATTAGGGGTTAATAAATATAATTTAGGTGTCGGCAATGTTAGGGGCAGCAGATTAGGGGTTCATAGGTATAATGTAGGTGGCGGCGATGTCCGGTCGGCAGATTAGGGGTTAAAAAAAATGTATTTTAGTGTTTGCGATGTGGTGGGGCCTCGTGGTATATAGGTAGTTTATGGGTGTTAGTGTACTTTTTAGCACTTTAGTTAAGAGCTTTATGTTCCGGCGTTAGCCCATAAAACTCTTAAATATTGACTTTCAAATGCGGTAGGAGTCTTGCCAGGAGAGGCTGTACCGCTCACTTCTTCCAAGACTCGTAATACCAGCGTTAGGCAAATCCCATTAAAAAGATAGGATACACAATTGAAGTAAGGGGATTTGCAGTAGCCTCGAGTCGTGGAAGAAAAGTGAGCGGTACACCTGTACCTGCCAGACTCGTAATACCAGCGGGCGGTAAAAAGCAGCCAAACCCTAACGCCAAACTTGAGATCTAGCCATATATTTGCTCTCCACTGAATAATACCAGTGCACACTAATGTGCGCTGGTATTACAAGTTGACAGCAATGCGAACAAGAGCTCACATTCGCATTGCTGGGAAGCATGCTTCCATTGGCTCTAATGGGAGGCTTGTTCTCATGTTGTGAGACACGGCATGAGAACCTCGCTCAGCAAAGGGGTAAGTTGCGCAGTGATGGGCAGCAAATTATAAATATATATGTATATGCTTATATATATATATATATATATATATATATATTTATGTGTTAATATGTGTGTATACACATATTAACATATAAATATATATGTATATCAGCATATACATATATATTTACTGAGAACACTCAGTTCCCATAGATCGCAATGTAAAGGCACTTTTTAGTGCATTTTTATTTAACAACCCCACTCCCACTAACTTTACCCCCAAAATACAGCCATGGGCTCGCGGTAGCAATATCCAGCCACTTGTAATGGCTGGTTATTTATTGCGTGTCGGCAAATGGCAATTTTTCCCCCTTATGGGCTTGCGATAAATTAGTGCTCCACTTGTAATCTAGCCCTTTGTTGGTATTGTGTTCCCCCTTCCAAGGCTACAGCAACTGTAGCCTGGACGGACACTTAATAATGTTAATTTCCAGTTGAGACATTTACTGTATAAGCGGAAATTAATAGCATTCAATGATGTCTCTTCAGAATCAAACATAACAAAGACATGTGGAAAAAATGCATGCCCCATGAGTGTGACAGTGCAGAAATAGACAGGCAGAGTTACAGATCCAGAGAGGGCCACTCTGTGGCCCTCTCTGCATCGGACAGTGGTGGTGCCGATCGTTGAAGGTGTGGGAGGGTTAGGAGGGAGGCTTGGGGGGGGCAACCCATCACTGGAGGGGGGTGGAAAGGGGATAAGAGGGTGGGAAAGCGATCGGGGAGGGGGGAGGGTAATGAGGGAAGGCAGCTACACTACAGGAAATAAAAAAATAAAAATAAAAAAAATATATATATAAAAATAGTAGCACCCTGGGTACTGGCAGACAGCTGCCAGTACCTACGATAACGGCATATAGGTAGAGTGGGAGGTTTAGAGAGCTGTTTGGGGGGGATCATGGAGGTTGGGGGTAAGGGGGGATCCTACACTGCAGAAAATATAAAAAATATACATATATATATATATATATATATATATATATATATATGTTATATAAAAAGCCTTATATTTTCATACTGGCAGACTTTATGCCAGTACTTAAAATGGGGGTGACCATTGGGGGTGAGGGATGGAGGAGAGCTGTTTCAGCAGGGTCAGGTAGAGATCAGGGGGTGGGAAGTGTCATGTGGGAGGGTAATCTCTACACTAAAGCTATTATTAACCTTACAAGCTACTTGATTAACCCCTTCACTGCTGGGTATAATAAACGTGTGCTGCCTACTAATTACCAAAATGCAATGGCAAATCCATTTATATCTGCTATTTTTGAACAAAGAGGATCACAGAGAAGCTTTTACAACCATTTGTGCCATGAATGCACAAGCTATTTGTAAATAATTTCAGTGAGAAACGTAAAGTTTGTGAAAAAGGTAACTTTTTTTTTATTTGATCGCATTTGGCGGTGAAATGGTGGCATGAAATATACCAAAATGGGCTTAGATCAATATTTTGGGTTGTCTACTAAAAAAATATAAAAAATGCTCTATTTCTGTTTAAATGTAGTGATGGCAAAAATGCTAAAAATGCTCTGGTCTTTTGGGGAAGTTTTAGTCTGAAATGCCTGCTCCTTCAGGGGTTAAAAACACACACCCACATTTCACCATGCATGTTGATTGTTAAAGAAAACTACTTGTGGTTGCAATTTTTCACACTGCAAATGGTTGCCTTACCTTGCACATGTAGAAGTGTCTTGAGCACACAAATATGCTTCTAATAACATTGCAATAAGTCTCCATCTGCTTGCTGAAGAAATAGATTGTAAGGGAAGGGTAGATCCAAGAGAGTGACACACAGAAAAAAAAAAATCTGCATTTTCTTTATGACACTGATTCTTTATCTGAACAATATATATCCAAACCATATGATGTCTTAAAGAGCCACAGTAGTAAATGTATCTATTTATTGTGAAAAAAACTGCTGCAACAGTTCGATATATAACTGTAGCATGAACAGGAGCAAAATATTATATTTTCTTTTACATTCCCCCCCCCCCCATATAACCTAATTAAATGACAAATATAACATTTTCATGTGGTTTTCATTTAAAGATACAAGCTTTTTTATGGTCTTCTCGCAAATATACAATCTTTTACTTGGTTTTCATAAAGAGAGCTGCATTTTTTATTGGTGTAAGATATGCTTCTATGGGCCCTGTTTCCGCGCGAGCTCCATAACTTGTCAGCCTGCTCTGAGGCTACGGACATCAATCCACCTGATCGTATACGATCGGGCTGATTGACACCCCCTGCTAGCAGCCGATTGGCCGCAAATCTGCATGGAGCGGCATTGCACAAGCAGTTCACAAGAACTGCTTGTGCAATGATAAATGCCGACAGCATATGCTGCCAGCATTTATCAATGTGCGACGGACATGATACGCTACATCGTATCATCTCCATCCACACTTTAATTGGCCCCTTTATGTTTAAATTATGGGTCATAGTTATTGCATTTGCTGTTTTCTGGAATAAACATGGAGACCTATTAAAACAAAATATGTGTTATGACATTTCACAATTTTTGAATGTACCTGAATGTTTTCACATTTGGTATTTAAACTTAAAACTTAATGATGTCTAAAACATTTGATAAAGAAAATGCAAGCTGTAAAACAATGAGGAGAACGAGACCATTAACAAAACATACTATATTTCATTCTTCATCATATAAAAATAGTAGTTGTTTATATATATATTGCAAAATGTATTGCAGTTAGGGTCAGCAGCTCAAAAAAAATGAAACTGTTTATTTCTTATATATATATATTTAAATTTATGTATGATATGTCAAAAAGATCTCTGTGCTTTTTTAAAAATTGTCCTGAATTTTTATCTGGAATAAATGTATCTATGTAACTAATTAAAAACGGGCACAATGTGAAATAAGTTAAAACTTTAGAATGTGTAAAAAATGAATATAGTTTGTTTTCAGATAACTAATACAAAATTAGTATCACTTTACAAATTTGTCATAAGTTCAAGTCTAGAGGTATTAAAGGAGATTCAAGGCAAAGCTCTGGTTGTAAAGTTCCTCAGTGTGGCACTGTTCACCATAATAATTCAAAATTCAGCATCAATTTGTCCTCTAATGTCTTTGCCTCTATTTTCTTGTCATTTTGACACTTTCACTCCATCTTTGTAAGCTCTGCAATTCAAAATTGAATTTCCTTTTCTGTGAATATCATTTTTTTCTTGTCATGGGATCTGAATATACCTGTAAACAAGACAGAAGGAAAAATAAAAACAAGAGCGGGGAAACACTCTGATAAATGTATTTGATAGTGTATCCTTTGATATTAAAAAAACAAAAGAACACATAAACAAATTGAGTATGCTTGTCACTTTAATCTCCAAGTATTGTATTATCGGAGTGTATACAAAAATTCTTACTGAAGTCTTTAGAAATAGTAGCTCTGGACCATCCATTTGCACTATACAGAATAACTAGTTCTATATTATTTTTTTTCCTCTGTTTTTCTTCTTGCTATGATTTCCCATTTTCTTCTCAGATATAAATCTTTTGGAAAAAAAAATCTTCACACAGAAATTGAGAAAAGCTCTCACAAAATAGAATATTCTCTGCTTGAAGCCACGGCAAAACAGGTGTCAAATAAGTGAACTTGAAATAATGTCTTAAATAGGAAAAAGTTACTAAAACTATATATCTATTTTGTTTTAATTGAGTAAGATGACCATGACACTCTGAATATAAAGATAACAAAATTGATTCGGGTTTTTGGGTGTTTAATATATATCAAATTAATCAAATTACTACTACTGATAAAAATGATTGCATTCTTCCTTTTTTACCAAGTGAGTCCTTAATATATTGTTGCACATAGTATACAAAAGAAAGAACATAGTAAAATATAGTGGGCCAGATTACGAGTGGAGCGCAAAATTGCGCTTACACGATACTTGCACTCCACTCAGTAATACCAGCCCATGCAAATGTGCACTAGTCTTACAAGTTGAAAGCAATGTGAACGCAACCTCGTGTTCGCATTGCAAGGAAGCATAAGAAGGGGAGCCTTGTTCTCATGCTGTGAGATGTGGCTGAGAACAGCACAGAGAAGGGGGTAAGTCACACAGCGATGGGCAGCAAAATGTAAATATATATGTATATGAATATATACATATATATTTATGTGTTTAAATGTGTATACACACATATTAACACGTAAATATAATTGTATATAAGCATATACATATATATTTACAGTGAACACGCAGTCCCCATAGTCTGCAATGTAAAGGCACTATTCAGTGCCGTTTTCTTTCTAACACCCCAGACCAACTCACTTTAACCTTTAAAAAATACTTCATGCAGTTTTAAAAAAATAAAGATGCTACAATTTTGTTGAAACAAAAAGGAACCTCACACTTAATTTTGGAGGAAATAAGGGAATATTTTAAAATTAACCAGAGGTCTGGCCTCTTTTTAATTTTTGAAGGGCTAATTGCTACCGTGAGCTTCCGGTAGCAGTAACTAGCCACTAGTAATGGTAATAAATTAGTGCTCCACTTGTAATCTAGCCCAATATTGATTAATAAATCAATAATATACTAGCACTTACTAGGGCAAATTACTCAGAAAAGGATACTTGGTAAATATCCAGGTGAAGGTATTTGATAGATGTGTGGGTATTTTATAATAATGTCTCTTTTATTATTTTGCAAACATGTGACACAGCTTAAGTTATTGAGATACTAACTTTAATTGAAAATATTTGTTTATTTGATTGTAAAGATACTGTTTGAGAAAATCTTAAATTTTTTTTTTACATTTAGTGCCAGATTACTAGTGGCGCTCTTACAGTTGTGTGTGTGGGTTTATGACGGCTGTTTGCATGTGTAGGGAAGTAGCACGCATATTACAAGTTGAAAGTAAACACAATTGCTTGAGTGCAATTGAAATGAATGCTCGTTGGGAAAGTGTGACCTCAGAGCTCTGGTTAATTTTTATGCTTGAATAAAAAGTGTCACAAAACAGATAAAAAATGTATTAAAAAGTAGAGTTACATTTATAATAACACCATCTAATAAAAAATTATTAAAAAAAATATATTGCATCAAAAAGTTATAAGCTAAAAGCGTATAGAGCCATGTGTAATAGTTAAAATGGGACATATTAGAAACGTTATATGCGTAAAGTCTGGATAAAAAGGCAGAAATAAATTCATAGCAAGCCGCATCAGCGTATATTCATTAGGATCCTTATCATAACATTTTGAAGCTGGCACAGAACGTAGATAGTTAAAACTAGTTGTGTTAATTGTAGCGTCTCTCAGGAATTGTATTATAAGCGTATGGGGTGTGAGACTGCGCCTGTGTGTACACCGGACAATATTTCTTCACCCATAGTAGGCGTAAACCACCATTAATAGGAGCCAATGGTACCGCTCGGTGGCAATTAAGCTGTGACAAACAAGTCACATACCTTGTTGTCAATTGTTGGGTGAATGTGTGAAATGTATATACCTCCAAGAGTAAGAATGTGTGCGCACTGTATACTAATGTAATGTAACGTACCGAGAGGAAAAACCAGATGGACAGACTCAATCAATATAAACTGTTGCTAGGAATATCATACCTCATCACTTTAGGACCAAATAACTCAGTTAACTGCATATATAGATAATCTGATTTATTGAGGCTGTTTCCATGTGTAGGGAAGTAGTGCACATATTATAAGTTGAAAGTAAATGCAATTGCTTGAGTGCAATTGAATTTAATGCTCGTTGGGAAAGTGTGACCTCAGAGCTCTGGTTAATTGTTATGCTCGAATAAAAAGTGTCACAAAACAGATAAAAAATGCATTACAAAGTAGAGTTACACTTATAATAACACCATCTAATAAAAATTAATTAAAAAATATATTGCATCAAAATGTTATAAGGGCTCAAAGGTATGAGGTCTTAGGTGTTAGAAAAAGAAAGTCAGGCAAAGAGCTTTAACATAGAAATACATACATATACATTCCTAAATATTTACAGTGTCTGTGTGTGTGTGTGTGTGTGTATGTATATATATATATATATATATATATAGACAACGATAAAGAACTTTGATCCCAGGCGAGGTATTTAAAAGCACAAAAAGTCTTTATTCAATTCCACTTGTGGTAAAAGCATAAGGAGGTACCAAAACACATAAAAAGAATATTCACACGAAAGCATAGGCTAACATGTTTCGGCCTGATGCCGTAGTCGTAGCTGGAGTAATGCAAGCGTGTGAAGCATTTAAAGGGACATCTGTTCAGTGATAGGTCACATAAAAACCAATCATGAACCTTCATTTTAAGTGTGTGTAATCAAACGATTAACCTGTTAGTTACCAGAATGATGCATAAAATACATTGCACATCGTATTTACTTAGTTACAAGATGCATTCTTAAATTATAGACATTTTAGCCAGAAAAACAATTAAATACGTAATGTACATAAACCTTTAAACTTAAGTGCTATGTGATACAATGTAAATATGAATCAAATAAATCGAGTCAAAGGGAGCAATGCAAGGGGAGCAATACAATTGCTTATACATTTGTATATGGTCAAACTGGGACAATTACGAGTCTATATAACTTGGTAAAATGGACAATATTCTGCATATGGAATGGAATATCATATGCATGGAAATGATAATAAACAAATTGAAAAGGCTCAATTCCGTGTAGAGCTAAAATAAAACTTTTCCTTTATTAAAATATCCAATGCACATGTTGATATCCACCCTCAATCCCTATATGCAACACAGTGTTCATACACACTGTTATTCTAGAAACTGATATTCACAGTTAAATGAGTGGGGATAAACTGATAAATAAATGAAGAATGTCAATCAATACAAAACAACTCTTTCTTATTTTAGTTAGTAAAAAAAAACAAACAATAATAATAATGAAAATGTTAATGATAAATACTAGAATGGAGGGACGTGAGTGTAGATTTCAGCATAATAATAGTCATATGTGACTGTACGTGTATATGCTGTATGAGAATGAATATAACACATTTTAGTATTTATATTTAAAATTTGTAGTTGTATTTGGTATTGAATGTTGACTGAAAGTGCGATCAGTCAAAAGGTGGACAAAGATATGATAAACCTGATCTATTTCCAATAGTTAATTAAGTCATATTCTGAGTTGAGGCCCTTGGGCACGCGTGTTTGCAATGTGAAGATCCAAAACATTTCACGTTTCCCCAAAGCCTCATCTCTATTACCGCCTCTTGGAGGGTGTTTAACCCATTAAATGGCTTGCCATCTTAGTGTGTTATTATTTTTATTGTGTATGTTTTTGAAATGTTTCACCAAGGGTGTGGTTGCTTCACCAGTCTTAATGGAGGAAAGATGATTCCTTATCCTCGTATTGACATCTGTCGTGGTGAGACCCACATATTGAAGGTTACATTGGATACAAGTTAGGACATAAATGACATAAGAGGATGTACAGTTGAGGCAAGACTCAATGCTAAACTCCTCCCCAGTCACTTTTGACTGAAATTTGTTTGAGAGGGTAGCGAATTCACACGGTCTACATCTGGACTTGCCACACCTGTACATCCCCCTATGTCTAAGCCAAGACCCACTTGGGGGAACAGCTGGACTGGGAAGTTCAGAGGGAGACAAGTAGTTCCCTATGGTCTTACTCTTTCTGTAGGAACAGCGTAAACCTTGTTCCACACATTTAGTCAATTTGTTATCAGCTACTAGAAGTGCAAAATGTTTTTTCACTATTTTGCATATACTTCTATATTCTTCGCTGTATTCAGTTACAAAAGTAACCTGGTCACTGTGAGTGGACACAGATTTTTTGTTTTTGGACTGTTGTAACAATGTCTGTCTATCAAGTCGGTCTTCTTGTGTTTGTGCTCTCTCCAATACATGCTTAGGATAACCCCTTTGTTTTAATCTCTCTTTCATTTCAGTTCTTTGCTTTATATAAGTTTTTTCCTCGGTACAATTTCTTTTAATCCGAATAAGCTGTCCCTTAGCAACTGCAAAAGGCACATGCCTAGGGTGACAACTCTTGGCATGTAAAATTGTATTTCTGGTAATGGGTTTCCTATACAGATCACTGACTATCTGTCCATCACTTCTATGTATTAAAGTGAGATCTAAAAAATTGATACAGGTTTCATGTTTTTCAAATGTAAATTCAAGTCCCATCGAGTTGTTATTCAAACCTTGTACAAACAAATCCACAGATTCAGTTTCTCCCTGCCAAATAAATAGCAGGTCATCAATATAACGTCTGTAAAAGACGATGTTGTTCTTGTAAGCATTTCTATCTCCATAGATGTGGGACAGCTCCCACCAACCCATGAAAAGGTTGGCGTAAGAGGGGGCAAATTTGGCCCCCATGGCTGTCCCACATCTCTGGAGATAGAAGCTGCCCTCGAATCTGAAAAAATTGTGTGTCAAGAGAAAATATGCAACCCTCAATATAAAATCCACAAATTTTATAGAAAAGTTAGAATAACTTTTGAGGAAAAATGAGAGAGCCTGTATGCCTTGGTCATGTGGAATGGACGAGTAGAGGGCTGTAACATCTACTGTGACCCAAATATTGTTAGTATCCCAATGTAATGTTTCAATTAAATTAACCAAGTCTTTGGTGTCTTTTAGATAACTTTGTAAAGATATGACAAAGGGGTTAAGTATGGCATCAAGCCATTGGGATAGGTGTTCCAAAATGGAACCTATCCCACTCACTATTGGGCGACCTGTTACATTGGTAAGTGTTTTGTGCACCTTTGGAAGATGGTGGAAGATGGGCACCACTGGGTTATGGACCAAAAGATAGTCATAGGTAGATTGATCAAGGTGCCCATCTTCCAACCCATCATCCAAAAGTGACATCAATTCCCTTTGGTATAAATTGGTGGGATCTCGAGTGAGGGGTTCATAGTTGTTAGTGTTATGTAGTTGTCTATAGGCTTCTTCAATGTACTTGTCTCTACTCATAACAACTACCGACCCCCCCTTATCCGCTGAGCGAATAACTATATCTTGGTTTTCACGTAATTCTAACAATGCTTGTTTCTCGGTTTTGCTGAGATTCTGTCTCTTAGATTGAACCACACTCCCTGATCGAATTGTGTCAGAAAGTCTAGTCAAATCTGCTTCTACTCTATGGTAGAAGGTTTCAAGAATTGACCCCCTACTCTGAATAGGGTAGAATTCAGAAGGATTCTTGAGGCCATTAAAGCTATTGACTATATCTCTATCATCAACAATATCGCCCTGTCTCCCCAAGTTCTCCAAGGCAATCACATCACATGTCTCCTCGAAATTTAAATTCAAAATTGGATGTGGAGTGATGCCAGAGGTAATCACATCTTGTGTCATTCCTATAGAACCCTGCTCAATATCACAAAAATGTTTTTTAAGAGTTAAGTTACGTATCAATTTATTGATATCCAACATGGTGTGAAACAAATTGAAATTACATGTTGGCGCAAAGTTTAAACCATAACTTAATACCCTTAATTGTGTTTCTGATAGATTATGAGTAGAGAGATTAATAACGTTGTTTACTTGTATTTTGTGTTCCCGTTCCCCCTCCGTGGGTATCTCTCTTGCTTCTCTTGGCCTATTCCTGTTTTCTCTGTTGGTTTGTAAAAAACCTGTTCAAAAACTTGTCGATCTATATTAGTATTAGTAGTGGTAGGTACAATTTGTGTAGTAGTAGTGTGACTGATATATTTGGACCCTGAGTTTGTGTGTGGGGGTGCTTTCTTGATGGTTTGCTCTTTCGGTCTCACTGTTTGGCTATTGGTGTACTGATCTTGCGTGGGAAACTGAATCGTAACCTGTTTTTAAGGGATCTTGTTTTTGAGTATACCTTTTGTTGTTACAGGTGTATCCTCACTGCTATACGCACCAATATCTTCACCTGATTCTACTTCACTATCTGAAGTACCGGAAAGTGTTATCTCCTTATTGGAGGCCCCTTGTCTGCCACCCCTACCTCTACTCCTACTCCTGGATCTCCCCCTTCGATTAAATCTCCTATTTTGATTACTCTGTTGGTGATGCCAATTATAGACTATTTTATTTCCATAGTCTGCAGAATCTCTAAGATATTTTGTATGTTTCAAATTCAATACATATATATATATGTGTTTATATGTGTGTACATATGTATTTATTTATATGTGTATATATGTATTTACTTACATATATACACATATAAATACATCCATATATGAACACATATCTGAGTGCATTGGAGCCCTTTATAGTCAAGTAGATGAAAACACATATTCATGCAATATTCATATGTAATACAGTGTTTAACTATGTATTTACTGTAAATATTTCACATTCTAATGCACATAGGGGAATATGATCTAAGTATTTATAAATAAATATTGCTATATATATATCTATATATAGACAGAAAAGGTTTAGACAACGCCTGTATATCCACTATAACTGAAAATATTGTAAACTTGAATAGTTCATGAAAGTCCTGTGGTTTCTGGATTTGAAAAGTCAAAATAAATGTGCTCAATAAGGTCTAGATTACAAGTTGAGCACAAAAATATTAGCACTATTGTGTTTTAATGTAACTCAAGCGCTATCAATAGTGCTTCTATTTTTGTGCTTATATTACCAAAGTTGTTTTTAGCTCAAACAGTATTCTAGAGCATGCTAATACCTGCATGTCAAGTAGTTCGGGTTTGCTAAATCCTTCACATAATAGACTTCAATGGCATGTGCAGTAAAATGTCAAATATTGCTTGAGTGCTAAGCCAATAGTGTGCAATGAGTCAAGAGTGCAATGAGCCGATGGTGCGCAAGAAGGGGAGTTGTTCATGTGGTTCTTTGTTGTACTATTAATAATAATTGTTAATTGCAACAAGCAAGTTAAGTGTTCTCTCTGCACTATCTATTACACGTATAGGACACACTACAAGGTTTTGGGTGTTCTCTGATGCCTTAGTTAAAATATCCATTCATCCACTTGTAATACCACATTATTATTATTTATTGCACTCCACTTGTAATCTAGCCCAAAGTGTTTTCTAAAGTATTTTAATACAGCATTCCAATACTGTCAAAGCAAGAAATAATACAAAAAAATGGCAGGAGCAAATGAAGACTAGTGATGGTCTTTCAAATGTGCTGGAAGCAGCAATATACTTTGATTGGTCTAGCGTGCAGCTATTACATCATTGGAGCTTTATAGCCATCGATTCTGTTACTCTGTGTTGACTTGCAAAGCCCTTTCTTTCAGAGGATACAGATCTCCCAAAGCACTAGAGAGGTTTTATTAATTTGTTTTTTACCAGCTAAGGGCTAGATTGAGCTATTTATCGCTCTGACTCACATGCTAAGTTTTTTGCAAGCATCGTTTAGCGCTCGTATTACAGGTTGAAAGTAAAAAGCTTTTGCTCTTGTGCTAACCAGATGTGTGCAGATGAACTTTAAATATCGCAACCACGTTAACAAATTCCCCCAAAGAAGTCAATGGAGCAAGAAAAGTGGGGGAAAAATTAACACCCTACTCGTGTGCAAATCCAATTGCATTTTCTCAAGTGTCCTAACCGGACATGAAATATGAACATTTCACATTCCAATGTTCTTCGCATTGCAGATTTTTTTTTTTTCTTTTTATTCATAAATACATATTTCTAAATTATTTTTTTTGGTAAAATATATATCTATACCTATAATTTTATATAGATATATAGATATATAAGGATACAAGTAGAATGAGACTACTCAGTGGTCTGAGTAGAAACAAGCGATGCTCTACGTGTAGCGTTCGTCTGATAGGTGTAGGATATATAAGGCAGCTATACAGGACAGCTACTATATGGGGTAAGAACGCTAAGTAGTAGGAGTAAATGTAGACAGAAAAGTTTTAGACAGCGCCTGTATATCCACTATAACTGAAAATATTATAAACTTGAATAGTTCATGAAAGTCCTGTGGATATAGTCAGTCAGTGATGAATCGCCATATATCAGATGATATGAGATAAAAATTGGTATAAAATACCCTTACCAGATATTACCCCAATCTAAGAAGGTAAGTATGCCGCACTGGGGGTATATGTAGGTAGTAGAATCTCTTTCTGGATGCCGGAGCGTGTGGCTTTTCAGATTTCGTCTGCCTCCTGGAGTATGTGGGGATGTGGTTCTTGTAATGAAGATATCCCACAGGCTTCCTGTGCAGGTGTATATATAGCCTCTTGGAGTGGTTCTCTATCCCGGTATAAACTTTCTCCTCCGTAGGGGTACCTTGCAAAAGGCTGCACCTACTCGTACCTCTTCAAAGCTTCAGATGTTCAATAATACAGGAATTTACCTCAATCGATAGGAGGTAAGTAGATAGCAGTCCTGGAGAGACTCAGGTGGGCCTGTAAGATATCCGCCACTGGATACGATTGAAGACTCTGTTCTGCCTTCTGTGCTTCCCTTCAATATATATCAGTATTAGCTTGATAATCCAGGGATTCGGTTCCTCACCACAGTACCCGATAAATCTGTCATATGAATGCCACTTCTCCGCAAGAGTCAGCCCCAGTAAATCCGAGCCTCCGCCGCCTGGCTATGTGCCTAAACGCTGACCTCTCACCCGGCCGGGCTCACTCCAGTGGCTAAGGCAGGGATAATCCCTGGATTATCAAGCTAATACTGATATATATTGAAGGGAAGCACAGAAGGCAGAACAGAGTCTTCACTCGTATCCAGTGGCGGATATCTTACAGGCCCACCTGAGTCTCTCCAGGACTGCTATCTACTTACCTCCTATCGATTGAGGTAAATTCCTGTATTATTGAACATCTGAAGCTTTGAAGAGGTACGAGTAGGTGCAGCCTTTTGCAAGGTACCCCTACGGAGGAGAAAGTTTATACCGGGATAGAGAACCACTCCAAGAGGCTATATATACACCTGCACAGGAAGCCTGTGGGATATCTTTATTACAAGAACCACATCCCCACATACTCCAGGAGGCAGACGAAATCTGAAAAGCCACACGCTCCGGCATCCAGAAAGAGATTCTACTACCTACATATACCCCCAGTGCGGCATACTTACCTCCTTAGATTGGGGTAATATCTGGTAAGGGTATTTTATACCAATTTTTATCTCATATCATCTGATATATGGCGATTCATCACTGACTGACTATATCCACAGGACTTTCATGAACTATTCAAGTTTATAATATTTTCAGTTATAGTGGATATACAGGCGCTGTCTAAAACTTTTCTGTCTACATTTACTCCTACTACTTAGGGTTCTTACCCCATATAGTAGCTGTCCTGTATAGCTGCCTTATATATCCTACACCTATCAGATGAACGCTACACGTAGAGCATCGCTTGTTTCTACTCAGACCACTGAGTAGTCTCATTCTACTTGTATCCTTATATATCTATATATCTATATAAAATTATAGGTATAGATATATATTTTACCAAAAAAAATAATTTAGAAATATGTATTTATGAATAAAAAGAAAAAAAAAAATCTGCAATGCGAAGAACATTGGAATGTGAAATGTTCATATTTCATGTCCGGTTAGGACACTTGAGAAAATGCAATTGGATTTGCACACGAGTAGGGTGTTAATTTTTTCCCCACTTTTCTTGCTCCATTGACTTCTTTGGGGGAATTCGTTAACGTGGTTGCGATATTTAAAGTTCATCTGCACACATCTGGTTAGCACAAGAGCAAAAGCTTTTTACTTTCAACCTGTAATACGAGCGCTAAACGATGCTTGCAAAAAACTTAGCATGTGAGTCAGAGCGATAAATAGCTCAATCTAGCCCTTAGCTGGTAAAAAACAAATTAATAAAACCTCTCTAGTGCTTTGGGAGATCTGTATCCTCTGAAAGAAAGGGCTTTGCAAGTCAACACAGAGTAACAGAATCGATGGCTATAAAGCTCCAATGATGTAATAGCTGCACGCTAGACCAATCAAAGTATATTGCTGCTTCCAGCACATTTGAAAGACCATCACTAGTCTTCATTTGCTCCTGCCATTTTTTTGTATTATTTCTTGCTTTGACAGTATTGGAATGCTGTATTAAAATACTTTAGAAAACACTTTGGGCTAGATTACAAGTGGAGTGCAATAAATAATAATAATGTGGTATTACAAGTGGATGAATGGATATTTTAACTAAGGCATCAGAGAACACCCAAAACCTTGTAGTGTGTCCTATACGTGTAATAGATAGTGCAGAGAGAACACTTAACTTGCTTGTTGCAATTAACAATTATTATTAATAGTACAACAAAGAACCACATGAACAACTCCCCTTCTTGCGCACCATCGGCTCATTGCACTCTTGACTCATTGCACACTATTGGCTTAGCACTCAAGCAATATTTGACATTTTACTGCACATGCCATTGAAGTCTATTATGTGAAGGATTTAGCAAACCCGAACTACTTGACATGCAGGTATTAGCATGCTCTAGAATACTGTTTGAGCTAAAAACAACTTTGGTAATATAAGCACAAAAATAGAAGCACTATTGATAGCGCTTGAGTTACATTAAAACACAATAGTGCTAATATTTTTGTGCTCAACTTGTAATCTAGACCTTATTGAGCACATTTATTTTGACTTTTCAAATCCAGAAACCTTGTGTCACGCTCAGCTGCTGGGAAGCTCTGCAGTCCTCTCTGTGTGCTTGATTGACAGGTGTCTGAGCCACCCCTTCCTGATGATGTCACAACCAGGCTTTTTATTTCAAGCTTCCTGTTTCTCCAGTTCCCGTTTGTTTGTTTAACTTTGTGGCTTCTGTGGTGAATTCACTGTGGAATCTCTCTAACTGCTGCTTTTCTGTTGCCAATCTCTTCAAGGACTTACTATGCTGGATTAACCTTCAACATCCTGATTACCTGTCTCCAAACAATGCAAGTACTGTTTGTTTTGTGAAACTTTCAAACTGCCTGATTACTTGTTGCATACTCTGCAAAGACTGTCTGCACAGTGTTAAACCTCAAACTACCTGATTACATGTTGTTAACTCTGCAAGTTCTGACTACAGTGTTAACCCTCAAACTGCCTGATTACCTGTTGCATACTCTGCAAAGACTATCTACACAGTGTTAACCTCAAACTGCCTGTTTACCTATCGCATACTCTGCAAAGACTGTCTACACAGTGTTAACCCTCAAACTGCCTGATTACTTGTTGCATACTCTGCAAAGACTGTCTGCACAGTGTTAACCCTCAAACTACCTGATTACATGTTGTTAACTCTGCAAGTTCTGACTACACCGTGTTAACCCTCAAACTGCCTGATTCCCTGTTGCATACTCTGCAAAGACTATATACACAGGGTTAACCCTCAAACTGCCTGATTACTTGTTGCATACTCTGCAAAGATTGTCTGCACAGTGTTAACCCTCAAACTACCTGATTACATGTTGTTAACTCTGCAAGTTCTGACTACACCGTGTTAACCCTCAAACTGCCTGATTACCTGTTGCATACTCTGCAAAGACTATCTACACAGTGTTTACCCTCAAACTGCCTGATAACAAATTACCTACTCCTGCATTATTAACTGTTTCCTGTTTTACTCTTCTTCTGTCTGAGTATAAGTGGACTATCCCTGCTCTCCTGATTCTGTGGAAGACATTTCCTGAAACCAGTTCCTTATTCAGAAGTCTATCTGGCTGATATCTTGAATTACTTTGGGCACAGGCTAACCCTGCTCCATATCGTGAGTAAATTGTTTTTTGGAGGTTGTCGTGGGGTCACGTCCTGGATTAAACTCAGAGTGCAAGGGTGTTGATTAAGTTCGCCCTAGCATTTGGGTCTTCTTCTGGACATTTCCTAACCTGACACCTTGACCTCTTCAGAAACACATTTTGTTTTCTTTTGACTCTTTAGATTACTTTTTAACAGTAAAGATTTTGCTCATGCTCAGTTCACATTAATACCAACTTAAAATATAGCACAAATTAAAAATTATGTACATTTGTATGTCATAATTTATAAATTTGGTTACTTGAATAACCTTGAATTCAAACTCATTACACAGTGATCATAAAAAATATGAAGATTTTTATTAAATTTTTTAGCCATCATGTTTGTCTTTTGTATTAACCTGATTTTACTTTGGTGTCATTCTTGAAAACACCTGCAAATTCCCTCAGGATAAACCTATACAATTCCTAGATATTAACATTTTATGTATTAAACAGATTTTATTTTGATCAACTCAACAAATGTAACTACTGGCGATTCGAATGATAAAGGATATTAAAGTGCAAAAATAAAATGCTCTAAATTATTGCAAAACACATAGTTAAATTAAACTCCAGAGCAGTAATGCACTATTAAGATGTGAACACCTTGGTGAGCCAGAAAGGGGCATATGTGCATAGGCACCAATCACCACCTAGCTCTCAGAAGTGCATTGCTGCTCAAGAGCCCACCTATGCTCCTATGTTTTTATAGGCAAACCTTTTCATACAGGGCTTAACTGGAATTCACTGGGCCTGAGTGTAAAAGCTGTGATTGGGTCCTCCATTTCAACAGCACCCTTTCCGGGTTGTAATCAGCAAAAACTAAGCCTGGAGCCACATAGGGAAAGATTAGCTGCTTCTCTGTGCCTGTGAGTCATCCAACTCTCCTTATTAGTCTTCTTGCACTTCCTGTACAAATATGGTGACAGGCCTTTCTGTATTCCAATACTGTGGTGGCTATCTTGGACACATGACCACAATATTGTAAAGGAAATGTATTACTCTTTCCTTAAACTGTAAGCCCTGTTTTGTAAGGGGACACACAGAGTGGCCAAGCATGATGTAGGTTGTGGCCTAGCCTCAGCAGGTCCCCTGTAACAATGCCACTACTGACTGCAGGACTAGATTTGCCGCTAAAAGTATGGACTCGGTCTCAGCTGAGACCTCTGAGACCCCTGTAGTTATTCCCTGATTACAAATTGGAATAAAAGCAAGTTCTTGTTAAAAGTACATATAGTGCAAGTTAGAAATTACCATCAACATTTCCAAACCTGTTCAGCTGACAAATAGTCAACAAAACTGTTAAAAAAAAGTTAAACTGAGTTTTCAATTGACATTAATGTAATAATTTTAACTTTTCTCAAGATTTTTTGTTGTTGCAAGCATTTGTGTTTAAGATATTCTGTATTTGCCTTTCAAATGATTCAACACTTCAAATAAAGCTTTTGTGAGCAAAAGGAAATGGCCCATGTGCCTCATTATATTATTCACTCCTTATTCATTGCACACCCAATTCCAGATGCAAATTGTATAGCATTTATCTCTAATGAAATACCTCGGTGAAGGAAATTGTTGAGACTTTCTGGTATTCTGAGAGGTTATATCACTTCCTTCTGATTCCACTTCATCATTTCTAAGTTAATACAGGAAAATGAAGGTTGTGTAATGCATGCAAAATAAAATTGTACTCCAATTATTTAGCAGTTTAAAACTTATAGCTCTGCAGATGTATGAACATAGTTCCGTAAAATGCAATTTGAATCACTTTATAGCCAGTTCCCATAGTTATTTCATTTGAAATGTTAGGGTGATAGCTGCATTCTGTCTAATTCTTAATATTAAACAAACTAACACCTTACCCTACAGGGAATAAGTGTCAAAAGGAAGGGAGGTGCGCCAAATTCAACTAATACAACAAACAATAAATGCAAAAATAAAAACAATATAAGAGAAATAAAGGAAATAAAGTCCGGATTAAATTGGTGAGTGACAAAAAAGTCCATATAAACAATTCCTGTTGCTGGGGAATTGGCAGCTCTCTCCACAGATTATCGATACAAAAACAGTTCCTGAAACACAGAAAAAAGAGAGGCGCTCTTCGTGTAATATGTCCTAGAACGATGTGACCAGATGTATTAAGCAATGGAAATATACTCACAAACGACCATGCACCCACAGTGCAATAACGAGCAGGCCGAAACTTCGGAGCCGTTCGGCTGACTCACTAAGACGTTAGGCACTTGGGACCAAAGCGAGGCTCACCAGAATGACCACTTCCGTTGGTGTGTGGGACCAGGATACCAAACTGCTGGCAAAAAGAATGTAACCCTTGGTGTGGGAGCTCCAACCAGGCGGAGGTCCCAAATCGTTAAAGGGAAAGATTAAATCCAATGTCCAGAGCAAGGATTAAACAGTAATTTCTTTATTAAAAACAATTAAAAGTTGTTGCTTAGCAACGCGTTTCTCGGCTGAGTGCCGTTTCTTCAGGCTAATCCTGAAGAAACGGCACTCAGCCGAGAAACGCGTTGCTAAGCAACAACTTTTAATTGTTTTTAATAAAGAAATTACTGTTTAATCCTTGCTCTGGACATTGGATTTAATCTTTCCCTTTAACGATTTGGGACCTCCGCCTGGTTGGAGCTCCCACACCAAGGGTTACATTCTTTTTGCCAGCAGTTTGGTATCCTGGTCCCACACACCAACGGAAGTGGTCATTCTGGTGAGCCTCGCTTTGGTCCCAAGTGCCTATCGTCTTAGTGAGTCAGCCGAACGGCTCCGAAGTTTCGGCCTGCTCGTTATTGCACTGTGGGTGCATGGTCGTTTGTGAGTATATTTCCATTGCTTAATACATCTGGTCACATCGTTCTAGGACATATTACACGAAGAGCGCCTCTCTTTTTTCTGTGTTTCAGGAACTGTTTTTTTAATTCTTAATATTGCTTCAAAGAACAAATTTATTACTGCACTGTAACTGATGTTTGGATTTATATTAAAGGGACACTTTGTATCTGGTCATACTTTGCAGTAATGTAATTCAACTTAAAGGACATTAACCCCATTTTTTTCTTTTGTGATTCAGATAAAGCATTCAGTTTTTAATAACTGCTCAATTTATTTCTATCCTCTAATTTGTTTAATTTGTTTGGTATCCTTTGTTGAAAAGCATATCTAGATAGGCTCAGGAGCTGCTGATTTTGGTGGCTGCACATGTATGCCTTATGTTATTGGCCCACCTATGTGCATTTCTATTTCGTCAACAAAAGATGCTTAGAAAATGAAGCAAAATAGATAATAAAAGTAAATTGGAAATTTGTTTAAAATCGTAGGCTCTATCTAAATCATGAAATAATAAAATTGAGTTTCATGTCCCTTTAACCCCTTCACGCCTGTACAATAGTGTTAACATCGGAACTAAGTTCCAATGTAAACACTATGGGGCCGATTCATCAAGCTCCGAATGGAGCTTGATGCAGCTGTTTCCGCACAAGTCCTCAGGCTCGCCAGAAACAGGAGTTAAGCGATCACTTGATTTTAAGGCCGTGATCGGATTATGGGTGACTGCTTAGGCTGCTAGGCATGCCCCCCAGGCCAATTCTTGAAGCCGCCAAAGGGGGAAGCTGCAGGACACAATATTAGGTAATACGTTCCACGTCGTCCTAACAGCGTTAAAGCCCAGCACTCTTAGAATGGCATGGAACGTCCTATTGTTGTAAATGGGCTAAACATTAGCATCCATAATGTTCTTATTGTTTTTCTGATTCTATCTATCAATATATCTATACATCTATCTATCTATTTACACACACACACACATCTATGCCCTCATTAATTAAGGTGCGAGTGAGAAAGTTCCCAACTAGACATTAAGGGCAAACAAGACGGCATAAACCACATTTAATATTGTGCAAGTGTTTGTTTGTACAGACTCTCCCACTGCTTTTGTACCAGTGCGCAACAGCATGACTTGCCAATCATCCTGGACTAATCAGTCAGGTATACTCACCTCAAAGGTGAGGGAAGGCTTAAGAAGTAGTGATCAAAACAGCTGCTTCTTAACTTACAGTTGCAGGGTCACATCTGCAGCTTCATAAGTGGATTCATATCTCTGTTTTCAGATGGACACAAAAAGTTAGGAGTAAAAGCAATTTTAAGATGATAGCTTGTTGATCGATTCTTAAAGGAAAAAGTTCAGGGGATGAATGACATCTTTACATCTATATATGCAGATTGAAGCCGCCTTAAAACACACTGGTTTATTTATCAATCAAATAATCCCAGTAATTTTTTTGCACTAAAATAGATGCACAAAAACATGTTTAAATTAATGTTTTGATGAGAAAGGCAATCTTATTTGGTACATGACTTTAACGTACTACCATAGGAGCAAATTAACACAAACCCTTTCCTATATTCTAGACGAGTAACTGTGTGGCTCTGAGCAGAGTTAGTTAAAACACCTTGGCCTAGATTACGAGTTTTGCGTTAGCCTTAAAAAGCAGCGTTGGCCGGTCCTAACGCTGCTTTTTAACGCCCGCTGGTATTGCGAGTCTTGCAGGTACAGGTGTACCGCTCACTTTTTTGGACAAACTCGGAAATATCGCAAATCCACTTACGTCATTTGCGTATCCTATATTTTCAATGGGACTTGCATAGCGCCGGTATTACGATTCTGCCAAAAAGTGAGCGAAACACCCTCTCCTGTTAAGCCTGGTACCGCATTTTAAAGTCAGTAGTTAAGAGTTTTACAACGCCGTGGCATAAACCTCTTAACTAAAGTGCTAAAAAGTCATATCACAAACACTAAAATAAATATTTTAACCCCTAATCTGCCAAACCGGACATCTCTGCCACTATAATAAATATATTAACCCCTAAACCGCCGCACTCCCGCATCGCAAACAGTTAAATATTATTAACCCCTAATCTGCTGTCCCTAACATCGCCGACACATACCTACATTTATTAACCCCTAATCTGCCTCCCCCAACATCGCCGCCACTATATTAAAGTTATTAACCCCTAAATCTAAGTCTAACCCTAACACCCCCTAACAAATATAATTTAAATAAATATAAATAAAATTACTATAATTAACTAAATTATTCCTATTTAAAACTAAATAATTACCTCTAAAATAAACCCATTGTAGCTATCTTTGGGTTTTTTTTATTTTAAAGGCAACTTTGTATTTATTTTAACTAGGTAGAATAGTTATTAAATAGTTATTAACTATTTAATAACTACCTAGTTAAAATAAAGATACATTTACCTGTAAAATAAAATCTAACCCAAGTTACAATTACACCTAACACTACACTACAATTCAATTAATTACCTTGATTAAATACAATTAATTACAATTAAATAAAATTATCTAAAGTACAAAAAAAACAAACACTAAATTACAGAAAATAATAAAGAAATTACAAGATTTTTAAACTAATTACACCTAATCTAATCCCCCTAACAAAATAAAAAAAGCTCCCCCAAAATAAAAAAGCCCTACCCTACACTAAATTACAAATAGCCCTTAAAAGGGCCTTTTGTGGGGCATTGCCCCAAAGTAATCAGCTGTTTTACCTGAAAAAAATGACAATCCCCCCCAACATTAAAACCCACCACCCACACAACCAATCCTACTCTAAAACCCACCCAATAGAATTCTATCAGCCAATCGGAAATAAGGTAGAAAACATCCTATTGGCGGATGCAATCAGCCAATAGGATTGAATTGGCATTCTACTGGCTGATTGGAACAGCCAATAGAATGCCAGCTCAAACCTATTGGCTGATTGGATCAGCCAATAGGATTGAACTTCAATCCTATTGGCTGATTGCATCAGCTAATAGAATTTTTTCTACCTTAATTCCGATTGGCTGATAGAATTCTATCAGCCAATCGGAATTGAAGGGACGCCATCTTGGATTACGTCATTTAAAGGAACCTTCATTAGCCATCGTTTGAAGAGGATGCTCCGCGTCGGATGTCTTGAAGATGGACCCGCTCTGCGTCGGATGGATGAAGATAGAAGATGCCATCTGGATGAAGACTTCTGCCCATCTGGAGGACCACTTCGGCTGGCTTGGATGAAGACTTCTCCCGGCTTCGTTGAGGACTTTGGCCCAGTTGGGTGAAGACGTCTCCCTGTAAGGTGATCTTCAGGGGGTTATGTTAGGTTTTATTAAGGGGGGATTGGGTGGGTTTTAGAGTAGGTTTGGTTGTGTGGGTGGTGGGTTTTAATGTTGGGGGGATTGTCATTTTTTTTCAGGTAAAAGAGCTTATTACTTTGGGGCAATGCCCCGCAAAAGGCCCTTTTAAGGGCTATTTGTAATTTAGTGTAGGGTAGGGCTTTTTTATTTTGGGGGCTTTTTTATTTTGTTAGGGGGATTAGATTAGGTGTAATTAGTTTAAAAATCTTGTAATTTCTTTATTATTTTCTGTAAAAAATGTTTTTTTTTGTACTTTAGATAATTTTATTTAATTGTAATTAGTTGTATTTAATTTAGGTAATTAATTTAATTGTAGTGTAGTGTTAGGTGTAATTGTAACTTAGATTAGGTTTTATTTTACAGGTAAATTTGTATTTATTTTAGCTAGGTAGTTATTAAATAGTTAATAACTATTTAATAACTATTGTACCTAGTTAAAATAAATGCAAAGTTGCCTGTAAAATAAAAATAAACCCTAAGCTAGCTACAATGTAACTATTAGTTATATTGTAGATATCTTAGGGTTTATTTTACAGGTAAGTATTTAGTTTTGAAATAGGAATTATTTAGTTAATTGTAGTAATTTTATTTAGATTTATTTAAATTATATTTAAGTTAGGGCGTTGTTAGGGTTAGGGTTAGACTTAGGTTTAAGGGTTAATATGTTTATTATAGTGGTGGCGATGTTGGGGGTGGCAGATTAGGGGTTAGTAAATTTAGTTAGCTTGCGGCAACATTGGGGGCGGCAGATTAGGGGTTAATAAATATAATGTAGGTGTCGGCAATGTTGGGGGCAGCAGATTAGGGGTTCATAAGTATAATGTAGGTGGTGGCGGTGTCCGGAGCAGCAGATTAGGGGTTTATAATATAATGCAGTTGTCGGCGATGTCGGGCGGCAGATTTGGGGTTAATAAGTGTAAGATTAGGGGTGTTTAGACTCAGGGTTCATGTTAGGGTGTTAGGTGTAGACATAAATGTATTTTCCCCATAGGAATTAATGGGGCTGCGTTAGGAGCTTTACGCTGCTTTTTTGAAGGTGTTAGGTTTTTTTTTCAGCCAGCTCTCCCCCATTGATTCCTATGGGGAAATCGTGCATGAGCACGTTTAGCCAACTCACCGCTAACGTAAGCAGTGCTGGGATTGAGGTGAGATGTGGAGCTAAATTTTGCTCTACGCTCACTTTTTTGCGGTCAATGCCGGGTTTGTAAAAACCCGTAATACCAGCGCTGTCTGTAAGTGAGCGGTGAGCATAAACTGCTCGGTAGCACCGCACAGCCTCTAATGCAAAACTCGTAATCTAGGCGCTTATTTCTTTAATTTGCTTGTCTAAATATAAATTATATTCTTTATTTTAGTTATATATACAGCTCCACCTATTATGCCTTGCTTTGAATTGAAGGATCACTCAAGTCAATGTTTAACTTTCATGATTAAGATAGAGTATACAAGTAAAAAAATCTACTGTCAATTTACTTCTATAATCAAATTAATGGAAGTCTTGGTATCCTTTTTTGAAGCGTAAACATAGGTAGGATTAGGAGTCTTCATGTCATCAGTGTTTACAACAATGTTTAACATTTCTACAAACATTGTTGCAAATACTACGCCCATTTAATTTCCGGAAGTGATGTTTGCTGGGGTTTCCTTATATTGATTTTTCATCCCAGTGGTATTCACTATACTACGTAACATCACTTCCGGTTACTGATTCCGGCATCGTTCAGATTTCCGTTGGGGAGAAGGAGAGTGGATCACAGTGACGGCCTGGTCTTCTGTCTTTTGGATCCCGCATGAACGATCTTGTGATTTCAATTTTTAACTTATTTATTTACATCGGAAATTTGTTCTAATGTAGACATATAAGTCCAGGCGTTAAGGGGTTAAGTTGCTTCAGGATGAAGTTATCCCCACCTGTGATAATAAGTAAGGTATGAGGGGACTGCTTTGGAATTCTGTGGAACTACCATGTGGAGTTCTATTTGACTTTTTGACTGAAGTGGGATTAGTAGCTCTGGGACTTGCTTTATCTATCAGTTATACCACAGCCAATCATACAAAGCATTTAACTTGTTTGTCTGTGCATTGTTATTTTTCCTCTGTGTCTTTGTAAAAAAATTGAAGGCTGTAAAGTTATATATACTTGAAGTGGACTTAAAAAGTGATGTGATTAGTAAAAAGCAGTATTATTCATTGCGTAACAGATGATTACTGGGATCTTTATGACTTTGAGCTAGAAGATTTGTTTAAGACCAACTTCAAAAAAGCTAAACTTGGTAATTTGTTCTCTATGATTGAGGAGCTCAACCTTAAAGAACAAAGATTAAAATTGGATAATTGAATCTTTAAAAATATATATCAATAGTGGAATGATTCCCGGAGTCTGAGATTACAGAAATTTCCAACGTTTGAAACTGATTATCAGGAGTTTATTTCTGAATGGAATGATATATCAATAGAATGTTCTATAAGACTTATGGGACTATTAATTCAATTTAAAACAGTACAACTATAGAAGTTAAAGGACAATAGATTAAAAAGAAAGATCTTTATCAGTTAAGGGAGAACAAGCGCAATCAAAATGATGTATTAAGGCTATAATAAATTTGTCTTCAAATCATTTAAGTGAGATGGAAACAAAACTTTTGAATTACGGATTTAATTTTTGCCCATATAGCAATTTCAATCTCTTTCAAATGATTTTAGAAGTTAATAAATTTGTACGTTCCCTTACTTTAAAGAAACATTTTTTTTAAAAATAAAATAAAAGCAATATAGATAAAAGATTGATTCATCTTACTGCAGAGGGTTTAGTTAATGTTTATTTTCATGATGCTTGTGCCTTTATAGATCTTGAAAAAATGGAATTGGAAGGGAATTGTGATAATATGGAACCAAATAAAATAGAACATATAGGGTTTAAATGTAAGTCTCATTTCTACCCCCTGCAATCAAGGGGAAAACCCCTGGAATTATTCCAGAAGAGAGTTGTTGAGGAATTAACTATTTTTAAATGAGAGAATGATTGATTCTAGGACCAGACTAAAGGTTACCAGAAAAGATAGATAAACCTCAAAATCTTTAGAAGCCAATGATTATATTGTCATAAAAAAATGTGATAAAGGCAATAGTATTGATGTATGCAACAAAACAGGGTATATTGAAGAAGCCAAGAGACAATTGGAAGATGGGAATGTTTATACTAAATTATCTTGTAATCCCATCATGAGATTTCAGCGAGAGTTGTTAGTGTTACTAAATGAGGGGAAAAGAAACAACTTTAAAGATAAAAATACATTTGATTATCTGTATGTAGAACACCCCAAGACACTAGTTTTCTATCACCTTCCTAAAACACATAAGGGTCTAACCAATATAAAAGGGAGACCCATTGTTTCTGGGATCACCTCTCTATTGGAGCCTCTTTCTGAATGGTTGGATGATATTTTACAACCGTATGTACTCAAACTGACTAGTTTTGCATGTGATACTACACATATACTAAATATATTTAAGGATGGGGACGCGGTTTGTATGTGAACCTTGTCATTGGTGGGCTGGAGCGGTCCTTTGTGTATGGAGGTAGTAACCCCTTCCTTACATCTATAATTGCTTATAAGCAATTTAACGATGGTTCACTTTTTTAAAAACAAGCAGCATCATTTGTTGATTTCTTAAATAGTAACGGATTAGGGCTGAAGTTTACTTTTGAGTGGCATAAGGATGCCATACATATTTTGGATATCACATTGTCTTGGAATGGTACAAGAGGCAGAGTTGTGACATATTTATATTGTAAACTCATTGTGAGCAATGCCTCATTGCACGCCTCTAGTAGTCACTCAAGACATGTGGTTAAAGGTATTATAAAAGGACAGATTATAAGAATCGAAAAAGAAAATGTTCTGAGACAGATGGTTTTCTTAAAGTGAACCGTGAATTACAAAAAAGGATGATGATTCATAGGGGATACCCCAAAAATCTAACTGAAAAAGTTGCTGAAGAAGTTAGCAATTTCAAAAGAGGTGATTTATTGATATCTAAAACTGAATAAAAAATAGATCAAAGACCGTTTTTTATTACTACGTTTTCTAATTAATATTCTCAAGCCTACAACACTATAAAAAAATATCTCCCGATCTTATATTGGGATAATATTTTAATAAATGTAGCTGCAGGAGGCTGTAGATTTGTATATTATAAGAACAATACTTTTGGAAACATTCTATCTCAAAGTATGTTGTAAAAAACAAAGTTCTTGGTTAACTCACAATAGTAGTTTAAAACTTGGCAACCGAGTTTGCCGAGCATGTGATTATCATAGGGTCACCAAAACATTTATCTCTCACTCCGCAAGAGAAACATTTGAAGTGAAAGGCTGCATTCATTTTAATTCGAGCACACATTATGTAGTGTGTTTAGCTGAATTTAATCTGTGCAAATGTTAGTACGTAGGTTTGATGACCAGAGAGGTCAGAACTCATATTTGAGAACACTTAGCTGACATTACAAAAAATTATCCCTGTTCAGCCCTAACAAAGCACTTTGGGCCAGATTACAAGTGAAAGCGATATTTGCGCTCCATTGTATAATGTGCGCTGGTATAGCAAGTTGACAGCAAGCTCACGTTCTCATTGCTGGGAAGCATTGTGCTCACAAGAGCGTGCTTCCTTAGGCTCCAATGGCAGCCTCGTTCTGATGCAGTCAGAGATGGCACAGAACCTAAAGGCAGAGAAGTAGATAAGTCGTGCAGTGATTGCATTATTTTTAAATCTATATGTAGATGATTATATACATATTAACACATACATATTTATATCAGCATATACATATATATTTACTGGGAACACACAGTTCCCATAGACGGCAATGTAAAGGCACTTTTCAGTGCTGTTTTTTTCTAACACCAAACTCCCGCCAAATTTACCCCCAAAATACTGCCTAGTGCAGTTGTTTTTTTAAAAACATTTTTTTAAATAAAAAACTATGCCATCTATTTTGAGGGCATTTGGGGCACTTTAGAAAATTATGATGCTGTGGGGGCTTTGGTTCCCCTTTTCCTGTGTTGGTTTAAACACGGACTGCTGTCCATTGCCTATGGTTTTAATGTATCTACAATAAAGAATCTTACTTTTTACACTGGAGTGCTGGAAATTCTTGTTTGGCTCACTTTAGAAAATTAACCAGAGATTTGATCTCTGGTTAATTTTCTGAGCGCTAATTGCTACAGCAAGCTTGCGGTAGCAAAAACCAGCCATTTGTAATGGCTGTTTTTATATTAAGCGCCAATTTAGTGCTCCATTTGTAATCTAACCCTTAATTTACAAACATAACCAAAATGTTGATTCTTTTAGATGGAACGCAATAGAGGTTATCAAGACCCCAATTAGAGGAGGAGACAGATTACAGTTGCTAAACAGACCGGCGGAGACATATTGGATCTATAAACTTAAAACGCAGATCCCTTCTGATTAAATATTAGGCATAGAATAAATATAACATGAATAAATTGTATGGAAAAAAAATGTATGAAAAAAAAATGGATTCAATCCTTTTTAAAATTTATTGAATAAAAATGTTGTACGTTTTATATTGCTGTGCCTCGACTTTTCTCTTTCTGGACATATTGAGCCAGATTACAAGTGGAGCTCTAAATTATCACGCGCCCGCAAACGGGCTAATTTGCCCATTTGCAGGCACACAATAATTAACCAGCCATTACAAGTTGCTAGTTATTACTACCGCAAGCTCGTGGTAGCAATTAGGGCACAGAATATTAACACGAGATCCGACTACATACATATATATTTATGTGTTAATTTGTGTACACATATTAACATATAAATAGATATGCATATACAGGGTGGTCTTTAATATTGACTGGACCCTGGGCAAACATTTTCTTGCCCCCCCCATGTAATTTCGCTCTCCGACGCAACATCCAAAAAAAAAACTAAATCAATTTTTATTTTAGTTTTCAATTTTTAGCCCAGCAGTGGATCATCTACTGCTGGGCTAATCATTTAAAAATAAAAAAAAAAATGAAATAAATTGCAATATATGAAACTGGACCTAAGCAGTACTAATAAGTAAATAAATATACAAATTCCTCCAATGTGGATTAATTTAATATGCTTTTGAATGTGATTCTGGTGTGAGGTTAGTTGGTTAAAGAGATTTAGGGCTAGTTAAAGAGATTTAGCGCAGCCAACAGGAGCAAAGCAAGTTAAAGACTGAAGCATGGAGGTGCAGAGAAATATAAGTTTACTGACTGGAACAGCATAACTACTATGGAAAGCTGTAAAATCTGAGACAGAGAGAAAAAAACCCCTCTAAAAATAAACCTTATCTTAATGTGTGAAGTATCAGCATGACATTATACATCAGCCACAGCAGCACATGTTACTTCTTTGCTAGGAACAAGTTCCCTCTCACCCTGCATTAGACAATGCTGCGTGGGGGAGGGGCGTGTGTAAACTCACTTATTCTTCCCACTGACACCTTTCTACAAAGCACTGTTCCCCTAACAAACTTCAGTTAGTTGATCTTAGGGCCACAGCAGAAAGAGCAGAGATAAGGGGACCAGCAGACTGGATGCTGTCTGCCCAAGGCTGCATGGATACAGTGTGAGATGAGTCACACAGCCTCAAGACTGAAGAGAACAGAGTGTGTAGCTGCACAGATGCTCAAATCCTCACGTGCCTTCCGCTCCAGCTTTCTGCTTCATGCACCTATATTCAGCCCTACCCAGAAACAATACCCAGCCCCAGAGCAGTTAGCTGGTAACAGTGGTAACTCCAGAAAGGCCTTTTCGGATGCAGTGAGATTGGCTGGATGCAGAGTTAGGGCTTAACATTCAGTGCTGCACAGTGCACATCTAAAACAGCACATGACACTAGCTTGGCATGTCACATGACACAGGTAAGGTCTGGCACAGCTTCTCACAAATAAATATAAGCAGAGAACTTTTGACTGTGACAGTATTATGACTGACTGTGTGTGTGTCCCATGTCACATGACATCAGCAGTCTGGCATGAACCAACATTTTTTTTTAAGGACTCTTGGGCCCCTCAATAAAGACTGGGCCCTGGGCAGCTGTCCTTTTTGCTCTGTGTTAAAGACAGCCCTGTGTATATAGTTATATACATATATATTTAAAAAATATGCTGCCATCACTGCACTACTTAGCCCTTCGCTAAATGAGGTTCTGATGCCATCTTTGATGGCATCAGAATGAGGCTCCCATTGGAGCCTATGGTAATGCTCTCTCGTTTCTAAAAAAGTGTTTTAATTATTAATTTGATTGATTTATTTTTGTTTGTTTTGATGCAGCAATCCTATAACTCTTTGCCTCATATGTCCCTAATAATGTGTGGGCTAATGCATGTTCATTGCATGGGTATTAAAGCTTGAAATCAAATGGGAATACTTCCTCAACAAGTGTTTCATTGTGTTGGGGAAATTTATGGGTAAGGCTGCTTCTGATATTATTTACCCTTTAACATCCCAGCAAAGTACCAGCTGGTCTTTAGGCAGTATTGGCATTCACTTAAAAGCAAGAGGGGGCATTGAAGAATTATGAACCCCGTAAGGCCACTAGCTTTCATCAGTAAGGTTAAAACTGGCTTATCACAATAAAATATCAATATAAGTGGCTTACATGATTGAACACGCTCACATGCACACACACAGACAATAAAAATATACTTAAATGTTACCGTCTATTTTACCCCTTTCTTTTACAGATATCTGCATGCAAAGGAAATATGCTAATGCAAATTATGTTTTAGAAAAGTTTGTTTACGTTGTAATTTCTTTGAATTTTCAAAGTAATTAACATATTAAAATCTCTAGGGTAATAATAAATGCATACTTGTAAGTTAAATGCACATGTCTTAGAATCCTGTACAACTAATTTGCCTGTATACTTTTGTGCTTGTAATTAGTTTTTATTTTACCATACACTTCCTAAATTATGTTAATTGGCAAGATAAAACTGGTGCATACGTGCTTTTTAGGTTGCATAGCAAACACCAAACATTTAAAATCTATGCCAGGTCAAAATAGCAGAAAAAAACAAGTATTATAATATACTGTAAGAGAAAAAATATATAATCTAAATTAGATTTGTGACTAATGCTTAGACATTTCCAAGATGTATCAGTACCATTAGTACATTTCCATTCAAGTAATTGAAATAATGAAATTTAATTTGTTTCCAAGCATTACATATCATTTATGATTGCAAAATGAAGTAATGCTATGTTTGAAAAGTTTAAAAGTTACTTTTGAAGTGAATTTAAGTGCATATAATTTAGTTTCAATTCCCTTGAGCAATCAGAGGATTATTATTAGACCAGCAAGTTACTGTAATTAAGAGAGATTGTTAATCTGATGTAACGGCTCAGGGATAGGTTTGATAACAGATCAGAATTAGTATTTCAGATATAGCAATTGTTTTTATTTATTTTTTTAGAATAGAAAGAAACAGTTTAAGCAAAAAGAAAAGAACATTACTTTTGTATATCTTAATAGTTTAGACATCTTTTAATAAGTAACTTGCAAGGCAATTAAAAGCCTCATGGCCTAGAATTCATTGTAGCCAGATAAATTGCCAGATGTGGTGCTGGGAGAGGCAGAGATGGTGTGAGAACAATACAATATATGGTATATGAAAGATCTATTTAGATTGAAAGGGTGACAGACAGGAAGTAAACGTGAATGAAGTGAGTGGGGTTAAGAGAATGAGCGTGTGAGCTTATTAGCTCCATATTGATCCTGAATCACAATTGTTGGAGTAACAATTTACATCTGATGTCCTAGTCCAGAGCTTCTCTAGATGGATATGTATTACATTGTCAATTTTCCTTGCACAGAGAATAGTTTTGTAGCCTTTCTTGGTCTTATTCACTGCATCTTTGTAAAGTTTGAGTGGTGTCAATTCATTAAGAATGGCAACATGGATTAGTCACATTATGTAACAAATAGCAAACCGTTTTCCTGGCCGGGCCTTCATCTTCACCAGCGTCAAGTGGTAGGCTGTTGTGCCAGAATAAAAGAATCTGGAAGTAAAAGCTGAGAGACCCAACTTACCACACATCCTTACTGGGATGCTGCAAGTTAAACACAGTAAGCAAGGAGGGGCAAAGAGTAAGAAATCAACGAGGTCAAACTTTGAAGTTGAACTATCTCTTTAATTAGACATACAAATCAAAAGAACAAATAAGTACTAGAAAGTAACTATAAATAAATAGTTCTAAATACTAAAGGGAAACATACCTATGTAAAACTTTGGTCTTACTTTGCAGGCAAAGATAAACTTACGTAGGTAACATTTTTACAGATCTCATGAGAGCAGAGACAACTGTGGTAATAAATTATAGAACATTGTAGATGCACAAAACAAAAGCAACAGTGTAGGAAAATAATCAAATACAGAAATCAAACTGCAAAGCCACTATGCTTAGATAGGGAATAAGAGAATTCTAAGTCAGACAGATCAGGTTTAAGTCACACAGAGAAAAACAGCAGAAAATCAGTAAACCAATGCAAAATCCAAAAATAAGCTAAAGTAAAATAACCAAGTCAGTCCAAACTAATGGATTAATACAAAAAATTAAGTCAGGTGTAGCTAAGTCAAACCAGTAAATATTACATTGCCAGAGTAAGAGGTAGCTAGCACACTCAAAAACCAAGCAGCAGCATGTTACAAACAAAATTCTGTGAATGAAAGAAGGGAACAGGCGCACCCAGCGACTCAGGGTATCAATTTATTTAGGTAACACACATATGCACACTATATTGCATTTACTAGACAATAAAAGTTAAAAACCTCAATAGGAAATCCTTTTTGGAGAGTCCCATACACTCTCACAAAGTCACCAGGTCTTATGACATATGTCCGTAATAGCGGAAGGACGGATAGGGCTTAACAGATGTAATCCGAAGCTCAGGTTTCAGCCCTCCTTTCTCCCCGTAATAATGGATCTCTTTAATTTGCAGCACAGGGAGAATTTATACAAATTTTTAATAAACTAGTTACGGAGGATTTAAATAATTTTATTGATCAAAATCAAAAAAGCTTCGTAACTAAATACAATGGTAATTTAACTCAAGGAGAGCGTAAGGCTTTAAAAGAACTTAGCGATGATACAAGTATTACCATACGCCAAGCAGACAAGCGAGGAGGCATAGTGATACAAAATAGACTGGATTATCTAAAAGAAGCCTCCTCCATTTTAGGGGATAAATAAGTTTATGTTATCCTTGAAAGGGATCCCATTGAACAGTTTAAAAGAGAGTTAATGTATATTTTAATGGAAGCAAAAAATGCAAATATATTAGACAGTCAGGAATTTAATTTTATCTACCAAACACATCCCAAACCCCCAATATGTTATCATATCCCTAAAATCCACAAGAATAGAAAAAATCCCCCAGGTAGACCAATTGTAGACTTGGTTACTAGTAACCTATCAATATATGTGGATTGGTATCTACAACCAATGGTCAAAAGTTTACAGTCGTATCTTAAAGATATAGTAGATACCATTAGTACTTTTGAAGGGTTAAAATGGGAAAAAGATTACCTATGGGTTTCATGTGATGTATCGTCACTCTATACTAGTATTCCCCATAAAAAGGGTATTGAATCATTTTTAAACAAAAGTCAGTCTTGGAACATGCTTGATTCTATAGATTTCCTGGGGAAGTCTATAGAATATATCTTAAATAAGTGAGTAAGTAGAGCGCTGGAAATATAAGATTCTAAACACCTTACTTAAAGAAAAGATCCTTATGTCTTTCCAAATTAGTAATGAATAATGAGTGAGTAGTGAGGGTGCTAAAGGAAGCTAAAGGAGTCTTAAACTAGATGCAATTGTGGAAAAAGTTATGATATATCTCACAACAATGTGAGACCCTGGTTGTATTAATTACCTCAAAGATACATATAAAGTACTGACCTGTACTGGGTATATTGTGTACAATATACTATTATAATAAAGTATACGACCAATAGTCTATGGATAATATAACTAAGGTTATTTAATTAAGAAATTTTTCTTCAGATGAAAATAAAATGCATTTATTACTCAAATTTGAGCCGGTATATGTCTTAAACCAATGACCAAGGGGTATTTGGTTAAAAAAGTGCAAAGTGCTTAAAAATATAAAACAACTGCTATATCTAAACATTCGCTACATGTGAGATTAATTATATAATATTGTACTAAAAATATTTCATGTATAATGTGAGTATTTGATTTGACAGTCGAGATAAATAGTGTACAAACCTAAACCATAAATATAATATATGACCAGACCCTTGATGGATTGGAATATTAAAGTAAATACTGAAATCGGTAAATTAAATAAATGTGATAAATACGAGAGAAATAAATCATATATACATTTTATTATAACTAAACCCTCAAAGGTTAACAGAATATACAGGGATAAAAAGAATTATTAAATTCTACATAGATTTGGGGACATCTCCCCAAATTAAATCAACACTAGATAAGGCTAAAATTTAAAATTTAAAATATTATTGCCAATAGCTATCTTAGGCAATCTGAAATAGTGCAATAAATTGTTGGTTAAACACAGAGCATGATATGTTGCGTGTCTATGGGATATCGTATTAATCTCAACTCATGAGAATGGTTAAACACAGAGCATTATATATTGCGTGTCTATGGATATCATATTAATCTCCCCTCATGAGAATGTTGGATTAAAGAAAGTTCAGTCCGTGTTATTTACAGATTCTTTGCATGTTCAGGAACATAAAGTCTCCTTGATGTGAGAAAGACACTTTTAGTATGAGTTACCTTGTCTTCTTTTTGTACTTGTTACATTCGTGGCTTACTTGTTGCAATGGTGAATCAAGCACTGCCGCATGTGTTTTAGCGTCTGACGCCACAGTCCTGTGTCTGTAATCAGGTCCAGGAAATAACCGTATTGATATTCACGGTTATTTTCTTTTTTTTGAGAAACAGTGCATCCAAAAGTTTCTGCACTTAGTGCTTTGCACGCAGGGAACACAACTTGGGAAACAGAGTTATGCAGTGGTAGTACGATGACAATGAAGATGAAAAAATAACCCGGGATTCTTTCAGCTCCTTAGTTACAGGAGAAAACTTTCAAAAAAGACTGTGTCTTAATTGCCGATCAACTTTTGTAGTGTATCTGATCTCGTGTACCCATTGTGCCCTCCAATATGTAGGTCTTACGACTAGGGAGGTAAGGATCAGGATAAAAAATCAATCATTTCTCAGTTACACATCAGAAGGATGCAAGATTCTTTACATGGACAATTATAGAGAGGGTACCAATACAGACTAGAGGGGATGACAGAACCCGCAAACTAGGAGAACAAGAAGCCTTCTGGATTTTTCGTTTAAGAACGAGGGTTCCAGAAGGTCTTAATTCTGAATTCGACCTGATTAACTTTTGGTAGTCCAAAACAAGCAAATTTGGTAGTCTTGAATTACTGGTTATTTCACATTTATGTACACTATAACACTGTCTAAGCTAAAATATATATAATAGCTTTCAATTACATCCCATATAGGTTTTATTGGGAGCCCAAGCTTTTGCCTTAAATATGAGTGCCTTCACCACATATGTGTAGTTAGTCTAGCTAGTGAATTCTCAATTGATTTTTAACGCCCCTTTCAAGTTAGGGCATTTAGATTAGAGTGGCAATTTGTAACTCTTTATTTTAGTAAGCATTTCCTTATAAAAAAGCCCATTTAGAGGTATGTAAATAAATATGCATGGTATACAGAGAACTAATGTAGAGGCACTACAATTTAGAGGATCATATGAACAACTAAATGTTCAATAGATTAGCTATTACACATTAAAGGTCTTGATAGTGTGTGAAGAGGAGCAAAAAAGTATTCATATACATATTCATACTAAATTTGTGCAACTATGAGTAACTTATTCTACACAAGTTATAATCAATTATAACAAGAGATGTTAGGTACCAAAATATTTCATAGACCTAACCGAGCAAAAGGGCAAAGTTCTACAGGGAGATGAGGTTTCTGGTATTTATTTATTTATTAGATAGTATGAGAGGTGAGTCACGTACTCCACATCGATCAAATTGCAATATCAGCTAGTGTTTACTTAAGGAGCTGTGCAGCACTATTGGTCAAAGTGGTTTGAACCTGACCAAAGTAAGCTGTTTTATCACAGGACCATGCTACTAATGACAGGTAATCGAACTTGTTATATACGGCGTGTAGCTACACAGCTGATGAGGCAGATTTGATCGCTATTGGCCGAGGCAAGTAGCACAGAGAGTGGCCTATTTGGCGCCTTGGTAATAGTAAACAAAGTAGGCAGCACTGTTAGCGGTTTTACAAGAAATGGCCCGGTACTATAATAAGAGGTAGCGATCAGAGCCAGCAACCACATATATTAAACAGCCTTAAGTACATGGCGAATATGATGCACTTGCACTCCTATTTAGGTTTAGTATGTATATAAATATTTTGTTTGAACTTCTTGTCTAACTGTAGGCTATAAATGGATAGGGATTACTGGTGTCACACAAAACATGTTTGATTGGTGCAAGGAGGGGTGTGTGCCCCGTACCCAATAGCAGAACAGATGAGGGTTTTTAAACTGAAAATTGACAAACAGTTTTTAAGCAGGCTAGAAGTAAGGCAGACGCCGAAACCGGTCAGCCTTTGTTCATCTGTTTTTCTATTTAACACTTTGTGTGTTTCTTACCCTGGGGTTATGATACCCTATTCATTTTGAATAAAGTAAATTTTTTACTCTCTACTCTGGTGCTCCTGCAATACATTTTTTGAAATTCATATGTTCTTCAGGCCACAGAGAGCACAGGTATTGGGTAGACACATATATATATTTACTGCGGAGGCAGATTTCCACACTGCATTAGACTGAACTCAACTAAGGGAGCCCTGTGAACCACCGGAAGGGGAGCCAGGCAAGGATAGAGAATACCTGGACACCGGACAGAATGAAGTCATTTATCTGGTGGAAAGGTTCATCTTTACAGTCATATAGCATAAAAGCCAGGACAGGCACTACCAATAACAGGAAGATGGTGAGTCATTTTTTATTTCAATTCTGACCTAAAGATGCTTATGTGAGCTACACTTAGAAATTGAATTGTGGGGGCCATTGGGGGATATCCCTCATTTTTCATCAGTAACAGTAGTTAAATGAAAATTGGTGTATACTGTTCCTTTAAAAGAGGCATTGATGCAAGGGAGGAAAGCATAATTCTGTCACTATATAAATCCTTGGTAAGACCTCACCTTGAGTATGGAGTACAGTTCTGGGGACCGATTTCAAAAAAAGACATTGCAGACTTAGAAAAAGTTCAGAGAAAGGGCCACAAGCTTGTAAAGGAAATTAAAAATGTAATCTATGAAGAGGGGTTAGCCAAACTGGGTCTGTTTTTTCTAGAAAAAGGGCATTTGAGAGGTGATATAATTACTTTATATAAATATATGTATTATATTTATTAAAAGCTTTGTTTATTCCAAGAAAAATTTTAAGACTGGAGGAAAGGAGATTTAATCTCCTCTAACGTAAACATTATTTTTACTGTAAGAGCAATTAAATTGTGTAACTCATTACCTACGATAGTAAAAGCCAATAACAGATACATTTAAAAATGGTTAAGATTCATTTCTGGCTAGAAACAAAATTTAGAGATAGGATTGCTTGTGTTAAATGGGTCACCTTTTTTAAATGGGATTAATTTAAGCTCAACTAGAGCTTTTTTGCAAGTATATTAAGATTTGTATGGGTTGATCTTGATGGACTTCTGTCTTTTTTCAACCTCATATACTATGTTACTATGTAAACTGGGCAGTCACCAGAAACTGACTGATACAATAGCCCATTCACACCTCTTAAGGTTACAGTAAAGCTATATTCAAGTAACCCCATTTGTGTGACATTAACCTATTGTAATCTGAATCCATCTTCTACACTGATTAACCATAAGAATGCCATATGTATCTTGGCAGGATGGGCACATCAGGACAGCACCATCTTCCAAAGGCGTGTTTTCAATTTTATTTTAATATTTGGTTTTATGTTACACTTGTACTGCCATGTTTGTCACTAACAGTACTGGTATCTCCATAACTGGATTATAAAATGAAATTTCACTTTCTGTCTCCATCCACACCACTGCTAAACCATCTGAATGCATTTTTATGTTGGCACGATGGCCAAACTGTGCACCATTTTTCTTATGCTATATGGTCACTTTTAAACATTGATAATTATTGATTTTACAATATTTATTTCTGTTGTCTGTTAAAGGACTGTTTCAGTTTTGGCATGTTCTTTAAACAAAATGGCATTTTTTTATTGTAAGGACTTATAATATCTCCTTATACTGGATTTTAACAGTACTAAAACAGTAAAGTGTAAACCAACTGCCTTGTAAAATTGTATCTGCCTAGGAAACCTTTGAATAAGATCAAGCCTTGATAACTGGAATTTATAAGGGATGAGCCTGCATGCTAGCTAAATCTAAACACGGTCATGACATTGCGTTTCTGGGGCATACATAATTGAACTGCCAGTCACAAAGTTGCTTTCAAATTTACAAGTGCAGTAATGTAGTTATAAGCACTTTGAAACACATAGGGCCAGATAACAAGTGGCCTCACTAACTACATTTTTATTCTAATTAAAGCTACAGTATTACACTATTGGTTCTCTTCTTCGCTTTATTTATTTGAGTGCCTTTCGCTGAATGGGAGGATATAAGGAGAATTAATCTTGGCTACTTCCAACAACACACTCCAGGAGGAGGTTGACAACTACTTCAACAGTTCAAAGGGAACAAGTACAGCAGAGGTCTCTTCCTCACAGAAGCGGTAACTTACCTCATTAGATTAAGGTAATTTCTGGTAAGGGGAATACCTCCACTATATGCATTATATGGTCTTAATGAATTATCCTTATTTATAATTAGAAGATCTATTTGTTCACATGTCTTAGTACAGATACTTTAGTGCTGTTTTTTTCTTTGTTGTGTGTATATATATATATATATATATATATATATATATATAGAAACTTCTCAAAAGAAGAGGCACTCACAGGTCTTAATTAGCAAAAAAGAGTTTTATTAGTTCATAGGTTCAGTCAACGTTTCGGTCCTCGCAGGGACCTTTGTCAAGGCTCTTCTATATACAGAAAATACAAGAGCATAGAAATAAAGTGAATTTCATCAAAGGGGAAAAGACACATCACAGGACTAAAGACTTATATACAAGGTCCCAAGTGAAACAGATAAAGAAAAGGAACATTAAAAATAATCAGTAACAAATTTACTGGAAACAAATGATAACTAACATGTGTAAAAAAAAGTATGCATAGCGAGCAGTGCCGGTATATTGATGACATCTTCCTGATCTGGAATGTCAGTGAAGATGAACTCATACAGTGGTACAACGAAACTAAAAATGCACTTCCATACGTAAAGTTCAAGATCGAATATAACAAAGAGACCATCCACTTTCTTGACATTGAGATCTATAAAGACAAGACCAACACCGACATAGGAATCGGTACAACACTCTACTCAAAACCTACAGACCGGAATTCCCTCTTAACAGCAAACTCCTACCATCCACCGGCACTCAAGAAAGGAATAATCAGGTCCCAAATGCTGAGAGTGATACGAAACAATAGCAGCAAGAAAAATAAAGAAACACAGCTTGAAGCTATGAGCCAAAAATTCTTACAGAGAGGATACAGATGCACAGAAGTTGAAGCAGTCATGAAGGACACCTGGGACTTGACACAGAGTGATCTACTCAACAAAACCATTGGAACAAAGATCAAAGAAGAACGTATCAACATGATGGTCACATTCAATCCCACCAGTAGATCTGTCCAACAAACAACAACCAAAAACTGGTTCATTTTGAACCAGGACCCTACACTTCCATTCTACAACCAACCACCACCCAGAATGGTATACAGTAGAACAAACAACCTTCGAGATGTTTTAGTCAAAACTACATTTGAACCTGATCAGGTGCACAGGGGATGGCTACCGACACCCAAGAAAGGGTGTTTCAGCTGCGGTAATTGTGTTACCTGCAACTCTTTCATTATAGGCTCTAAATTTCACCACCCTCACAATGGAAGAACGATACAGATTCAACACAGATTGACATGCACTACTGAATTTGTAGTGTATGTGATTATTTGTCGCTGTGGCCTGTATTATGTCGGGAAAATGAGCACGTCCTTCAAAGAGAGGCTTGCCAACCACCACAGTGCCATTAGAAAGGCAATTAAAGAAAAAAGAGTGAACAACCTGTAGCACGACATTTCATGCAACAGGGCCACAGTGTAGCCATGCTGAGGTCAATCATAATTGATTGGATACCACCCCTAAAAAGGGGGGGGAAACAGGGACAATGAACTCCTTAAAAGGGAGGCTAGATGGATACATAGACTGGAAACATTGATTCCCAAGGGGCTGAACACTAGCATTGACTTTACCCTGTTCTACTGAGGTGCTGAACCTGTTCCATCCTGATAGTACTCACTATGTATGCATGTCTCTGAATTTTGCCCTGATTGTATCCCTTCCTACTCCCCTGCTATACTAATCTTGACACACACCTTTGGCTACTTGCATAGCCAATCCTTGCCCAATGGCATACATTTCCTGTTTTAGTTTAACTTTGGGTATTGTGCTTGGCGTCCCTTGCATGCTCCTTACAGTCTGCATACACACATTTACATTTTTTAATCCCTATACATTATCCACGTACTCTTCCCACCCACATACATTGCTTTTGTATTAGACCAGATGGTAGCCGTACTGACCGTTTTTTTCTATTTTCTTACTGTTATATTTTTCTGTAATGACATCTACTGCCACTTTTTATATATTTTTTTATATATTATATATTGTTTTACCATCCTTACATTTGTTTAAAATGTTTTGCCCATTATTTAATTGCATTTGACAAATTGCCCCACTCGCTCCGGTTATGTTTGTTGCCATGGCAACCTTTTTCACTAACACGCTCCTCGCGTTACATCATCAGCAGTGGACCCCTATCGGGTATTTAAAGGTCGGCACAGAACACAATCTACTCACCGCTGACCGCTTGAGACTGATGATTTCTGAGGTAAGTCTACTAGCTCGCACTCCTCCACACTGCCTATATATATTCCATGCAGCATACAGCCCCTATACCATTTGGTCTCCAACTTAGCACTTAGGGGGGTGCCAAACTAATACAACCGCCTACATATGCTGCCATAATCAGAAGGCATTACACATTTATAATAGTACTACAAATATAGCTGAGTTGTTTCCTTTATGTTATGCCCTATTACATGCACATACTGGGATTGTGGAATAACAAAGTACGTGAGCTCCTAATAATTTTTAACCATTATATAACTTAACAGCTCCTATTGGTTTCTTTGATTCTACACATGTGTTTTTTTACATCAGTGTGGTGCACATTACCCACATGACTCAAGATGGCTTTTGTTATAGCATAGGAGATTCGTCTCATGCTCTTTATCCATTTGTATCCATTCCACTTGAGTCACTATGGGGATGTGTAAAAATATATTTTTCGTTGAGAGTTGTAATTGTTGACTCTGACTTTCTTTTCCACATTTTTGAGCTCTGTCATGTATTTCAGATTTTATCTAATTTTCTGTATTGTATAGTGTTTAAAGCCTCTGGCCACTTCTTATAGCCACATATATTGAATGCACAAATTCTGAGACACTGCTCGCTATGCATACTTTTCCTATGTATTTAACACATGTTAGTTATCATTTGTTTCCAGTAAATTTGTTACTGATTATTTTTAATGTTCCTTTTCTTTATCTGTTTCACTTGGGACCTTGTATATAAGTCTTTAGTCCTGTGATGTTTCTTTCCCCTTTGATGAAATTCACTTTATCTCTATGCTCTTGTATTTTCTGTATATAGAACAGTCTTGACAAAGGTCCCTGCGAGGACCGAAACGTTGACTGAACCTATGAACTAATAAAACTCTATATATATATATATATAGATAGATATAGATATATATGTGTATTTATGTATATACATGTATGTGTATATATGTATATACATGTGTATCTATGTTTCTCTGTGTGTATACATATATGTGTGTGTGTGTATATATATATATATATACAGTATATATATATATATATATATATATATATATATATATATATATATATATATATATATATTTGGCTGGGAGCACCATCACTAGAAGCCTCAGGGGTTCCATATCAGATGCTGTTAGACTTTCACTAACAGATACAACAAAGGGGTTACTCTCTGAATCATGCACAAGAATGGCGTAAGCCTCTTCTGCGGAATAGTAATATGCCATATGCAAAAGGGGATTTTTCTTACTTCTACCTAATACTAACTCCCTCAACCCACCTACCAATTCCCAGTCTCACCCCCAATTCCAACTTCCACCTCCAATTTCCAATTCCCAACAGAATGAGCCCTACACAGCACCCAAAAAATAACAGTACTGATTGCAGTATAAAAAGCTGCGATCAGATCTAAACTGCACTGAAAGTGTTAATTTTTTTATAGGTTTTTTACTCCTTCCTAACACTAATTTCCTCAAATCACCCACCATTTCCTACTCCCACACAACAAAATAAACCCTACACACAACAAAAGAACAACAAACAGTACTGATCACAGTATAAAAAAATTAGATCAAATCTAAACAGCAATGAAAGTGTTAACTGTTTTTAGTATACTTACAGAAAAAGCTTAACAGATCAAGTTGATTAGACAGATCACAGACAAAGTGCGGTGATCAGAAACTGCAGGAAAAGATTAAAAACGTCAAAATTGTTATAAATGACAAAAAGGATAACATTTTGATTAAAAAGAAAACAAAAATCACACCCAAAAAGTACTGAACAGTGCTAATGTACTGATCAGTAGACTTGTGCACGATCAAAAAATTTGTTTCACTTCGTTTCGATTAGGGCTGTAAAAAAATTTGGTTCAAGACATTCGTATTAATTCAGTATGTGTCGGTAATTCAGTTTCAAAATTTATTTTTGTCATTCCGAATTTTGAAATTCGGATGCTTTCAAAACCGTTACCGAATTATTATTAATGTCAGACGGAATCTTTATTACGGACGTAATCGTTATTTCTAACTAATGTTCCTGCGATTGCCGAAACAAAATTATATTAAACCGCCGCCACCCACGCCGCCACTAAATAAATCTATTAACCCCTAAATCGCCGTCCCCCCACATGACTAACACTACCTAAACCTATTAACCCCTAAATCGCTGACCCCACATCGCCGACACTAACTAAATAACAAAATAAAGTTATTAACCCCGAAACTGCAGTTCCCTGACATTGGCCACACAAACTAAACCTATTAACCCCTAAACCGCCATTCCCAAACGTCACCAGCACTAAATAAATCAATAAAGTATTAACCCCTTAAACGCCATTCCCCAACATCGCCGACACTAACTAAAACTATTAACCCCTAAACAGCATCCCCCACATTGCCAACTCTACCTAAACCTATTAACCCCTAAGCGCCATTCTCAGACATCGCCAACACTAACTAAACCTATTAACCCCTAAACCACAGTTTAACACCCCAAAAAACCTTAAAAAAACCTAACACTAACCCCTTTTTAGGTATTTACAGTTGTTGAAGTCCCACTTGAACGATCTTCATCCCGGCGGCTCCATCTTCATCCAGGCGGCAACTTCATCCAGGCAGCTCCATCTTCATCCATTGCAGGACCGGCATCTTCTTCTTCCCTGTGGAGACGGAGCGGCGATGTGTGTATCGTATCTGGGAGCACTTACTATCTTTAGAGGCGGCTGAGCCCAAGACCCCTGTGGCAAAAGATTTTGCTAGTCACAGGCCTGGATATGTCTTTGATGATGTTGCACTGAACCATGTTCTGTCGTTATTTGAATTTCAAGCCATTGATTGTGTCCCTAAGAGAAATACAGGGGGGGACAGATTAGCCAAGCTAAATAAAAAAGCAGCCCTTTGGTTACATAAACTACAAACTGGCTACCCTAAAGGCATCAATAAAATTTGGGATCTCCATTATTCATAGGATCATAGTTTCATATAGAACTACTTTATTGTATCAGATACAGCTACTTTATTGGATTAGATACAGCTATGAGCTATTGGATTAGATCTGGGGTCCATATGAAAATTAGGGATTGTAAAATAAATCATAGATCTTTTCATTATACATGAATTTATTGTAATGTGCCTACCAGCCAGGGTCGGCTCCAGAACGAATGAAATGGGGGGGCATTTTTTTTTCACGAGGGGGCACGCATTTAAAAAGCATGTATCAGAGTCAAAATAAGAGCAGACCTACTGTGGCAGTCCAGGGGTTACATTTATCAGATCTCTGGCTGTGCAGGAGTTTATATTTCTGGTAGTGCAACGGTTACATGTGTCATATCTCAAGGAGTATAGGGGTTACATTTATAAGATGTCTGGCAGTGCCCCAGCAGTTACATTTACCAGATTTATGGCAGTGCAGGGGTTACATTTGTCATATCTCAGGAATGTCTCCCACATATGACACAGCCAGTGGACACATATACACACACACACATACACACGGTATATATGTATATACACACACACACATATATATATATATATATATATATATATATACACACAGTGTGTGTATTGTGTGTATGTATGTATGTATGTATGTGTGTGTGTGCATATATATATATATATATATATATATATATATATATATATATATATATATATATATATATATATAATAAAACAACCTTGGGGACAAATAGGAGATGTTTTGAAACATGTAAATAATAAACATAAGGCTATTTCACTCATTGTCCCACAGCTACATTTGAAGTGTGTGCATTTGAGCACCTATAATCTGACACACATTTTACACTGATCACTGCAGATAAAGCAGGCACAATGCACACTTGTTTTGTGTGACCTGCAGTGGGGAAACCAAGGAATTCCCAATTTGCTTCTTTATCTGTGGCTGCCAGGATATAAAGCACAATAGGGAAGGGATACTACTCTCACACACACACATTGGTTATACAGCTGTGTTTTCACAAAATTACTTCTGCGTTCCCTCTCACTGACTATTAGCTTCTCCCAGAACTTCCTGAAGAGGTCTGATGATGTCATCATCTCACTTCAGCTCCGTAGTAAGTGGGCTAGCAGGAGGAGGTGTGAGAGCACCAGCAGGGAAATGCAACTTTATTTGTTATCTGGTTGTAAATAGAGGAGAGTAAATAGATTAGCTGGGCCCTCCAGTGGAGGATCTCCAGGGTCCAGTGGCTGCAAATGGTTGATGCGACATTTGGGACCCTGGACGTTCCGTCACTTTTAAAATGTAAAAAAAAAAAAAAAAATTTTTAAAAATCACTTCTTTTGCCCTGGGGGGCACAGCATTCCATTTGGGGGGGCATTGCCCCCCAATGCCCCCCCTTAGAGCCGACCCTGCTACCAGCTAATCAAGTTAGAATAACTGTTAGAATGGTTTTGCCCTCTTTAAATACATATCACTATGCATATAAGTGTCCATTATGAATATATATATATATACAGGGCTATATACATAATTTATGTCTCGCTTTGTTTAGATATATCTCCCTTTTCTCTCACTCTGCAACTATATATATATTTTTTTGAGAACTATTATTTCTTTGTGTAATGAAATAATATGTGACATATTGTATATTTTCAAAGTATTGAATAATTTTACCTTAGGCTTTTGTATATTACATTTGTTATCCCTTGCTTGAAATTCTGTTTAACACTAAAAGTATAAGTTAGATGGATATTACCACCAGGTTACCTTTTTAGGCATAAAGGGGTTAAATTTCAAAGGTTTAAATTTTCTTAAGGGAATCAGCTGTTATCCCTGATGAAGTGCTTGTTCTAAGCAGGAAACGCGTTGGAGGCAGCTCCTGTGTGCTGAGGTTGTAAACTTTTTTCTGTGTATGCTTTTGGAATCAACGTTTGTTGTTTTAACAATGTTTGAATAAATTGTTTGGATTTTAACCTTATCTCTACTGGTACAGCCTGCAATTCCTTCGCTCTCTTTGAATGGTGAATTGTTTTTTTTAGATTAGGGTGGGCACTCTTAAAAGAGCTGAATGCCCTTTTAAGGGCAGTAAAAGAGCTGAATGCCCTTTTAAGGGCAATGCCCATACAAATGTTCTTTTCAGGGCAATGGGTAGATTAGGTTTAACTTTATTTTGTGTGTTTGGGGGTTGGGGGTTTGTAATGTTAGTGGGTCTTTGTGTTTTTCTTTTGTAGGAAAAGATTTCTTTATGGCAATGCCCTACAAAAGGCCCTTTTAAGGGCCCTTGGTAGTTTATTATAGATTAGGGATTTTTTTATTTTGGGGTGTATGTTTTTTTTACGGCCGTTTAAGGGGGTTTATAGGTTTAGTTAGTGTTGGCGATGTGGGGGGTTGCGGTTTAGGGGTTCATAGGTTTAGTTTGTGTTGGCGATGTTTTGGGACTGCGGTTTTGTCAGGGTTTTTTCCTGTTTTGTTTGCCATGTGCTGCTGGCAGCCATTGTACTCACCTCTCTTGCTGACTCTGGTGCAACCTGCGTGATGCTGCTCAATTCCTGCACTTCCTTTTATGGCGAGACTGGTGTACATCATCAGTGTGAGACAGGATGAAGTCTCAGAATTGTGATGTCATCACTTACTATTTAAAGGCCCTCTGTTCAGTATGCTTTGCCCTTGCGTTGTCTCAGACCTGTTTGTGAGAGCTCCTGTGTATTACCTGGCTGTCTGACGTCCCTCCTGGTTCCTGATCCTTGGCTTGTTTCTGACTCTGCTGTTCTCCTTGTTCCTGATTCCGGCTTGTCTGACTACTCGCTTTGGCTCCTGACTCGGCTCATCTGACTACTCGCTTTGGCTCCTGACTCGGCTCGTTTGACTTCCAGCTCTGGTTTTGATTCCTGGCTAATTATTTGACTTGTGGACTTATTATTTTTTGCTATTAATAAAGGTGTGATTATTTTTGCACTTCTCGTCTCAGTCTGATTCCTGGCACCCTGACAGGTTTAGGGCTAATAGGTTTAGTTAGTGTCGGCGATGTCAGGGAATGGTGGTTTAGGGGTTAATACCGTTTGTCAGGGTGCAGTAACCCCTAATACAACGTTGAAGGATCTCAACTGCAGACTAGCTCTATGAAGTGTTAGTGTCAGACTTTAGAAGTGATACGTATTTCTTTGTTACAGGAGTAATCTGGAAACTTCCTGTATTACAGAATAAAAGTCTGTTTAATACCCATATGTCAGGGTTGACAAATAATCCTTAGTAAGTGGTACAGTCTTTAGGAGTTCTTATCAATGCTTAACCTTGTTATATATATATAAGTTATATCCACCAGTAGTGACAAGCAAACAGTTCAACTTCGTAGTGTGAGCGTACCTTGTATGCCTTGTAAATGGGAGAGGTGTCCGTGCTGCAGCTGCAGCGTGAGTGTTGTACCTGTGTGTTCTTCCTCCAATCACAGTGCAGGATTAGCTGGCAAGCAGTCAGCGTAGAAGTTGCCTCGACCGGGTCTATGTGGAAGCATGCGTGTACAGACCGGTAGGTGTGTTGCTGAACTCCAATCACAGTTCAGGAATTGCTGGCAGGCAGAACGGTGCTAAAGCAAGCACGGTGTTTATCGTGAGCGGGTATCACCCGTGAACAGGAATTGTAATCCTACTATAGTGGGAATATGGTAGGGGTGAGTCTTTTGTATGGAATCTAACCCACAGGTGGAAATGGTTTTCAGTTTGCAGTTAGAGTGCGGAGAACTTTTGGTTTTAGAGACGAGTCGACTTTGCTTTAAACTGTAAACAGATCTTGAAAGGATAAATCCTTAGGTCCTTAGTAGAAGGAAAATAAGTCAGTACTTTAGATATCTTTGTAGAAATAGCCAGGACGTTCAGAGTATGCTTCCTCTCACATGAGATTCAGGTAGACTAAACATTAATCGGCAGGTGGAAGGGGGAGGAGTAGGAATAAATAAGTTTGACTTAAAGGTACAGGAGCCAACCCTTACAGGTCCCCCCGTCAAAGGTGCTGCACCGCAGCAGAGAGAGCAGGTTTATCTGGATGAAGCATGTGGAAACGCCTAACCAAACGAGAGGCATTGATGTTGGAGGAGGGCTCCCAAGAGTCCTCATCTTGGGAGTATCCTTTCCAACGAATGAGGTACTGTAACACCCCACGGGAAAGTCTTGAGTCGAGAATGTCAGACACTTCGTAAACTGTTTCCTCCTGTATCACAGGTGGGGAGCTGGAAGAAGCAACCTGTTGACGAGTAGGTACATAAGGTTTCAGCAAGGAAACGTGGAATGTGGGATGAACAGGAATTTCAGGTGGTAGTTCGAGGGTCACAGCGTTTACATTAACGACCTTGATGATTTTGTAAGGTCCAATAAAGAGATGAGAAAACTTCCGACTAGGAGTTCTCAGCTTCATATGCCGAGTTGACAGCCAAACCATATCACCTTCTTGATATCTGGGTGGAGCACGTCTCTTCATATCAAAGTAATGTTTTTGTCTCTGCTGGGCTGCCCTAACATTCTCCTTTAGGAAGGTGAATACTTCAAGAAGCGTGTTAGTCGTGTCATCTATTACAGGTGATGTAGTGTTGAGATGAGGGTGGAGATGAAAGGTTGGATGATACCCATAGTTGGCGAAGAACGGAGTATTCTTAGTAGAGCTGTTGAGTGTGTTATTGTAGGCAAACTCTGCCATAGGTAAGTTATACAGCCACTGATCCTGTTGGTGGGAACAATAACATCTAATGTATTGTTCAATCCACTGGTTGACGCGTTCCGTCTGACCATTTGTTTGGGGATGGAATGCCGTACTGTAGCGATGGTCAATTTTGAGAACTTTACACAATTGCCTCCAGAACCTTGAGGTAAACTGTGAACCCCTATCGGATACAATAATGGACGGCAAGCCATGTATGCGGACTATGTGTGAGAGGAACAAATTGGAGGTTTCTGCAGCGGTGGGTAGTTTCTTGTAGGGTAGAAAGTGTGCCATTTTGGTTAAGATGTCCACAACCACCATGATCGTAGTTGATTGATTGGATGAAGGTAAATCAACTATGAAGTCCATCCCTACAGTATGCCAGGGTCTGTCTGGGATAGGAAGAGGTTTTAACATACCATAAGGTTTAGCCTTTTCGGATTTTGACACAGCACATACATGACAACTCTTGATGAATTGGTCAACAGATTGTTGAATGTTAGGCCACCAATAGTTCCTCTTAACTAGTTCAGTTGTTTTATTGATCCCAGGATGTCCCGCCAGAGGAGAATCATGATGATCGTGGAGTATGTCATCCCTTAATGCCGGGGGTATGTAAATCCTTCCTTGTACATGAGCTATACCCCTGGAATCCACTTGTTGGTTATGCTTTGGGAGAGTTGTATCATTCCTTTGATGTGTCTTCAAGATTTGGGTGGAATCCTCAACTACACCAATGAATTGTTGGGGCGAGAGTATGGGTTGTACCGGTGAAGATTGGGTTGGACGAGGGAACTGTCTGGACAATGAGTCTGCCTTACCGTTTTTTGCACCTGGTCTGTATGTGATATGAAATTGGAATCTTGTGAAGAACAGACTCCAACGGACTTGACGTGCCGAGAGGGCTTTGCTTGATTGGAGATATTCGAGATTACGGTGATCCGTATATATGAGAATTGGAAACGAAGCTCCCTCAAGTAGGTGTCTCCAGTGTTCTAAAGATGCCTTTATAACGAGAAGCTCTTTCTCCCCAATGGGATAGTTACGTTCAGGAGGAGTCATCAGTCTTGAATAAAAAGCGACAGGATGTATCGGATCAGTGGGAGATTTCCTTTGGGACAGTATGGCACCCAGAGCATAATCTGAGGCATCCACCTCAAGGATGAACTGTAACCCAGTGTCTGGGAATTGGAGAATAGGAGCTGTTGTGAATGATTTCTTGAGGCTGTCAAAAGCTGATTGTGCTTCTGGGTTCCAACGGAAATGTGACTGAGAGCCTGTAAGGGCACTGAGTGGTCTGGCGATATTGGAGAACCCTTTGATGAATTTTCTATAGAAGTTGGCGAATCCTAGAAACCTTTGGACATCCTTTTTGGAGGTGGGTATGGGCCACTTCTGTATAGCTTCAATTTTTCCTTCCTCCATTTGTACTCCGGATGAGGATATCTTGTAGCCGAGGAAGGTAATCTCATAGGTATGGAAGGTGCATTTTTCAAGCTTGGCATATAATTGATGTGTTCTTAGGCGTTCTAGGACCCACCGTACATGCTTCTTGTGGTCTTGCAGGTTGTCGGAGTATATCAGGATGTCGTCGAGATAAATGACAAGGCACACGTCCAATAAGTCCCTGAAGATGTCATTAATGAAATACTGGAACGTGGCCGGGGCGTTACAGAGCCCAAACGGCATCACCATATACTCATAAAGCCCATAACGGGTCCGAAATGCGGTGAGCCACTCATCGCCCTCCCTGATTCGTACGAGATTGTAGGCACCCCTGAGGTCCAGCTTCGTATAAACAGTTGCCTTGCTTAACCGCTCGACTAATTCGGGTATCAGCGGAAGGGGATATCTATTCTTCTTGGTCCGTTTGTTCAATTCCCTATAGTCGATTATAGGGCGTAGGGACTTATCCTTATTCCTCACAAAGAATATGCCTGCTCCAGCAGGAGAGGTAGATGGTCTGATGAACCCCTTTTTGAGGTTCTCCTCGAGGTATTCCTTAAGATGTTCCAATTCAGGCTGGGAGAGAGGATAAATGTGCCCATAGGGTATATCGGAACCGGGTAGTAGGTCTATAGGGCAATCGTATATACAGTGGGGCGGTAAGTGTTCAGCTTGTTTTTTATTGAACACATCCATATACTCAGCGTATTCTTGGGGTATGGCCCCTTGTGAAGTGTGGAGGAGTTGTTGATGAGGGTAACAAGTATTGAGGCAATATGTAGAATTTAGATCAACATGTAGAGTTTGCCAAGAAATGGTGGGATGGTGTTTTTGCAACCATGAGAGACCCAAGACTACTGGATATAGAGGAGACGGAATGACATCAAAGGTGATGTATTCAATATGACCTTCTCCAGTAGTGACCTTAAGAGGGATAGTGTGGTGAGTTACAGGACCAGAGGTAACATATGTGCCATCAATAACACGAATGGAGACGGGTTTTGCTTTCAGAATTAGTGGTATTTTATTCTTTTTTACAAGTGTTAGGTCAAGGAAATTAGAGTAAGCTCCTGAATCAACGATTGCTTCAGCTTGTAGCACTTGCTGATCCCACTGTAAAGAGAGAGACATGGTACAGTAAGCAGCGTTCAAGATTTTATTAGTCAAGCAATGATATACATTTTTTGGCTTGCTTCTTTTCTGACGCTGTAGTAGTGGGCATTCTTTTACAAGATGGGTTGGAGATGCACAGTACATACAGAGATTCTTCTGTTGTCTTCTGTGTCTCTCTTCGACCGTGAGAGGTCCTTTGGTAAATCCAATCTCCATAGGAGTGGTGGTATCCTTGGGTTGGGGTGCTGGGTAGTACCTTTGGGTTCCCTCTGTCTGCTGGCGTTCGGATCTTCTTTCTCGAAGTCTCCTGTCTATCTGGACACTGAGTGCCATGAGATTTTCTAGGGATCTTGGTAGTTCGATTCGGGCTAACTCGTCCTTAAGACTGTCAGATAGTCCTATCCGGTATTGGTTACGGAGAGCGATCTCACTCCACTCAGAATCCTTTGTATAGAGCTTAAACTCCGAAAGATACTCCTCGACAGGACGTCTACCTTGTCTGAGGGAGCGCATCTTTGCCTCTGCTGTCAGTTGTTTTTGGGTGTCTTCATATAAGGAGCTCATTTCAGAGAAAAAATCAGTGAGTGAACCCAAGATAGGGTCTTCATTCTCTAGAAAGGTATCCGCCCATACCCTGGGTTCTCCCGTGAGGAAAGAGATAACCGTCATAACCTTAATTCTTTCAGTGTTATATGTCCTAGGCTTCATCTGGAACAATAAATAACAGGCGTTCTTGAACTGTCTGAAAAGCTTCCTGTCTCCTGTGAAGCGTTCAGGTAAACAGACCTGAAGTTCAGGGGTGTTATCCCTAACTGTAGCTCTGAGACTATCGTTTTGCAACTGAAGTTCCCTTAAACCTTGGGAGAGTTGTTCAACCCTCTGGGACAGGTTATATACAACCGTAGGCAGGTCTGCTGGATCCATGGTTAGGGCCGATTAATATGTCAGGGTGCAGTAACCCCTAATACAACGTTGAAGGATCTCAACTGCAGACTAGCTCTATGAAGTGTTAGTGTCAGACAGTCAGACTTTAGAAGTGATACATATTTCTTTGTTACAGGAGTAATCTGGAAACTTCCTGTATTACAGAATAAAAGTCTGTTTAATACCCATATGTCAGGGTTGACAAATAATCCTTAGTAAGTGGTACAGTCTTTAGGAGTTCTTATCAATGCTTAACCTTGTTATATATATATAAGTTATATCCACCAGTAGTGACAAGCAAACAGTTCAACTTCGTAGTGTGAGCGTACCTTGTATGCCTTGTAAATGGGAGAGGTGTCCGTGCTGCAGCTGCAGCGCGAGTGTTGTACCTGTGTGTTCTTCCTCCAATCACAGTGCAGGATTAGCTGGCAAGCAGTCAGCGTAGAAGTTGCCTCGACCGGGTCTATGTGGAAGCATGCGTGTACAGACCGGTAGGTGTGTTGCTGAACTCCAATCACAGTTCAGGAATTGCTGGCAGGCAGAACGGTGCTAAAGCAAGCACGGTGTTTATCGTGAGCGGGTATCATCCGTGAACAGGAATTGTAATCCTACTATAGTGGGAATATGGTAGGGGTGAGTCTTTTGTATGGAATCTAACCCACAGGTGGAAATGGTTTTCAGTTTGCAGTTAGAGTGCGGAGAACTTTTGGTTTTAGAGACGAGTCGACTTTGCTTTAAACTGTAAACAGATCTTGAAAGGATAAATCCTTAGGTCCTTAGTAGAAGGAAAATAAGTCAGTACTTTAGATATCTTTGTAGAAATAGCCAGGACGTTCAGAGTATGCTTCCTCTCACATGAGATTCAGGTAGACTAAACATTAATCGGCAGGTGGAAGGGGGAGGAGTAGGAATAAATAAGTTTGACTTAAAGGTACAGGAGCCAACCCTGACACCGTTATTATAGACTTAGAGTTAGTGTCGGGGAACTGTGGTTTAGGAACAATAAAAAATTCCAAATTTGAATAATGGATCAGAAAATTCGGAAACAAATTTATTTATTTTCAGAATTTTTCAGAATTTTTCGAGATGTGCCGATACGGAAATTCAGATGCATCCGAATCGCCAAATCGGTCAAAATTCTTCTGAATTTGTCCGAAACAAAACGCACATGTCTACTGATCAGAGTGATCGCAGTGATAACCCTGTGATCGTGACCTAAAGAGTTAATTTTTTTGTTAAACTAAAAGATATATATAACTGTGTGGGACACCTTGTAGAAGTGATCTCTCTGCCTCTCTTGCCTCAGATCACACTGAGAAAGAGGGAGATTAAGGGAGTATAGCCAGCCAATAATTGCAATCACTGGATGTCACATTGTATCAGTCACTGATTGTCACTGTGATCATATGACTCAACTGCACTGATTGGATAATGGGGGACTGCCTGAGTTGCCAGGAAAGTCTCTTTGTTGGGGCGGGCACAGAAGTTAGGAAGTTCAATACCATACTAATGTTGTTAAGGCACAGTGTTTTCAAAATGGCATGGAATGTCCTAATGGCATTAAGGGGATAAATAAAGTTGTAGCTATGTAGTGCTAGTGAAGGTTAAATAATTGTCGGCAGTTAATGGACTGACAGTAAAAATGGCTAGGTATAGTTATTGAATACTGTAAATCTAAATTTCTGAAACCTTTCCCACCTATATAGTGTACATTTAAACTTTTGAACTATTTGTTACTCACAGAAAATGACTTCCTGCCTTCATAATAACGGTTCTAGCATGGAAGGAACTCATTTTTTTATGCACCATAATTCACTCTTTTGTTTATTCATTGAAGGATCCACTTGTTTTTATATTTTGGAACAAATGTAAGAATGCAGCATGTGTCTACTTTGCACGGTAAACAAGAACAGAACGCAAGATTGAAGTGCCTCCGAATAAAATATGTTAAAAGGCTATGACTTTCTTTGCTTAATGACTAGGCCCAAAATGTTTAAAACTATATATAGATAGATATTTCAACACATTCTTATTTTATAGTGTTTTATGCTTATTATTATTTTTTAAATAAAGTTTTTTCATTATAAGGTTAAAGGGATATGAAACCCCAAAGATTTATTTTGTGATTCAGACAGAGGATACAATTTACTTCTAGGGGACAATTTATCAAGCTCCTTACGGAGCTTGATGCCCCGTTCTAAAGACCGCTGCTCTATAACCTGTCCCCTGCTCTGAGACAGCAGACAGAAATCAACCCGATCGAATACGATCGGGTTGATTGACACCCCCTGCTAGCGGCCTGCAGGGGCGGTATTGCACCAGCAGTTCACAAGAACAATGATAAAGGCCGACAGCATATGCTTTTATCAATGTGCGGCAGACATGATACGCTATATCGTATCATATCCGCTTGCACATTAATAAATTGACCCCCAACTCTATGAACAGTGCCCAGTCTGAAATTTCAATTCCATGTTAAAACAGAATTACCAGAGAATGTTTAGCATGGCTGACATCTATTTAGCTTGCCCTTTACGTTTAGGTCCAGATTACGAGTGGTGCACTAATAGTTACCTGTGAGCGATAAGAGGTTTATCGCAGCTGTTTGTGAGCATCGAATGAAGCGCTCATATCAAAAGTTTAAAGTAAATGCGATCACTTGAGCGCAATTGAAGTTAACATGTCCTTCAGGATAGCTCTGGTTAACTGTTTTGCAAAAAAAAAAAGTGTCACAAAACACTTAAAAAATACATTGAAAAGTACAGTTACACTAATAATAACAATATTTAATAAAACATGGTAATGGCCAGACCTGCGCAGTGGTGCAGAAAGGACACTGTGGGATTTTCGGATACAACGCAAGTGTTTTGGTAAGGGGTTCTATATAACTACAGGTATATGGCAGTTTTAATGTCTGAAGATGGGGATCATATCCCGAAACCCTTTTTGTTTTGAAAAAATACTCAAAAGTCCTGGTACTTTACTGTTAGAGATTATGGATTATGTTTAAATTTAAAACACAGTTAAACACTTTACTAAACATGAATATTGCATAAAAATTATTTTATATGTTTCCTCTACTTGACTGCAAAGGGCTGCAAAGCACTTATATATAAAAATTACTATATATATATGCATATGTATTTATGTGTTTATATGTATATATATATATATATATATATATATATATATATATATATATATATATATATATATATATAAATATATGTCTGTAAATACACATATAAACACATATGTACACACATACACACACACACACACACATATACATATATATATATATATATATATATATACCTATATATATTTAGGAATGTATATGTATGTATCTCTATGTAAAAGCCCTCAAGGTTAAAGTTGCGGTAGGACAGCCAACCCTTTCTCTGTCCTGGTAGATAGGTGCAGGTAGACGCCTACGGTCTGCCTGGAACTTTTGGCGCTGCATCGACTGACTATGGCAATCCTGAACATACACCCACATGGAACGGAGTTGCTGGAGATGCTCCACCAAAGCCGGAATACCCTGTGGCAAGAATGTATCTGGCAGCATGGATGGCTGAAACCCATAGTTCGGCATGAATGGGGACATCTGGGAGAAAGCATTGATAGCACTATTATGAGTGAATTCCACCCAAGATAACAGGTCAGACCAGTTATTGTGGTGATTGGAAACATAGCAACATAGGAACTGTCCCAGAGCTTGGTTAGACCATTCTGCAGCCCCATTGGATTGAGGGTATTAGGCAGAGGAGAAGGAAAGCTGGGTCCCCATCTGGACACAAAAGGACCACCAAAATCTGGAGACAAACTGGCTACCCCAGCCCAAGACTATCTCCTTGGGTAACCCATGTAAACAGTAGACCTCCATGGGAAAATTGAAGCAAGCTCCTGAGAGGTAGGCAGCTTCTTCAAGGGAATGCAATGTGAAATTTTGGAAAAATGGTCCACAACCATCAGAATAACAGTATTGGCATTGGAAACAGGAAGATTGACAATAAAGTCCATTGATAGATGTGTCCAAGGATGCTCACCATTGGCTATAGGTTGAAGAAGACCCACCGGAAGGCTCAGAGGAGTCTTATACTGTGCACAGACTAAGCAGGATTTAACATATGCAGCAACATCTGAAAGAAAACCTGGCCACCAGAATTGCCAAGAGACAGTCCAAATCATTTGGTTCTTACATGGGTGACCTGCTGCTTTAGGGTAGTGGTAAGTGTGCAATAGTTTGGTGTGAAGATTCTCAGGTACAAAGCACTTGCCACTAGGTTTCTCTGGAGGGGCATTGGTGGTGCGGCCAGGATCTCATCTCCCAAGGGAGAACTCAAATTGGTATGTATGGTGGTCAAAATATGGTCAGGAGGTATAACAGGAGTGGGCACAGACTACTCTGTGGACAGAGGTAAAATTGACAAGAGAGGGCATCAGCCCTAGCATTCTTACAACCAGGCAGGTAGGAAACCACATATTTAAATCAAGACTAAAATAGCACCGATCTGGCCTGTCGGGGCGACAAATGTTTAGCTTCAGAAAGGTAAGTCAAATTCTTATAGTCAGTGAGGATGAGCACCAGTACGCTAGTACCTTCGAGCTGGTGTCTCCATTCCTTGAGTGCCAAAATTATGGCAAGTAATTCCCTGTCACCAATTTCATATTTGCATTCTGCTAGGGACAATTTCTTAGGGAAGAAACCGCACGGATGCAAGGGACCCTCAGGCATAGGAAGTTGAGACAAGAGGGCACCTACTCCTGTCTCAGATGCATCAATCTCTAGAATAAAAGGCAGAGCAGGGTTAGGATGAACCATAACTGGGGTGGCAGCAAAGGCAGTTTTAAGACTCACAAAGGCCTTAATGGCAGTAGAAAACCAATGGAGTGGAACATTCTCTTTAGGGGTCATGTCTGTGATAGGTTTGACCAAGGAAGAAAAGTTATTAAAACCTTTCCTATAGTAATTGGTGAAGCCCAAAAAATGTTGAATGGACCGAAGACCAACTAAGCGAGGCCTCTGAAGAACTGCAAATAACGTGTCAGGATCTATAGAGAACCCTGCAGCAGAAATTACATAATAGCAAGGTGACTTGAGTTTAATGGAACTCACATTCTTGAGTTTGGAAAGGCCGTTCTCACGTACCATCTGAAGTACCCATGTAACATCAGAATGGTGAGCCTCAAATGAGGGTGAGTGTATAAGGATGTTGTCTAAGTACACCACGACACAGTGTTGCAACATATCTCATAGGACATCAACTCTCAGATCGAGTTTAGTATAGACCGTAGCTCCCTTGAGGCGGTCAAAGAGTTCCATGATAAACGGAATAGGTTAAGCACAATTAAGACCCCTATAATCGATACTTGGTTTTAACTCACCACCCTTCTTCTTCACAAAGAAGAAGCCAGCCCCTGCTGGAGAGGAGGATTTATGGATGAACTGTCATAATAGGGCATCAGCAACATACTCCTTTATGGCTTTATTATCTGTAACAGACAGAGGGAAAACCCGGCCCTGAGGAGAATTGACTCTGGGTTGCAGGTCTATGGTGCAATCATAAGACCATTGAGGAGGCAACATACTGGCCTACACTTTGTAAAAAACATCTTGGAACTCTCAATACTTCTCTTTGCTTTTGGAGCCAGGGATAACCCAGAACAACTGGAAAATGCAGAGAGGTTACACCTGGAACTGGTGAGTTTCATTATGGAAAGCCCCAACAGCCATGGATAACTGAGCAGTTTTATGAGTGACGAGTGCGGGCTAAAAGTAAACTGCCATCAATGGCCTCAATAGCAAGTGGAGCAGTCCGAGGTTGTACTGGAATAGAGTGCTGTGATACAAAAGCAATGTCAATAAAATTAACTGCAGCACCTGAGTCTACAAGTGTCTGGGTGACAATGGAGGAGTCCACCCAGGAAAGGACAACCGTGACCAAAGGTCTCTCTTTTTGAGGTTCTGGGATGAGGATAAGCCACCCAAGTTATGTCCCTGACAGGACCTTAGGTGTGAGCATTTTCCGGACGTGTAGTTTAGGATTTTAGAAGGTGAACTTGTAGCCCGCTATAGAGGCAGAGCCCCTCCTCCAAAAGGCCCTCTCTGCCGCAGAGAGGCACTTGAATCCCAACTGCATAGGCTCAGCAGTACCTGGTGTCTTGGAACCAGGAGGCATGGGAGATGGGGGAGGCATGGCTGGGCACAAAAACTAGGGAGCCAATTGAACACAAGGGCCTCGAGATCTCCGGTAAATCTCTGGCATTAGATTTGTCTTTAATTGCATCGGAAAACCCATGAGAGAAGGCGGCAACAAGAGCTTCATTGTTCCAACCTACCTCTGCTGCAAGTGAACAGAACTCAATGGCATACTGGACTACAGTTCTCGTACCTTGCTGAAAGGACATGAGACTTTGACAGCAGAGGAGGAGTGAGCTGGAACATCAAATACCCTTCAAAAGGAGGCCACAAATTCAAGGTAATTATATATCACAGGTTTGTTAGTCTCCCACAGGGGATTACTCCAAGCAAGAGCTGTGTCAGAGAGTAATGAGATGAGAAATCCCGCCTTAGTTCTGTCAGTGGGAAACGCCAGAGGTAACATCTCAAAGTATATGCCCACTTGGTTCAAATTTATTCTGCACTGATTAGGATTGCCACCATAACGCTGGGGTAGAGGTGGAGAACCAGTCATACTCCTGGTTAAAGTAGGGGCAGCAGACTTTCAGCAAAATAGCGTTACTAGTACTTTAAGGCTGGAGTTAAAATGGCATCTACCACATGGGGAGAGAAACTTATAGCCTTAATTGATGAACATTTTCTCAGTCTGGAACGGGAGCTCGTGGCAGCCTTTGAGAGAGTAATCCCTACCTATTCTCCTGATTCTTCTAGAGACACACAAAGCGTGAAATGAAAAAGTGGTACTGTAATGCCTATGACAAACCTTAACAGCTCCATGGATTCTGACCATTTGGACCATTGGGGAGGGATGAGAACGTATATTGAGCCTCAGCCTATACAGGGAGATGACGGGCTGTCCATCACTACTATGGTTGAGATTCAACTTATTACACCACTAGCCCAGGAAGTTTGGAGGCTTGAATACCTTCCCTCTAGTGCCGACATAACTATGACTGGCTCTACAATCTTGGCAACAATCAGAGGGGTTAAGAATTTCAAACTTTCACTTATACTCAAGCCAAGTAAAGATGATCTGCACTCTAGGGATGGGAGAGGAAGCCTAATTCACATATCAGTTCGGGTCCCTGACTCCCAAATAAGCCTGAAAGAGGGTGTTGATTAAACCCACGGGAGAAAAAGCATGGACAGCCTACCAAACACGAGTAAAACTGACTTATTAGTGTCTTATTGTAGTCTAAAACCGTGTTCTATTTACATGGTTCAGCTTTTTATTTTTTTCTCTCTTGGTTTTTATACTGTTAGTTATGTATGTTAAACCTGGGGAGTTCAATTGGTTACTTTCCCTTCTAGCTATAGTCACTTGCCTAATACATATCTTGCAAGGGTAGAGGAACACGGCTAAGCTCCCCATATTACTCCTATGTTCTTTCACTTTGTACTTTAATGTCCCTCATATTTACCAATTAACCATATTATATGAAGGGTCAAATTACAGCTTTTCCTCTCCTAGATGCCATTTAGATTTCAAATACCTAAATAGTAATATCTGGGCTAACCATCTCTAGAATTTCAAATGTGTACTCCTGTGATTACAAATAAAATATACCTATTTACCTGTCATTTTGATGCTAAAATGCATTGCCCTAAATGTTTCCCATATACTGTGTGTATAGCCAGTTACCATAATGGTTTCACAAATGTTATATATGCCAAAGTACCATAATAATTGACACTGTTAATACACTATAAATATGCTTAGATATCTGTTGATAACTGAGAAAGCTACCTAGCAAATTTTTCTATGCTCAATACTCCTTATATTTTAGACCTATATAACAGTAACATGCACTATTGCACTTAGCAGATATATGGAAAATGCTGGTGATGCCACTAAGTTATCATTGTCAGCATACTACACAATGAGGGGTTTCTTAATAATTGAGAAAGCTAACTGGACCATAATATTTAGTGTTTAAAACTATTTTTATTTATATTCACACTTTTATAGGAGCAATCCACCTATGCCAGCTGTGGAGCCCAAGAGCATACGCTTTATCACATAGCAGATTAACTTCGGAGTGTGCCGAAAAGTCAACCCCGTTTAACTGTGGTGTTGGGAACTTTTTTTTCTCTTTACATGCTTTAGACCATTTAAAGATTAGTTAGCAGTCTATCTTTAATATTCATGTATATATCTTGCCCCGGGGTTGCGGTAAGGGATACATACAATTGAGTACATAACCTGAAATTAATTCTTTATCGTCTTGTTAGTAATATTATATAGTGCCAGGGGCTGGTTTTATGAACTGTGGCTATTATTGGATCTCGTGTCTCATGTTCTCCTCCCCTCTGGTTACAGTTATGTGTGTTTATTGATCTGCCCTCCCTGTTCCTGGGTGTTGGGCCCACACCCGGGGGTAGGGGAAGCAATTAGTCCTCACATCGCCCTACCTACATTTTGCCCCTGACGTGCTTAGTCCACAGAATGCCCCATCCCTTGCTGCAGTTTTGAAGAAACATAAATCTGCTGGTAGTCTCCTTTATCCTGCTCATCCCGTTCACCCCTATCCAGTTTTTTGCCTAACATTGGTCCAGCTATTAGTGTAAACTAAACTGCAATGCTCTTCCCCTATGTGTTATTGTGTGCTGCGCTCACGAAGTGTGGCTATGACCACTGCTATGCTGGGACGTGCAACCTTCTTGCTAAGCAGCTGACTTCCCTCTTACTGCACTAATGCCATGATGCATAGTTTTTCTCCTCATAGTATCATACTTGAATTGCATAACCCTTGTAGCATCCATTACTCTAGGCCCTTAGGCCCTACTGTGTTAGGTATAGTATTAGCCCACGCGCAATCAGCTCATCCATATGGACATGGCGCCTTGCTTTATTGTGGCCAGTTCACCCTGAACCAGGAAGCCAAAGCTTATATTGCCTCTTTAAGGACACACGATTCACTGATATAGTTGGCTTACTATACTTACATTACCACCCCCCCCCCTCCCTCATATAATACACCTCCTATTCTAGGAGGGTTAACTTTGCGGTTTATCTTGCCTATACCGCACCCTAACTACTCTCTCCATACGTACATCTTGCAGTGCAATATAAGATTGATCATATTTCCCCTTTATAGCTTGGCAAGATTGTCTAACATTTATTATTACCAGCTTTATTGCAGTTTTTGAACCCATTGCAACATGCCTACATATCTTCCCATATTACGTATGCACAGGAAAGAATTCCTCCTCTATAGCACTTAACATTTTACAGGGTCTATGAGTGGCCCCACCTGTTATTGGAGGAAATGACATTTGTTGCAAAAAGAGGTTCTACCTTTATATTGTACTATAATATTTTTGCTGCTCTACATTTTTTATTGTTCAGATAACTTTGCATGGGAACAATCGGCAAACTGTCATTCCTACTTTGATGTACAGGAGCAAGCATATTATTGTACCTGTAGAAAACCTCAATAAAAATGTATTTAAAAAAAAAAAAAAGTAGGGGCAGCAGTAGTAACAGGAGCAGCAACAGGTTATGTGGTGCTCTGAACAAAGTGTGCTGTGCGAGTCAGAAAGGTTTGCAGGGCTAGTGCAAATTGATCCATGCAGTGACCCTGTTCCTTCATCCTGGAAATTATGGTGTGCAAAGGTGGATTATCAGCATTTTCAGGATTTATGGCCCTTGCATAATTTCAGGGTACTAGGAACCAGATACAGACGTGAAATGCTAAATTAATCACACCTTTATTAAAAAATTACAAAAATTTATAACGAGCCCAAAAGCCAAATAACAAGCCAGGAGTCAAAGTCAGAGTGGGTAGTCAGACAAGCTGGATCAGGTACCAAAATGAGTAGTCAGACAAGCCAGGGTCAGGAACACGAAGATCAGCAAAGTCAGGAATTAGCCAGGGATCAGAAACCAGAAGGAACGTCAAACAAGCCAGGTAATACACGGAGTAGGGAACACAGGAACTCACAGAGAAGTTAGAGACAAAGCAAGGGCAAAGGCAGACTGAACTGAGGCACTTAAATAGTAAGTGATGACATCATCATTTTGGTACTGCAACCTGTCTCTCACTGATGATGTTCTCCAGTTTAGCCATAAGAGGGAGTCTGGGTACAGTGAGCAGCATTACACACTCTGCTTCAGAGTCAAGGAGAAGTGAGAGAAATGGCAGCCATAACAAAAAGCTGCAAACAATAAGCAAAGTCAGGAATTATTATCTAAGTCCTTGCATTCTTGTTTCTGGTCTGCGCTCCTGGTTTTGATTTAAGGGTATACCATGAAGTATGTCTTGTGCCTCATCCTTGCCTGCATCTTGAATTGTGAACTAATAAACTGGTTGCCTACTTCTGGAACAGAACTTTTGACTACTGATCTGAATTACCCTTTTGCTGTAACACCTGACTTCTATCTGTCATTCTGGTATTGGACTCTTCTGGATTTTCCTTGATTGCTTACATCTACTTTTGTCTACCCTTTGACAACCTTGGTTTGTTCCTGAAAATTGCTTGCAACACATCTCATGCAGATTTGGTTCCAGCTTATAACTGAGGTACATTCCTTTTAATCAGGAAACCTTGCATGCTTTTTTGCATACCTCCTAACATAACTTGAGAACTTTAAACAAGTCATGGACATTTCATACCAAAAATTCAAGCAAAGCTCGGAACAGCATTTTAAGTAGAATTCAATGAGGTGCAGAAAAGGTGAAACAAAGTACGGGAATGCCAGTAGTAAGACATGTAAGAAACCAGGAACAAGAGACAGTTAAATAGTACAATTGGTACTAAACAATATACATTCTAGAAGTCATAATGCATTTCAGTACTAATGATGCACTTCAGCCATTATATTGCTTGAGGAACAAGGTATTATATTTGTATCTGCTATTCATCTTCTTGTGTTTTTAACTGAAGTTCACTGGACTCCTTGCTCAATGTGCTTAGAGGGATATGGCTGCACCTCCCTGAAGAGGCCCAAAGGAGGCCAAAATGAAAGTCTGGGGTTGTCATTTGCCTTGTTCAGAAGAGATTTGCCTTGCATTTCGGGGCTGGACTGACCTTTTAGGTGGGATCAGACTAATATACTTCAGGAATGTTTTCCTCTGTGAAAAGCACAATTGGGCTAAAAAGAAGCTACTCCCAGGTGATAACTGGGACATAGAACAAGTCACTGAGCTGTTGTTCATTCCTGACAGATTGCTTCTCTTTCTGTTTATAGAGGTATTTATTTGCATTCTGCATATTTCATATATATTTATGACACACATAGTATATTAAACATGTTTAAATAGGATTAAAAATGTTAGCAAATATTTAGGGCTCCATGTATTATAAGGCGAGCAGACAAGCTTCTCAACTTGAGTAGTTGTCCGCTCGGCTTTGCGGCATACGGGCAGAGGATCCTGGCTGTCCACTGTGAGTAAAGCCTGCCCCTTCTCTCACATGACCATTCACATGAGAAGGGCCTGTCAATCACCTTGAGTGAGCAAGTTTGGGGTGATTTCTCTCCACCACCTCAGAGATGGTGAAAAATGTAGGAAGCAGTGGTCTAATGACCGCTGCTTCTTACATTGCGGCAAGCATGCTCGCGTGTGTGAACCTGCTCTGGAGCAGCTTGCGCTTCTTTGCAGTGGCGTCACTAGGGTTGGTGTCACCCGGTGCGGTAAGTCATGGTGTCACCCCCCCCCCCAGAAAAGCAGACACACACAAAAACACAGGCAAACACACATACAAACACTCAGACACACTTAAAAACATACTCAGATGCACATACAAACACTCTGAAACACACTCAGACACACACAAAAACACTGAGACACACAAAAACTCAGACACACACATACAAAATATGTAAACTGCACTGCATTAATTGTGAAGCTCATGCCTAGAGCTGCTCCCTGGCTCAGCAGAACATCAAAAGAAAGATAAACAGAGCACTCTAAAATAAATCACTGAAGAAAAGGTTTAGGCGCGCAAACTATGAAAATTCTGCTCTCTGACTCTGTTCCAAGTCTGTCAGTGCACAGCCCTGGGCCGCATGTCACTGAGCAGTGAGCACAGATAGGCAGGCAGGTTTAGGCTAGCAGCACAACTTTGCAAACCCCACGGCACACCCACAACATTCATAGTGAAATTGGGCAGGGGAGGAGCAAAGTACAAACAAGGAAAAGCAGCCGGGAAAACTATTTGTTGAAATTGCAGCACTGGCTCAAGGGGCAAAAAAATGGTGTGTCTACAACTTCCCCAGTCCCACTAATGTTCACAAATGTCAGCCTCTAATAAAATAATCTATGCATCTCAACATTGTATTTCTTTGAATTTCAATAAAATTAAAAAAAAAAAAAAAAAAAAATTTTTTTTTTTTTTTTTGGTGTCACCCCCTGGAGGGTGTCACCCGGGTGCGGCCCGCCCCCCCCGCCCCCCCCCTAGTGACGCCACTGCTTCTTTGTACATGGAGCCCTATGAGTTAGTAAAATGCCTTCAACTATAAAATCAACCTGTTTTTTATCTAAATATCTACCTTATTTGAGGTTACACAAATACATTTAGATCCTCTCTTATAGTCTATAAAAGAATAGAATAAATTAATCACAATTCCTAGTGTGTATAAATTCAGTCAATTAGATATATTTGCTTGAGCAGATAGATTCTTAAATCCATTAAATAAAATATATTAGAGTAGCAACTTAATAGGATATGTGGGCCAATTATCAACTGTCAAAGTGTATTATTTTCATGAACGGTTTCCATAGATATGTATTTGTTAATGAAGTGTAGAATACTGGGGCAGCATAAAATAATAATTATTATTGTTTGGATATTACCATAAATGGTTATTTATATTTATTTAAAGGGAAACTAATTTGTAATTATATTAATTCTCTGTATTTGGTTATTTCTTTTTTTGAGAAAGTGAAAGAAAAGCAATAAATAACCATTGTTTGATACTCTGTAAGGCTTTTAGGTTCTACTGATTTCCAAACAACAATAGCATACTGGACATGATATCAATATCAGTAGAAAATTAGAAGCTTAATAATGATATCCTACTATATAGTTACTGACAAGTGACATCTGTTTGTGGACTTAATTAGCTATCACTGTGCACACAAGTCACTTAATGATGGCTGTGCACAGTGGTTGAATCAATGTCAATGTTTATGAAAGTCAATAAAGTTCTGTAAACTAAGGTGAAAGCAAATCTTAAAATAGAGTTAACAAATAACAATCCTAAAACAAAGAAAATGTAAGTCACTTAAATGTATGTTTTTAATGCTTCTTTTATGCGAGAGCTGGTTTAATACAATTTTATCAGATATTGCCGAGATAAAGACAAAGCTTCCTTGATTATTCAAGCTTCCTACTAGGAACTTATTACAAACGCATAAATAAAGGAAATAAAAACAAAAGCGTTTCACAGGGTAAGGAAAATTATCACATTGCAATAATCAGAAACCCCCCCCCAACAAAAAAACCCACTAAACAATTGACAATTTACTACTAACAGTTTGTTGCTGGATGATATTACAAACTTGTTTTTAGAATTATAAGGCAAAAGGCATTATAAACATTTACATAAGGTTAACATTTTACATTTTCATGAGGTTCTTTTTTTCTGAATAAATCTAATCAATTGTTAAAGGGACAGTCAAGCCCAAAAAAACCTTTCATGATTTAAATAGGGCATGTAATTTTAAACAACTTTCCAATTTACTATTTACTACCAATTTTGCTTTGTTCTCTTGGTATTCTTAGTTGAAAGCTAAACCTAGGAGGTTCATATGCTAATTTTTTTGACTTTGAATGCCGCCTCTAATCTAAATGCATTTTGACAGTTTTTCACCACTAAAGGGCGTTAGTTCATGTGTTTCATATAGATAACATCAAGCTCATGTACGTGAATTTACCGAGGAGTAAGCACTGATTGGCTAAAATGCAAGTCTGTCAAAAGAACTGAAATAAGGGGCAGTCTGCAGAGGCTGAGATACAAGGTAATTACAGAGGTAAAACGTGTATTATTATAACTGTGTTGGTTATGCAAAACTGGGGAATGGGTAATTAAGGGATTACCTAGCTTTTAAAACAACAAAAATTCTGGCGTTGACTGTTTCTTTAACAAAAGTAAACAGCAGTTCCCATTTGCTACCACTAGGTTTGCAGGCTTCATAAAAAGATAAGTAAAGTGAGACTCACTTTCATTTTACAGATTAGACAGTAATAAAGCAAAGAAAATGCAATTGTATTCTAGCACCAGTTGCTAAAACGTAGAATTCTATTTAAACTAAAAAAATCAATTAATTAAAGCTAATTTACAGATACTTAAACAAACAATATTTTCAGATCTGAAAAGTAACAGTTTGTAATTTAACATCAATCTAAAACAAGATATCACTGCTTGTTAATTTGGCTTATAGAGACATGAAACTAAAAAATTAACTTTCATGATTCAGATAGATTAAGATAGAATTTACAATAATTAAACAACTTTATGATTTACTTTTATTATCTTTTGTTGAAAAACATACCTAGGTAGGCTCAGAGCAGCAATGCATTAATGGGAACAAAAAAAAATAGAGGGGTACCTCATTGGTGTATCAGTGTATCCTACGTACAGCACCAATTTAGCGATAAATGGGTACTCACATTTGCTCAGAGCACCTGGTGTGCTAGTAGAAGCAGGCTGATAGATAAATGTGAGTACCCCTTTATTGTTACATTGGTGCTGTACGTGGGATACACTGATACACACATAAGGTGACCCTCTGTTTGCTATTTCAGAATCCCCAGATCCATTTTGTGAGGAAGAGTGCAGCCAAGTTTCAAGTACCATTGTATGGAGGACTCCATTAATCGTTTGGACTTTATTTTTATTTGTGTTTCATAATACTAAAGTTAACAACTATTTGTGAAACATTTGTATATGAATAGTTGTATTATAATAAAGTAATAGACTGTGATATTTATACACACATGTTATTTAGAGCTCCTCCTACTGTTATCTTTTTGGACTAATGGGAGGTTACGGCTGATTGGTGGCTGCACATATATGCTTCTTGTCATTGGCTCAACTTGTGTTCAGCTAGCTCCCATTAGTATATTTCTACTCTTTCAACAAAGAATACCATAAAAATGAAGAAAATGTGTTAATAGAAGTAATTTAGAAAATATTTAAAATTGCAAGCTCTATCTGAATCCTGAAACAAACTTTGTATTTCATGTCCCTTTAAATGAACCTTTTCTGGTTACAGCTTAGGCTATTCAGGCATAAATTAGATGTAGAGAATATCAATTGCTGAACGCAATTGAAAGAATGTACTTGAATAGCACTCAACAGCCCAGGGTCAAATACTTACTAATAATACCTTAGGTAAAGAAGCCCAAAAAAAGGGCGGTTTTAAAACTTAACTTTTAATATACATAATAAAATAAATGAGGAAGGTTAAAAAGTCACAGACAGTGTGGTAGTGAAGGCATGCGGCCCAGGGGGAGGGTTATTCCTCCGGGATCAAATTATATATATTGAAAATTCCCAGTATGTTCTCCAGAAGATATACCCTAAATTTAATGGGTGTAATTACCCCTATTGTTGTAACGCTTTCTTCTGGAAAATAGGTGTGCGTGATGATAATCACTTATTGTGGACCTGGGTTGGAGGTGCCCCCACCGACTATCTGAGCGTCAATACATGATAATTGTTGGGTGTAAGGTGTTCAACGTGATACCCCCCAGGGTGTCTTTCACTGATGGATGGTTTAAAAAATATTTATACTATTAGTGTTTCTAAGACAGATTATCACTAGGGGATTAAGAGTATTGATAATGATGTATTGTTATAGTATAATACATATAAAGTATAGATTCACTCTATAATCTCTCTAGGATAGATTTGGCCGCCTGGTGTGAGTATAAAGGTTTTTAATAATCCCCACCTGGGTCTTGGGTAGTACTCCTGTACTTTATAGTGTGGTTCTCTCTTGTCTGCTAGCCCACTGGGATATAGAATTTTAATTTTTTAATATCGCTAAATATGAGATACCATGTCCTGGTTTTATCTATATCTTAATATACGTATAACTAATTATACATATCAGATAGATGGATAACTAAGTCCAAATTGTTTCTATTGGGACTTTGTATTCTATATGCTCAATTTTTGGAGCAAACGAGATATATATATATATATATATAGAAGCTTCGATTTAGTGCACTCTCACTGGCCAACCCAGACACAGACCAGGGTGCTTAACGGACTGGACAATCTGAATAGGAATAAGCACTCACTGGATTTCAAAACAACAAATATTTATTTGGCAGTGACGTTTCGGGGCATTCACCCCTTCCTCAGACAGGAAGGGGTGAATGCCCCGAAACGTCACTGCCAAATAAATATTTGTTGTTTTGAAATCCAGTGAGTGCTTATTCCTATTCAGATTATATATATATATATATATATATATATATATATATATATATATATATATATATACACACACACACACATTCTAGGACTTTTTTTAATAACTAAGCAGTTTGCCCTCTGTAAATAATTCATCACAGGTCAATTTCTTCCTCCTCTCACTATGATTCTGATCTTTTTTAAAATAAATTAAAATAACTTTATTTCTTATAAATATGCGAGATCTTACCATCTGAGCATGGCTCAATGACATTGAAGGATCCATAAAAGTATATACAACTTCTCTTCTCTTTATGAAATGTCAAACATATCTCAAAATATTTTAACAATATGTTAACACATATTATAATATTTAAGATCACTTAATCCACTACCAGTGTATCTTAAACACACTTTGACAATATGTTAACACATATTATAATATTTGAGATCATTCAATCCATCTACTAGTGTAATGATGGATATATAAAATATGGCTATAGAAAGAAAATATTATCTGACCCCTTTGGACTTAAGAGAAATAGATAACAAAACTGTTATTTCATTTCCAAAAATACTTGCCGTTATTGTTTTTATTGTTTCCTTTGTCCCACTGACATAAAATATGTGTTAGTTTTTTGTAAATCTCAATGTTTGTGATTACATAGCCTTTATCTATCGTTATAACGTTTGGGGGCCAATAGTGCCTTGACACTTATCCCCTTTAGTGACACATTGGTGGGCATTGTTCTGACATCTTTATCCCCAGGGCTCTCTAAGGATTTAATATACTAGATGGGAGGCGTAACTGACAGTTGCTAGCGGCTTGTCTATGTAATATCGCCGGACAGGAAGCGACGTCAATGTTTACGTCACTACCGGGTAGCTCCGATATTGGGCTTGAAACCGGTAAGCCAAAACAAAGATACCGGCAATTGAGAACGAAACAACTGGATAAATCTAAGGCCATATACATGCCTTTTGAATGACCTATATATTTAGATATGTATAAAATTAATCCGGGAAAATGTATATACTTCCAGTTTGCCATATGGGGGAATCTTTTAGATGTTACACAGGAAATGATGCTACACTTTATGGGGGAATCTTTTAGATGTTACACAGGAAGTAGAGGGGAATCTTTTAGATGTTACACAGGAAGTGATGCTACACTTTATGGGGGAATCTTTTAGATGTTACACAGGGAGTGGAGGGGAATCTTTTAGATGTTATGCAGGAAGTGATGCTACACTTTATGGGGGAATCTTTTAGATGTTACACAGGAAGTGGAGGGGAATCTTTTAGATGTCACACAGGAAGTGATGCTACACTGTATGGGGGAATCTTTTAGATGTTACACAGGAAGTGGAGGGGAATCTTTTAGATGTTACACAGGAAGTGATGCTACACTTTATGGGGGAATCTTTTAGATGTTACACAGGAAGTGGAGGGGAATCTTTTAGATGCTACACAGGAAGTGATGCTACACTTTATGGGGGAATCTTTTAGATGTTACACAGGAAGTGGAGGGATTTGGCGCCCAAACAATACAATTAATCAATTAAACTACCATATAGGCTACTTCTAAACTGTATATAAGGCTAGCTGCCATTACCAATATTCTAGTCTTGAGAAAGGCCCTTTTTTGAGGGCAGAAACGCGTTGACATATTGGTAAGCATTACTTTAATCTTTACTTCATTCTCATATTGGATACACTATGTTGTGAATTTCTTTTTTTACAGGGACACTTTTTAGGATACCATAGGAGCAGCTGACAGGTGCTAGGATCCAATCAGCTACTTCAGCTACCACACTCAGGAATTTGGATCTGTTAAAGTAACTAACATTGGAAGGAATCAATTTCCTCACTTTCACCTTGCTTTTCATCACCCATTTTTTCCATTTTTTAGTTTTGATTGACTTATTTTTGTTCTTCACTAACATTTGTTGATCAACTTTTTGAACACATTTTTTTGGATTATATTTTTTTATTTTTTATGTTATTGCATATTGTGTATTTTATTTTTTCTATTATTGCATATTGTGTATTTTATTTAATTATATCTCAACCTCACTGGATTAATTAGCTAGCATTTTTATATCCATTTGCACTCACTCACTATTTGATCGTATCTATACAATTATTTTGCTACCCCCCTTTTTTTTGCACTGCAGTGCATTTTTCTATTTTTTGGAACACTATTTTTGAAACACTATTCTTTTGAACACTATTGTTTGTACTATTGTTTATTAGTTTTTTGCTTGATGCACTTGTTATAGTTGTACTTAGGCTAATTCTGTTTTATTAGTATACACTCTTATTCTGGTGTACCACTCACACTGATCACCTGTTATTACCTCTGTTTTTATTGTAATTATCAGCTTTGGCCCTTTGAGCCGCTTCTGTAAGATATTCCTGTATTTGTAATTTTATTTATATGTGCTTTTTACATTTTTATATATAGTCTTTTATTACTGATGCATTTTAACATGGTTCATTAAATAATCTTCTTTTATCTCTCTGAGTATATTTATCCCTTGGCCTCTTGTTGGCGCTGTATTCACTTCTTACTACTTGTGCATATTTTTTGGAGGTTGGTTAGGATCTCTGTTTGGATACAGCTTGGGGATTACCTTAGCGCTTGTACACTACCCCTTTTTCACTATTGCATTACACTTGTTCATAATAAATCAATTGAAGATTTGATGTTTTACTAAGTAGGACAATTTACAGAATAATTATAAAAATAAAAAAACCTACCCTGTATACAATCCTGCAAAACAATACCCTCAGCTACTAAAGGGTTAACAGAATGTTATGCACACTACATGAGAACTAGTGCATACTGCGCAGTGCCGTGCACTCTTAAGTCTGTGGCCAAGAAGAGAAGTGTGACAGTGACTACAGTATGTAGTGTACTGTGTTTGCTGGCTGTTGAGTGTGACACTTGTCAGGACTCAGAGAGGTATGTCAGTGTACTCAGTTCAGAAATTATATAACTCACTGACAGCTAAGGGCTTTTCCTCACATACAATATTTACTATACTCTCTGACTACAAACCTATGAGTACATAAAAGCTTTCCCTGCTATTTATGAATAATAAAACCACTTTGCAATATATTTTCATTATTTATTTTGGCCCCCTCTTTCATGTAATTTAGCACTGACATTTGAGTAATTTCTAATTATCAGAACATGGAATGAACCTTGTTGATGTCTTAAGGCTAAACCTGATACATATCTGTCCCTAATTGGCTTTAGTGGATAACAGCTGCAAAACTCTTTATAATAACTGTAGCACAGTGACTGGCCTTGTTGTCTGAGGAATAAAGCCCAGATTGGTTTATCCAAATAAGGCAAATGGTGGGTGGAGTCTGACTACTGGGGAATAGCTGCAGTAAAAAGGACGTTAATTTGTTTTAAAACATTAAAGGAGCATTAAACACATTTTTCTTTCATGTTTCAGATAGAACATAAACAAATTTACACTTTACTTCTGTTATCTAGTTTGCTTTTTTCTTTTGGTATCCTTTGAAAAGAATACCTAGTAGGCTCAGCAAAAGAAATGTACTACTTGGAGCTGGCTACTGATTGGTGGCTGCACATATATGCCTCTTGTCATTGGCTCATTCAATGTGTTCAGTTAGTACCCAGTAGTGCATTGCTGCATATCCTTCAACAAAGGATACTAAATGAATGAAGCAAATTTAATAGCAGTAAATTGAACCTGCCAATTTAATTATAAATTTAAGCTGCCTCTGTCAGGTTCATATATGTGTTTCTTGGGCGTATCACAGCAAATGCCTCACCAGTCTCTCACCTCACTGCAGGTCACTGATATATATATATTTTATTAAAGTGACGTTTTGGAGTAAAAGAACCCCTTCATCTGACTCGAAATGTCCCTTTAATAAAACAATTTGTTTTCACAGTTGACCTAAGTCCAGCGAGTGCTTTATATTTGAACTGTACTTGGTTTTTTGATAGCACCCTGGCAGCTGTTGACCTTTTGGTGAGAGTGCAACCACAACTCTCCTTTATTTTATATATATATATATATATATATATATATATATATATATATATATATATATATATATATATATATATATATATATATATATATATATTTATAAAAGAAGTCCTCACTGACTGACTGAATGACTGACTCATCAACACCCAGCTCAAACCGTTTAACCGAGGCACTCACTAAGGAAGGATTTTTGGAAATTACGTCTCAAGGGGGGTGATTTTTTTTTTTATGAGGATACCTATATCTCAAAAAATGATAATGTTACAGACATGAAAATTGGTATTTAGATTCTCCTTGAAAAATAAAGAAATATATGTTTTAGGATTTCCTAAAAATCCACTTAAGGGAGGTCAAAATAAGGGGGGGGGGGCTGATTTATGAGGTTACCTATATCTCAAAAACCAAACATATTACAGATGTGAAAATTGGTATTTAAATTCTCACGTGTTTTAACATTTCTTCAAAATCCACTTAAGGGGGGTCAAAAGTGGGGAGCTGATTTATGAGGACACCTATATCTCATAAACCAAAGGTGTTACAGACATAAAAATTGATATTTAGACTATAAGAAACACCAAGAATTAATGAAGACTCAAGAAGTTCATGTCAGCGAGTGTGCAACCCAAACGGGCACACAAGAGAGGGCACACGTAGTTGCAAGTGGTTGGATTTTTTACAAATCACAAAATCCACGCAAGCGAAGCCGCGGGAAACAGCTTGTATATATGTATATGTGTATCTATCTATCTATCGCTTTCCTTAGGTTTGTTTCCCCAGTCTCAGTGTCCCACATGGTGGAACATCGAGACCCAGCTCCAGCAGCAGCTGCTGCTTCTCTCTAGGCACACATGCTGCCTAGATTTAAAGAGGCCATGTCCTAATTACAGGAACTTCACCTGGAGGCTATAGGTGTTGGATATTCTATACCGCTGGTTATCCTGTACTTGCTGAGTCTCCCGTGTCTGTTACACTAGTGACAGCTTTCCTCAAACCTGCTGTACCTACCTTGTATCCATTGACTGCTTCACCAACAGTACCTGCTGGGTACCCTGTGCCTGCTGAGTCTCCCATGTCTGTTATACCAGTGAATGTTTTCCTCAAACCTGCTGTACTTGCTGTTCCTACCTGGTATCCTGTGACAGCCTCACCAACAGTACACACTGAGTATCCTGTGCCTGTTGACTTTCCTGTATCTGCTATACAAGTGACAGCTTTCCTGTTCCCTGCTGTGCCTACTGTACCTACTTGGTATCCTGTGACAGCTTCACCTACAGTATCTGCTGGGTACTCTGTGCCTGCTGAGTCTCCTGTATCTACCTGGTAATCAGTGGCACACTCACCAGCAGTACCCGCTGGGTAATCACTCAAGCTAGTGTATAGAAATCCACTGGACTTTATTACTCCAACCCCCCTGGGTTCTGTGAAATTGAACAAGATGCTTGTCTTCTGCCTTGGGTCTATTTAAAGACTTACTGTTTCCGTGTTCCAGAATTTGACCTGCCTATTGTTCTGTTTACTATTCATTCAGTAAAGCTTCAGTAGTTCAGTGTCTCTATTCCACTTACCCTAAACCCCTCACACCATCTATCTATCTATGATACTGTTTTAAACCACATGTTGGCCGCAGGTCAATATTTTAGAAACCTAAAAAAGTCTGCAAAGAAACAAAGCACATCCGGAATTAAATGTAGTTTAAAGATAATAAACACACAACACTACAGTGTTGCACTTCCAATGTTAAAAAATGTTTATTGCACATCTATCCAGTAGTAACATAAAAGCCTTTGAAGTCCTGTATGGTTATCCTAGATCAAAGTCCTCAGTCAGGGCTTCTCCATGTCAGACTAACAGCTCGCATCCATATGTGGTGCATATAATAAAAGCCGGAACCGTTATTTTCTCCTTGCTGATCCAAAAGGTGTATGTAACATGGAGTGTATACGGGTCCTTGTTTGAACCAAAGAGCCTCAATACATTTCAACTACCAGCGTGCGGTCTTTCTCAAGACAGAGGGCTCCATGTACTAAGCTGTCTGCGAGGTCTTCGTGACTATTTTCGTCTAAATTTCTGCGTGCGGATCAATAACCGTATGTACTATCCCACGAATCCATTGAAAACCTTATATTAAAAAACGGCGAGCGAACTTGCCCGCAAATCTTGAATTCTCGTCTTTTTTGTAGCTAGAAAATACTCGCTCGACATAAATCTCGCACAAAACAGGAATTACTAAACTATCTATTTCTACGCTCGTGAAATTCTCCGCACCTACCTCGTTAAAAATCCCTCGCCAGCTAATAGGTGGCGAGCACCATAATAAACAATAGGGTCTATCAGATCAACGCCTACAACTGATTTAAAAGAGGTGTACAATTGAATGGTTACTCACTTTTGATCCTGTTAGCCATATGGAGACACTTCTTCAACTTTATATTGTTCGTCTGATGCAAATGAGGGGTAGAAGGCAAATTCGTCTACCTGATGCCCCAAATCCGGTTCGAAGAAGGCGATTACGAGTACAGCGGGTATTCCTTCCTCGGGTTCCTTTTAGATGCCCTTTCCGATCGAGAGGTTATTCAAAGGTTCCGTCTGGATCGACATTCAATATTGTCTTTATATTCTCAAATAGCACATTTTCTAGAGCCTGTGACGGCTCGTTCAAGGGCCATTCCCGGAATACTAAAGTTTCTTGCTGCCTTGCACTTTTTTGCCACCGGATCATTTCAGGCAGTGTCCAGCGTCATCATTGGTTTCAGTCAGTCTGCCTTTTCTCGTCATCTTTCCAAAGTTATCGATGCACTCATGCATATATTCCCCGAATATGTTTGCCACTCTTCTGTGGTAGATGGTAGACAATCGATAAAGTCGCAATTCTACAGTGTTGCTGGAATGCCAAATGTTCTTGGGGCAATAGACTGTACCCATATTGCAGTTCGACCGCCACGGTTACGGGAGGAGATTTACCGCAACCGAAAGTCCTGCCATTCCTTGAATGTACAGATGGTTTGTGACCCCAAAATGAGAATTATCAGCGTGAGATCAAATTACCCTGGCTCCTGCCATGACGCTTATATCCTGCGGCAGACTGGACTGTACCAAAAATTCGAAAATGGGGAAATGCCAGAGGGATGGTTATTAGGTAAGCTTGAATTGAACTCAACAAAAAATTTTAAAGGTTTTCTAAAGAGCATGTAATTTTAAACGACTTTCAAATTGACTTTTTATTATTTTTATATCAATTGTTGAAAATCATATCTAGATATATGCTCAATAGCTGCCGATTGGTTGATGCACCTAGAAGCCTTGTTTGATTGGCTCACATTTGTGCATTGATATTTTTTCAACAAAGGATATATAAATAAATTCTGAAAAAAAAACACATTATATAATTAAATTTTTAAATTGTTACAAATTTATACTAATTTGACGCTAGCCTCAATAACTAATAAAAATTATTTTGTCTTTTTGGAATGACTTACATCAATATTTTTTTTTTTTTAATTACAGGGGATGCCGGTTACCCTTGTTATGAATGGCTTCTGACACCCTATAATAACCCCCAACTCCAGAAACATATTCGTTTTAATGAAGCACACAAGAGCACAAGGGGTGTCATCGAAAGGACTTTTGGATTATTGAAAATGAGGTTCCGATGTCTGGACAGATCTGGCGGTGCAATGCAGTATTCTACAGAAAAAGTTGCAAGAATCATCTTAGTTTGCTGTGTCTTGCATAATATTGCCACCAAAAGAGGATGCCCCATTGATGACGATATTGCCATGCCTTTTAATGACTTTCCAGAAGAAATTTTCAGAGAAAACACCAATAGACGTGGCATGGCCACAAGGGATATGGTTTCTGACCAATATTTCGAAGTTTGATCTTTCTCTAACAATTTGTTCATCTTATGTAAATTGTGTTCTGCATTTTTTTTTGTTTTTTTCAAATAAAATTTTTGTGCAACATCATCATATTGTTATTTATTTGTAGCCCTTTTTCTAAACAAACCTTATTTTCATTGTTCACACCACAAAAATAAATGAAACAGATTTTTTTTTAAATGAAAATAATATAACAATTTATTTTAAGTTCAAAAGGCAACAAGAATAAGAATTATAACTATTTCTATCCTAATACAACTAATATATTTACATAACTAAAAAAGTTCAACATTTATCTATTCAAAAGGTTACATATTAGACTTACTATTCTACATTTAACCAGTGATTTTGTTACATAGTAATTGTATCAAATATAAATGAATCACAAAATTTGAGAATATATATATTGGTAGTGTTATCTGTGGTCAATGACCTAGGATATAGTGATGTACTAAAAAAAAGATTATCCCTGACGATATATTTATATCGTCATTGTTCATTCCTCATGCAAAATTTATCGTTCCAACAGAAATTTAATATATTATTGGTTATTAATGGTTAGTCGGAACAACAATATTATTCATGTTACATAGTATTAGAAAAATAAAGATTCAACAAAAAAAAATGATACATTGTAAAAATAGTCATGCGTCAATTTGATTGACAAGTATAGTTGTGACGTCAGATACTAACATGTCGCTAACGGAGCCTTTCACAGCTGGAGAAATAGTCATTCTGGTATATGCAATGGAACGATATTTTCCTCATCGTATGGGAGGAGTTCGATTGGTAAAGCAGGACAGTCGTGATCATATTATATACGAAATGATAAGAAGGATGTATAGAGTATCAAAGATAAAAAGGACAAGACGTCAATGCCTAAGAAAGTACAGCGATTTGAGGCGTAGGGAAACTAATTATTACAATTCAATTAAACGACTAATAAGAAACTGTAAGTATAAATGTTTATTGTTACTTATAGTAACTTTCAATTTTAATAGTTATTGATAGTAAGTCCAATAACTGCGTCATCTTTTACCTTTCACCATTGATTGATTTTCAATAATAGTAGGAACAAGGGACAACACATTTGACTTTCAGTATTCCGTTATACCTTTTCTATCCGAACATTGAAAGAGAAAAATTATGTTCATTGTTCCTTTAGCTTTAATAGACTGTTATTTATAGTATCTTATTTTTTTATAAAGCTATTCACCTTTAAGTAAGCTATATACTTGTTGATTAAACTAGAATGTAGTGTTTAATAATCCTTTAATTAATAGAAATCTCAAAATCCAATTTTACATTGATAGTAGCATTCGATAATCGATTTAATCATATATTTTTAGTATTATTAATACAGAAAATGTTTTTTTTTAGTATATCTTCAACTTGCATATATGAAATGAAAATTAACATCTATTAATCATTACAACTATAAAAATAAAGTAAATTTTTACAAACAGATATGAAAAAATCAAAATCAAAAACTCAAAAAATTCCACGTTATTTAAGAGAAATAAGGATTGAAACGCCAAATAGTGGGATCACTTCACCACCCCTTCCTTTGACACTTATGGACATACCAATGACTCCCAAAAATAACAGAGCAGTGAAAAAAATGGCTGTCAACACTCAAAAAGGTACATAACTATAGAACAGCGTTAACAAGGTTTTATAAATTGTAAATAAAATAAATAATAATTAAAAAAAAATGATGTTTAATGATCTAATGCACATTTAGATATCCCTGGATGTTCTTATGAAGAAATTCCATCCTTTGAAAAAGAACCTAATTATTATTTTGATCTTGAGGTCGATGAGCCATGCACAAAAGATGATGATACTAATCTTGGAAGAGGTATTAGAATTTTTGTTTTTTAGGGAAGTGAAATATAGAAAAAATAATTTAATTTTAATTTTTTATATATTTATAAAAAGGTCAACCTTTGGACAAAGCGGTACAAGTTGAAATAGAATTGGATGGCATGGTATATGCAACAAGTAATGATATTGGACAAAACATGTTTCCTCCTAAAAAAAATCTGATAGACAAAGGTATTTTATTTAGTTACCTTTGTCAAAAATAGAATAATTTTAAAAAAAATAAATTAAAAATTAAAAATGTTATTTATTTATTTTACTTTAGCCTCCGGTTCAAGCGATGCTTACACATTAGAGGAAAAAATTGTGCAGACAGAAAATGATATGGATATCATACCTCCCAAAGAAAATGAAGGTATATACAGATATCAATATATTATTTATATTTTGTTATGTGATTAATATGTGAATTTAATTTATTTTTATTTATTTTAAGGTATAGAAGTTTTTGAAGAAAAAATCGATGAAAGCACACAAACTTTTTTGGATGATAACTTCAAAATTAAATTGGCAAAAATTAGGTCTATAATGGGAATGTTGATGGAGCAAGTTGATTTTTTTGTACCAGAAATATGGCATTTAGTATTTTTTTTTTAAATAAATCTTTTAAAACACTTTCTATTGTTTTGAGAAAAAAAATTACAAATTTAGAAACATCCAAAAAAAAAAAGGGATGATGAGTGTTTGTTATAAAAATTGAAATTTTTTTTTTATTTTTTTTTACCATTTCATAAAAAAAAAATATATTGTAAGCAATAAAAACAAAATTTCAATGAAAAAAAATTTGTATTCATTCTTTTTTCAAAAATTTTAATAAAAAACACAAAAATTTTTTTTTAAAAATATTAGTGCAACTGGAAAATATAAATATATTTTGAACAAAAATATAAAACAAATCAAAAAGTGCAACATCAAAAACAGTATAAACTCAAGTTATTAAAAAATTACAAATTTAGAAACATCCAAAAAAAAAAGGGATGATGAGTGTTTGTTATAAAAATTGAAATTTTTTTTTTTTTTTTTACCATTTCATAAAAAAATATATTGTAATCAATAAAAAAAAAATTTCAATGAAAAAAAATTTGTATTCATTCTTTTTTCAAAAATTTAAATAAAAAACACAAAAATTTTTTTTTAAAAATATTAGTGCAACTCGAAAATATAAATATATTTTGAACAAAAATATAAAACAAATAAAAAAGTGCAACATCAAAAACAGTATAAACTCAAGTTATTAATACAATTAATAAAGATGTCTATCACTACTGTCCTGGCCTATTTGGTTCAGAAGGACCCTGTCTTTCACGAATAATGGACAGGAGAGAATTCATTGTTTGTTCTGCGAGGCGTAATGAACGGTTTATCTGTTCGTTGTGCTCCTCGTCCATTCGCCTCTGCCAATCAAACCTCTCTCTGTCTAACTGCAATTGTCTTTCTGCTAATGATGCACTTCGGTCCAGGTGTGCGATTAAAACATTCTGTAACTCTCTATGATCCACCCTATATTGTCTAGCAAGAGAGATCATTTCATTGAGACAGACATCATCCACTTCTTCAATTTCATTGTTGCCAGGTACCACAGGTCTTTCATTAGATTGTGTTTCCGCTGGCTCTACATTTCCTTGATTTGTTTGTTCTTGTACTTCTGCTTCATCAGGGACAGGTTCATGGATCTCCATTGGTTGAGCATCCATGATATCATCCAACAAATCTGGGGTCTCACTTCCATGATCCCTGGATTGAAGTTCCTCCTCCTCAGGTCTTTCTGGTTGTACAGCAACCAGGTTTAAGATGACCTCCCTCGATGACTCCTCTGTATCTGTGAAAATTAAAACTAAAAAAATAAATATATATGAATATATTAAGATTTTAATATCTATATAAAAATATAATGTAGATATATAAATATATATATATATAAAAAAATATATATATATATATATATATATATATATATATTTTAAAAAAAATGTAAATTTTTTTTTAACGATTTTAAAATATTTAGTAGCAGCTGTGAATATGTACTATGGAAAAAAGGCAGCACTCACATGTCATTTGTAACTCAAATTCAACTGTTCATAACACAAAATTAAATAATCTTTTTTTTTTTTTTTTTTTAGAAAATTTAATGAAGCTTTTGTATTATTAAATGCTCTTTTTAATTTTAAATGACGAGTGATTGATGCCTTTTTATGATCTAAAATTCTAAATATATCTATCTATATATATAAATGTGTATATATATAGATATATTTATATATATATATATATATGTATATATATATATATATATATATATATAGATAGCAATATATATATTTTTATTTATATAAATATATATCTTTATATATCCTAAAAATAATAATATATATGAAGATGTTGATATCTTGATATTTATGTATAAGAAGAAAATTTTAAAAAAAAGGAATGTATTAATAGTACAGATTCTCACCATCAAACAACCGTGGAGAACTTCCCGTCATGTTCCGAAAAAGATGTCCAAGGTCAGCTATGATAAAAAAAAATATATATATATATTAAAATAAAATTTCTTTAGTGAAAAATCCAAAATAAAAAAATTACAATAAAGCAATGTTATCTATATGGCCTAAGTGAGCAAAAACTACCACGCTTTTAAAAGAAAAAAAAAAAAAAGGGAATTCAAGTAATTAGATTTTTTGAGAGAAAGCAAATTTCGGTTAGCTTTGACCAGTATGACCAGAGGAGAATGGAAAAAATGAAAATATATTGTTTACCTGTACCTCTACCAACACTGGTTTCAGGGGTGCTGGTACGGATATCTGGAAGTGTATCCGCTGATAAAAAGGTATGGCTAGCAGATGATGTGCTTCTTATCGTTTGCCCAATAACGACACCACCACTAGTCATCGATGTCCCAGAGGAGGTTGATGGAATGGCTGAAGCAGGGTCATCACCACCCCTAGCTGTCACGGATTGTGGTCGAGCTGTTAAGAGATAAATAAAATCAATCGTTATTCATGTTTCGATCCATAGAAGATTAATAAATAACTAATATTTAAAATTTTAAATAGTGGTTATTGAAAGGGACAGTGTAGCACACACAATAGTAACCAGGTTGAAGAATTTGAATGTAAAAATTAAATTTTTTTGTAGACACTCAAGGTTGTTTGTATTGAAACTGTTTTGTAAAGCTTGTTTCTAGTATTTAAAAAGTGTTGAGTACTTTGTTTGACATAAAACAATAGTCCTGTGTTTATGTAATCTTTCATTCTATTCATTATTCATTCTATTATATTCTTTAATTCTATTCATTCATTGTATTATGTATCAACAAGCTGTTATAAGTGTTATTTGAACTTGTCATTTAATTACCTTGTTAACAATTAACTGTAAACGAAAAAGAGTCGTCTGCTCATTTGCTAATTAAATGACAAGTTCAAAGAATACTTATAAGAGCTTGTTGATACATCATAAATTAGTTGAATGAATGAATGAATAGAATGAATAGAATGAATAGAATGAAAGAATAATGAATAGAATGAAAGATTACATAAACACAGGACTATTGTTTTATGTGAAACCAACTATTCAAGTTTTTTTTAAATAATAGCATTTAAACACTCATTAATCCGCTTAAAAAACAATATCTTGATATTATATATACACTAATGTTGAGAGTGTGAGTGTGTATCTGCATGTGTAAGTGTATAATATTAGTGTGTGTGTATCTGCATGTATAAGTGTATATTTTTTGGTCTGTATACATGCTTGTCTAATGTATACTGTAACGTTTGTTTTTGTGAATTTGTCTACAAAAATATAGCACTGTATTTTCAAACGATCCTTGAATACAGAGCTCACATAGCAATAACAATATTGTTTGGCGCAGCTTTTGATTTGATGAATAGGGACATTAAACCACAAAAGATTTGTTCATCAGTCATAAAGAAATTAAGATTTTAAAATAGATCGAAATTTACTTCCATTAAAGGCGTCTATTAGCTAGTAAGCTGTTCTAAATATGCTTTTCATCAAAGGATATCAAGAAAATGAAGTAAATTAAAATAGAATTGTTATTTAGAAAGCAATACAAAAATAAAGCAGTAATAGGACTATAATCAAAATTGGCGCCAATAAATATTGATTTTCCAAAATATAATTAAATGTTAAATATTTTTATAAACCGACTCCACTGGAAAATTACAATATGATCATCATTCAATTTAAAAAATAGTAATTATATTAATGTTTTACATCTTCGGTCGCTATCACAATCATCTGTGATCATGAATATTACATTACATACGTTATTGGTTAAGCTATACAAAAATCTAACAGTAATCTGCATTGATGTAACGTAATCAAAATTGACGCACCAAAAAATTGATTTGAAAAAATATCTTTACAAGATAGATATTTGGATAAACCGACTCTAATGGATAATTACAATATGATCATCATTCAATTCAAATAATAGTAATTCGATAATTGTTTTACATCTTCGGTCGCTATCACAATCATCTGTGATCATGAATATTACATTACATACGTTATTGGTTAAGCTATACAAAAATCTAGCATTAATCTTCATTGATTTAACTTAATCAAAATTGACGCACCAAAAAATTGATTGGACAAAATATCTTTACAAGATACATATTTGTATAAACCAACTCTAATGGATAATTACAATATGATCAACATTCAATTTAAATTATAGTAATTCGATAAATGTTTTACCTCTTAGGTCGCTATCACAATCATCTGTGATCCCGACGATTACTTCTGGGCCTAGACGCTGCACCAGTCTCTGCTCGTAATCATTAAGATCAGCGACATAAGCTGTTCCACCTCCGGTAGCACGGGTTGAATTTTTTTCTTTTGCCAATTTGGCTTTTGCAAATCGTTTGATGTCGTTGTACCTTTTTTTAATTTGATCAACGTCCTTTTTCCCAGGTCCCTGAGCACTGACAGCATCACTTATCCGGGTCCATATACTTTTTTTACGGATACTAGACGTTTGCTTCGAACGACAACCAAATAAATAGTCATATGAGTCTAGCACCATATCGACAAGAACCAGGTTCTGCTGATGTGAGAAGTGGGGATTCTTCGATTTGGACTGTGAATCAGATCGAGAAGTAGCCATACTTAATTTATCGATAACAATAAAAGTCAGTAAAGCTTCAAGTTCTTGAAATATGCAGTCTGAAAAACTTTATTAAATAGAGCTTATATAGTGCTGCAATATGTTCCCGTGACAAAGCTGACGTTTCTGACACCTTGCAGTCACGTGGGACAAACATGACTGACAGTTTGTAAGCGATTAATAGTACATTCGCAAATAGCGAGGCGTCATATGTATGAATCATTCGCCAGTGCTCGATGCGGATTTGACGCGCCTTTTTTTTTAATAGTTTTTAGTACATATGGCGGGCGGGCAACATCTCGCTAGCTGCGAGTTAGAGCGAGTCGAGCAAACACGTTGTCGGCGAAAAAATTGATGCTTTAGTACATGGAGCCCAAAGTATGATCATCAGAGGCCGTGGTAGTCTTTCAATATCTAGTGAGTCTATCTTATTGGTTGTAAAACAACCCAGTAACCAATGCCCATCAGGGTTGAATACCTCTTTGGAGAACTACTAAACATACAAGCTCATGTTTGGAGACAACTTGAGAGCATATGCTGAGAAACATTACAAAACAATTTAACATTAATGGAATTAATAAATACAGGGAGTGCAGAATTATTAGGCAAGTTGTATTTTGGAGGATTAATTTTATTATTGAACAACCATGTTCTCAATGAACCCAAAAAACTCATTAATATCAAAGCTGAAAAGTTTTGGAAGTAGTTTTTAGTTTGTTTTTAGTTATAGCTATTTTAGGGGGATATCTGTGTGTGCAGGTGACTATTACTGTGCATAATTATTAGGCAACTTAACAAAAAACAAATATATAACCATTTCAATTATTTTTACCAGTGAAACCAATATAACATCTCAACATTCACAAATATACATTTCTGACATTCAAAAACAAAACAAAAACAAATCAGTGACCAATATAGCCACCTTTCTTTGCAAGGACACTCAAAAGCCTGCCATCCATGGATTCTGTCAGTGTTTTGATCTGTTCACCATCAACATTGCGTGCAGCAGCAACCAGAGCCTCCCAGACACTGTTCAGAGAGGTGTACTGTTTTCCCTCCTTGTAAATCTCACATTTGATGATGGACCACAGGTTCTCAATGGGGTTCAGATCAGGTGAACAAGGAGGCCATGTCATTAGATTTTCTTCTTTAATACCCTTTCTTGCCAGCCACGCTGTGGAGTACTTGGACGCGTGTGATGGAGCATTGTCCTGCATGAAAATCATGTTTTTCTTGAAGGATGCAGACTTCTTCCTGTACCACTGCTTGAAGAAGGTGTCTTCCAGAAACTGGCAGTAGGACTGGGAGTTGAGCTTGACTCCATCCTCAACCCGAAAAGGCCCCACAAGCTCATCTTTGATGATACCAGCCCAAACCAGTTCTCCACCTCCACCTTGCTGGCGTCTGAGTCGGACTGGAGCTCTCTGCCCTTTACCAATCCAGCCACGGGCCCATCCATCTGGCCCATCAAGACTCACTCTCATTTCATCAGTCCATAAAACCTTAGAAAAATCAGTCTTGAGATATTTCTTGGCCCAGTCTTGACGTTTCAGCTTGTGTGTCTTGTTCAGTGGTGGTCGTATTTCAGCCTTTCTTACCTTGGCCATGTCTCTGAGTATTGCACACCTTGTGCTTTTGGGCACTCCAGTGATGTTGCAGCTCTGAAATATGGCCAAACTGGTGGCAAGTGACATCTTGGCAGCTGCACGCTTGACTTTTCTCAGTTCATGGGCAGTTATTTTGCGCCTTGGTTTTTCCACACGCTTCTTGCGACCCTGTTGACTATTTTGAATGAAACGCTTGATTGTTCGATGATCACGCTTCAGAAGCTTTGCAATTTTAAGAGTGCTGCATCCCTCTACAAGATATCTCACTATTTTTGACTTTTCTGAGCCTTTCAAGTCCTTCTTTTGACCCATTTTGCCAAAGGAAAGGAAGTTGCCTAATAATTATGCACACCTGATATAGGGTGTTGATGTCATTAGACCCAATCCCCTTCTCATTACAGAGATTGCACATCACCTAATATGCTTAATTGGTAGTAGGCTTTCGAGCCTATACAGCTTGGAGTAAGACAACATGCATAAAGAGGATGATGTGGTCAAAATACTCATTTGCCTAATAATTCTGCACTCCCTGTATTAAAAACAAGTATATGCTACATTTTGTTAACATTTTTTTTTTGTTAAAAACCTCTAATAAATATGAATTAATAGCGGTCCCTATGTGTCACAAACAATACTTAAAAGTAAAATCAATTAGAAACAACATTATCAGCCTAGTAAAAACAATTCTGATGATGTGAATTACAAAACTTAAGCTCTATATTAGCAGTCAAACTATACCATTAAAGTGTATAGTGTAATAATAATTAATAAGACCGCATGCTGTCGGTTGAAATGCATTGAGGCTTTTTGGTTCAAACAAGGACCCGTAAACACTCCATGTTACATACACCGTTTGGATCAGGAAGGAGAAAATAACACCTCCGGCTTTAGTTATACGCAGGACGTATGGACGTGAGCTGTTAGTCTGACATGGAGAAGTGCTGACCGCGGACTTTGATCTAGGATAACCATACGGTACTTTAAAGGTTTTTATGTTACTACTGGATAGATGTGCAATAAATGTTTGTTAACATTGTAAGTGCAATACTGTAGCGTTGTGTGTTTATTATCGTTAAACTACAATTGATTCCTGTTGAGCCTTGTTTCTTTGCAGACTTTTTTTTGGCTTCTACCTTACTCCAGGTGGCTTGAAGGACACCATCTGTGAAATAGCAGCAACTGGTTTCATCAAACTGATATTCGCATATGCATTATCTGACCAATTGTGGTCTGTGGTGAGATTTTTATTACTGTTCATTATCTTTCTAACTTATAGATTGGTCTAATAAGGTCAGTGTATGATATATATATATACCTACAATCTATATCTATTCACATGGTACATCAATTGTAATTGGTTCTTCCAACCAGGCAACTAGCGCTGTTTAATTTTTATCACTTTACTTTGTTTGCTTCTGTTCTCTTTATATACAGCAGCAGGGTAACCTTGGGGGAAGAACTAAATGTAAATAGACATGCTAATACAGAGATTTTTGGAGATCATGCTCTAAGAAATAATAGGCAATTGACTTAACAAATGGGGAACAAGTGACAAATATAGATCCTGAACAACAGGGGATACCCAAAGGTAGTTTAAGCATTCTTGATAAGTGATATTTCCCAACTATCACACTAGAATATAAAAACAAGGGATAAGAATGCGCTAAAAAGCTCTACCAATAAATAATTAGAAGATCAATATAGTAAATGCCACTCTAAAATACCTACAATATTCTAAAATACCTAAATGGATTAATCATAATATTTTTATAATAAATCAAAATTGTATCACAGTACCTTAAACAAAGTCTCAAAAATTGTATCACAAAAGTACATAAAAAATAATATTTATTCACAAAGAACTATAACACAACTATATCTATATATATATATATATAATAAGGTGCGCCTTTTTTAAAAAAAAAATCATAAAAATTCCTACATTTAAGAGTTCAAACCCAATATAATAGTTAATATAACTGCTGATGATGAAAACCTGCTATAATATAAAGAAGGTTCTTTCTATAACGTACCAAATCCTAGGAGTTATATATGCTTAAAATTATTTCAGCGTTTTCAGTCTATTCAGCAAACTGAGTTCTTTGAATAACGTATCAAAGATGGTAAGTTGGTAAGTTCATCCAATGATTAACATTTAATTTACTTCAAAGTATTATTATAGGACCTTCCAGTTCAATAAATGAAATAGTCTTAGTTGCACAGATGTCTCAATATTTACACATCTAGGCCCATAAAAGATTACTCACCAGAATACGAAAGGTAAAAATAGTTTTACTACCTTTCTGTCAGCTTTTTGTGTGACTTATCTTTCCTGTGAATAAGAGAAGGAAATTTAGGAACACAACTTCTGGTTGTAATGTTGTGAGTGTATCTGTGATTCTGCAATAGGTTTTGGATGCAGCAATAATGCAGAATCAGTGGATACTGAACACTTTTATGTGAGGATCAGTTGCAACAATAGCTGAGACCTGAGCCTCTAGCTCAACTCAGTATTGTTTAGCTGTTTCCTATTAAAACTATTATAGCATTTGCTAAGTATTGTGGTGTATGGAAAATCAGAGGCAGTAAAATAATTTACATATGAGAGTTAAATACAACTGATATGGCAGGCAGTATGGCAGTAGGACTAATGAGACTAATATACTATCTAATAAGGTAGGCAGAATATCAATAGAACAGAAGAGACTTGTATGCAATCTGTTATCGTTACCCATTAACCACAGTAGTATGCGCTTATGAAGGAAGACTGTGTCTTGCAGATTAGGTTCTCAGACAGTATTTAGACAGAAGTGATTATCGGAATTTACCAATATAATTTTCAGGATGAAGCGCTATTTGTTCCAGTACCCCTGAATCGAGTAAGGTCCGGAGTAGTTTGTGTGAGCATTTCCTCTGTCGGGTTCCATGACAGGCTGCGCAGACATTGGTGTGTGACGTCACCGCTAGTTAGATCCGTTACTCGCAACAGCAGTGTCTCCGTAACGGTTAGAGTTTGGGTGTTCCTGTGCTTAGGTAAGGAGAAGTTTAGGAAGCTGGGTAGAATAACCAAGCAATGTGTTAAGGACTTGTGGGAACTTAAAGGAAACTGAATAGGTGGAGCCAATACTCAATGTGCAAGAATATGAGTGCCAAAGGATAAGGTAGAGAAGTAAGCCAGTGATATATTCATGACACTTTCTCTGACCGTGCTCCTCCTTTCCACAAGGATTTGGCGTTTGTCTGGCCGTTACCAGAGATCTGACGTGTTACATTCAAGTGTTCCTCTGCTCCGCTAGAATCAGTATGTTTGTCGATACAGAACTTTTTTCACCCGACACTGTATTGCATAGACATCCAGGACATCCAAGGCAATGTGTTGCAAATAATAACTAATCCTTCCATTAGCACCAATCCGATAGCACTTTACAAGGATAGGTTTAAACAAAATCCATAGATAGCTGGCCAACTTCCACAGGACTGCTCATCTACGCGTTTCAGACTGAAGCTTTTATCAAGATGAGCCTGTGTACTTCCCATCATACTTTTATACCTCCTTTCTTAAAGTGGCAGGTTTCTTAAATACAGATTTTGAATAGTTCAAATCTTTTATTGGAGCAAACTCCTTTTTTTTAGGATCATCTATATATTAGTTTCTATATATAGAGAGCAGTTATATTACTCACTGAAAATAATTTTCTACAAAATGATACATTACAATATTTCATATAAATTTCATATAAATATAAAGCTTAAAGGGACACTGAAACCAATTTTTTTCTTTTGTAATTCAGAAAGAGCATGCAATTTTAAGCAACTTTCAAATTTACTCCTATTATCATTTTTTCTTCGTTATCTTGCTATCATTATTTGAAAAAGAAGGCATCTAAGCTTTTTTTTGGTTTCAGTACTCTGGACAGCACTTTTTTATTGGTGGATGAATTTATCCACCAATCAGCATTGACAATCCAGGTTGTTCACCAAAAATGGGCCGGCATCTAAACATATTCTTGCATTTCAAATAAAGATACCAAGAGAATGAAGAAAATTTGATAATAGGAGTAAATTAGAAAGTTGCTTAAAATTTCATGCTCAATCTGTGATATAAACATGATAAAAAATCAAATTATAAAATCCTAAAAAATTCCCAAAAATTCCAAAAAATACCAAGTCACAAGTTGTGATTAAACAGGCGGACAAGGGGGGAGGGATTGTTATATTAAATACAGGAGATTATATTAAAGAGGCAAATAGGTTATTAAATGATACAGAATCTTATAGGAAAATAAAATATAATCCTATTACTCAACAATCTAAAGATTTATTTAATTTTTTAAACAAAGCATATAATATAGGAATTATAAACGGCAAAGAATATGGTTTTTTAAAGGTTGATTTCCCTAGAACTAAAATCTTTTACTATTTGCCCAAAATTCATAAAACATTAATAAATCCCCCTGGAAGACCCATTATTTCTGGTATCCAATCAATCACATCATATTTATCTGAATTCGTAGATAATTATCTACAACATTATGTGGTTAAACTTCCTTCTTATTTAAAAGACTCCACGGAGTTGATAAGAGAATTGAAAAATATGCAATGGGGTAAAGATTTAATATTTGTAACCTGTGATGTGTGCTCATTGTATACCAACATTCAGCACTCACTAGGATTACAGGCAGTGGAATATTTTTTACATAAAGAAGGTGAATTACAAATTGAACAGATTGATTATTTGTTAGAAAGTATTTCATTTATATTAAATAATAACTATTTTAATTTTAATAATCAATTTTACTTACAAATTAAGGGAACGGCGATGGGCACCAAGTTTGCCCCCAGTTATGCTAACTTATTTATGGGCTATATTGAAGAATTAATTCATGGATCTATTTGGTAGGTGAACTTGGTGCTCTATCACCGTTTCATAGATGATATTATTATAATTTGGAGGGGAGATGAAAAACTTTTAGATATTTTTATAGAAAATTTTAAAAACAATAGATTTGGTATTGATTTGACTTATGAAAAAAGTAAAACTAATATACATTTTTTAGATATAGATACAACAGCTAATAATGAGGAGATTACCACCAAAACCCACTTTAAAGAGGTTGACTCAAATAATTATATCCACAATAAAAGTTGCCACTTCAAAAAATGACTAGACAATAAACATAAAAATCTTTTTTTGCATATTAGAAAGAATTGCAGTAAAATAGAGGATTTTGAACAGCAAGCAACTATTCTAGAAGGAAAATTTAAAAAGAAGGGATATAATATGGATTATAGAAGAACAGCAAAAATTAAAGCCCAAGAGAAAACCCAGAATGAACTTTTACAAGGTAAAACATTAAAAGAATGCCAAGAAGGAATATTGGACATACCATTTATTACTGATTTTAATATCAATCAATGTCCTAAAGAAACATTGGCATTTATTGCAAAGAGACCCGTATATAGGGGAGTCCCTTACTGATAAACCAAGAATAGTTTTTAAGAAAGCGAGGAATCTTAAAACTATATTAGCACCAAGCACTTTTAAACCTAAAAAAATGGGTGGCACTGATATGGATCTTAAAGGGAATAAAATATAGGGCTATTTTCCATGTATTTTTTGGTATTTTTTGAATTTTTGGGAATTTTTTAGGATTTTATAAAAAAAGTTTTTTATAATTTGATTTTTTATCATGTTTATATCACAGTATTAAGCTTTATATGTATATGAAAATTATATGAAATATTGTAATGTATCATTTTGTAGAAAATTATTTTCAGTGAGTAATATAACTGCTCTCTATATATAGAAACTAATATATAGATGATCCTAAAAAAAAGGAGTTTGCTCCAATAAAAGATTTGAACTATTCGAAATCTGGATTTAAGAAACCTGCCACTTTAAGAAAGGCGGTATATAAGTATGATGGGAAGTACACAGGCTCATCTTGATAAAAAACTTTGGGCTGAAATGCGTAGATGAGCAGTCCTGTGGAAGCTGGCCAGCTATCTATGGATTTTGTTTAAACCTATCCTTGTAAAGCGGTATCGGATTGTTGCTAATGGAAGGATTAGTTATTATTTGCAACACATTGCCTTGGATGTCCTGGATGTCTATGCAATACAGTGTTGGGTGAGAAAAGTTCTGTATAAAAAACATATTGATTCTACGGAGCCCTGTATTGAAAATCTAACACAGGGAATCTGACCTGTTGATTGGTGGAGTAGAGGAACACGTGAATGTAACACAGCAGAGCTATGGTAACGGCCAGAAGAACGCCAAATCCTTGTGGGAAGAAGGAGCACGGTCAGAGAAAGGTAGTAAAACAATTTTTACCTTTCGTATTCTGGTGAGTAATCTTTTATGGGTTTGGATGTGTAAATATTGATGGGTATATATGTGTGTATGTATATATATGTGTATATGTGTATATATATATATATATATATATATATATATATATATATATATGTGTATATATATATATATATATATTATATATATTATGTTATATGGGTAATTTGAATCTCACATATTAAGCATATTGAGGGTAACCTTAAATCTTGTATCAAATGTTTATAATGTAGCACACAGTATCCCATAGCAACATTCCACAAGTTTCTTTTGTATAAGTTGTAACATATGGTTCTAATATAAGATCCTCTCTACAAATGGTTATATGGGCATATTCTGTTATGTGCTATAACAACATTCTTATTTCCTGTGGGCCCCTTATGCAGATGTGAAGTTAACTACGTTTTTTATATATTTCCTGTGACCTCATGTATGACGTATAATTCCCTATAAAGTCTTTGTGTGTTCTTCAATAAATGGGAATCTTGTGAAAACACTCAGTTGCATGTGTGTGTGATTTCAGTGGTCACCCCAGGGCCCTGAAGAAAATGTGTGCTGCACCCTTATCAGCCAGAGCAGAGCTAAGAAACAAAAGAAGTAACCATACAAACTGGTGTCAGACAAGTGGGATGAAACAAGGAAATCTCGGAAGGTGAGTTGAACAAAGAGTCCTTTTTATTCTGACCTTTTTTTCTCTTACCACGAGACCCCTTAAGTTTCATTTTACATAGAAATAGTTGGGAAATATATATGTGAATCTTTGGTAGATTTTAACTATTGTCTAAAAAGAGGAATAGTAGATTTCTTTGGTAGAAATCAGGTTAAATATATATATATGAATCTTTGGTAGATTCTAATTAAATCTTTGGTAGATTTTAATTAATAATAATTAAGTCTTTGGTAGACTACATAAAAAGGGGAATAATAGATTTCTTTGGTAGAAATCAGATTATATAAAGTCTGGCTGAAGGGTTAAACCACACATTTTCTTGCTGCTTGCTTTTGAAATATGCTGTATGGCTAACATTGCTTTAAAGTTATAAGATAAATACTGCATTGTTTATATGAATTATTATGCTGCTTGCTTTTTAAATATGCTGTATGGCAAAATACTGTTTATTGTATAAAGTGTTAAGGAAGTAAAATACTGCTTATTGTATAAAGTATTAAGAAAGTAAACTGTTGCTAATATGTATTGCTGTTTCTGAATGTTAGTAAAACGCTACATTTTTTCTGGTGAAGGGTGACCTTTGACATAGAGATAATTAAAGCCAGAAACTAATATAGTGATATTTTTTTTTCTTTCTCTCTCTTGTTGTAAACTTAAGCATTAAGCACAATAACTGGTAACAGAGTACAACCATTCTAGTTAATGTGGTTTTTGCAAAAAGGTAAAGGTATTGTATTTTTTTATTTTTATTATTTTTTATTATTTATTTATTTTTTTGTATTGTATTATATTTTGTTGTAAAAGTTTTAAAGGATAAGTTAGGAGTTGAGAATGGGCAAATCCCAGTCTAAACAATTTCCATCACCTAATCCAGGAGAAACATGTAAAGATTATGTGGGAAGGGTGTCGCCCCATGGGTTTATGTATATTATTCCTTTGGTTCAGAATATGGCAGATTGGACAGAAGCTATGAGAAGCTCTGATCCATTCCCCAGAGAGGGGGATAATGATAAATTTCATATGAATATGGTAAAAGGGTTGTGTCTAGGTGATGAAGAGGCATTTCCATGGTATAAAGGTGATCCAAGATGGAATATGGATTATATGAAAAAGGGTGGGGAAAATTGGCTGACTGTTGCTCCATACTGGCAATATATTGATATAGATGGGAATAAAAAGAAGGGTAAAAGTGAGAAGCAAAGACAGACAGCATATTCACCCCCCTGCCCCATATAATGCCCCTCACCTACCTTTGCCATCATATAACAGACTATATCCTAGCCTCCCATCCCCTAGTGACATAGATCTAGAGACTATTGCTATTGTCTCTGCTCAGGTACCCCAGGAATGGACCTTGCCAGGACCTTCTGTAACTCCCCGATACCAGGTGACTAAACCCCCAATTATGCCCAAACCCCCGATTAAGGTTGGACCAGTAACACCTTCCTACCTCCCTACAATAACCCCACAATATAAAAGAGGGAATGAAGAAGTAGAGGAGGAGGAGGCAGCTGTACCACAAGCTAGTATGCCATTTCTTACTGTGGGAGACCAATTCATTATTAAACCTTTGTCCCCGGGTGAATTAAGGGAAATTACCAAGGGAGCCCCAAACCCCCGTCAACATCCATCAGCTTGTATTATGTATTTGAAAAGAATGTTACAAGGACAAAACATGACACAGACAGACATAAAAATTATCATTGATGCACTTCTAGACTATGACCCTGAATCAGGTTGGGAGTGGGGTAATGTAAAGAGTATTAGTAAATTGAGTAGAGATCCAGCAATTAACTATGCCCTAAACACACGTGAGGGACTTGATGAAATGTGGACAGAATTAAGTATAGAAATGCACAGAATATGGAAGGATAAACAAAGTATGTCAATTGCACTAGCGTGCAAACAGAAAACAAAGGAAACAGTAGTAGAATTTGTTAAGCGTTTTTATAAATGCTGGAAGGAAGAGGCTGGATTGGAATCAGGAGATGCAATGGGCTCTCTGAAGGTCCAGACTTGCATTAGTAATATGCAACCTCAGCTTTCTTTGTTGGTGAAACTACTTGTCTCTGATTGGCCGGAGTTGACTCCAGCAGAATTCTTGAAAAGAATTCATGAAAAAGAAGGGGCAGGTTGTTTTGACATCAGGAAATTAGAGGAAAAAAAAATGCTGCTTTTTATCAAAAGCAGAGTTTACAACATTGTGATCCATTCCAGGCCAGGGAAAGGGATAATACAGGGAGTAATAGAATGTATGTGAGAGGTAGAGGGAGAGCTAGGGGAAGAGCTAGAGGGAATTATACTTCAAACAGAACACATTTTTTTTAACTGTGGGGAACAGGGACATTGGAAAAATGAATGCCCAAAACCCCCTAATAATTCTGCCCCCCCTTACAATCCCCGACAGTTTAACAGACAGCCTTACATAGCCCCTGCACCCATGGAGGCACCCAAACACAATATACAATGGCCATAGGGGTGCCTAGGAGGTAGCACTCCAATTTTTCCAGTGGTGTCAACAAGTTATCATGAGCAACCGTACTTAGTCCAAGAAGTGGAGGGAGAACCCCTACCATTTCTAGAAGACACAGGAGCTACATGCTCTGCCTTATGCTCAGATATGTATGATGGCCTTACTGGAAAATCTGAACCTTCTCTAGGGATTAATGGAGTGCTGACTCAGACTTGCATCACACCGCCACTTGAAGTTAGGGTACCCTGTACTGGCCAACAACTTTTGCACCCATTTCGTATTATAACTGGGTGTCCCCTTAACCTTTTGGATCATGATCTTATGGGTCCCCTTGGAGTGAAAGTAGCTGTCACTAGAAAGGGTGGGTTAGACGTGAGTCTAGGGTCCACTAACATGTGTTTTTATAATGACATATTGACAGATGTCCCATCCTCTGTATGGGCATCTTCAAAACTTGACGTTGGTTTAGTTCAGTGTACCCCATATAAAGCCAGATTAAAACCTAATACTACTCCAGTGTTTATTAAACAATATCCATTGTCTAGAGAAAAGAAAGAAGGGATAAGACCCATGATAGAGGAATTCCTTAAAAAAGGAATCCTCCGTCCAGTAGTTTCTCCCTATAATACCCCCATAAATCCGATCCCAAAGAAAGACAATGAATATAGGTTAGTACAAGACATAAGGGCAATTAATGAAATAGTAATCCCAATTGCCCCAATAGTCCCAGATGTTACAACCTTACTCACAGCCATTCCACATGATGCCTGTATATTTACAGTCATTGATTTAGCTAACACATTCTTTTCAGTCCGATTGGACCCTGAGACACAGCTACTTATGGCTTTTTATTATGATGGGCGTCAGCTTACCTGGACACGCCTGCCTCAAGGTTATGTGGCCTCACCTGCGGTCTACTCGCTGGTGCTCCAACGTACCTTGCAGTCATGGACACCCAGCCAAGGTTCCGTCCTCCTTCAGTACGTTGATGACCTACTGTTGTGTAGTCCTAACCAGGAGGCAAATACAGTAGATACAATAAGTCTGTTAAAACACCTTGATGCTGAAGGTCATAAAATAGCAAAACATAAGCTACAAGTAGGAGTGACAAAAGTGGACTACCTTGGTTTTGTGCTTTCCTAAGACCACTGGTCCATTAGTCCCAAACGAATCCAAGCGATTCAACAGATCCCAAAGCTAGTTACTAGAAAGGACATGCTCACCTTTCTAGGTATGATTAATTATTGCAGACAATGGATTCCTGAGTGCTCCCATCATGATTCCATTCTAAGGCAAGCCACAAAAGGGGATAGCCCTGAACAAATACAATGGACCACAGACATGACTAAATCCTACATAGCTCTGAAGACTAGCATTATTAGTGCCCCTGCTTTAGGACTACCTGATTATTGTAAACCATTTCACTTGTATGCGAGGGACAATTGTAAAACCATGGCTGCTGTCTGTGCCCAAGAGCATGGTGGAGGCAATATGCGTCCCATAGCTTTCTTTTCCAAAGTAGTCCCAATACCGGTACAAGGGATGCCGGCGTGTCTCCAAGCATTGGTGGCTTGCGCCATGGCTGTAGAGATGGTTGAAACAATCACATTAGGCCATCCAATAGTACTACACACTAGTCACTACCCAACACATGACTTCTCAAAGACTTTCTGGTTATGAATGTATATTATTGAATAATACAAATCTGACTATTAAATATAGTAGTGTATCCTCAGGGCCAACTCAAATACTTAGTGCCTTACTTACAGGATCACCAGACTTTCCAACAGACCATGATTGTATAGAGGTAATACACCACATTACCACACCAAGACCTGACTTGATGGATAAACCTTTTGACCATGCTGATAATGTGTTTGTTGATGGTTCTTGTTCCCAACCTAGTGACGGTATTTATAAGACAGGCTATGCCGTTGTGCAACTACCAGACATTGTTCTAGATGCAGGCCCCATTCCTTATCCTTCTGCACAAGCTGCAGAATTAATAGCACTCACAAAAGCATGTAAATTGTTTGAAAAGAAATCTGTTAACATTTACACTGACTCTCGCTATGCTTTTGGGGTTGTGCACGATTTTGGTATGATATGGAAACAACGTGATTTTGTTTCAGCAGATGGCAAGACCATCTCTCATACAGACCTAATTAATGACCTTTTAGAGGCCATACAACTCCCAAAGGACATGCGATCAAACATTGCCGTGCACATACATACAAGTCTGACCCTATTTCCTTGGGTAATGCGCTTGCAGATAAAATTGCTAAAGAGGCTGCTTATGTTTCTCATACACCCGGATCCACCATCCGTATGTATGCTGTTTTAGCCCCACCTTCATGTCTACAGACCATATGCTTCTTGAACTCCAGGGACATGCCACTCCTAGTGACATATCTTTCTGGACTACTAATGGATTAACTTTAGATGAGTGGTTCGTTTTCTAAAGAGGGGAAGGTGGGCATACCGGAAAGCAGTGCACCACTCTTTATAGCACAAGCCCATGGTGTTGGACACCTAGGTATAAAACCAACAACTAACTTGTTGAAGCAATCTTTCTACATTAGAGGTATAGGTGATCATTGCAAGACATATATTAATAGATGTGTATATTGCTTACAGACCAATGCAACCATTCCCAATAAAGCCCAACATGACCACTTACCCCCACCTACAGCCCCATTCACACATATACAAATTGATTTTACACATATTCCAAAAACTGGCACTAAACAATTATATCTGCTTGTAATAGTTGACCAATTTTCTAAGTGGACAGAAGCTTTTGTTACCCAGAGGGAAGATGCAAAAACAGTCGCTAAAATTTTAGCCACTGAAATAATTCCCAGATTTGGTTGTCCACTTCAGATTAATTCTGATAACGGTCTAGCGTTCATTAGTAAAATCACACATGAGTTAGTAGAATGGTTACAGATTAATTGGAACTTTCACATTCCCTACCATCCTCAAAGCTCAGGGATTGTAGAAAGAATGAATCGCAATATCAAGGAAAAACTTTTAAAGGCAACAGCAGGTACATGGGTTAAATGGCAAAACTATTTACCTGCGATTTTAGCAGAAATCAGAATCATTTGAGGTCCTAATGGGTAGACCATTCCCGACTCCATGGGTAAAAGGCCCACTTATCATTAAACATGGTGATTTAGATTGTATTAAGGAACAATATCTAAAACAATTGATTGATAAATTGAATGGCATCTATGGTGATGTGTCTTCCCGTTTACCTCTTCCCTCACAGGAACCAACCCATCCTTTCAAGCCTGGAGATCTGGTCTGCATTCGCCAGCTGAATAAAGCAAAGAAAGGAGGTTTCTTGTTCAGCAAGCCAGTCACTGTGATCGCTGTAACCAGGACTGCCGTACTGACTGACGACAAGGACATCTGGATACACGCTTCACGAGTGAAACTCTGTCCAAAGAGAGGAGAAGCGGGTGACAAGCTATTGGTCACCCCTCACAAAGGAGAAGTGGGTGATAAGGTATCGATCACTCCTCACAAAGACCAGGATGACGATCTCAATCATGGATCCAAGACATTCCTGCAAGATCTTCCTTTTCCTAATGGGGAAATTGATCTTTGTGTATATCCCAATAGTATTAATAACAGCATGTTATTACTCACCTGAAGAACTTTACACCTATTTGTTTACTATTATTAACATTGTTTAACTGTTACATGTCTTGTACTTTACGAAAGAAAATATCAGGTATGATACAAGATGCAGAAAAAGTTCAACTGCAAAATTTAATTATAGGTAGACCCAGATAGTTTATATTGTAGGAACATTACAGGTTATGTGATCACGATGTGATCAAAGAGGGGAATGATGGGTATATATGTGTGTATGTATATATATGTGTATATGTGTGTATATATGTGTATATATATATATATATATATATATATATATATATATATATATATATATATATATAAAAATATATATGTGTATATATATATTATATATATTATGTTATATGGGTAATTTGAATCTCACATATTAAGCATATTGAGGGTAACCTTAAATCTTGTATCAAATGTTTATAATATAGCACACAGTATCCCATAGCAACATTCCACAAGTTTCTTTTGTATAAGTTGTAACATATGGTTCTAATATAAGATCCTCTCTACAAATGGTTATATGGGCATATTCTCTTATGTGCTATAACAACATTCTTATTTCCTGTGGACCCCTTATGCAGATGTGAAGTTAACTATGTTTTTTATATATTTCCTGTGACCTCATGTATGACGTATAATTCCCTATAAAGTCTTTGTGTGTTCTTCAATAAATGGGAATCTTGTGAAAACACTCAGTTGCATGTGTGTGTGATTTCAGTGGTCACCCCAGGGCCCTGAAGAAAATGTGTGCTGCACCCTTATCAGCCAGAGCAGAGCTAAGAAACAAAAGAAGTAACCCTACAAATATTGAGACATCTGTGCAACTAAGACTATTTCATTTATTGAACTGAAAGGTCCTATAATAACACTTTGAAGTGAATTAAATGTTAATCATTGGATGAACTTACCAACTTACCATCTTTGATACGTTAAGCATATATAACTCCTAGGATTTGGTACGTTATAGAAAGAACCTTCTTTATATTATAGCAGGTTTTCATCAGCAGCAGTTATATTAACTATTATATTGGGTTTGAACTCTTGAATGTAGGAATTTTTATGATTTTTTTAAAAAAGGTGCACCTTAATATATATATATATATATATATATATAGATATATATATATATAGATATATATATATATAGATATATATATATATATAGATATATATATATAGATATAGTTGTGTTATAGTTCTTTGTGAATAAATATTCTTTTTTATGTACTTTTGTGATACAATTTTTGAGACTTTGTTTAAGGTACTGTGATACAATTTTGATTTATTATAAAAATATTATGATTTATCCATTTAGGTATTTTAGAGTGGTATTTACTATATTGATCTTCTAATTATTTATTGGTAGAGCTTTTTAGCGCATGTGAAGACCTTATTTTACTTGACAATTGTTTCTCACATAATATTATACACAGGGGGCTTTGTTTATTTTAGTACCCAGCATTCGACTTAGAAGATGTTGAATATACTACTGATTGGGAGGAGTCATTACATTAATGCTCCATGAAACTGATTAAAGTTTTGGTTAAATATAGAGAATACAAATTAAATAAAATTAAAGGGGAATTAGAAGTTGTGTTCCCAAAAATTCAGTGTTATAAGATGGATGATAAGTGGATAGCAAGGAATGCTAGTATTCAAACGAGAATTAAAAAGTTAGATTCAGAATTAAGAGCAGCTAAACAAGCAAAATGATCTAGGGATATACAGGATTTCAAGGAAGATAAGGTTTATACCTTTAAGAAAAAAACTCAGAATGCCCGCATGTTAAAAGATAATCCGAAATTTAAAATTAATGAAAATAAAAACACAGTTACCCATGAGCAGAGTCATCTTCACAAACAAACTCTCAGTGATAGGGGATGGAAATCCAACTATCATCAAAACAGAGCTACTGGCATTAAAGAATATAGAGATGGGGACAGGGAGCAGGGCCACTACAATAATAATAGATATCAGAAAGGGATCCGACAGGACAATTATAGTGGTAATAATAATTATAATGGTTAAAATTATAATTATAATCATAATCACAATAACAGATGGCAACGAGATGATAATAGGAATAAAACAGGACAGGACCAAGCTAGATTCCAAATTAAGACTGCTTATAGATTACAAGCACTTGAACCCAATGCAGAACAACATAAACAAGGCAATTGGTACAAACAAGGGGCAAGACCTAAGTACAATCAGAGCTATAAGGAGCAGACAGAAAGAGAATGGAGGATACACCTAAGAGTCCTTTGTTTAGAGAAATCATCAATAGTATACCAACACAGAATAGAACAGAATCAAAGATGTCCCCAGCACACAAATTGGGAGACAGCGTTCAAACAAAAGAACTTTAGCACAAAGAGAGGAAATAGAGGAGGAACAGAATTAGAGCAGCCAAACAAAAGGCAGCGGAGATAGGAAGTGAGAGATTAAGGGGCCAATTTATCAAGCTAAAAACCGCTGCTCCATCTTGTTCGCCTACTCTGAGGCCGCGGACAGAAATCAACCCGATCCTATACGATTGGGTTGATTGACACCTCCTGCTAGCGGCCGATTGGCTGCGAATCTGCATTGAGCGGCATTGCACCAGCAATTCACAAGAACTGCTAGTGAAATGCTGTCAGCATTTATCGATGTGCATTGGACATGATCATGTCTGCTCGCACATTAATGAATATACCCCTAAGTATTTTTACTTTGGCTAATATTGATCTGGACAACAATGATATCAATTTATTAAGTAAGGGTCTCAATTATGCACCTAAGACTTTGACCAATGAGTTTGAGATCTTCATAGATATACAGAAGTTCAATAGAAAATGTACTCTTAAGCTGTATTTTGCTAAGAACTCTATTAATGCAGCTAGTGATATAAACACAGATTATTTAGAGTACAAAGATCTAGAAACATTAAGAGCTCGCTTCCATTGAGCTGTTAAAAATGGAGCCGTAAGCTACCGAAGCGACCGACAGCTAAAAGTAATTTACGGCTCCATTTTAGTACCAGGTTTCCATTGAAAAAGTTTCCGCTTTGCAAGCGGTCGCTCTTTTCATGTAGGTGTAAAATAGCGTTGTGTTAACGCTTCCACCCGATGCCGTATTAATAAAACATTAATAGGTTACTATGGTAACCCGACCTAACACTACACTCGATCGCATATATTTTACCTGTCGCTCACTGTTAAAATAAAATCAAACATCTAACTCATGCACAATTCTACCTCTCAACCGCAACCCCCCACCGCAATAACTAATGCATTAACCCCTAATCCGCCAACCCCCATACCGCAAAGTATCTATCAAAGTTATTAACCCCTTAACCTGCCATCCCCCCACAACGCAATCTTGCTATTTATACCATAAAACCCCTAATCCGTCATTAACCCACATCACATTTAACCTAATAAATCTATTAACCCCTAACTGCCAAACCCCACAACACAAATAACTAATCACTAAGCCCACTAACCTAACACCCCCTAAATTAACCCCATTACATAAATTAAAATAATCCTAAATTAAAATTAAAATAAAAAAACTAACATTACTTTTAAAAATAAAAAACTAAGTTTAAATTAAGCTAAAATGACAGAAAATAAAAAAGTCTAACATTACATAAAATAATAAACAAAATTATCAAAAATTAAAAAATTAAACCTAATCCCTATGAAAATAAAAAGCCCCTCTAAAATAAAAACACCCCCTAATCTAATACTAAACTACCAATAGCCCTTAAAAGGGCCTTTTGTAGGGCATTGCCCTAAGTTAAACAGCTCTTTTACATTTAAAAAAAACTAAGGCCTAGATTTAGAGTTTGGCGTTAGCCATCAAAAGCAGCGTTAAGGGGTCCTAACGCTGCTTTTTACCGCCCGCTGGTATTTAGAGTCAGCCAGGAAAGGGTCTACTGCTCACTTTCTTTCCGCGACTCCAGGCTATCGCAGATCCCCTTACGTCAATTGCGTATCCTATCTTTTCAATGGGATTTGCCTAACGCTGGTATTTGGAGTCTTGGAACAAGTGAGCGGTAGAGCCTCTACCGACAAGACTCCTACCACCAAAAAGAGTCAGTAGTTAAGAGCTTTATGGGCTAATGCCGGAACATAAAGCTCTTAACTACTGTGCTATAAAGTACACTAACACCCATAAACTACCTATGTACCCCTAAACCGAGGCCCCCCCCACATCACAAACCCTATAATAACATTTTTCAACCCCTAATCTGCTGACCGGACACCGCCGCCACCTACATTATAGCTATGAACCCCTAATCTGCTGCCCCTAACATCGCCGACACCTATATTATATTTATTATCCCCTAATCGCCACTACTATAATAAAGTTATTAACCCCTAAACCTAAGTCTAACCCTAACCCTAACACCCCCTAACATAAATATAATTTAAATAAAACAAAATAATATTCCTATAATTAAATAAACGATTCCTATTTAAAACTAAATACTTACCTAGAAAATAAACCATAAGATAGCTGCAATATAACTAATATTTACACCTAACACTACACTATCATTAAATGAATTTAATAAATAACCATCAATTAGCTAAACTAAAATACATTTAAATAAACTAATCTATAATACAAACCCCCCCACTAAATTACAGAAAAAAAATATTACAAGAAGTTTAAACTAATTACACCTAATCTAAGCCCCCTAATAAAATAAAAAAGCCCCCCAAAATAATAAAATGCCCTACCCTATTCTAAATTACAAAAGTAATCAGCTCTTTTACCAGCCCTTAAAAGGGCTTTTTGCGGGTCATTGCCCCAAAGAAATCAGCTCTTTTACCTGTAAAAAAAAATACACCCCCCAACATTAAAACCCACCACCCACATACCCCTACTCTAACCCACCCAAACCCCCTTAAAAAAACCTAACGCTAATCCCCTGAAGATCTTTCTACCTTGAGTCGTCTTCACCCAACGGGGCCAAAATCTTCATCCAAGGTGCGCAGAGGAGATCCTTCATCCGGCAGAAGCCTTCATATAGGCGGCGTCTTCAATCTTCATCCATCCGGTAATTAGTACGTCTAGTGACACCAGCGTCACCAGAGTACTACTAAGAGGTGCCTAGGGCAAATATAATACAATATAAAATCTTAAATATAATACAATTTAGACAAATATTACCATAAATGCTGTGAATGGTAAAATACTTTACAAAGATAGATATAGCAACAATACTTGGTAACAATGTTAGAATCCTAAATTCTAAAAGATAGATGCAAAGTTAAAAAAGGACAATTCCAAAATTAAAAAGGACAAGAGGATGATGAGTTATATCAATATATAGGAACTATGTTAGTCCAGTATAAATGGTTAATTTATCAGATCCAGCAAAGCCTGATGAAACAGTGTGTTACACTGAGAAACACATTGCTGTTGTTTTTATTGTTATTAAATTTTTATATATTTTGAGCTCTCTATCTGCTGCCGACTATACTTCTTCTTTTTTGGGCTTTGGCCTGATACATCCTTTTGGCACCTTTTCAAGCATTTTTTCGGACTCTCTGTTGGATTTATGGTGCATTGATCCACATCTACTATATTATCTTGGGTATCCCTGGACTCTCCCTGGTGAGACGAGGACCTCCATCGGTGAAATCTATCCATTGTGATCGACCGGACGACGTGTGGTTCCGGACTGCGATTATTGCACTCTTATGTGCGCTACAACTTGTGAGTAGGATTCTTCTGATCATACTGTTGCTTTGTTTTTATCTCATATGATCTGCACCATGTGGCGCCCTCTATCTATTTTCTCCTAGATTTTTCATCCATCTGGAGTGGAGCGGAGCCATCTTCCAAGGAGCCGATGCGGAGCCATCCTCTTCATCCGGAGTCTTCAATTCCGGGCGACCCTTCAATTCCGATTGTCTGATAGGATTCTATCAGCCAATCGGAATTAAGGTAGGAAAAATTTGATTGGCTAATTTAATCAGCCAATCAGATTGAAGTTCAATCCGATTGGCTGATCCAATCAGCCAATCGCATTGAGCTCACATTCTATTGGCTGATTGGAACAGTCAATAGAATGCAAGCTCAATCTGATTGGCTGATTGGATCAGCCAATCGGATTGAAATTCAATCTGATTGGCTGATTGAATAAGCCAATTAGAATTTTCCTACCTTAATTCCGATTGGCTGATAGAATCCTATCAGCCAATCGGAATTGAAGGGACGCCATCTTGGATGACATCACTTAAAGGTACTGTCATTGTGTTAGAAGACTCCGGATGAAGAGGATGGCTCCGCGTCGGCACCTTGGAGAATGGCTCCGCTCCACTCCGGATGGATGAAGATTGAAGACGCCACCTGGATGAAGACTTCTGCCGGATGAAGGACCTCCTCTGTGCACCTTGGATGAAGATTTCGGCCCGGTTGGGTGAAGACAACTCAAGGTAGGGAGATCTTCAGGGGGTTAGCGTTAGGTTTTTTAAGGGGGGTTTGGGTGGGTTAGAGTAGGGGTATGTGGGTGGTGGGTTTTAATGTTGGGGGGGTTGTATTTTTTTACAGGTAAAGGAGCGGATTACTTTGGGGCAATGCCCCGCATAAAGCCCTTTTAAGGGCTAGTAATAGAGCTGATTACTTTTGTAATTTAGAATAGGGTAGGGCATTTTATTATTTTGGGGGGCTTTTTTATTTTATTAGGGGGCTTAGATTAGGTGTAATTAGTTTAAACTTCTGTTAATATTTTTTTATTTTCGGTAATTTAGTGTTTTTTTTTGTATTATAGATTAGTTTATTTAAATGTATTTTAGTTTAGCTAATTGTTGGTTATTTATTAAATTAATTTAATGATAGTGTAGTGTTAGGTGTATTTGTAACTTAGGTTAGGATTTATTTTACAGGTAATTTTGTAGTTATTTTAACTAGGTAGCTATTAAATAGTTATTAACTATTTAATAGCTATTGTACCTAGTTAAAATAAATACAAAGTTGCCTGTAAAATAAATATAAATCCTAAAATAGCTACAATGTAATTATTAGTTATATTGTAGCTATCTTATGGTTTATTTTCTAGGTAAGTATTTAGTTTTAAATAGGAATAATTTATTTAATTATAGGAATATTATTTCGTTTTATTTAAATTATATTTATATTAGGGGGGTGTTAGGGTTAGGGTTAGACTTAGGTTTAGGAGTTAATAACTTTATTATAGTAGTGGCGACGTTGCGGGCGGGAGATTAGGGGTTAATAATTATAGGAAGGTGGTGGCGATATTAGGGAGGGCAGATTAGGGGTTAATACAATTTATTATAGTGTTTGTGAGGTGGGAGTGTGGCGGTTTAGGGGTTAATACATTTATTATAGTGGCGGCGAGGTTCGGTCGGCAGATTAGGGGTTAATAAGTGTAGGTAGGTGGCGGCGACGTTGGGGGAGGCAGATTAGGGGGTAATAAATATAATATAGGTGTCGCGATGTTAGGGGCAGTAGATTAGGGGTTCATAGCTATAATGTAGGTGGCGGCGGTGTCCGGAGCGGCAGATTAGGGGTTAATATTATAATGTAGGTGTCAGCGATAGCGGGGGCAGCAGATTAGGGGTTAATAAGTATAATATTAGGGGTGTTTAGACTCGGGGTTCATGTTAGGTTGTTAGGTGTAGACTTAGAGAGTGTTTCCCCATAGGAAACAATAGGGCTGCGCTAGGAGCTGAATGCTGCTTTTTTGCAGGTGTTAGGTTTTTTTCAGCCAGCTCCGCTCCATTGTTTCCTATGGGGATATCGTGCACGAGCACGTTTTTCCAGCTTACCACTACCGTAGGCAACGCTGGTATTGAGGGTTGAAGTGGAGCTAAATTATGCTCAACGCTCCCTTTTCTGAGGCTAACGCAGCCACTCAGACAACTCTAAATACCAGCGTTGTCTTAAGGGTGCTCTAAATCTAGGCGTAACTTCCCCCTATAACCTAACACTAAAAAATCCTAAAGGGGCATTTGTATAGGCATTGTCCTTTAAAGGGCATTCAGCTCTTTTACTGCCCTTGAAATGGCATTCAGCTCTTTTACAACGCCCAAATCCCTAATCTAAAAAATAAAAAATAATAAAAAAAGCCTAACTCTAACCCCCAGATAGGTAATCATGGTTCATCAAGCCCGGCGGTGAAGTCTTCTTCCAAGCGGCGACCTCTTCTATCTTCATCCAAGATCGCGGAACTGGAGACCAGCGACTGTGGAACTGAAAACCGGCGACCGCCGAGCCATGTAGCGTGGAGGATCTTCTTTGTATGATCGGCGCCGTACACTGAATAGTTAATTCAAGGTACGCAATTAAATATGGCGTCCCTTGCATTCCTATTGGCTGATTTGATTCTTCAAATTCAAATCAGCCAATAAGATGAGAGCTACTGAAATCGTATTGGCTGTTCAAATCAGCGATATCTACCTGTCAACCATAACCCCCTACCGCAATAACTAATGTATTAACCCCTAATCCGCCAACCTCCATACCGCAAAGTATCTATCAAAGTTATTAACCCCCAAACCGCCACCCCCCACAATGCAATCTAGCTATTTAAACTATTAACACCTAATTCGCCATTAACCCACATCGCAATTAACCTAATAAATATATTAACCCCTAAACCACCAAACCCCACAACGTAAATAACTAATCACTAAGCCCCCTAACCTAACACCCCCTAAAATAACCCTATTATTATAAATTAAAACAATCCTAAATTACAATTAAAATAAAAAACCTAACATTACTTTAAAAATAAAAAACTAAGTTTAAATTAAGATAAAATTACAGAAAATAAAAAAGTCTAACATTACATAAAATAATAAACAATTATAAAAAAATTCAACCTAATCTCTATGAAAATACCCCCCCAATAGTAATACCCCCTAATCTAATACTAACCTACCAATAGCCCTTAAAAGGGCTTTTTGTAGGGCATTGCACTAAGTTAAACAGCTATTTTACTTTTTAAAAAAACTCAAGAGAGCTACTGAAATCCTATTGCTGTTCAAATCAGCCAATATGATTTCAGTAGCTCTCATCCTATTGGTTGATTTGAATTTGGAGAATCAAATCAGTCAATAGGAATGCAAGGGGCGGCATATTAAATTGTGTACCTTGAATTCACTATTTAGTGTACGGCGGCGATCGTACGAAGAGGATCCTCCACTCTCCATGGCTTCTCGGTCGCCGGTCTTCAGTTCCGCAGTCCTGGATGAAGATAGAAGAGGTCGCCGCTTGGAAGAAAACTTCCCTGCCAGACTTCAGGAACCGTGAGTACCTATCTCGGGGTTAGAGTAAGTCTTTTTTTATTTTTTTATTTTAATTTTTTAGATTAGTGATTTGGGCGCTGTAAGAGCTGAAAAGAGCAGAATGCTAAAGGGCAATGCCCATACAAATGCCCTTTAGGGGCAATAGGTAGTTTAGAATTTTTTAATGTTAGTTTTTTATTTTTATTTTGGGGGGCTTTGGTGGGAGGGGGTTAGGGGCATTGCGGATTTGGGGTTAATAGATTTAATCGATAGTTTGCGTTGTGGGGGCATTGCGGATTAGGGGTTAATAGTTTAAATAGTTTGCGTTGTGGGGCATTGTGGATTAGGGGTTAATAGTTTAAATAGCTAGCTAGTTGTGGGGCATGGCAGATTAGGGGTTAATAGATTTATTAGATTAATTGCGATGTGGGTTAATGGCGCATTAGGGGTTAATAGTTTAAATAGATACTTTGTGATGTGGGGGCATTGCGGATTAGGGGTTAATAGATTTAATAGATAGTTTGCATTGTGGGGGCATTGCGAATTAGGGGTTAATAGTTTAAATAGATAGTTTGCATTGTGGGGGCTTTGCGGATTGAGGTTAATAGTTTAAATAGATAGTTTGAGTTGTGGGCAATTGTGGATTAGGGGTTAATAGTTTAAATAGCTAGTTTGCGTTGTGTAGCATTGTGGTTTAGAGGCTAGTACATTTATTATAAGTTGTGATGTAGGGGGGTGGCGGATAGAGGGGTTTTGATGTGTCGGGTTAGATTTCAATGGGAAAAAGGTCTCAAAGAGCACCTTTTTCCTGTTTTACACCTAGTTGAGCTGGGTGTTATTTTTGTTAATGTATCGGCAGCCTCAGACAGTGTATTTACGGTTTGCGCGGGCATTGGAAACCATATATAATTTATAGATTAGCGGCCTCCTATACTTTGTATGGGACACGATAATGTTTTCGGCAGCCAGAGTCCAGTTGCCAAATTGGGTTATAATGGGCCATTGGAAAAAGTCAATAAACAATATAGTTTCTGACAGCATATATATCGGTTTGCGAGTGCACGCAAACAGAATTACTGTAATGCTCGTGGGATACTCCTCTATCAGATCAAACTCGGCCAGTAGTCTTGTTATCCTGACATTGAGCCGGAATGATAGGGAATATCCCAAAGCAGAGTAGGTTTGCAAGATGAGATAAATGGCACTCACCACAGGCAGGACAGTCCTTAGCAGCAACAGGCAAGAAACCAGAGACAAACCACTAGGGTAGTCAGGCAGGCAAGGTTTGGCAATGGTATGGCAGTCCAGGGGTAAGCCACTAGGATGGTCAGTCAGGCAGGGTTAATAAACATAATTTTAGTTTTTTATTTTTATTTCCCTTTACCTAAAAGATTTCATTTTGCTTTTCAATTGAGTTGTACAGTTTATAGGTCACATTAAAGGTGGAAAAAGTTCTGAAATGATTTATCTTTGTCTCATTTTTTTACATCACAGAAACCTGACATTTTAACAGGGGTGTGTAGACTTTTTATATCCACTGATATATGATGAGGAACATCAAATTTGCCATAGTACATTCAAACGCCCCTCCACTTTCTATCCCGTCGGGGCTCAAGGGGAACAAATACAAGTCTTTACAAGACTGGTGATTTATGATATTCTCTTAAACATTAATGAAAAAAGGAAGAGACTACTAAATAAACATAATGAGAACTTAACTATCCTGGAGAGGAATTCCCTTAAAAGACATGAATAATTATGATATTGTACTCAGGGCAGCTGACAAAAAAGGCAGCATAGTAATACAAACTAGAGTGGATTACCTCAAAGAGGCATACAACCTCCAAAAAGATAAAGAAACTTATTGTACTCTAAAAACAGATCCAACAAAAATATATCAATCAAAGTTGAATTCTATTTTGATGAATGCAAAAACGGAGGGAATTTTAAATAATGATGAATTTAGATTTTTACAAGAGCTAGACCCTAGGATCCCGATCTTTTATCACTTTCCGAAAGTCCATAAGTGTGCAGAGCAACCTCCAGGTAGGCCTATCACTTCAGGGATTGATTCCCTGAGTGATAAAGTATCTAAGTACCTTGATTACTATCTACAAAACATTGTTAAAAATACAAAGGCATATTTAAAGGACACTACTCACACTAATAAAATTTTTGAGGGCATCCACTGGAAAGAAAATTATTGTTGGATCGGCACTTTATACGTCCATACCACATGATAAGGGTATCAGAGCAGTTAAAATAGACCTAGCCAAATGGGGTATTCCCAATATTCATCAGGAATTTATTTTGGAATGTATACAGTTCATTCTTGAACATAATTATTTTGTTTCTGAAAATATATATTACTGAAAAATTAGAGGTACGGCGATGGGGACCACTTTTGCCCATTGTACGCTCATATATACCTGTATATATGCATACATTTGAAAATGAATATATTGGGAATTCAAATAGTTTTAATGGCAATATAATTAAATATAATAGATACATTGATGATATTATTATACTTTGGGAAGGGGACATGACAACTGTTAATGATTTTATAGAATACATCAATGACAATGATTACAATTTGAGATTTACTGAAAAACATTCCAGAACAGAAATTGAGTTTTTAGATTTACGTCTCTTTATTAGTACTGAAGATAGAACAGCAGTATCTGACTTTAGAAAGCCAACAGATATAAACAGCTTTATTGATTATAGGAGTGCCCACCAGAAAAAATGGAAAGATATTGTAACGTATAGTCAATTTCTTAGACTTAGAAGATTTTAATAGGGAGGCTTAGATTATGGCTAAGAAATTTAGGGAAAAGGGGTACAGTCTTATTATTAAGGAGGAATCTCGTGTTAGAGCACTGGATCAAGACAGAGATCTTCTTTTAAAGGGACAGTCTACACCAGAATTTGCATTGTTTAAAAAGATAGATAATCCCTTTATTACCCATTCCCCAGTTTTGCATAACCAACATAGTTATATTAATATATGTTTTACCTCTGTGATTACCTTGTATCTAAGCCTCTGCAGACTGCACCCTTATCCTAGTGCTTTTGACGGACATGCAGTTTAGCCAATCAGTGCAGACTGCTAAATAACTCCATGGGAGTGAGCATAATGCTATTTATATGAAACACATGAACTAGTACTGTCTAACTGTGAAAAACTTTCAAACTGCTCTGAGCTAAGAGGCGGTTTTCAACGGCCTAACTAGGGTTTAGCTTTTTAAAAATACCACCAAGGGAACAAAGCAAATTTAATGCTAAAAGTCAATTGGAAAGTTGTTGGAAATAAGAGGAACAAGAGTCAGCAAGATAATAGGGATGCAGTTAGGTTTATAACAACGTATAATGAAGGCAATAAAATACTTAAGGAGGTTTTCAAAAAACATTGGAGAATATTAAAATCGGATGCTTTATTAGCACCCACTTTATCTGACAACCCGCTGATAACATTCAAGAAGGGAAGGAATCTTAAAAACCTACTGGCCCCAAGTAAACTGAAACCCATTAAAAAGGAAACACCTATACAAAGTAATTGGTTAAAGGGACACTGAACCCAAATTTTTTCTTTTGTGATTCAGATAGAGCATGCAAATTTAAGCAACTTTCTATTTGACTCCTATTATCAAATTTTCTTCGTTCTCTTGCAATCTTTATTTGAAAAAGAAGGCATCTAAGCTTTTTTTGGGTTCAGAACTCTGGAGAGCATGTTTTTATTGGTGGATGAATTTATCCACCAATCAGCAAGGACAACCCAGGTTGTTCACCAAAAATGGGCTTAAAATTAGAAAGTTGCTTAAAATTTCATATTCTATCTGAACCCAAAAGAATTTTTTTGGGTTCAGTGTCCCTTTAAAGGGACAGTCTAGTCAAAATTAAACTTTCATGATTCAGATAGGGCATGCAATTTTAAACAACTTTCCAACTTACTTCTATTATCTAATTTGCTCAATTTTTTAGATATTCTTTGTTGAAGAAATAGCAATGCACATGTGTGAGCCAATCACACAAGGGGGGGTAGTTATCAAGCCGTCTACTTTTCTGGCTTCGCCGGCCCAATACGCCCGCCTAAGCTCGCCTCACATCGCCGCCGCAGACCTGAAAAAATACGCCTAAGTTATCAAATAAAGCTGTCAAAAAGCCGCGGGGCGATGAGCAGCGGACTGTGACAGTTATCACTCATCCGATCTCGCTGCCCTTCGGCTTTTTCCCAGCTTTATTGCTAGCCTGTCACTAAGCACTCACACTAAACTACACTGTTCTACCCCCTATACCGGCGCCCCCGGAGCCTCCCGCAACTCAATAAAGTTACTAACCCCTAAACCGCCGCTCCTAGACCCTGCCGCAACTCTTATAAATGTATTAACCCCTAAACCGCCGCTCCTAGACCCTGCCGCAACTCTTATAAATGTATTAACCCCTAAACCGCCGCTCCCGGACACCGCTGCCACCTACAGTATACCTAGTAACCCCTATCCTGCCCCCCCTACACCGTCGCCCTCTATAATAAAGTTATTAACCCCTATCCTGCTGATCCCGCACCTCTCCGCAACTAAATAAATAGTTTAACCCCTAAACCGCCGCTCCCTGAACCCGCCGCAACCTATATTAAACCTATTAACCCCTATCCTGCCCCCCCTACACCGTCGCCACCTATAATAAATATAATAACCCCTAATATGCCCACCCACTACACCGCCGCCACTGTAATAAAATTATTAACCCCTAAACCTAAGTCTAACCCTAACGCCCCCCTAACTTAAATATTAATTAAATAAATCTAAATAAATTAACTCTTATTAACTAAATGAATCCTATTTAAAACTAAATACTTACCTTTAAAATAAACCCTAATATAGCTACAATATAAATAATAATTATATTCTAGCTATTTTAGGATTTATTTTTATTTTACAGGTACCTTTCAATTTATTTTAACCAGGTACAATAGCTATTAAATAGTTATTAACTATTTAATAGCTTACCTAGCTAAAATAAACTGAAATTTACCTGTAAAATAAATCCTAACCTAAGTTACAATTACACCTAACACTACACTATACTTTAATAAATTATTCCTATTTAAAACTAAATACTTACCTGTAAAATAAACCCTAATATAGCTACAATATAAATAATAATTATATTGTAGCTATCTTAGGATTTATATTTATTTTACAGGTAACTTTGTATTTATTTTATAGTTAGAATAGTTATTAAATAGTTATTAACTATTTAATAACTACCTAGCTAAAACAAATACAAAATTACCTGTAAAATAAATCCTAACCTAAGTTACAATTAAACCTAATACTACACTATCATTAAATTAATTAAATAAACTACCTACAAATAACTACAATTAAATACAATTACATAAACTAACTAAAGTACAAAAAATAAAAAAAGCTAAGTTACAAAAAGTAAGTTACAAACATGTTAAAAATATTACAACAATTTTAAGCTACTTACACCTAATCTAAGCCCCCTAATAAAATAACAAACCCCCCCAAAATAAAAAATGCCCTACCCTATTCTAAATTAAATACATTTCAAAGCTCTTTTACGTTACCAGCCCTTAAAAGGGCCATTTGTGGGGGCATGCCCCAAAGATAACAGCTCTTTTGCCTGTAAAAGAAAAATACAACCCCCCCAACATTAAAACCCACCACCCACATACCCCTAATCTAACCCAAACCCCCCTTACAAAAACCTAACACTAATCCCCTGAAGATCATCCTACCTTTAGTTGTCTTCACTCAGCCGAGCCACCGATGGAACTGAAGAGGACATCCGGAGCGGAAGAAGTTACTCCTCCAAGCGGCGCTGAAGAAATCTTCCATCCGATGAAGTCATCATCCAGGCGGCGCTGAAGAAAAGTCTTCGATCCGGCCGATGTCATCTTCAAAGAGGCGCTGAAGAGGTCTTCTATCCGGGCGAAGTCATCTTCCAAGCCGGGTCTTGAATCTTCCTTCCGCCGACGCGGAACCACCTTCTTCACCGACGGACTACGACGAATGACGGCTCCTTTAAGGGACGTCATCCAAGATGGCGTCCCCTCAATTCCGATTGGCTGATAGGATTCTATCAGCCAATCGGAATTAAGGTAGGAAAATTCTGATTGGCTGATGGAATCAGCCAATCAGATTCAAGTTCAATCTGATTGGCTGATTGGATCAGCCAATCAGATTGAGCTCGCATTCTATTGGCTGATCGGAACAGCCAATAGAATGCGAGCTCAATCTGATTGGCTGATTCCATCAGCCAATCAGATTTTTCCTACCTTAATTCCGATTGGCTGATAGAATCCTATCAGCCAATCGGAATTGAGGGGACGCCATCTTGGATGACGTCCCTTAAAGGAACCGTCATTCGTCGTAGTCCGTCGGTGAAGAAGGTGGTTCCGCGTCGGCGGAAGGAAGATTCAAGACCCGGCTTGGAAGATGACTTCGCCCGGATAGAAGACCTCTTCAGCGCCTCTTTGAAGATGACATCGGCCGGATCGAAGACTTTTCTTCAGCGCCGCCTGGATGATGACTTCATCGGATGGAAGATTTCTTCAGCGCCGCTTGGAGCATTAACTTCTTCCGCTCCGGATGTCCTCTTCAGTTCCATCGGTGGCTCGGCTGAGTGAAGAAAACTAAAGGTAGGATGATCTTCAGGGGATTAGTGTTAGGTTTTTGTAAGGGGGGTTTGGGTTAGATTAGGGGTATGTGGTTGTGGGTTTTAATGTTGGGGGGGTTGTATTTTTCTTTTACAGGCAAAAGAGCTGTTTTCTTTGGGGCATGCCCTCACAAATGGCCCTTTTAAGGGCTGGTAAGGTAAAAGAGCTTTGAAATTTATTTAATTTAGAATAGGGTAGGGCATTTTTTATTTTGGGGGGGTTTGTTATTTTATTAGGGGGCTTAGATTAGGTGTAAGTAGCTTAAAATTGTTGTAATATTTTTAACATGTTTGTAACTTATTTTTTTATTTTTTGTAACTTAGCTTTTTTTATTTTTTGTACTTTAGTTAGTTTATGTAATTGTATTTAATTGTAGTTATTTGTAGGTAGTTTATTTAATTAATTTAATGATAGTGTAGTATTAGGTTTAATTGTAACTTAAGTTAGGATTTATTTTACAGGTAATTTTGTATTTCTTTTAGCTAGGTAGTTATTAAATAGTTAATAACTATTTAATAACTATTCTAACTAGCTAAAATAAATACAAAGTTACCTGTAAAATAAATATAAATCCTAAGATAGCTATAATATAATTATTAATTATATTGTAGCTATCTTTGGGTTTATTTTACAGGTAAGTATTTATTTTTAAATAGGAATAATTTATTAAAGTATAGTGTAGTGTTAGGTGTAATTGTAACTTAGGTTAGGATTTATTTAACAGGTACATTTCTCTTTATTTTAGCTAGGTAAGCTATTAAATAGTTAATAAATATTTAATAGCTATTGTACCTGGTTAAAATAAATTGAAAGGTACCTGTAAAATAAATATAAATCCTAAAATAGCTAGAATATAATTATTATTTATATTGTAGCTATATTAGGGTTTATTTTAAAGGTAAGTATTTAGTTTTAAATAGGATTAATTTAGTTAATAAGAGTTAATTTATTTAGATTTATTTAATTAATATTTAAGTTAGGGGGGGCGTTAGGGTTAGGGTTAGACTTAGGTTTAGGGGTTAATAATTTTATTACAGTGGCGGCGGTGTAGTGGGGGGCAGGATAGGGGTTAATAAATTTATTATAGGTGGCGACGGTGTAGGGGGGGCAGATTAGGGGTTAATAAATTTATTATAGGTGGCGACGGTGTAGGGGGGGCAGGATAGGGGTTAATACATTTAATATAGGTTGCGGCGGGTTCAGGGAGCGGCGGTTTAGGGGTTAATATATTTATTATAGTTGCGTGGGCTCCGGGAGCGGCGGTTTAGGGGTTAATATGTAAAGAGTAGCTTGCGGTGGGCTCCGGGAGTGGCAGTTTAGGGAGTAATAACTTTATTTAGTTGCGGCGGTGTAGGGGGGACAGATTAGTGGTGTTTAGACTCGGGGTACATGTTAGGGTGTTAGGTGTAGACAGCTCCCATAGAAATCAATGGGATGTCTGTCAGCAGCGAACTTGTACTTTCGCTATGGTCAGACTCCCATTGATTCCTATGGGATCCACCGCCTCCAGGGGTGGCGGATTGAAAACCAGGTACGCTGGGCCGTAAAAGTGCCGAGCGTACCTGCTAGTTTTTTGATAACTAGCAAAAGTAGTGAGAATGTGCCGCACTTATGTGCGGAACATCTGGAGTGACGTAAGAATCGATCTGTGTCGGACTGAGTCCGGCGGATCGATGCTTACGTCACAAAATTCTACTTTTGCCGGTCTCGAGCCTTTGATAACTAAGGCGTATCAGCCTCGCCACAAATACTCTGCGGAATTCCAGCGTATTTGAGGTTGACGGCTTGATAACTAGGCCCCATTGTCTCTATGTGCAGCAACCAATCAGCAGCTACTGAGAATATCTAGATATGCTTTTCAGCAAGTGATATCAAGAGAATGAAGCAAATTAGATAATAGAAGTAAATTAGAAAGTTGTTTAAAATGACATGCTCTTTCTAAATCACGAAAGAAAAAAATTGGGTTTCATGTCCCTTTAAGTCTAAAAGACTAACAAGTACCATACAAGTACCATACAAGTGTGGTAAAAGTAACTGTGGAATGTGTAAATATGTTAATATGGACCCAAGGTTCTTTAATAGTGATCATACTAAAATGTTTAACATTATAAGTCGCTGCACCTGTGACTTTACCTTTGTAGTATATCTTTTAACATGCGGGTGTGACCTAATTTTTGTGGGGTGCACAAAGAGAAAGATAAGATGTAGGTTCTCTGAACATCTTAATAATATAAAAATAAAACTAGACAAACAATTTGTCCCCCTACATTTCAGCGATTGTCATGGGAGCAATTCCAGGACTCTTAAAATCCAAGTCATTGACTGGATCCCTCCAAACAGAAAGAATAGACTGTTACTACTTAGAAAACAGGAGACCTTTTGGATGCAGAAGTTAAAATGTCTACATCCTAAAGGTCTAAATGTGGACCTAGATCTGGCAGCATTTATGTAAAGTATTGTCATCTGTAAACATGTACAGTAAATAAAAGGCTGTATACCAGTGAATATGAGATATATTTAATGTTGCATATAAATACAATATAATATAAAATTAGATGATTCCATGTCACACTGGATGTATTAACACTTTAATGGTATAGTTTGACTGCTAATATACACCTAGATTACGAGTTTTGAGCGCTATAGGGAAAGTAAAGAATGCCACAAAATTTACATTATTTAACCCCCTATAGTGCTGCTATTACAATTTAAAAAAAAAAACGGCTTGTGCAGGCGATATGGCTGCGTTGAGCTCCATACCGTACACAAAAGCAGCGGTGTTTTGACATGCTCAATGGGGAAAGCCGGCAAAAAAAAGTCTAACACCTGCGATCGCGGAAACAAAAGCTCTGTAACGCAGCCCCATTGATGTCTATGGAGAAAAAGAAACTACAGTTTAAACCAAACACCCTAACATAAACCCCGAATCTAAACACCCCTAATCTGCTGCCCCTGACATCGCCGACGCCTGCCTATAGTTATTACCCCTAATCTGCCGCTCCCGATATCGCCGCCACCTAAATAAAATTATTAACCCCTAATCTGCCGCTCCCGATATCAACGCCACTATTCTAAAGTAATTAACCCCTATACCGCCGCACCCCAACATCTCTGCAACTATAATAATATTATTAACCCCTATTCCTCTGCTCCCATTATTGCAGCCACCTAAATAAAGCTAATAACCCCTAAACCTCTGGCCTCCCACATCACTACTACTAAATAAACCTATTAACCCATAAACCACCAGCCCCCCACATCGCAACAACCTAAATTAAACTATTAACCCCTAAACTTAACGTAACCCCAACCCTAACACCCCCTAACTTTAACCTAATTAAACTAGATCTAAATTAAACTTACAATTATTAACTAAATAAACCTATTAACCTCTAAACCGCCAGCCCCCCCACATCGCAACAACCTAAATTAAACTATTAACCCCTAACCCTAACACCCCTAACTTTAAAATAATTAAAATAGATCTAAATAAAATTTACAATTATTAACTAAAATAGTACCTAGTTATAACTAAATACTTACCTGTGAAAAATAAAAGTAAAACCTAAGCTAACTACAATATAACTATATATAACTAATAGTTATATTGTAGTAAGCTTAGGTTTTATTTTTATTTCACAGGTAAGTTTGTATTTATTTTAACTAGGTAGACTAGTTAGTAAATAGTTATTAACTTACCTGTCAAATAAAACCAAACCTGCCTTACACTAAAACCTAACATTACAAAAAATAAAAAAACCTAACATTACAAAAAATTAAAAAACCTACCATTACAAAAAAAAAAAAAATATCCAAAAAAATAAAGAGTATTCCTATTCTAAAAAAAAAAAAAAAAACACCCCAAAATAAAAAAGCCTAATCTAGAATAAACTACCAAGGGCCCTTAAAAGGGTCTTTTGGAGGGGGCCTTAAAAGGACCTTTTGTAGGACATTGCCTTGAGATAAACAGCTCTTTTGCTCCAAAAAAAACAAACACCCCCTAACACTATACAAACCCCCACCCCCCAAACTACCAAGGGTCCTTAAAAGGGTCTTTTTGGGGGGGGCTTAAGTTAAACAACTCTTTTGCTGTAAAAAATTAAAACACCCGCTAAAAATATACATTACACAAAATAAAAAATGAAATAATCCAAAATAAAAAAGAATTACACATAATCTAACAGCCCTGTCAAAATAAAAAAACCCACCCAAAATAAAAAAAAACCCTTAGCCTACAATAAACTTTTGTGGGGCATTGTCCCAAATATATTCGCTCTTTTACCTGTAAAAAAACGCAAAGACCATCCCAACAATAAAACCCACCAGCCAAACAACGTCCCAAAATAAAAAAACCTAATTCTAAAAAAACCTAAGCTACCCATTGCCCTGAAAAGGGCATTTGTATGGGCATTTCCCTTAAAATGGCATTTAGCTCTTTTACTGCCCAGACCCTAAACTAAAAAATAAAACCCACCAATAAACCCTTAAAAAAGCCTAACACTAACCCCCTAATGATCCATTTATAGTTTTTGAAGTCCCGCTTCAACGATCTTCCTCCCGGAGTTGAAGTCCTAATCCAGGCGGCGAGAAGTCTTCATCAAGATGGCCTCTTCAATCTTCATCCCGGTGGCGATGTCCTGATCCAAGCGGGGAAAAGTCTTCATACAGGTGGCCTCTTCAATCTTCATCCAGACGGCATCTTCTATCTTGATCCAGGAGGCGTGGAGTGGGTCCATCCTAAAGGCATCTGGCGCGGATCATCCTCTTCATACGATCGCTGCCGTACACTGAATCTTCAATGCAAGGGACGCCATCCAAGATGTCGTCCCTTGCATTCCTATTGGCTGAAAAATCAGCCAATATGAATTAGAGCTGCTAAAATCCTATTGGTTGTTCAATCAGCCAATAGGATTTAAGCAGCTCTGATTCTATTAAATGATGAATCAGCCAATAGAATGAGAGCTCTTTAAATCCTATTGGCTGTTCAAATCAGCCAATAGGATTTAAGCAGCTCTAATTCTATTGGCTGATGAAGATACCTTCAGGATGGACCCGATCCACACCTCTGGGATCAAGATAGAAGATGCCGCCTGGATGAAGATTACAGAAGCCACCTGTATGAAGACTTCTAGCCGCTTGGATCAGTACGTTGCCGCCGGGATGAAGATTGAAGAGGCAGTGGTAAACTGATTACAAACCAATGGTTTCAGGAGGGAGACATGAAAAACATTGAAGATGCGCATAGCAGGAGGAAGGTCAAGAGCGTAGGCCACAGGATTAAGCCGTCAGAGTATTCGGAAAGGACCAACAAAACGGGGAGCCAATTTATTGGAAGGCACACAAAGGACGTTGTGAGAGGACAGCCAAACTCTCTCACAAACCTGGTAGGAAGGTGCGGGCAGACGCCTACGATCAGCCTGGAACTTTTGGCGCTGCATAGAATGATGAAGGCAATCCTGAATCTGCACCCACGTGGAACAGAGTTGCCGGAGATGCTCCTCCAGAGCTGGAATACCCTGAGACATGAATGAATCGGGCAACAAGGATGGTTAAAACCCATATTTTGACATGAATGGGGATAACTTGGAGGAAGCATTAATAGCACTATTACGAGCAAACTCTGCCCAAGGTAACAGTTCAGACCAATTATTGTGGTTATCTGAGACATAGCAACGGAGGAACTGTTCCAGAGCTTGATTAGACCGTTCCGCAGCCCCATTGGATTGAGGGTGATATGCCGAGGAGAAGGAAAGCTGGATCCCCATTTGAGCACAAAAGGAACGCCAAAATCTGGAGACAAACTGGCTACCCTGGTCCGACACTATCTCCTTGGGTAACCCATGTAAACGGAAAACCTTCCGGGCAAAAATTGAAGCAAGCTCCTGAGCGGTAGGCAGATTCATCAAGGGAATGCAATGTGACATTTTAGAAAAACGGTCAACCACCATAAGGATAACAGTATTGCCATTGGAAACAGGGAGCTCGACAATGAAGTGCATGGAAAGATGTGTCCAAGGACGCTCACCATTAGCAATAGGTTGAAGAAGACCCACAGGAATACGTTGAACGAAGACCTGGCCACCAGAATTGTCGAGTGACAGACCAAATTATTTGGTTCTTGCCTGGGTGACCTGCGGCTTTAGGATAGTGGTAAGTGTGCAAAAGTTTAGTTTGAAGATTCTCAGGATCAAAACACTTACCACTAGGTTTCTCAGGAGGTACATTGGTTTGTGCAGCCAGGATCTCCTCCCCCAAGGGAGAAGTCAAATTAGTACATATGGTAGCCAAAATATGGTCAGGAGGTATAACAGGAGTAGGTACAGACTCCTCCTTGGACAGAGGTGAAAATTGTCGAGAGAGGGCATCAGCCCTAACATTCTTACTACCAGGCAGGTAGGAGACCACATAATTAAACCGAGACAAAAATAGCGCCCATCTGGCCTGTCTGGGTGACAAATGTTTTGCTTCAGATAGATAAGTTAAATTCTTGTGGTCAGTAAGAATGAGCACTGGCACGCTAGTACCCTTGAGAAGATGCCTCCATTTCTTGAGTGCCAAAATTATGGCCAGTAATTTCCTGTCGCCAATTTCATAATTGCACTCTGCTGGAGACAATTTCTTAGAGAAGAAACCACACGGATGCAAGCAACCATCAGGCTTAGGACATTGAGACAAGAGGGCACCTACTCCAGTCTCAGACGCATCGACCTCAAGAATGAAAGGCAGGACAGGGTTAGCATAAGCCAGAACTGGAGCAGCAGCAAAGGCAGTCTTAAGACTATCAAAGGCCTTAATGGCAGTAGGTGACCAATGGAGTGGATCATTCTCTTTACGGGTCATGTCTGTGATAGGTTTGACCAAGGAAGAAAAGTTTTTAATAAACTTTCTATAGTAATTGGCGAACCCCAAAAAACGTTGAATAGACCGAAGATCAACTGGACGAGGCCACTGCAGAACTGCAGATAACTTGTCAGGATCTATGGAGAACCCTGCAACGGAGATAACATAACCTAGGAAGGTTACTTGAGTCTGATGGAACTCACATTTCTCGGGTTTACAATACAGGTAATTCTCCCGTAGTCTATGAAGAACCTGTGTAACATCAGAACGATGAGCCTCTAGTGTGTGTGAGTGTATGAGGATGTTGTCTAAGTACAGCACAACACACTGTTGCAACATATCTCATAGGACATCATTAATAAATTCCTGAAAAACAGCAGGAGCATTACATAGGCCAAAGGGCATTACAAGATACTCATAATGCCCGCTCCTGGTGTTAAATGCTGTTTTCCATTCGTGGCCCTCCTTAATCCTAACGAGATTATATGCTCCTCTCAAATCAAGTTTATTAAAGACCGTAGCTCCCTTGAGCGAAATAGGGTAAGCATTCTTAATGGTAAGACGATTAAGACCCCTATAATCGATACATGGTCTTAACTCGCCACCCTTTTACTTCACAAAGAAGAAGCCAGCTCCTGCAGGAGAGCAGGATTTGCGGATGATCCCCCGTGACAGAGCAACGGCAACATACTCCTCCATAGCACAATTCTCTGCAACAGACAGAGGGTACACCCAGCCCCGAGGAGGAATGGCTCCGGGTTGCAGGTCTATGGCACAATCGTAAGACCGGTGAGGAGGCAACGTACTGGCATGCACCTTGTCAAACACGTTTAGGAACTCTCGGTACTCCTCTGGCAATTGAGAAACCAAAGAAGTGCACAAGACTTTAACTGGTTTCCGAAGACAAGTGGAAATACATTGCGGGGACCATGACAAAATTTTGAACCTGCGCCAGTGGAGACTGGGATTGTGCATTTGGAGCCAGGGATAACCCAGAACAACCGGAAAATGCGGAGAGTTTATCACCTGGAACTGGAGGGTTTCAAAATGGAGAGCCCCAACAGCCATGGACAACGGAGCAGTTTTGTGAGTAACGAGTGCAGGCTGAAGGGGCCTGCCATCAATGGCCTCAATATCAAGCAGAACCGGCCTGAGGCAAAACAGGAATGGAGTGCTTTGATACAAAAGCACTGTCAATGAAATAGCCTGCAGCACCTGAGTCAACAAGAGCCTGAGTGACTATGGAGGAGTCCACCCAGGAAAGGACAACAGTGACCAAAGGTTTCTCCTTAAGCAGTTCCCGGGGATGAGGATAAACCACCCAAGGTCTGCCCCCAACAGGACCTTAGGTGTGAGCGTTTCCCGGCCGTGTAGGACAAGACTTCAAAAGGTGGCCCTGAAACCCACAATAGAGGCAGAGCCAATCCCTCCTCCTAAAGACCCTCTCCCCCGCAGAGAGACATGTGAATCCCAACTGCATCGGGTCAGCAGTACCTGGTGACTCGGGACCAGGAGGCATGGGAGGAGAGGGAGGCATGGGTGGGAACGAACACGTAGGAGACAACGGAACAGGAGGCTTCCGCAAGCGCTCCTTGAAAGAGGGTCTCTCTCTGAGTCTGATGTCAATTAGGATCAAAAAAGACACCAATGCCTCGAGATCCTCTGGTAAATCTCTGGCAGCAACTTCGTCTGTAATCGCATCAGAGAGCCCATGAAAGAAGGCGGCAACAAGGGCTTCATTGTTCCAACCTACCTCTGCGGCAAGCGTATGGAACTCAATAGCATACTGAGCAACAGATCTTGTACCTTGCTGAATGGACATGAGTCATTTAGCAGCAGAGGAGGAGCAAGCCGGAACATCAAATACCCTTCGAAAGGAGGCCACAAATTCAGGGTAATTTTAAATCACAGGTTTATTAGTCTCCCACAAGGGATTAGCCCAGGCAAGAGCTGTGCAGAGAGTAACAAGATGAGAAATCCTACCTTAGCTCTGTCAGAGGGAAACGCCTGAGGTAACAACTCAAAGTAAATGCCCACCTGGTTCAAAAACCCTCTGTACTGAATAGGATCACCTCCATATCGCTGAGGTAGAGGTACAGAGCCAGACATGCTCCTGGTAGGCATAGGTGCAGCAGCGAAACAGGAGCAGCCATAACTTGCGGGACACTTTGGTCCAAATGTGCAGTGCGAGTCAGCAGGGTTTGCAGGGCTAGTGCAAATTGATCCAAGCGGTGATCCTGTACATCCATCCTGGAAATTATGGCAGGTAAAGGTGGATAATTAGCAGCATCAGGATTCATGCCTTTGCGTAATGTCAGGATGTCAGGAATCAGACTGAGATGAGAAGTGCAAAAATAATCACACCTTTATTAATAGCAAAAAGTAATAAAAAGTCCACAAGTCAAATAACAAGCCAGGAGTCAAAACCAGAGCTGGTAGTCAGACGAGCCGAGTCAGGAGCCAAAGCGAATAGTCAGACGAGCTGGAATCAGGAACAAGGAAAACATCAGAGTTAGGAACAAGCCAGGGATCAGGAACCAGGAAGGATGTCAGGCAGCCAGGTAATACACAGGAACTCTCACAAACAGGTCTGAGACAACGCAAAGGCAAAGCATACTGAACAGAGGCCCTTTAAATAATAAGTGATGACATCACAATTCTGAGACTGCATCCTGTCTCACACAGATGATGCACAGCAGTCTGGCCATAAAAAGAAGTGCAGGAAATGAGCAGCATCCCCCACAATGCACCATATTCAGGAACAGAGGTGAGTAAAATGGCTGCCAGCAGCACATGGCAAACACAACAGGGAAAAAACCCTGACATTAGTTTAATTTTAGTTTATTAATTATCGGCTAGATTTAGAGTTCTGCGGCCAAAGGGGTGCATTAGCTACGCGTGCTTTTTCCCCCCGCACCTTTTAAACAACGCTGGTATTTAGAGTTCACAGAAGGGCTGCGTTAGGCTCCAAAAAGGGAGTCTAGGGCATAATTTACCGCCACTGCAACTCTCAATACCAGCGGTGCTTACGGACGTGGCCAGCTTCAAAAACGTGCGCGTGCACGATTCCCCCATAGGAAACAATGTGGCCGTTTGAGCTGAAAAAAAAAGCCGCGTTCAGCTCCTAACGCAGCCCCATTGTTTCCTATGGGGAAACACTTCCTAAGTCTGCACCTAACACCCTAACATGTACCCCGAGCCTAAACACCTCTAGCCTTACACTTATTAACCCTAATCTGCCGACCCTGCTATCGCTGACACCTGCATTATACAATTAACCCCTAATCTGCCGCTCCGTACAGCGCCGCAACCTACGTTATCCCTATGAACCCCTAATATGCTGCCCCTAACCCCCGCCGACCCCTATATTATATTTATTAACCCCTAATCTGCCGCCCCCAACGTCGCTGCTACCTATCTAAAATTATTAACCCCTAATCTGCCGACTGGACCTCACCACTACTCTAATAAATGTATTAACCCCTAAAGCTAAGTCTAACCCTAACACTAACTTCCCCCTAAGTTAAATATAATTTTTATCTAGCGAAATAAAATAATTCTTATTAAATAAATTATTCCTATTTAAAGCTAAATACTTACCTGTAAAATAAACCCTAATATAGCTACAATATAAATAATAATTATATTGTAGCTATTTTAGGATTTATATTTATTTTACAGGCAACTTTGTATTTATTTTAACTAGGTACAATAGCTATTAAGTCTTTAATAACTATTTAATAGCTACCTAGCTAAAAGAAATACAAAATTACCTGTAAAATAAATCCTAACCTAAGTTAAAATTAAACCTAACACTACACTATCAATAAATTAATTAACTAAACTATCTACAATTATCTACAATTAAATCAACTAAACTAAATTACAACAAAAACAAACACTAAATTACAAAAAAAACAAACACTAAATTACAAAAATTAAAAAAAGATTACAAGAATTTTAAACCAATTACACCTACTCTAAGCCCCCTAAAAAAATAACAAAGCCCCCCAAAATAAATACCTTACCAGCCATTAAAAGGGCCTTTTGCGGGGCATGCCCCAAAGAATTGTGCTCTTTTGCCTGTAAAAAAACCATACAATACCCCCCCCAACATTACAACCCACCACCCACATACCCCTAATCTAACCCAAACCCCCCTTAAATAAACCTAACACTAAGGCCCTGAAGATCTCCCTACCTTGTCTTCACCACACTGGGTATCACCGATCCGTCCAGAAGAGGCTCTGAAGTCTTCATCTTATCCGGGCGATGTCTTCATCCAAGCGGGGCTGAAGAGGTCCATCATCCGGCTGAAGTCTTCATCCAAGCGGGGGCTGAAGAGGTCCATCATCCGGCTGAAGTCTTCTATCAAGCGGCATCTTCAATCTTCTTTCTTCCGGCTCCATCTTCATCCCGCCGACGCAGAACATCCTTCCTCCACGACGAACTCCCGATGAATAACGGTTCCTTTAAGGGATGTCATCCAAGATGGCGTCCCTTGAATTCCGATTGGCTAATTCTATCAGCCAATCGGAATTAAGGTAGGAATAATCTGATTGGCTGATGGAATCAGCCAATCAGATTCAACTTCAATCCGATTGGCTGATTGGATCAGCCAATCAGATTGAGCTTGCATTCTATTGGCTGATCGGAACAGCCAATAGAATGCTAGCTCAATCTGATTGGCTGATTGGATCAGCCAATCAGATTGAACTTGAATCTGATTGGCTGATTCCATCAGCCAATCAGATTATTCCTACCTTAATTCCGATTGGCTGATCGGAATTCGAGGGACGCCATCTTGGATGACGTCCCTTAAAGGAACCGACATTCATCGGGAGTTCGAAGTGGAGGATGTTCCGCGTCGGCGGGATGAAGATGGAGCCGGAAGAAAGAAGATTGAAGATGCCGCTTGATAGAAGACTTCAGCCGGATGATGGACCTCTTAAGCCCCCGCTTGGATGAAGACTTCAGCCGGATGATGGACCTCTTCAGCCCCCGCTTGGATGAAGACATCGCCCGGATTGGATGAAGACTTCGGACCCTCTTCTGGACGGATCGGTGATACCCGGTGTGGTGAAGACAAGGTAGGGAGATCTTCAGGGGCTTAGTGTTTATTTAAGGGGGGTTTGGGTTAGATTAGGGGTATGTGGGTGGTGGGTTGTAATGTTGGGGGGGTATTGTATGTTTTTTTTTACAGGCAAAAGAGCAGAATTCTTTGGGGCATGCCCCACAAAAGGCCCTTTTAAGGGCTGGTAAGGTAAAAGAGCTGTAAAATATTTATTTTAGAATAGGGTAGGGCATTTTTTATTTTGGGGGGCTTTGTTATTTTTTTTAGGGGGCTTAGAGTAGGTGTAATTAGTTTAAAATTCTTGTAATCTTTTTTTATTTTTTGTAATTTAGTGGGGTTTTTTTTTTGTAATTTAGTTTAGTTGATTTAATTGTAGATAATTGTAGATAGTTTAGTTAATTAATTTATTGATAGTGTAGTGTTAGGTTTAATTGTAACTTAGATTAGGATTTATTTTACAGGTAATTTTGTATTTCTTTTAGCTAGGTAGCTATTAAATAGTTATTAACTATTTAATAGCTATTGTACCTAGTTAAAATAAATACAAAGTTGCCTGTAAAATAAATATAAATCCTAAAATAGCTACAATATAATTATTATTTATATTGTAGCTATATTAGGGTTTATTTTACAGGTAAGTATTTAGCTTTAAATAGGAATAATTTATTTAATAAGAATTATTTTATTTTGTTAGATAAAAAATATATTTAACTTAGGGGGGTGTTAGGTTTAGGGTTAGACTTAGCTTTAGGGGTTAATACATTTATTAGAGTAGCGGTGAGGTCCGGTCGGCAGATTAGGGGTTAATAATTGTAGGTAGGTAGCGGCGACGTTGGGGGGGGCAGATTAGGGGTTAATAAATATAATATAGGGGTCGGCGGGGGTTAGGGGCAGCAGATTAGGGGTACATAGGGATAATGTAGGTGGTTGCGGTATGCGGTCGGCAGATTAGGGGTTAAAAAAATTGAATAGAGTGGCGGCGATGTGGGGGGACCTCAGTTTAGGGGTGCATAGTTAGTTTATGGGTGTTAGTGTACTTTAGAGCACAGTAGTTAAGAGCTTTATGAACCGGCGTTAGCCCAGAAAGCTCTTAACTCCTGGCTTTTCTAACGCTCACTTTAGCCAAGACTCTAAATACCGGCATTAGAAAGATCCCATTGAAAAGATAGGATACGCAATTGACGTTAGGGGATCTGCGGTATGGAAAAGTCGCGGCTGGAAAGTGAGAGTTTGACCCTTACCTACAAGACTCTAAATACCAGCGGTATGACAAAACCAGCGTTAGGACCCCCTAACGCTGGTTTTGACAGCTAACGCAGAACTCTAAATGTAGGCGTATATTAGTTAAATTGTTAGTTTAAACTTAGTTTTTTTAATTTGACAGGTAAGTTTTAATTTAATTTAAGCTAGGGACATTTTAATATAAAGTTAGGGGTTGTTTGGTTTAGGGGTAAATAGTTTAATTTAGTTTATTTCGAAATGGGGGGGGGTTTCAGTTTAGAAATTAATAGTTTAGTTTAGTATATTTCATTGTGGGGGGTGGCGGTTTAGGGGTTAATAGGTTTAGTATAGTGGCGACCGTGTAGGGCTTAATAACTTTAGTATAGGGGGGCGATGTTGGCAGACGGCAGATTAGGGGTTAATAATATTTAAATAGTGTTTGCGATGCGGGAGGGCGGCGGTTTAGGGGTTAATATGTTTATTATAGTGGTGACAATGTCGGGGAGCGGCGGAGTAGGGGTTAATATTTTTTTTAAGTGGCGGCGATATCAGGAGCGGCAAATTAGGGGTTAATACATTTATTATAGTGTTTGTGATGTGGGAGGGTCTCGGTTTAGGGGTTAATAGGTAGTTAATGGATGTTAGTGTACTTTTTAACAATTTTGTTATGAGTTTTATGTTACAGCTTTGTAACTACTTATAACTACTACTTATAACTTTAGATGGCGGTACAGATCTTGTCATTTTAGACTGTAATGCTTTTTAGCCTCACCGCAAACTCGTAATACCGGAGCTATGGGAATACTATTGAAAAAAATGTAGGAGTGCAGGACTGACGTTGCGGTACAGGCTAAAAGGCTTGCGGTACAGCTATACAGACAAGACTTGTAATTGTGGCGTTAGGGAAAATTATGCGTTATGGGCCACAACGCTGCTATTTGACTGATAACGCAAAACTCGTAATCTAGGTGATAGAGTTTAAGTTTTGTAATTCACATCATCAGAATTGTTTTTATTAATAGGTTGATCATGTTGTTTCTAATTGATTTTACTTTTAGGTATTGTTTGTAACACATAGGGTGCGATATTAATTCATATTTATTAGAGATTTTTAACATAAAGTAAAAATTTTTTTAACAAAATGTTATTAATTCCATTAATGTTAAATTGTTTTGTAATGTTTCTCAGTATATGCTCTCAAGTTGTCTCCAAACATAGGCTTGTACGTTTAGTAGGTCCCCAAAGTGGTATTCAACCCACGGCCTCTGACGATCATACTTCCTCTTGAGAAAGACTGCATGCTGGCGGTTGAAACGCGTTGAGGCTTTTTGGTTCAAACGAGGACCCGTAGAAACTCCATGTTACATACACTTTTGAATCAGCAAGGAGAAAATAACTTTTCCGGCTTTAGTTATACGTAGGACGTATGGACGCGAGCTGTTAGTCTGACATGGAGAAGCCCTGACCGAGTACTTTGATCTAGGATAACCATACGGGACTCAAAAGCTTTTATGTTACTACTGGATAGATGTGCAATAAAAGTTTGTTAACAATGTAAGTGCAACACTGTAGCGTTGTGTGCTTATTATCGTTAAATTACACTTGATTCCGGTAGAGCTTTGTTTCTTTGCAGACTGTTTTTGGCTTCTAACTTACTCCGAGCAGCTCGAAAGACACCACCTGTGAAATAGCAGCAACTAGCTTCATCAAACTGAAATTCGCATATATCTTATATGACCAATTGTGGTCTGTGGTGTGATTGCTATTATTGTTTATTATCTTTTCTAATTTATAGATTGACAGTTTTTTTATTATTAATTATTTGGTGGCTGATAATATTACCTCTTTATGAGAAATATTTTTTAAAAATAATAATAATAAAGTCGGTGTGTGATATATATATATATATATATATATATATATATATATATATATATATATATATACAGGTGGCCCTCGGTTTACGCCGGTTCAATTTGCGCCGTTTCAGAATAACAACCTTTTTTTTCAGTCATGTGCAGTCATTAAAATAGCCAGTAGGTGGAGCTGTCCGCTTGTTTTGCAGTAAAGTTATGCAACTTAACAGGTCTGAAATTGATTTGTGTACACAGAGCAGACATTAGTTATCAAGCAGCCACTTCCCTATTATCTTCCTGTCCAGCTGCTTGAGGTGAAGGTGCCTAACTGCCTATTAATCACTGCAGATTGAAATGCATAGAATAGGTGCAGACCCAATATTATCTAACATGCTAACAATGCAGAGAACTGATTGCAGAAAAAGGCAAGTAAAAAAATGTTTATGTTCATTAAACTTAGTTTGATGATGATGCAGTCTGTTGTGTGATTATTTTATTAGGTGCTTTTAGCAAATGTTTTTGTTCATTAAACTTAGTTTGATGATGATACAATCTATATTATTAGGTTTATAATGCTGTTTAGCATTTAAAGTCTTCATTTCAAAGCTTTAAAAATAATGTATTAGGTGTTACTTATGTCAATTTTGAGAGGGGCCTGGAACCTAACTCCCTCACTTCCCATTGACTTACATTATAAACTGGGTTACGGTTTCGATTTACAACCATTCCTCCTGGAACCTAACCCCGACGTAAACTGAGGGCTACCTGTATATATATATCAATCTATATCTATTCACATAGTACATCAATTGTAATTGGTTCTTCCAACCAGGTAACTAGCGCTGCTTAATGTTTCTCACTTTATTTTAGAACCCTACCTGCAGCATTCATATATATAGTTATTAAAACACACAAATAAGTTATAGAACAGGAGGGTGAGGTAGAGAGTGAAAGATATAAGGAGGGTAGAGAGAGACACATTTATGGGGACAGATAGAAATAGAAACATTGGTGGGAGAGGTAGAGAAAGAGACAGACATAGGGAGGGAGATGTAGAGAGAGGGAGGGAGAGGTAGAGAGGGAGGGAGAGGTAGAAAGACCCAGTGGGATTGAGAAGTAGAGATAAGGAGGGAGTAATTTACAGACAAACTAGCGAGGGTAAGGTAGAAAGTGAAACAAATGGATATATGAATACGGTGACAATTCCAAACTATATTCCAGTTTGCTAGAAGAAGGACTATCTGTAGGAAAAGTGAGAAAATGGAAATAAATATTGCAATATCTAGAAATGGCATGTAGCATTGTGTTCTATTAATGTTTGTTTCTTACTTACTCTCGCATTGTCATGATTGTCAGTGTGTTAGTACAGTTGTCTTTATAACAGTGATTTCAAATGGGATTGCGTTGTTGTGACCAGGATTTCAAATGGAACTACATTCTTGTGACGGAATTTAAAATGTAAGCGAGTCTTTATGACCAGGATTTCAAACTGGATTGAGTCTTTGTGACTGGGATTTCCAACAATCGTGTTTTTTTTTATTTTTTTATTTGCAATATCCAGAACCTCATGTTGAAATCTTTTTACAGTAACAGAAATTGTGCTACGACAAAATCATTCACAACAGTGTGGTTTTCCAGTTTGGTGATTTTTTTGTGTTACATTACTGCATCAGGGGGGACCTCGTCACTTAGCAATTTCATGGTTTACAGTATGAGAAAGTTAAAATCTTGGTCACTTCTTTCTAAAGGAAACCTGTAGTGTTCTGCTTGATTTCTGATGCATATCTTGCCAAACTGGAAAACAGTGATTTTTCAATTGATAATTGATTGATAGTGAAAAAAAAAACATTTTAAAATATAAAAAATTACAAAATAAAATTTTGTCTAGTATACCCCTCATGCCCATATACAAATTGCATTCATATTGTTAACCAGTTATCAGTATCAGGATGAATTTGGATTGCAATATGGTAATCTCACATATGTAACTGATGATTTCCCTTACACAATGTAAAAGTGTTTAATTCAAATGAACTGTACTGTAAACTAAAGAGAAGTGAAACGGGCATTGCATTTGTCAGTTTTGGTTGGTTTCCCAGTTTACATTCGATATCAAGTACTTAAAGGGTACTACACCCAATTTTTTTCTTTCATGATTTGGATAGAACATGCAATTTTAAGCAACTTTATAATTTACTCCTATTATCAATTTTCATCATTCTCTTGCTATCTTTATTTAAAAAACAGGAATGTAAATCTTAAGAGCCGGCCCATTTTTGGTTGAGAACCTGGGTTATGCTTGCCTATTGGTTGGCTAATTATAGCCACCAATAAACAAGCTATCCAGGGTGCAGAGCCTAAAATGGGCTGGCTCCTAAGCTTTAAATTATTGCTTTTAAATAAAGATAGCAAGAGAACGAAGAAAAAATAATAGTAGGAGTAAATTAGAAAGTTGTTTAAAATGGTATGTTCTACCTGAATCATTAAAGAAAAAAATTGGGTTTACTATCCCTTTAATAACTAAAATCACATTTTTTCAGGATTTTTTTCTAGTGAAAACCTGTTAAAGGCTGTTGGCATTTAATGGCCTAATACAACTGGATTATAATCACGCTTCCCATATAAGATAAAACACAGTTATTGGAAGCCAAAGAAATTATGGGGAAATATTGCGATTAACCCCATAATGTTTGTGTGCTTGTATCAAAGAATGAGCAAGTATGTAAACCTGCAGCAGAAGTCGTAAATAAACCAAATTGAATGAAGCTTTTTGACTCCTTTTTAACCTTTGCAGTGAAAAATATGTCCTAGGTATGGTGGAAACCCCTAAAGATTCAGTCTATGAACTTCTATTTTCATATCTAGGTTGCATATTGCTGATTCAGACTTATATACCATATGCAACCCAGATATTGGAACACCTTAAATGCAACATTTTTCTTAATTGCATTACTCTCTAATTAACATAAAGGACATGACATTTAAATTATTTATTTGATGGTTCAGATGGATAGTACAAATAACAAAAACATTCAAATATACTTCTATTATCAAATATAATTTGTTCTCTTGTTATTCTTTGTTGAAAAACATCCCTAGGTAGAATCAGAATCATGCATGTGTCTGCAGCTCTATATGGCCACAGTTTTCCATCAATTCTTTTTAAAGGAACAGTCAACACATTAGATTTGCATAATCAACAAATGCAAGATAACAAGACAATTCAATAGCACTTAGTCTGAACTTCAAATGAGTAGTAGATTTTTTATAACAAATTTCAAAGTTATGTATATTTCCACTCCCCTTGTACCATGTGATAGCAATCAGCCAATCACAAATGCATATACGTATAGTCTGTGAATTCTTGCACATGCTCAGTAGGATCTGGTGACTCAAAAAATTGTAAATATAAAAGATTGTGCACATTTTTTTTAATGGAAGTAAATTGGAAAGTTGTTTAAAATTACATGCTGTATCTGAATCATGAAAATTTATTTTAACCTGAGTGTCCCTTTAACAATGTTATATCTTTAGAAATCACTACTGCCATCTAGTGCTGAAAATGTCTGTACCACATTGTAAAACTGACTGTTTTTATATAAATAACAAGGCACCAGTAGTATTTTTTGTTCTACATCTTAATTACCATTTTTGAGACCTATTGATAATGACTGACTGCTGTGTCAATTCAGTTTCCTACACATTATCTTCTTTTTATTAATGATACTTTTTCTTCTTTGTTGCATCTAAAATATTCCAATTTAAAATATATTACAGTTAAAAAAAAAACCCTCAAAATCTACTTAAAACAATATATAATATGGCAATAACTCCCCTGCCTGTAATTTAGAATTTTGATGCACTTTACAGAAGATAAACTGGAAAAAAACGGTCTCAAGGTATTTTATTCAGGCAAATAAAGGAAAAAAGACAATTTTTATTCAAGACTTTATTTCTAAATCATACATAAGATGTTATTGTTGTTTAGTAAATAAGAAACCACAGTCAAATAATTATCATGCTATTATAATCAAATAGTGTACCCAACAATATTTTCACTCTTTTCAAACGCAGCTTACCTGGTTGGTTGCTTGCTTGTGTGACTTCTGGGGTGTGGCGCTTAAATAAACTTACGGTTTCCACCAGTTCACTTCACGGGGGAGACATCACTAATCCATTCACTCTAAACTCCCACACCGCTCCCAATTCCAGTAGAAAAAAGTGATTTTGGATCTTCCGAACACACAGTGTTTGCAACCATCATTTAGGTCCAGGTAATCGTCATCAGAGCATATGATTTGTTGGCATTAATCTCTAGATAGCAATCCTGAATCCAAAATTTGCTGCTAAGGATAGTGGAAATTGGAAAACTTAGAGCTTATAAGAGATAAATACCAAGTTGAAAGAGCGCTGATCTTATGGGAAATCTAGAGCAAAGAAGTGAGATACCTGCGGGGTAGTGTGGGTGCTAAAAGCAAAACAGTATAATAAATAGGGGATCCTTATACCTCTACAAGAGGCATAAAAAACAATTACTCTCAAACAAGATGGAAGAAATACTATTGCACTGCACAAATGCAGCTAAATTAGCAATGAGAAACAGAATATAAAATAAAGAAACATTTAATCTAGATTACAATTAATACTCGCACACATAGATAAATGAGTGTAGTATCAGGTGCAAAATACAGATCAATAAAACAAAACGTTAAAATGACAAAGCATAGGAAATATGATAAAAAATACATAAAACGAAATGAGTCCCAAAAGGCAAAGCTTCCGAATGTTTTGAAGACTTGGATGCAAGGAATAACCAGAAAGGTTCAATTCTGTCCATTAGTAGCAATCTCCTTCAAGGCACAATTATCCATTTGTTGTCTGTGTAGTATAGTGGTGTTACTTAGGTGAATGTTTAAACACTTCATGCTTTGTGCCTATGTCTACAGCCGTGGACTACGGAAGCCGATCTAGGGAGGATCTTCCTTAATACTTTGAGCCCAAATCTCTCAACACAAAATGTTATGTCTATGTATATAAAAAGCGGTATATGAGAAAACAGGGGCGCACTTTACAAATCCTAGGATAACACATGTATTCAACATTCAGGATCAGTTTATAGAAAATACTAACGGCTAGATTACTAGTCTTGCGTTATTAGTAAAAAAGCAGCGTTAAGCCTCATAACGCTGCTTTTTAACTACCGCTGGTATTATGAATCTTGCAGATTCAGGGGCACTGCACACTTTTTTGGCCTTACCGCAAATCAACTTACGCAAATTGCATATAGTCTTTTTTCTATGGGACTTCCATAGCGCTGGTATTACGAGCTTGTCCTGGGAGGCCAAAAAGTGAGCGGTACAGCCTATTCCGTCAAGATTCGTATCGCATTTTAAAGTCAGTAGTTCAGATGGATAGTACAAATAACAAAAACATTCAAATATACTTCTATTATCAAATATAATTTGTTCTCTTGTTATTCTTTGTTGAAAAACATCCCTAGGTAGAATCAGAATCATGCATGTGTCTGCAGCTCTATATGGCCACAGTTTTCCATCAATTCTTTTTAAAGGAACAGTCAACACATTAGATTTGCATAATCAACAAATGCAAGATAACAAGACAATTCAATAGCACTTAGTCTGAACTTCAAATGAGTAGTAGATTTTTTATAACAAATTTCAAAGTTATGTATATTTCCACTCCCCTTGTACCATGTGATAGCAATCAGCCAATCACAAATGCATATACGTATAGTCTGTGAATTCTTGCACATGCTCAGTAGGATCTGGTGACTCAAAAAATTGTAAATATAAAAGATTGTGCACATTTTTTTTAATGGAAGTAAATTGGAAAGTTGTTTAAAATTACATGCTGTATCTGAATCATGAAAATTTATTTTAACCTGAGTGTCCCTTTAACAATGTTGTATCTTTAGAAATCACTACTGCCATCTAGTGCTGAAAATGTCTGTACCACATTGTAAAACTGACTGTTTTTATATAAATAACAAGGCACCAGTAGTATTTTTTGTTCTACATCTTAATTACCATTTTTGAGACCTATTGATAATGACTGACTGCTGTGTCAATTCAGTTTCCTACACATTGGGCTCCATGTACTAAGCAGTCAGCGAGCTACCCGCAACAAATCTCGCGCCCAAACTCGCAAACTGATATGTACAAAGCCGTCAATTATGTAAAAACTCGCATCTTTAAAATTGCGAGCGTACTTATCCGCCATACCTCGCTACCTCTCCATTTTTTACTGTAATTAGACACATTTGACCACCAACTCGCCAAAAACGAATGTACTAAAAAATCTATTTGTCCGCTCGCGTCAATTTCCGCTCCCACCTCGTTATTTTTGCCTCGCCACCTTTTAGGTGGCGGGCAAGGTACAAAACAATAGGAAAGTCACTCTAGACGCCAGTCTAGACATATATAAAAGGCAGTAATATCAGCATTGTACTTACATTGTTCATTTCAGCAGCTATGGAGAGAATTCTGTTTTTGTTTATTCTCCGTTTGATGCGAATCCGGGCTAGAAGACAGAATACTGGAAATGTAGCTAATCGATTGGTTAGAAGAAGGAGAGTTCGAGTCCCCCGTGTATTCCTTCCACGGGTTGGTTTGCACGGCCTTTCTGACCGAGAGATCATACAAAGATTCCGGCTTGATCGTGAATCGATATTACACCTGTATCGAGAGATTGAAGATCATTTGGAGCCGATGACTGCTCGTTCACAAGCTATTCCGGGACTTCTCAAACTATTAGCGGCATTGCATTTTTTTGCAACAGGCTCCTTTCAGGCAGTTTCTAGCGTCATTATTGGAATGAGTCAATCTGCTTTTTCACGCCACTTATCCAAAGTAATAGGGGCTATGATGGTTATTTTTCATCGATATGTTTGTTTGCCATCTACCCCTGAAGAATGGCAATCTATCAAGTCAAATATCTATAGGATGGCTGGGATGCCCAATGTCCTAGGTGCCATAGACTGTACCCATGTTGCTGTAAGACCACTTCAAGCTCGTGAGGAGATCTATAGGAATCGAAAGCATTTCCATTCCTTGAATGTCCAGATGGTCTGTGACCCCCACATGAGGATTATCAGTGTCCGTTCTAACTTTCCTGGATCCTGTCATGATTCTTACATTTTAAGGCAGACTGGGTTATACCGGAAGTTCGAGGAGGGAAATATGCCTGACGGATGGCTTCTAGGTAAGCATAACTGGCGTCTAATATGTCTCTCATTTCAATGTACCAAAATTGCGCCCAATTTGTCGACTGTAATCTGTATAGTTTAATTGTATTGTATAGTTCTGAATCTTTATAATTATTCTTATATTAATATTTATATTTATTATATCTTCTATTAGGAGATGGAGGGTACTCATGTACAGAATGGCTGTTGACTCCCTATAACAACCCACAGACCAGAAGTCAAGTACGTTTCAATGAAGCTCACCGATCTACCAGGGGGATTATTGAGAGGACTTTCGGTCTTTTGAAAATGCGGTTTCGATGTCTTGATCGTTCTGGTGGTGCTATGCAGTATGCACCAGAGAAAGTTGCCAAAATTATATTGGTTTGCTGCATACTGCACAATATTGCAATTAAAAGAGGCTGTCCATTAGAAGATGAAGATCCAATAGATACTGATGATTTACCAGAAGAAATATGTGTCGAACAAGCTAATAGGCGTGGAAATGCAACAAGGGACATGGTTTCAGAACAATATTTTGTGTTTGAGGATTAAAGTTTCAGTTGATCAATAAAAAACTTTCTTTATTAACTTGTCTCCATTTTTTTTTAAGAGTTAAGGTTATTAAAAATCACTCATGATAAACAGTTAAATACATAACAGTTGTTGATCTTCAATTATCAAAGGTTTCAAATAAATAAAGTTTATGATCAAAGTTATTACAGACAATATATTATAGGTAATACATTGTCTTTGTGACATCACACTAGTGTCTACAGCTGCTCTCACTCTTTTACATATGTGATTATTGTAATGTAATCCCTCCATAGCTGATGCTAATTCATTGTATTGTGTCATTGAATTGTAGCTGTAACAAGCGACAGTATATTCAACAGTGCTTTATGTTATCAGATTGGATTTTTGAGTTAAAAAAGACTTGCTAATTTTATTTGTTTTATTCTAACCTCTATTTTTAACAGCTACTAGGTTTTCCCATATTCAAATAAATACCTCTTAGCACTTATTTTCTTAACCTTTATAATATATTTTTGCATTCAAGATTTGTTAAAAGAATAGTGGCATATAGAAAATAATGGCAAAATAAATTATTTTATTACAAAATTATAATCTTTAAACATTATATATTAACAATTGTAAACCAAAGTAACTTGTTATACATATAAACACATCTGAAAAAAAAGGAAATGTTTAGAAACCAAATAACAATTGTAAACCAAAATAAATTCTAATACATATAAACACATATGAAACAAAGAAAATGTTTAGAAACAAAATAACAGGCCAGACAATTGAACTGAAAGTTAAGTACATCAGCTTATTCGCGGCGAGCGAGGCGTCAAATTTATCAATATTCCGCCACTGCTCGCGGCGGGCTAGAGGTGTCTATTTGTTGTGGGATTATTAGTACATAGCTACAGCGGACACCATTTCGCCCGCGGCGAGTAACGGCGAGTTTAGCCGCGACTAAAATGACGGATGAATTGACGGCTTAGTACATGGAGCCCATTATCTTCTTTTTATTAATGATACTTTTTCTTCTTTGTTGCATCTAAAATATTCCAATTTAAAATATATTACAGTTAAAAAAAAAACCCTCAAAATCTACTTAAAACAATATATAATATGGCAATAACTCCCCTGCCTGTAATTTAGAATTTTGATGCACTTTACAGAAGATAAACTGGAAAAAAACGGTCTCAAGGTATTTTATTCAGGCAAATAAAGGAAAAAAGACAATTTTTATTCAAGACTTTATTTCTAAATCATACATAAGATGTTATTGTTGTTTAGTAAATAAGAAACCACAGTCAAATAATTATCATGCTATTATAATCAAATAGTGTACCCAACAATATTTTCACTCTTTTCAAACGCAGCTTACCTGGTTTGGTTGCTTGCTTGTGTGACTTCTGGGGTGTGGCGCTTAAATAAACTTACGGTTTCCACCAGTTCACTTCACGGGGGAGACATCACTAATCCATTCACTCTAAACTCCCACACCGCTCCCAATTCCAGTAGAAAAAAGTGATTTTGGATCTTCCGAACACACAGTGTTTGCAACCATCATTTAGGTCCAGGTAATCGTCATCAGAGCATATGATTTGTTGGCATTAATCTCTAGATAGCAATCCTGAATCCAAAATTTGCTGCTAAGGATAGTGGAAATTGGAAAACTTAGAGCTTATAAGAGATAAATACCAAGTTGAAAGAGCGCTGATCTTATGGGAAATCTAGAGCAAAGAAGTGAGATACCTGCGGGGTAGTGTGGGTGCTAAAAGCAAAACAGTATAATAAATAGGGGATCCTTATACCTCTACAAGAGGCATAAAAAACAATTACTCTCAAACAAGATGGAAGAAATACTATTGCACTGCACAAATGCAGCTAAATTAGCAATGAGAAACAGAATATAAAATAAAGAAACATTTAATCTAGATTACAATTAATACTCGCACACATAGATAAATGAGTGTAGTATCAGGTGCAAAATACAGATCAATAAAACAAAACGTTAAAATGACAAAGCATAGGAAATATGATAAAAAATACATAAAACGAAATGAGTCCCAAAAGGCAAAGCTTCCGAATGTTTTGAAGACTTGGATGCAAGGAATAACCAGAAAGGTTCAATTCTGTCCATTAGTAGCAATCTCCTTCAAGGCACAATTATCCATTTGTTGTCTGTGTAGTATAGTGGTGTTACTTAGGTGAATGTTTAAACACTTCATGCTTTGTGCCTATGTCTACAGCCGTGGACTACGGAAGCCGATCTAGGGAGGATCTTCCTTAATACTTTGAGCCCAAATCTCTCAACACAAAATGTTATGTCTATGTATATAAAAAGCGGTATATGAGAAAACAGGGGCGCACTTTACAAATCCTAGGATAACACATGTATTCAACATTCAGGATCAGTTTATAGAAAATACTAACGGCTAGATTACTAGTCTTGCGTTATTAGTAAAAAAGCAGCGTTAAGCCTCATAACGCTGCTTTTTAACTACCGCTGGTATTATGAATCTTGCAGATTCAGGGGCACTGCACACTTTTTTGGCCTTACCGCAAATCAACTTACGCAAATTGCATATAGTCTTTTTTCTATGGGACTTCCATAGCGCTGGTATTACGAGCTTGTCCTGGGAGGCCAAAAAGTGAGCGGTACAGCCTATTCCGTCAAGATTCGTATCGCATTTTAAAGTCAGTAGTTCAGATGGATAGTACAAATAACAAAAACATTCAAATATACTTCTATTATCAAATATAATTTGTTCTCTTGTTATTCTTTGTTGAAAAACATCCCTAGGTAGAATCAGAATCATGCATGTGTCTGCAGCTCTATATGGCCACAGTTTTCCATCAATTCTTTTTAAAGGAACAGTCAACACATTAGATTTGCATAATCAACAAATGCAAGATAACAAGACAATTCAATAGCACTTAGTCTGAACTTCAAATGAGTAGTAGATTTTTTATAACAAATTTCAAAGTTATGTATATTTCCACTCCCCTTGTACCATGTGATAGCAATCAGCCAATCACAAATGCATATACGTATAGTCTGTGAATTCTTGCACATGCTCAGTAGGATCTGGTGACTCAAAAAATTGTAAATATAAAAGATTGTGCACATTTTTTTTAATGGAAGTAAATTGGAAAGTTGTTTAAAATTACATGCTGTATCTGAATCATGAAAATTTATTTTAACCTGAGTGTCCCTTTAACAATGTTGTATCTTTAGAAATCACTACTGCCATCTAGTGCTGAAAATGTCTGTACCACATTGTAAAACTGACTGTTTTTATATAAATAACAAGGCACCAGTAGTATTTTTTGTTCTACATCTTAATTACCATTTTTGAGACCTATTGATAATGACTGACTGCTGTGTCAATTCAGTTTCCTACACATTATCTTCTTTTTATTAATGATACTTTTTCTTCTTTGTTGCATCTAAAATATTCCAATTTAAAATATATTACAGTTAAAAAAAAAACCCTCAAAATCTACTTAAAACAATATATAATATGGCAATAACTCCCCTGCCTGTAATTTAGAATTTTGATGCACTTTACAGAAGATAAACTGGAAAAAAACGGTCTCAAGGTATTTTATTCAGGCAAATAAAGGAAAAAAGACAATTTTTATTCAAGACTTTATTTCTAAATCATACATAAGATGTTATTGTTGTTTAGTAAATAAGAAACCACAGTCAAATAATTATCATGCTATTATAATCAAATAGTGTACCCAACAATATTTTCACTCTTTTCAAACGCAGCTTACCTGGTTGGTTGCTTGCTTGTGTGACTTCTGGGGTGTGGCGCTTAAATAAACTTACGGTTTCCACCAGTTCACTTCACGGGGGAGACATCACTAATCCATTCACTCTAAACTCCCACACCGCTCCCAATTCCAGTAGAAAAAAGTGATTTTGGATCTTCCGAACACACAGTGTTTGCAACCATCATTTAGGTCCAGGTAATCGTCATCAGAGCATATGATTTGTTGGCATTAATCTCTAGATAGCAATCCTGAATCCAAAATTTGCTGCTAAGGATAGTGGAAATTGGAAAACTTAGAGCTTATAAGAGATAAATACCAAGTTGAAAGAGCGCTGATCTTATGGGAAATCTAGAGCAAAGAAGTGAGATACCTGCGGGGTAGTGTGGGTGCTAAAAGCAAAACAGTATAATAAATAGGGGATCCTTATACCTCTACAAGAGGCATAAAAAACAATTACTCTCAAACAAGATGGAAGAAATACTATTGCACTGCACAAATGCAGCTAAATTAGCAATGAGAAACAGAATATAAAATAAAGAAACATTTAATCTAGATTACAATTAATACTCGCACACATAGATAAATGAGTGTAGTATCAGGTGCAAAATACAGATCAATAAAACAAAACGTTAAAATGACAAAGCATAGGAAATATGATAAAAAATACATAAAACGAAATGAGTCCCAAAAGGCAAAGCTTCCGAATGTTTTGAAGACTTGGATGCAAGGAATAACCAGAAAGGTTCAATTCTGTCCATTAGTAGCAATCTCCTTCAAGGCACAATTATCCATTTGTTGTCTGTGTAGTATAGTGGTGTTACTTAGGTGAATGTTTAAACACTTCATGCTTTGTGCCTATGTCTACAGCCGTGGACTACGGAAGCCGATCTAGGGAGGATCTTCCTTAATACTTTGAGCCCAAATCTCTCAACACAAAATGTTATGTCTATGTATATAAAAAGCGGTATATGAGAAAACAGGGGCGCACTTTACAAATCCTAGGATAACACATGTATTCAACATTCAGGATCAGTTTATAGAAAATACTAACGGCTAGATTACTAGTCTTGCGTTATTAGTAAAAAAGCAGCGTTAAGCCTCATAACGCTGCTTTTTAACTACCGCTGGTATTATGAATCTTGCAGATTCAGGGGCACTGCACACTTTTTTGGCCTTACCGCAAATCAACTTACGCAAATTGCATATAGTCTTTTTTCTATGGGACTTCCATAGCGCTGGTATTACGAGCTTGTCCTGGGAGGCCAAAAAGTGAGCGGTACAGCCTATTCCGTCAAGATTCGTATCGCATTTTAAAGTCAGTAGTTATAAGTTTTACACTACAATGCTGTAGCATAAAACTCATAACTAAAGTGCTAAAAAGTACACTAAATTACCTATTAACCCCTAAACCGAGACCCTCCCACATCGCAAACACTGAAATTAAATTATTAACCCCTAATCTGCCACTCCGGACATCGTCGCCACTATAATAAACATATTAACCCCTAAACAGCCGCACTCCCGCCTCTCAAACATTAGCTAAATATTATTAACCCCTAATCTGCTGTCCCTAACATCGCCGCCACCTACCTACATTTATTAACCTCTTATCTGCCGCCCCCAACGCTGCTGCCACTATATTAAATTTATTAACTCCTAAATATAAATCTAGCTCTAACCCTAACACCCCCTAACTTAAATATAATTAAAATATATCTAAATAAAAATTACTATCATTACCTAAATAATTCCTATTTAAAACTAAATACTTACCTGTAAAATAAACCCTAAGCTAGCTACAGTATAACTAATAGTTACATTGTAGCTATCTTAGGTTTTATTTTTATTTTACAGGCAAGTTTCTATTTATTTTAACTAGGTAGAATAGTTACTAAATAGTTATTAACTATTTAATAACTACCTAGCTAAAATAAATACAAATTGACCTGTGAAATAAAACCTAACCTGTCTTACACTAACACCTAACCTAACCCTACAATTAAATAAATTGCCTAAATTAAATACAATTAACTAAATTCCTAACAATTAGCTAAACCCCCCCACTAAATTACAGAAAATAAAAAAACAAATTACAAGATATTTAAACTAATTACACCTAATCTAATAGCCCTATCAAAATAAAAAAAGGCCACCCAAAATAAAAAAAACCTAGCCTAAACTAAACTACCAATAGCCCTTAAAAGGGCCTTTTGCTGGGCATTGCCCCAAAGAAATCAGCTCTTTTACCTGTAAAAAAAATACAAACAACCCCCCCAACAGTAAAACCCACCACCCACACAACCAACCCCCCAAATAAAACCCTAAATAAAAGACCTTTGCTCTCCATTGCCCTGAAAAGGACATTTGGATGGGCATTGCCCTTAAAAAGGCATTTAGCTCTATTGCGGCCCAAAGCCCTAACCTAAAAATAAAACCCACCCAATACACCCTTAAAAAATCCTAACACTAACCCTCGAAGATCCACTTACTGGGAGAAGTCTTCATCTAATCGGCAAGATGTCCTCAACGAAGCCGGAAGAAGTGGTCCTCCAGACGGGCAGAAGTGGTCCTCCAGATGGGCAGAAGTGGTCCTCCAGACGGGCAGAAGTCTTCACCAAAATGGCATCTTCTATCTTCATCCTTCTGATGCGAAGCGGCTCCATCTTCAAGACATCCGGCGCGGAGCATCCTCTTCAAACAACGACTACCCGACGAATGAAGGTACCTTTAAGTGACGTCATCTAAGATGGCATCCCTTAGATTACAATTGGCTGATAGAATTCTATCAGCCAATCAGAATTAAGGTTGAAAAAATCCTATTGGCTGATGCAATCAGCCAATAGGATTGAACTTCAATCCTATTGGCTGATCCAATCAGTCAATAGAATTGAGCTTGCATTCTATTGGCTGTTCCAATCATCTAATTTTGTTTTTAATCTGATATAACTGGCCTGTTACATTTGAAATAATATCTTTCTATTTTTTGGAATGTTTGCAAGATTTGCTGGTCACACATGGATAGAAACCTTGTAGTTTCTTTCCTGTGAGATCTATGTCAAAACCTTTATTCTTTTTTTTTTACTCTGTTGGAGCTAGAATTGTCTTTAAATTCCTAGCTTTTTTATACACAACTTGTGTTTTTTGGGGGGAGCAAAAGGCCTAAAGTCTCATCATTTTTTAAAATACCCCAATATCTGTTTAGGATTTTCTCTATTAGATATTTATTCAAACTATACTTGGTAATGAAAGGGATAAAAGGGCATCATTTCCATATTTTCCTTCTTGTTGGATTGATTTTTCTTGCAGTAATATTTTTTTTATCCACCTTACGTACTAGTTCTCTTACTTAATCTATATTATTTTCATTATAACCCTGTTCTACAAATGCATTCTTTAATTTCTCTGATTGGCTCTCTTCTTAAAAAATATCCCTTAAGGGATGTTTTCTTTGCATCTTTGGTGATGGAAACTTATTTGGTGGATGTAACAATTAGCGTCCACCTGTTTAAAATGGGTAATTTCATTAAGTTTCTTGTCTTTAACAAATATTTCCAAATCTAGAAAATGAATATGTAGCTCCAAGTTTTTCGAGCGGAAGAGTATCCTCAGAAATGTGTTGCTCAACAGAACTAAAGTTTGGCTCTAAGGAGCACCTGTAAATTACAGGGAATGGCCCAGAAAATCTTTAGACCTTGTATTACGAAAAACGCCAAAGGTAACTGCAGTTTCCTTTCCCAATGCAGCAGATATCAAGTGGAGATTCGTTCTGTGTGAACGAATTGGAAACTACCTGAACTTTCAGGAGTGGCAATCACATATGGGACATTAAACCACAGATTACGGTGTAAGTAGGAAAGTACACCATATTTGATACAATATTGCCGCCTGTAATAGGATTTTCCCTTCTTTGATTCCAGGACCACTCCTTATTTTTATATGGGACATTTTTTCCTTTTATGACTTTTATTATTTTTTGGACTGAATTTTATAAATTGTATGCATTTTTTTAAGTGTATGTTTTAAGTGTGTACATTGTTTAACGTAGGGATATGCATCCTAGGAAATAGTAATAAACTTATAGCGTGATACTACACTTATTGTGTTTTGGACTACACCTTATCAACTTCATATTGTTTTATCAGGTTATTTTTTCATTTTTTCATTTTTTTATTCATAATTTGTAGATTTCCCATAAGACCAGCGCTCTTTCAACTTGGTATTTATTTTTTGTAACTGTTATTTCTGATTTGGTCTCTGATTCATTATTGTTGGAGAGCCACAATATTAGTTTGCGCAGGTTCCCCAGTTGTTTTTTGAAACTTGGAGTTTATGCCATTTTTATTACTGGTAATAGTAACGAAAGTTAGCTGTTAAACTTTTAACTAGTCTGGCTTTACATACTGTGAGCCTGCCCTAAGTGTTATAATGATTTTTCAATAAAGATGGTATGCTTTTAAGAAGATTGTCGTTGTTTTCACTTATTTGACATTGTTATTTAGTATATACAGCTATTTTAAGTAAAACTTTGTAATAATTATTTACATATATCTTCCTATAGAATTGTTTGTTTCAAAGCTAATAAGCCATCAGGGACAAAGATGAGCACTAATACACCAAGATTACAAGTTCTTTGTGCTATACCGGGTGCGGTGCCATTACAAGTTAAGCCAAATCCTTCTCTTGTTGTGCGTTATGGTGCGTTAAGCTCCATACCGCACAAAACCGAAGGCCTGCTCATGCACCTGCAATTGCGGAATGTAGATCACCGTAACGCAACCCTATTGATGCCTATAGGGAAAAGAAAGTTATGTTAAAATCTAAAACCCTAACATAAACCCCTAGTTTAAACACCCCTAATCTGGTGCTTCTCGACATCGCCAACAGTAAATAAAATGATTAACCCCTAATCCACCACCCTCGACATCGCTGACACTAAAAAAACCTATTAACCCCTAAACAGCCGGCCCCCACATCACTACTAATAAAATAAACCTATTAACCCCTAAACCGCCAGCCCCCCACATCACAACTAATAAAATAAACCTATTAACCCCTAAACTGCCGCCCCACATCACAACACACTAAATTAAACTATTAACCCCTAAACCTAACACAACTATGTGCCACCGGGATGAAGACAGAAGATGCCCCCACGATGGAAGAAGTTATCGCCGCCTGGATGAAGACTTAGGTTTTTTATTTTGGGGGGGTGGTTGGGTGGGGGGGTGTTACTTTTAGGGGGGACTTTGCAACTTGTTAAGGTAAAAGAGCTGATTGCTTCAGGGCAATGCCCTACAAAAGGCCCCTTTTAGGGCTATTGGTAGTTTATTGTTAGTTTAGGGGGTGTTTTTATTTTGGGGTGCTTTTTTGTTTTTATAGAAGTATTAGATTAGGTTTAATTGTTATTATTTTGGATAATTTCATTTATTATTTTTTGGAATTTTTATTTTTTGTAATGTAATTGTATTAAAACTTTTCATAGTGGTAATGTTAGCCTTACCGACGCCATCTTGTTTTAGTTGTTTTTGTCTTAGGCATCCATCTTGTCTAAGAAAGGTTTATTATAACAGCTTATTAGGTAGTGAGAAAGATGTAGATGTTATGAATATTTGTATAGCTAGAATTGCCTTGTGAATGTTCCTAGCGATGCGCCTGGAAGCCCGTTATCTCTATAAGATGCCCACACGGCCTTGCTTTGGGCTGGGCTATGGGCCCAGATGTACTTTTATTATGGTTATAGAAATACTTCTTCTCAAAACTCCTTTTTACCCAATTATAATAATGAGCTTATTTCTTTCCAGAGAAACACTGTGTAAAATGATGTAGTCATGAATGCGTCACTGTGTTAACCCTCTATGCTGTAACCACTGTCTATAAAATGTATTGTTCATCTTTTAATAAACAGAACTGATGTTAGACTGACTTGCTGCGTGGTCTAATTTTGGTTCCCGAGATATCTCGTCAGGTGTCCATTCGGCTCCAGGTGAAGGTGTAGGATAAGGCCAAGTGCTGACTGACACCCCCCCCTGAAAATAACACCTAACAGGTAGGATTTTTTTAATTTGTAATTTAGTTTTTTTATTTTTGTAAATTTTATTGTATTAAAATAGTAATGTTAGGTTACTTTATAGTTTAAACTTAGTTTTTTTTATTTCACAGGTAAGTTTCTATTTATTTAAAGATAGTTAAATTGTAATTTAATTTGAAATTAGGGGGGTGTTAGGTTTAGGGGTTAATAATTTAATTTAGTGTTTTGTGATGTGGGGGGCCAGCGGTTTAAGGGTTAATAGTTTTATTTTATTAGTTGCAATGTGGGGGGCCGGCGGTTTAAGGCTCAATAGGTTTATTATAGTAGTAGCGATGTGAGGGCCGGCGGTTTAGGGGTTAATAGGTTTATTATAGTAGTAGTGATGTGGGGGGCGGCGGTTTAGGGGTTAATAGGTTTATTATAGTAGTAGCGATGTGGGGGGCCGGCGGTTTAGGGGTTAATAGGTTTATTATAGTAGTAGCAATATGGGGGGCTGGCAGTTTAGGGGTTAATAGCTTTATATGGTGTTGGCTATGTGGGTCGGTGAGGATTAGGGGTTAATAAGCTTAATATAGTTTTTGTGATGTGGGAGGGTGGCTGTTTAGGGGTTAATAGGTAGTTTATAGGTGTTAGTGTACTTTGTAACATTTTAGTTATGGGTTTTGTGAAACATTTTTGTTTTGCAAAATCCATAACTACTGGTCTCAGATTGTGGTATGGATCACGGCGGTATAGGATATAACGCAAGCATTTTAGCCGGACCGCACAACCTGTAATACGGCGCTATGAAAATCCTGCACTCAAACTTCATTTTTTGAGTGCGGAATGGATCGTTGCTTTACAGGCTAAAATGCTTGCGTTATAGCTATACCGCTGCAACTTGTTATACGGGGGATCTGCCATTCCATGGGCAATTTTTCAGTGGTATAGCCGTACCGCACCATACTGCAAAACTTGTAATCTTGCTCATATTTAGCAATAGTCAAGAGACAAATTCAGAAAAGATACAACATATAATAGACCAGATAAGTTAGTGTCACATTCGAAATTAATTATTAAAGAGAAGAAAGAAAAGTGTAAAGTACATCCAAATTTCCATCCAGTTATTTAAAGATGTGTTAATTAAAAGGTTTGATTATAAGGTTTATTAGTATCTTTATTAGTATCTTAATTGTTTGATACTTTTTCAGGCTTGCTAAATTAAAACTATTAAAACATTCCCCATTCTTTGAGAACTAGGGGCCGATTTATCAATCTCCATATGGAGCTTGATGCCCCTGTTTCTGAGCGAGCCTTCAGGCTTGCCGGAAACAGAAGTTATGAAGCAGCGGTCTAAAGCTGCCAGGGACTCAGTGCCAGAAGTGTCCCCCTGCTTAAACCAGTACATGTCCGGGCCCATCTGAAGTATGCTAGAGTGCATTTGTATGATCCAGGAGCGGATTGGGAGAATGTCATATGGTCAGATGAAACCAAAGTAGAACTGTTTGGTAGAAACACAACTTGTTGTGTTTGGAGGAGAGAGAACACCATACCTACTGTGAAGCATGGGGGTGGCAACATCATGCTTTGGGGCTGTTTCTCTGCAAAGGGAACAGGACGACTGATCTGTCCTGAATGAATGGGGCCATGTATCGTGAGAATTTGAGTGCAAACCTCCTTCCATCAGCAAGGGCATTGAAGATGAAATGTGGCTGTGTCTTTCAGCATGACAATGATCCCAAACACACTGCCCAGGCAACGAAGGAGTGGCTTCGTAAGAAGCATTTCAAGGTCCTGGAGTGGCCTAGCCAGTCTCCAGATCTCAACCCCATAGAAAACCTTTGGAGGGAGTTGAAAGTCTGTGTTGCCCAGTGACAGCCCCAAAACATCACTGCTCTAGAGGAGATCTGCATGCAGGAATGGGCCAACATACCAACAACAGTGTGTGACAACCTTGTGAAGACTTACAGAAAATGTTTGACCTCTGTCATTGCCAACAAAGGATATATAACAAAGTATTGAGGTGAACTTTTGATATTGACCAAATACTTATTTTCCACCATAATTTGCAATTTGTCTGGATTTGTTTCCAAATTTTTTCTCTCATAGTTGAGGTATACCTATGATGAAAATTACAGGCCTCTCTCATCTTCTTAAGTGGGAGAACTTGCATAATTGGTGGCTGACTAAATACTTTTTTCCCCCACTTTGTGTATATATATATATATATATATATATATATATATATATATATATATAAATATATATATATATATATATATATATATATATATATATATATATATATATATATATATATATATATATATATATATAATATACAATATGTAATACAGCAGGAATCAAAATGAATACATAAATAAATATGATCATAGGAACAAACAACATAGTTAAGTGCATACATAAATCATCATATATGGGACACCATGTAAAAATTGACAAGCAAAGAGCAAAAATAAGGATATTCAGGTATCCTAATCACTATGTTGTATAGGGCCAAACTGTATAGTAAGACCATAATCCTATAGAACGAAATGTCAAGTATATCATATGGGCCTATGTAAGAAGCAAGTATAGCAAGGGGTAGAACGTTAAGGTGCCGCAGACCCCCATAATATATAATATATAAGCAGCAGCTGTATAGTGCATCTATGGTCATAAAGAAAGTATAAACCTACCATAAGGCATTAAGCATACTAATGCGCATATGTAAGTGCAGATGTGTTGAGTGGCGATTAGGTAGATGTTAACCGTTAGGCCATCCATGGTCAGTAAAAAATGAGGAAGCAAGCACAGCGTTATAGCATTCAAAGCTAAGCGTGCTAGGCTCATTGCCATGACAACGATAAGCTCACCCTGGCCCGTGTGTCAAACGGGAGTCCAAAAAGGGGAAATGTGCGTCTTAGCTAGGCAAGACAAACTGCATACGAACTGCGAGTTGTAATGTTAGACAACTGTGCATCGCAAACTATTTTTAAACTGGCCACTTATAAATGCCTATATATAAATGTCAAGAACAAAACATCAAATAATGTTGCATGGGTATAAGCAAGTGCTAGTGTGTGTACGGCATGTTCACAATGTCAGGCTGAGGAGAAAAACACATTATAAATTGACTCTTCATAGAAACAAATGTACAGAAAAAGGGCAGTTGGCAGGTGTGTGTTGCTGCTAGCAAGAATGTACATAGGCAAATAACATGTCATATAGAAATATGTGAGAACTATATAGGGGGGCATAACAGGAGCCTCTGTCACCATCTCTCATAGCAAACAAAAGCCGCCATGGGCATGAAGGGAATGCATGCATAGAGGATGTGTAGTACACCCTACAGCGCACCCTACAGTTCCCAATGTGCACCTCTCAGTCCCACACACAAAGCTCTCAGTGTGCAAGTGTCACGTGACAGCTGTCTCTCACTCGCACACTGAAAGATGTGCGATTAGCAAGGCTATGGACTGGGATGTGGGCGGTGCTGCAGGCACTGCAGACAGAAAGGGGAAAGTGCTTTTCCCTATACTTCTATCTATTGCACATGTGGTGTGGTGTGGTGTGGTGTGGTGCGGTGCGATAGATAGCAGTTAACATGGAATTATTATTTTTTTTAAGGACAAAACTGCAGTGGAGGTGTGGAACTTGGATGAATTATCATTATTATTAATTAAATAAATAAATCTTTTTATTAAGCCAAAAAGATTTATTTATTTAATGTGTTAATTTTTTATTTCTTATATCTTTCTTTCTTTTGAGGGTTCACTAGGGGTTCACATGTGGCTGTGTGCAAATGGAGGAGCCTCCACTGGTATCAGGACATAATAACAATCATCTAGTCCTTAGCAGGTCTTAAAATTAGTTAAATATATCCTCAGATGAACAATAACACATGACATATTACACTGCTTCATGATTTATTTAACAAAAATTAAGCCAAAATGGAGAAGCCATGTGTGAAAATCTAAGTACACCTTATGATTCAATAGCTTGTAGAACCACTAGTAGCAATAACTTGAAGTCATCATTTTCTGTTATGACTTTATGAGTCTCTCACATCGTTGTGGAGGAATTTTGGCCCACACTCATTTTTGCTTCTAACCATCACTCCATAACACCCAGAATAAATTATGATGAACAGGCTCTCATGAATCACAAAGGTGATTTGGCCTAAGGAACATCAAAAAAGCAATTTATGGCCTTTTGTAAGTCTTAACAGTAATATGTTTTGTCTTTATCCAATACATTACAAATGCGAACATATTTAACAATACATTATTTAGCATCTTTGCCACTGTCAATTCACAATTAGATCTTTGATTATGATATTTGCGCTAAACAATGTGCAAAACGAACGCAACAAAAGTTGCGTTATTTTACCCCTCATATTGCTGTCATTATGATTTTCTGACAAACCTCCTTGTGCGTGCAATATGGTGGCGTTAAGCTCCATACTGCACAAAAGCCAAGGGCTGCTTTTACGTGCTTGTGCAAACTTTACCCTATAGACGTCAATGAGGAGAGAGTGTTAGAAAAAAAACTAACACCTGAAGTGCGGAATGGAGATCACCGTAACGCAACTCCATTGATGTCTATGGGGAAAAAAAAGTTATGTTTAAACCTAACACCCTAACATAACCCCCAAGTCTAAACACCCCTAATCTGCTGTCCCCGACATCGCTGACACCTAAATAAAGTTCTTAACCCCTAATCTGCCGTTCCCAACATCGCCAACACTAATAAAAGTTATTAACCTCTATTCCGCCGCTCCCCGACATCGCCGGCACTAAATAAAGTTATTAACCCCTAAACCTCCGGCCTCCCACATCCCCGCAACTAAATTAACCTTTTAACCCCTTAACCTCCGGCCTCCCACATCTCCGCCACTAAATAAACCAAATAACCCCAAATCCTCCCGCCCCACATCGCAAAACACTAAATTAAACTATTAATTCCTAAACCTTACACCCCCCCTAACTTTAAATTAAAATTACAATATAACTATCTTTAAATAAATAAAATATTACCTGTGAAATAAAAATAAACCTAACATTAAAATATAAATTAACCTAACCTTACTATTTTAATAAAATAAAAAATAATACCAATTAAAATATCTAAATTACAAATTTAAAAAAACCGAACACTGCGAAAAAAAATTACAAAATCTAAATTACAACTAAAAATAAACAAATCCTATGAAAAAAAAAAATCTAAGTTTACCAACAATAATAAAAAACAAAATCATGAAAAATAAAAAACACTAAGGCCTAGATTTAGAGTTCGGCGGTAAAAGGGCTGTTAACGCTCCGCGGGTTTTTTTCTGGCCGCACCATAAATTTAACTCTGGTATCGAGAGTTCAAACAAATGCTGCGTTAGGCTCCAAAAAAGGAGCGTAGAGCATATTTACCGCAAATGCAACTCTCGATACCAGAGTTGCTTACGGATGCGGCCGGCATCAAAAACGTGCTCGTGCACGATTCTCCCATAGGAAACAATGGGGCAGTTTGAGCTGAAAAAAAACCTAACACCTGCAAAAAAGCAGCGTTCAGCTCTTAACGCAGCCCCATTGTTTCCTATGGGGAAACACTTCCTACGTCTGCACCTAACACTCTAACATGTACCCCGAGTCTAAACACCCCTAACCTTACACTTATTAACCCCTAATCTGCCGCCCCCGCTATCGCTGACCCCTGCATTACACTTTTAACCCCTAATCTGCCGCTCCGTAAACCGCCGCCACCTACGTTATCCCTATGTACCCCTAATCTGCTACCCCTAACATCGCCGACCCCTATATTATATTTATTAACCCCTAATCTGCCCCCCTCAACGTCGCCGACACCTGCCTACACTTATTAACCCCTAATCTGCCGAGCGGACCTGAGCGCTACTATAATAAAGTTATTAACCCCTAATCCGCCTCACTAACCCTATCATAAATAGTATTAACCCCTAATCTGCCCTCCCTAACATCGCCGACACCTACCTTCAATTATTAACCCCTAATCTGCCGACCGGAGCTCACCGCTATTCTAATAAATGTATTAACCCCTAAAGCTAAGTCTAACCCTAACACTAACACCCCCCTAAGTTAAATATAATTTTTATCTAACGAAATAAATTAACTCTTATTAAATAAATTAATCCTATTTAAAGCTAAATACTTACCTGTAAAATAAATCCTAATATAGCTACAATATAAATTATAATTATATTATAGCTATTTTAGGATTAATATTTATTTTACAGGCAACTTTGTAATTATTTTAACCAGGTACAATAGCTATTAAATAGTTAAGAACTATTTAATAGTTACCTAGTTAAAATAATAACAAATTTACCTGTAAAATAAATCCTAACCTAAGATATAATTAAACCTAACACTACCCTATCAATAAAATAATTAAATAAACTACCTACAATTACCTACAATTAACCTAACACTACACTATCAATAAATTAATTAAACACAATTGCTACAAATAAATACAATTAAATAAACTAGCTAAAGTACAAAAAATAAAAAAGAACTAAGTTACAGAAAATAATAAAATATTTACAAACATAAGAAAAATATTACAACAATTTTAAACTAATTACACCTACTCTAAGCCCCCTAATAAAATAACAAAGCCCCCCAAAATAAAAAATTCCCTACCCTATTCTAAAATACAAATATTACAAGCTCTTTTACCTTACCAGCCCTGAACAGGGCCCTTTGCGGGGCATGCCCCAAGAATTTCAGCTCTTTTGCCTGTAAAAAAAAACATACAATACCCCCCCCCCAACATTACAACCCACCACCCACATACCCCTAATCTAACCCAAACCCCCCTTAAATAAACCTAACACTACCCCCCTGATGATCTTCCTACCTTGTCTTCACCATGCCAGGTTCACCGATCCGTCCTGGCTCCAAGATCTTCATCCAACCCAAGCGGGGGCTAGACATCCACTGAAGAAGTCCAGAAGAGGGTCCAAAGTCTTCCTCCTATCCGGCAAGAAGAGGACATCCGGACCGGCAAACATCTTCTCCAAGCGGCATCTTCTATCTTCTTCCATCCGATGACGACCGGCTCCATCTTGAAGACCTCCAGCGCGGATCCATCCTCTTCTTCCGACGACTAGACGACGAATGACGGTTCCTTTAAGGGACGTCATCCAAGATGGCGTCCCTCGAATTCCGATTGGCTGATAGGATTCTATCAGCCAATCGGAATTAAGGTAGGAATTTTCTGATTGGCTGATGGAATCAGCCAATCAGAATATAGTTCAATCCGATTGGCTGATCCAATCAGCCAATCAGATTGAGCTCGCATTCTATTGGCTGTTCCGATCAGCCAATAGAATGCGAGCTCAATCTGATTGGCTGATTGGATCAGCCAATCGGATTGAACTATATTCTGATTGGCTGATTCCATCAGCCAATCAGAAAATTCCTACCTTAATTCCGATTGGCTGATAGAATCCTATCAGCCAATCGGAATTCGAGGGACGCCATCTTGGATGACGTCCCTTAAAGGAACCGTCATTCGTCGTCTAGTCGTCGGAAGAAGAGGATGGATCCGCGCTGGAGGTCTTCAAGATGGAGCCGGTCGTCATCGGATGGAAGAAGATAGAAGATGCCGCTTGGAGAAGATGTTTGCCGGTCCGGATGTCCTCTTCTTGCCGGATAGGAGGAAGACTTTGGACCCTCTTCTGGACTTCTTCAGTGGATGTCTAGCCCCCGCTTGGGTTGGATGAAGATCTTGGAGCCAGGACGGATCGGTGAACCTGGCATGGTGAAGACAAGGTAGGAAGATCATCAGGGGGGTAGTGTTAGGTTTATTTAAGGGGGGTTTGGGTTAGATTAGGGGTATGTGGGTGGTGGGTTGTAATGTTGGGGGGGGGGTATTGTATGTTTTTTTTTACAGGCAAAAGAGCTGAAATTCTTGGGGCATGCCCCGCAAAGGGCCCTGTTCAGGGCTGGTAAGGTAAAAGAGCTTGTAATATTTGTATTTTAGAATAGGGTAGGGAATTTTTTATTTTGGGGGGCTTTGTTATTTTATTAGGGGGCTTAGAGTAGGTGTAATTAGTTTAAAATTGTTGTAATATTTTTCTTATGTTTGTAAATATTTTATTATTTTCTGTAACTTAGTTCTTTTTTATTTTTTGTACTTTAGATAGTTTATTTAATTGTATTTATTTGTAGCAATTGTGTTTAATTAATTTATTGATAGTGTAGTGTTAGGTTAATTGTAGGTAATTGTAGGTAGTTTATTTAATTATTTTATTGATAGGGTAGTGTTAGGTTTAATTATATCTTAGGTTAGGATTTATTTTACAGGTAAATTTGTTATTATTTTAACTAGGTAACTATTAAATAGTTCTTAACTATTTAATAGCTATTGTACCTGGTTAAAATAATTACAAAGTTGCCTGTAAAATAAATATTAATCCTAAAATAGCTATAATATAATTATAATTTATATTGTAGCTATATTAGGATGTATTTTACAGGTAAGTATTTAGCTTTAAATAGGAATCATTTATTTAATAAGAGTTAATTTATTTCGTTAGATAAAAATTATATTTAACTTAGGGGGGTGTTAGTGTTAGGGTTAGACTTAGCTTTAGGGGTTAATACATTTATTAGAATAGCGGTGAGCTCCGGTCGGCAGATTAGGGGTTAATAATTGAAGGTAGGTGTCGGCGATGTTAGGGAGGGCAGATTAGGGGTTAATACTATTTATGATAGGGTTAGTGAGGCGGATTAGGGGTTAATAACTTTATTATAGTAGCGCTCAGGTCCGCTCGGCAGATTAGGGGTTAATAAGTGTAGGCAGGTGTCGGCGACGTTGAGGGGGGCAGATTAGGGGTTAATAAATATAACATAGGGGTCGGCGATGTTAGGGGTAGCAGATTAGGGGTACATAGGGATAACGTAGGTGGCGGCGATTTGCGGTCGGAAGATTAGGGGTTAATTATTTTAAGTAGATTGCGGCGACGTTGTGGGGGGCAAGTTAGGGGTTAATAGATATAATACAGGGGTCGGCGGTGTTAGGGGCAGCAGATTAGGGGTACATAAGTATAACGTAGGTGGCGGTCGGCAGATTAGGGGTTAAAAATTTTAATCGAGTGGCGGCGATGTGGGGGGACCTCGGTTTAGGGGTACATAGGTAGTTTATGGGTGTTAGTGTACTTTAGGGTACAGTAGTTAAGAGCTTTATAAACCGGCGTTAGCCAGAAAGCTCTTAACTCCTGCTATTTTCAGGCGGCTGGAATCTTGTCGTTAGAGCTCTAACGCTCACTGCAGAAACGACTCTAAATACCGGCGTTAGGAAGATCCCATTGAAAAGATAGGCTACGCAAATGGCGTAGGGGGATCTGCGGTATGGAAAAGTCGCGGCTGTAAAGTGAGCGTTAGACCCTTTAATCACTGACTCCAAATACCAGCGGGCGGCCAAAACCAGCGTTAGGAGCCTCTAACGCTGGTTTTGACGGCTACCGCCGAACTCTAAATCTAGGCCTAAGATTACAAAAAATAAACAAAATTATCAAAAATAAAAGCAATTGCACCTAATCTAATAGCCCTATAAAAATAAAAAGCCCCCTAAAATAAAAATACCCCCAATCTTACAATAAACTACAAATAGCCCTTGAAAGAATAGCGCTGCAGAATCTGTTGGCGCTCTACAAATAACCAATAATAATAATAATAATAATAAAAGGTCCTTTTCTAGGGCATTTAAGGTAAAAAGGAGGTCTGTAAATTAGCACAAAAATGGCTACCCTGAAAAAAAAGAGGTTAGTTCCAAAATGCCTTTAAAAAATGACTATTAAAAACCAAATACAGGGTGCGCTAATGAAAGCTGCTAATGTGATAGAATAGAGGATAGAATAAAGCTATTAAATGCAAGAATAAGCTAGTGATAAGAAACAGCTCATTAATGTTGTAAATACAATAAAATATATCTTAATATATTTGAATAAACCCTAATACATGTAAACTAACATTTAAAATTACATAATAAATAAGTAAAATAAAAAACCACTGGTGGTAAGAAAATCAGGGGATAGAAATGAAAGTCCGTGGTGGGCTTAAAAAATGAATCCAAAAAAAAAACAAAAAAAACAAAAACAAAAAAAACAAAAACAAAGTTCAATGATTAAAAAATGCAGGCTAAAAAATAGCAAAATTCAGTGAAAGCATGGAAAGCAGCTGAGTCAGTCTGTGTGGCTGGATCAATGTAACAATCAAGTAAAAGTTCAATGGGTGGCTAAAAGGACAATCTGCATTAAAGTAGAAAAGTCTGTGTCATAGATGATTCGTTTTACAAGCTTGACTCACCCAGAATACGAAGCTATTTTCCGTTATGCTTCTCCGTGTACAAGTGTAGTTGGTTAGATGTGAACACGTTAGACCCTTGATAGACAGGAGATTACCTTACAGGTGAACAGTATCGCTCCAGCGTATACTGTGGTTTGCTGGATTGTACAGCGTATGCGGGGTCACGTGATAATTTGTTCCAATCAGATGCACGGATTACCGGGTGGTCTGTAGATCAGCGTGTCGATGATGTCTGCAGATTCTAAGAGTCACAGTTAGCCGAACTTGATGATAGAAAATAAGAAACAATGTTACATTGCAGTTAGGATTGTTTTCGTAGAGTTCCAAAGTGGAAAACAACAGAGCGCTCTGTATGTTAGTATAGACTTGATAGTAAAACAATCACAGTGTTGCGGATCAACGCGTTTCAGCTGATGTAGCCTTTTTTTCCACTTTGGAACTCTACGAAAACAATCCTAACTGCAATGTAACATTGTTTCTTATTTTCTATCATCAAGTTCGGCTAACTGTGACTCTTAGAATCTGCAGACATCATCGACACGCTGATCTACAGACCACCCGGTAATCCGTGCATCTGATTGGAACAAATTATCACGTGACCCCGCATACGCTGTACAATCCAGCAAACCACAGTATACGCTGGAGCGATACTGTTCACCTGTAAGGTAATCTCCTGTCTATCAAGGGTCTAACGTGTTCACATCTAACCAACTACACTTGTACACGGAGAAGCATAACGGAAAATAGCTTCGTATTCTGGGTGAGTCAAGCTTGTAAAACGAATCATCTATGACACAGACTTTTCTACTTTAATGCAGATTGTCCTTTTAGCCACCCACTGAACTTTTACTTGATTGTTACATTGATCCAGCCACACAGACTGACTCAGCTGCTTTCCATGCTTTCACTGAACTTTGCTATTTTTTAGCCTGCATTTTTTAATCATTGAACTCTGTTTTTTTTTTTTTTGTTTTTTTTTTGGATTCATTTTTTAAGCCCACCACGGACTTTCATTTCTATCCCCTGATTTTCTTACCACCGGTGGTTTTTTATTTTACTTAGTTATTATGTAATTTTAAATGTTAGTTTACATGTATTAGGGTTTATTCAAATACAGGGAGTGCAGAATTATTAGGCAAGTTGTATTTTTGAGGATTAATTCTATTATTGAACAACAACCATGTTCTCAATGAACCCAAAAAACGCATTAATATCAAAGCTGAATATTTTTGGAAGTAGTTTTTAGTTTGTTTTTAGTTTTAGATATTTTAGGGGGATATCTGTGTGTGCAGGTGACTATTACTGTGCATAATTATTAGGCAACTTAACAAAAAACAAATATATACCCATTTCAATTATTTATTTTTACCAGTGAAACCAATATAACATCTCAACATTCACAAATATACATTTCTGACATTCAAAAACAAAACAAAAACAAATCAGTGACCAATATAGCCACCTTTCTTTGCAAGGACACTCAAAAGCCTGCCATCCATGGATTCTGTCAGTGTTTTGATCTGTTCACCATCAACATTGTGTGCAGCAGCAACCACAGCCTCCCAGACACTGTTCAGAGAGGTGTACTGTTTTCCCTCCTTGTAAATCTCACATTTGATGATGGACCACAGGTTCTCAATGGGGTTCAGATCAGATGAACAAAGAGGCCATGTCATTAGATTTTCTTCTTTTATACCCTTTCTTGCCAGCCATGCTGTGGAGTACTTGGACGCGTGTGATGGAGCATTGTCCTGCATGAAAATCATGTTTTTCTTGAAGGATGCAGACTTCTTCCTGTACCACTGCTTGAAGAAGGTGTCTTCCAGAAACTGGCAGTAGGACTGGGAGTTGAGCTTGACTCCATCCTCAACCCGAAAAGGCCCCACAAGCTCATCTTTGATGATACCAGCCCAAACCAGTACTCCACCTCCACCTTGCTGGCGTCTGAGTCGGACTGGAGCTCTTTGCCCTTTACCAATCCAGCCACGGGCCCATCCATCTGGCCCATCAAGACTCACTCTCATTTCATCAGTCCATAAAACCTTAGAAAAATCAGTCTTGAGATATTTCTTGGCCCTGTCTTGACGTTTCAGCTTGTGTGTCTTGTTCAGTGGTGGTCGTCTTTCAGCCTTTCTTACCTTGGCCATGTCTCTGAGTATTGCACACCTTGTGCTTTTGGGCACTCCAGTGATGTTGCAGCTCTGAAATATGGCCAAACTGGTGACAAGTAGCATCTTGGCAGCTGCACGCTTGACTTTTCTCAGTTCATGGGCAGTTATTTTGCGCCTTGGTTTTTCCACACGCTTCTTGCGACCCTGTTGACTATTTTGAATGAAACGCTTGATTGTTCGATGATCACGCTTCAGAAGCTTTGCAATTTTAAGAGTGCTGCATCCCTCTGCAAGATATCTCACTATTTTTGACTTTTCTGAGCCTGTCAAGTCCTTCTTTTGACCAATTTTGCCAAAGGAAAGGAAGTTGCCTAATAATTATGCACACCTGATATAGGGTGTTGATGTCATTAGACCACACCCCTTCTCATTACAGAGATGCACATCACCTAATATGCTTAATTGGTAGTAGGCTTTCGAGCCTATACAGCTTGGAGTAAGACAACATGCATAAAGAGGATGATGTGGTCAAAATACTCATTTGCCTAATAATTCTGCACTCCCTGTATATTAAAGTATATTTTATTGTATTTACAACATTTATGAGCTGTTTCTTATCACTAGCTTATTCTTACATTTAATAGCTTTATTCTATCCTCTATTCTATCACATTAACAGCTTTCATTAGCGCACCCTGTATTTGGTTTTTAATAGTCTTTTCTAGGGCATTTTGCTCTTTTTCAAAGCCCAAACCCTAATCTTAAAAAATAAAACCACCCAAAAAAATAAGAAAATAACCTAACACTAACCCCAGAAGATCTACTCATGGTTTATAAAGTCTGGACATCCATCTCCATCCAGACGGCAAGGTCTTTATCCAGGCAGCAAGGTCTTCATCCATCCCGGGGACGGCTTCTATCTTCATCCCAGCGGTGTGGAGTGGAGCCATCCTGGAAGCCGATCCAATCCTGCGCGGAGCGTCTTCTTCATACGGTTGCCGCCGTACACTGAAGTTGAATAAGCCAATAAGCCAATAGGATGAGAGCTACTGAAATCCTATTGGCTGTTTAAATCAGGGCTATTGGTAGTTTATTGTAGGCTAGGGGGTGCTTTTTTGTTTGTTTTATAGGGCTATTAGATTAGGTATTATTGTTTTTATTTTTGATAATTTAGTTGGTTTTTTTTTTGTAATCTTACGGCTAGATTTAGAGTTCTGCGGCCAAAGGGGTGCGTTAGCAACGCTGGCTTTTTTTCCCCGCACCTTTTAAATACCGCTGGTATTTAGAGTTCACAGAATGGCTGCGTTAGGCTCCAAAAAAGGGAGCGTAGAGCATATTTACCGCCACTGCAACTCTCGATACCAGCGTTGCTTACGGACGCGGCCAGCTTCAAAAACGTGCTCGTGCACGATTCCCCCATAGAAAACAATGGGGCAGTTTGAGCTGAAAAAAAACCTAACACCTGCAAAAAAGCAGCGTTAAGATCCTAACGCAGCCCCATTGTTTCCTATGGGGAAACACTTCCTAAGTCTGCACCTAACACCCTAACATGTACCCTGAGTCTAAACACCCCTAACCTTACACTTATTAACCCTTAATCTGCCGCCCCCGTTATCGCTGACCCCTGCATATTATTATTAACCCCTAATCTGCCGCTCCGTACACCGCCGCAACCTACATTATACCTATGTACCCCTAATCTGCTGCCCCTAACACCGCCGACCCCTATATTATATTTATTAACCCCTAATCTGCCGCCCCCGCTATCGCTGACCCCTGCATATTATTATAAACCCCTAATCTGCCGCTCCGTACACCGCCACAACCTACATTATACCTATGTACCCCTAATCTGCTGCCCCTAACACCGCTGACCCCTATATTATATTTATTAACCCCTAATCTGCCGCCCCCGCTATCGCTGACCCCTGCATATTATTATTAACCCCTAATCTGCCGCTCCGTACACCGCCGCAACCTACATTATACCTATGTACCCCTAATCTTCTGCCCCTAACACCGTCGACCCCTATATTATATTTATTAACCCCTAATCTGCCACCCCCGCTATCGCTGAACCCTGCATATTATTATTAACCCCTAATATGCCGCTCCGTACACCGCCGCAACCTACATTATACCTATGTACCCCTAATCTGCTGCCCCTAACACCGCCGACCCCATAATTATATTTATTAACCCCTAATCTGCCGCCCCCGCTATTGCTGACCCCTGCATATTATTATTAACCCCTAATCTGCCGCTCCGTACACCGCCGCAACCTACGTTATCCCTATGTACCCCTAATCTACTGCCCCTAACACTGCCGACCCCTATATTATATTTATTAACCCCTAATCTACCGCCCCCAACGTCGCCTCCACCTACCTACAATAATTAACCCCTAATCTGCCGACCGGATCTCACCGCTACTCTAATAAATGTATTAACCCCTAAAGCTAAGTCTAACCCTAACACTAACACCCCCCTAAGTTAAATATAATTAAATCTAACGAAATAAATGAACTCTTATTAAATAAATTAATCCTATTTAAAGCTAAATACTTACCTGTAAAATAGACCCTAATATAGCTACAATATAAATTATAATTATATTGTAACTATTTTAGGATTAATATTTATTTTACAGGCAACTTTGTAATTATTTTAACCAGGTACAATAGCTATTAAATAGTTAATAACTATTTAATAGCTACCTAGTTAAAATAATTACAAAATTACCTGTAAAATAAATCCTAACCTAAGTTACAATTAAACCTAACACTACACTATAAATAAATAAATTAAATAAACTACCTACAATTATCTACAATTAAACCTAACACTACACTATCAATAAATTAATTAAATACAATACCTACAAATAAATACAATGAAATAAACTAACTAAAGTACAAAAAATAAAAAAGAACTAAGTTACAAAAAATAAAAAAATATTTACAAACATTAGAAAAATATTACAACAATTTTAAACTAATTACACCTACTCTAAGCCCCCTAATAAAATAACAAAGACCCCCAAAATAAAAAAATGCCCTACCCTATTCTAAAATTTATATTGTAGCTATATTAGGGTTTATTTTACAGGTAAGTATTTAGCTTTAAATAGGATTAATTTATTTAATAAGAGTTAATTTATTTAGTTAGATTTAAATTATATTTAACTTAGGGGGGTGTTAGTGTTAGGGTTAGACTTAGCTTTAGGGGTTTATACATTTATTAGAGTAGCGGTGAGATCCGGTCGGCAGATTAGGGGTTAATTATTGTAGGTAGGTGGAGGCGACGTTGGGGGCGGCAGATTAGGGGTTAATAAATATAATATAGGGGTCGGCGGTGTTAGGGGCAGCAGATTAGGGGTACATAGGGATAACGTAGGTTGCGGCGGTGTGCAGTCGGCAGATTAGGGGTTAATAATTGTAGGTAGGTGGCGGCGACATTGGGGGCAGCAGATTAGGGGTTAACAAATATTATGTAGGTGTCGGCGGTATTAGGGGCAGCAGATTAGGGGTACATAGGGATAAGGTAGGTGGCGGTGGTGTGCGGTCGGCAGATTAGGGGTTAAAAAATTTTAATAGAGTGGCGGCGATGTGGGGGGCCTCAGTTTAGGGGTACATAGGTAGTTTATGGGTGTTAGTGTACTTTAGAGCACAGTAGTTAAGAGCTTTATAAACCGGCGTTAGCCCAGAAAGCTCTTAACTACTGACTTTTTTCTGCGGCTGAAGTTTTGTCGTTAGATTTCTAACGCTCACTTCAGCCAAGACTCTAAATACCAGCGTTAGAAAGATCCCATTGAAAAGATAGGATACGCAAATGGGGTAGGGGGATCTGCGGTATGGAAAAGTCGCGGCTGCAAAGTGAGCGTTAGACCCTTTCCTGACTGACTCTAAATACCAGCGGTAGCCCAAAACCAGCGTTAGGAGCCTCTAACGCTGGTTTTGACGGCTACCGCCAAACTCTAAATCTAGCCGTTTGTGTTTTTTATTTTTCGTGATTTTAGTGTTTATTATTTTTGGTAAACTTAGATTTTTTTAATTTTTCATAGGATTTGTTTTTTTTATTTGTAATTTAGATATTTTAATTGGAAGTTTTTTTTATTTTATTAGAATAGGAAGGTTAGGTTAATTTATGTTTTAATGTTAGGTTTATATTTCATTTACAGTTAAGTTTTTATTTATTTAAAGATAGTTATATTGTAATTTTAATTGAGTTAGTGGGTGTTAGGTTTAGGGGTTAATAGTTTATTTAGTGTTTTGCGATGTGGGGGCCCGGCGGTTTAGGGGTTAATAGGTTTATTTAGTGGTGGAGATATGGAATGCCGGAGGTTTAGGGGTTAATAAACTTATTTAGTGGCCACGATGTCGGGGAGCGTCGGGATAGAGGTTAATTACGTTATTATAGTGGCGGCGATGTCGGGGAGTGGCGGTTTAGGGGTTAGTATATTCAAATAGTGTTGGCGTTGTGGGTGGGTAACAGATTAGGGGTTAATAGGTTTATTTAATACTCGCGATGTGGGTGGGCGGCAGATTAGGGGTTAATAAATTTAATATAGTTTTTGCGATGTTGGAGGGTGGCAGTTTAGGGGTTAATAGGTAGTTTAAGGGTGTTAGTGTACTTTGTAACAGTTTAGTTATGAGTTTTGTGAAACATTTTTGTTACACAAAATCCAGAACTACTGCTCTCAGATGGCAGTATGGATCAAGTCGATATAGGCTGTAACGCAAGCATTTTAGCCTCACCGCACAACCTGTAATGCATTCCTGCTTTTACTCTGAAATTGCAGCGTTAAAATCCGCACCTCAAAACTCGTAATCTAGGTAAATATTTTTTGAGAGAACATAATTGGACATTTTGCTGTGCCGCAAGAAGGAGTTATTTGCTAGGGACTGAGTTAGATTTTGTGCTATGATAGTGTAAGGAGGCATTGATTTTGGTATACTCTGTTCTGCACTTGGGACATAAGATACACTTTTGCTAGACTCTGTGGTAAATAGTTAATATATAATTTAGCACATACAAATGTAGCTTTTAGTACATTTCTCAGTAATGTCAGTGTATTTAGTAATTTATGGTCAGCTAAGTATTCACAAGTGAGCTCTATATGAAAATAATCTTCCACAAAGATTTGTTTAAAATATGCAAACATCATTATTGTACCTTTTTAAATATTATTTTCTGCTGAGATTTTCCCATTTCCCATTTGATACAGTTATTTATTGGTGTTCTGTTGAAGAAATATTATTTCATTTTAAGGGGGTCATAAGGATGGGTGTCAGGAGGTTGATGGCAAAAAAGCTTGTGGATATGCACAGGTTTTTACCAATCTTATAGGCTTTACTGGAGTACAATTTACATATTTTCAGATTGAGCCAGATGACAGGTCAGCAGATATTAAAGGGACCAGAAACCCCCATTTTTTTCGTTCATGATTCAGAAAGAGCATATATGTAGTCAACAGCTGAGTATGTACATCCAATTACACAATTCCCAAAACATATATGACAGTACTAGCTTGACTTGTAAACTACTAAGAAACAATTACCTAGATTACGCGTTTTGCGTTAAACAGGGTGCATAAAGAACGCAATAAAATAAGCGATACCGCACTTTCAATAGTGCTGCCATTACGAGTTACTGAAAAACCTCTGTGTGCTGTACGTTATGGTGCATTAAGCTCCATCCCGCACAAAATCCAAGGTTTGAGTTTACATGCTTGTGCACGCTTTCCCCCATAGACATTAATGGGGAGAGAGTGTTAGAAAAAAACTAAAACCTGCAATCGCGGAATGGCAAATCGCCGTCTATGGGGGAAAGAAAGTTAAGTTTAAACCTAACACCCTAACATAAACCCCTAGTCTAAATACCCCTAATCTGATGCTCCCCGACATTGCTGAAACTAATAAAAGTTATTAACCCCTAATTCGCAGCTCCCGGACATTGCCAACACTAATAAAAGTTATTAACCCCTAATCCGCCACTCCCTGACATCAACGACACTAATAAAAGTTATTAACCCCTAATCCGCCCCTCCCCGACATCGCCAACACTAATAAAAGTTATTAATCCCTAATCCGCTGCTCCCTGACATCGCCAACACTAATAAAAGTTATTAACTACTAATCCTCCACCCCCTGACATCGCCAACACCTAAATAAAGTTATTAACCCCTAATCCTCCGCTCCACGACATCGCCGACACTAAATAAACCTATTAACCCCTAAACCGCCGGCCCCCACATCATAACTAGTAAACTAAACTTATTAACCCCTAAACCGCCAGCCCCCCACATCGCAAGACACTAAATTAAACTATTAACCCCTAAACCTAACACCCCCCTAACTTTAAATTAAAAGTGACAATATAACTATCTTAAAATAAATAAAAACTTACCTGTGGAATAAAAAAAACCTAAGATTAAACTATAAATTAACTTAACATTACTTTTCTAAAAAAAAAAAAAAAATACCAATTAAAATTCCGAAAATACAAATTTAAAAAAAAAACTAACACTACAAAAAAATAAAAAACTTATATTACAAATTAAAAAAATCCTAAAACTACGAAAAAATTTAAAAACTCTAAGATTACATAAAATAATAAACACTAAAAATATGAAAAATAAAAAACTCTAAGATTACAAAAAATAATAAAGGAAATTATCAAAAAAACAAAACAATTACACCTAATCTAATAGCCCTATAAAAATAAAAAAGCCCCCAAAAAATAAAAACAACCCCTAACCCTAACCATTAAAGGGCCTTTTGTAGGGCATAGCCCTAAGTTAAATAGCTCTTTTACATACAAAAAATTACAAAGCCCCCCTAACAGTAACACCACCACCCAACGAACCCCCCAAAATAAAAAAAAACCCTGTGATGTGGAGGCCAGCGGTTTAGGGGTTAATAGGTTTATTTAGTGTCTGCAATGTCAGGGAGCCTCTGATTCGGGTTATTCACTTTATTTAAGTGTCGGTGATGTCGGGGGCAGCGGATTAGGGGTTTGTAATTTTATATAGTGTTGGGGAGCGGCAAAATAGGGGTTAATAGGTTAATTTAATAGTCGCAATGTGGGTGAGCGGCAGATTAGGGGTTAATAGGTGTAATATAGTATTTGCGATGTGGGAGGGTGGCGGTTTAGGGGTTAATAGGTATTTTATGGGTGTTAGTGTACTTTGTAACTTTGTAACATTTTAGTTATGAGTTTTGTGAAACATAACTACTGGTCTCAGTTGCGGAATGGCTCATGTTGGTATAGGCTGTAACGCAAGCATTTTAGTCGGAAGGCACAACCTGTAATAGGGCGCTATGGAAATCCCACATCATTTTTTGAGTGTGGAATGGACGTTGCGTTACAGGCTAAAATGCTTGCGTTATAGCTATACCGCCGTGACTGGTAATATGTGTTACCGGCCATTCCAGCGCAATGGCCAATTTTTTAGCGGTAATAGCCGTACCGCACCCTAACGCAAAACTCGTAATCTAGGTCAATATTTTGCCATAAAATGCACTTCAAAATAGTAAAATGTGAATGCATAAATGATAAGCGCTATAAACTCCAATAATATTTTACAGCTGATTTTGTCTCTTCTTTAAAAATGTTTTTTTTTTTTTTTTTTTTTTTAAGAGATGGTTATGGACACTTTCTGCTTTAATAAATATTTATTGATGTAAAATAGAGAATAAAAATAATGGAGCTTTTTTTAGTGAACTACAAACACTGCCTGTTACCTATGGTTTCCAACTATGCATTGTACCTGCTGGTTTCTTACCTGCCTTAAAGGGACATGGAACCCAAACATTTTCTTTCAGGATTCAGATATAGCATACAATTTTAAACAATTTTCCAATTTAATTCTATTATCTAATTTGATTCATTCTCTTGATAGCCTTTGTTGAAAACCATATCTAAATATACTAAGACGCTGCTGATTGGTGTCTGCACATAGATGCCTTGTGTTATTGATCACCCATGTGCATTGCTATTTCTTCAAAAAAGGATACCTAAAGAATAAAGCAAATTAGATAACCGAAGTAAAATGGAATATTGTTTAAAATTGTATTCTCTATCTAAATCATGAAAGAAAAATGTTGGGTTGCATGTCCCTTTAAGGCAGGTAAGAAACCATCAGGTACAATGCACAGTTGGAAACCATAGGTAACAGGCAGTGTTTGTAGTTCACTAACAAAAGCTCTGTTATGTTTATTTAGTCCATTTTCACAAAAGGAGTATTATATAGATATACTACAGAATGATTGTCATTAAAAACCATCTAGCTAAAAAAAATTGTATCTTCTATATTTAAGTGTCAGTCAGTTTTCATCACCAAAATAACACATCAAAAAGTATTTATTAAAGCAGAAAGAGTGTCCATAATCTTCTATTTTAATTTTTTTTTTAAAAGAAGTGACAAAATCAGCTGTAAAATATAACTGGAGTATATAGCGCTTATCATTTATGCATTCACATTTTATTATTTTGAAGTGCATTTTATTGCAAAACATTGTTTCTTAGTAGTTTACAAGTCAGGCTAGTACTGTCATATCTGTTTTGGGAATTGTGTAATTGGATGTCAAAAATAATTTTGTACATACTTAGCTGTTGACTATAATGCAACCCCCTGGAGTTCCCTTCAACATCATTTACAAACATAACACTTTTTACTTTCAGCCATTATCTGTGACATCTGACAAGGAGAAAGGTTATACTGATAGATTATTTCAGCAGAGGATTATCTAAATGCAACAGAGCTATTTTATTTGATGATCAGACAGAGAAACACTTTATCCTTCATAGGGCTAGAAAAGCAGAAGTGATGTGAATTTGCAGTTTAAAAAAATAAAATAAAATAATAATAATAATAATATATATATATATATATATATATATATATATATATATATATATATATATATATATATATACTATATATATATATATATATATATATATATATATATATATATATATATATATATATATATATACACATATATATATGCAGGGCAGAAATGCTGTCTGTATTTGGTGGCGCTTGTTGACTAATTTGTTTTGTATATCACATAGGAGAAAGAGAATTAATGGATAAATATAGAGCTTCAATTTTAAAAAGTAACAGAAATACAGAAGATAAACTGTCCATGTTGAGAGATTGGATTGCTTTCTGTTTAAATTGCATGTTATAAAACAGAAGTCAATTTTAAAATGTACCTCCATTTGCCTTCAGTGGTGGTGATACAGTGTACAGATATGAACGTATTTTGTTTTATGACATAATGTTTAGGTAATAAAAAAAACTAACAAAGTAGTAGATGACAAACTACATTTTTTTCCAAACATATCTTCTGTCTACCTTTCCCCTTTAAGAGCAGCAAGTCCAAACATTGAAAGGGAGAGAGACAACAATGACTGCTCCATTGATAATAATCCCGTTAATTAATATATTATGCAATAAACTATATTCATTAAGACTAGGAGTGATATATATCTATGTTAAACAAATCAGAAACGTAGTCACTAATTTTAAGTTTTTTTTAAATATCTAAATTAATCAGTTTTTTACAACACTTGTCACTTGGTGCCAAGGGAGAGTACTACAATGAACCTGACCACAAGCTTATTAAAGGGACATTAAACCCCAAATTTTTCTTTCAGAATTCAGAGAGATAATTCAATTTTAAACAACATTCCAATTTACTTCTATTATCGAATTTGCTTCACTCTTTAGATATCCTTTGTTAAAGAAATAGCAATGCACACGGCGGGCCAATCACAGGAGGCATCTATGTGCAGCCACCAATCAGAAGCTACTGAGCCTATCTAGATATGCTTTTCAGGAAAGAATATCAAGAGAATGAAGCAAATTAGATAATAGAAGTAAATTAGAAAGTTGTTTAAAATGGTATTCTCTATCTGAATCATGAAAGAAAAAAAATTGGGTTTAATGTCCCTTTAAGTTGATTAAATAAGGTGTTGGTCAAATGTCATAACCAACCTTTTAAGAATGTAAATGATGATCCATGCATTGAATCTAGAATGAAACCAAACACTGGAATCAGGATTAGGGTGGGAATCTACAACATATACTCTATATGGGTGAAAGCCCTTTGGGTGAAGTGGGGTTAGTATGGTGTATTGCACTAGATTGCAGATCTAATGGAGAAAGGTTTGATAGGTGGGGTGACCCAGGGAGCATCATGATGGGAGGTTCAATAAGTCAGGATGACTTTTGCAAAAAAGGTTTCCAGGAATCCTTGCAATGATTGAGGCACCTTAGGTTGTGCGTCTGTTGTAAAAGGGTTTATTTTGGTCTAATTGTGTGGATGGTTTGTGCAATTTTGTGGGCAAATTGCAGTGAGGGGTTCTAAATTTAAATTTTGAGAATGTATCAAGGGGTCTGGGAGAATCAGAGAATACAACAGTTGCATTCAGCACAGTATTCAAATATACCAGAAACTGCACTCACTGGTTAAGATAAACTTTAGCCTAACTTCAGTTCAAACCACACCCTTCAATTGGTATCTGCTGATATAAATCAACCAACTCCATTACAACATAGGGTTGCAAGGAATCAGCAACTTCCAATCTCATTTATATACACAAAAGATCTTTTATTAAGTAAATGGATCATCAAGAGAATATGAAGATACATATAACGCTAAAGATGAACAAATGGAAATAGGCTATGTGCCACATAAGAGATTAATGTACAAAATTAAGGGACTGAGAATAGCTGAAAATGTTAGCTCATGTATAAAATAACTGGATAAAAGACATGGAGCAATGATTAGTAGTAAATGGATCATCAAGAGAATATCAAGATACATTTAACACTCAAGATCAACAAATGGAAATAGGCTATATGCAACATCAGAGAAGCTATGCATGAGTCACTTAGTGCTCATTGATAAAAAAAAAGTCTTGAGCATGGCACGAAATATCATGCCGACCCTCAGTTGGGCAGACCTCATGGAATTATCTAAGAAAAGTGGCTGAACCAGAGATTCCAAACTAGTTACATGTTGACTTCCATAGAATGTATGAAGCTCACTAGAATGTAGCATTTTGCAGGGAAGAGTGAATGTTACAGGAAGCACTCATTATTTTAATCTGAAGCAAAATCATATCTATTTACGTTGTTTTTCAATACAATTGTTTCTAGTTTATCAAGTACAATGAAAGACGCACAGGTGTAATATGCTTAAATAATTCTGGTACTAATCATGAGGAAACTTCATATAAACCCAAGGAACAATTTTGTTCAGTCCACTTGCCAAGGCAGCAAAACCCATTTCACAATAAAAATAAAAGGAACCCTTTGATTTTTGGCATCTTGTTTACCATTTATTGTTCTTCACCTAGATTACAAGTTTTGCGTTCGTGTTTTAACACTGAAAAAATGGCCATTTCAGTGTTAAAACAGCAACGCAGCCATTACAAGTCTTGTCGGTATAGCTGTACCGCAAGCCTTTTAGCCTGTAACGCAACGTCATTCCCGCACTCTTAAAAATTACGTTTTTTTGTGGGACTTCCATAGAGCTGCCATTATGAGTTTTACGGTGAGGCTAAAAAGCTTGCGTTCCAGCCTATACCGACAAGATCCGTTTCACAATCTAAAAGCAGTAGTTATGGGTTTTACGCTACAAAACTTACATAAAACTCATAACTAAACTGTTACAAAGTACACTAACACCCATAAATTACCTATTAACCCCTAAGCCGAGGCCCTCCCGCATCACAAACACTATATTAAACTTATTAACCCCTAATCTGCTGCTCCCGACATCGCCGACACTAATAAAGTTATTAACCCCTAAACCGCCGCCCTCCCACATCGCAAACACTATTTAAATATTATTAACCCCTAATCTGCTGTCCATCCACATTGCCCACACCCTACTAAATTCATTAACCCCTAACTCCACCCCACTATAATTTACCTATTAACCCCTAAACCAAAAGCCCCCCACAACGAAATATACTAAATAAACCTAGTAACCCCTAAACCTAATGCCCCCCTAACTTTATATTAAAATTACAATTTCCCTATATTAAATTAAATTAAAACTTACCTGTAAAATTAAAAAAACTAATATAAACTAACTAATATAACTATTAAACTAAAATTAAACTAACTACCAATTAAAGAAAACTAAAATACACATTACAAAAATCCTAACACTACTCTAAAAATTACAAAGTATCTAAATACAAAAAAATAAAAAATACTAAATTACAAAAAATAACAAACACTAAATTACCAAAAATAACAAACAAAATTATCAAAAATAAAAAAACAATTACATCTAATCTAATAGCCCTATAAAAATAACCCCCCCCCAAAAAAAAAATCAAAAAGCCATAGCCTACAATAAACTACCAATAGCCCTTAAAGGGGCCTTTAGTAGGGCATTGCCCTAAGTTAAGCAGCTCTTTTACCTGAAAAAAAACTCATTTTTTTCGAAGATTGTTTAACATCTATTTGAATGTGTAATGTTTATACAAGCTTTTATTTGTAAAACAATGTGTATTCTTGTAATGTACATCCAATGCGTTTTTGATTTGTTTATTTTATTGAGCACTATCTTGAATATATGTGTCTCACCATTGCATAGATAAATGTACAGTTGCAAGAAATAGTTTGTAAACTCTTTAGAACTACCTGGATTTCTTCATTGATTACTCATAAAGGGTCACAAGTGGCACACAAACATATTTGTTCTCTCTTGAGCTAACTGCACTAAAAGTAAACTTTAAACATGGGCAGGTTAGCGCTTATTACAAGTTCAAAGTAAAAAGCACCTGATTGAAACCCGTTGTGCAACTTCAGGACTTCGGATATCGCAACTGTGTTAACTTCTTCTCCCTGTAGACTTCAATGCTCGCCTGCTTACCCAACACCGTGTTAGACCAACTGCGCAAAATCCAAAGTGAGTTATTAATATTTTAATTTGAATTTATATATCATTTTTTTGTAAAAATATATATCTATACCTAAATATATATATATATATATATATATATATATATATATATATATATATATATATATATATATATATATATATATATATATATATATATATATAAGTTAGCACAGAAGAAGGGCACTCTCAGGATTTGTAGAAAGCACAATCTTGCTTGGATAGATTCTGTTCCTAAACAGTGACATGGGTGCAGGTGTGTTGGGGGAGAGGATGTTAACATGCTTAGATAAACTTTTAAACTAGGCACAGGGTGGGGGAAAAGGTCAGTCCAAATATAATAGAACAGACAGATCAGTCTGTGTATATGACACACCTAGAATATCAAAAGGAAGGGATCACAGAAGGGTACACTTAGGAAATGTCACAATAGAAAGTTTGGAGGAAAGCACACTAAGTAGCAGTAGAAAGCATGTTTGTAACGTTTGAAATCATTCTGCATAAGCAGTGTTATAAGGGTTCAACTAAAACTTTTAATTTTAAGAAAGCAAAATTCAATGATTTAAGGAAATCTTTAAATAACATAAATGGAGACAAAGGGGCCGATTTATTAAAGTGCGAACGGACATGATCCGCTGTAGAGATCATGTCTGCCGCACATCGATAAATGCCAACAGCATATGCTGTCTGCATTTATCATTGCACACGCATTTCACTAGTGTCAATCAACCCGATCGTATGCCGCCTCAGAGGTAGCGGGCGAGTTAAGGAGCAGCAGTCTTAAGATTGCTGCTTCTTGAATTATGTTTCCGGCAAGCATGAAGGCTGGCGTGGAAACAGTTAAATGTAGCACAATATGGGGCTTGTTAAATTGGCCCCAAAGTATTCTCTAATAAAAATACAGAGGATAAATGGACAACATTTAAAACTTTGTTAAATAAATATAAAAATCAACACATCCAAGCCAATGTGGCTAAATAAAAATGTGTTAAGAGAAATTAGGAAAAAGGTAGGGCATTTAAATTAAAAAAATAGTACAGACTCAAAATCCTAAATAAATAAGGAATGTAACAAAGCATGCAAAAAAATGTAGCCAAAATTGAAGACAAAAGATTAATTGCAAAGGATTCAATTACAAATTGCAAAAAAATCTAAGAATGAAAATAAAGGTACATTAAAATCTGTGAAGGGTAGCATGATTTAAATTGACAGGGAGAATGCTGAGTTACTAAACCAGTTCTTTTCTTCATTATACACAAGAGAGGAACCAATGGGAGATATTTTGAAATAAACTAAAACATACAAGCCCATACCATTAACTGGGTTATCTCTAGAGGATATCAGAAATAAACTGGATAATATTAAAGTAAATAAAACTCCAGGCCCAGATGAAATACATCCAAGAGGTTTACATGAACTTACCACTGTTATAGCCAAACTTCTACTCTTAATCTTTCAAGACTTATTATCGTCAGGCATAGTTCTCCAGGACTGGTGTAAAGCTGATGTAGTTCCACTTTTTAAAAAGGGAAGCAGGGCTGATCCAGGAAGCTATAGACCAGTTAGTCTGACATCAATAGTGGGGAAGATACTTCAAGGGATCATAAGGGATTATATTGATGAGTACATTAGTGTAAATAAGAATACGAGTTCAAATCAGCATGGTTTTAGGAGAAATAGATCATGGCAAATTAATCTAATTAGATTCTACAAGGAAGAAAGTAAAAATATAGATAAAATGGGAATCTACTGATGTGGTATACTTGAATTTTACAAAGGTGTTTGATACTATGAGGCCTATTTATGAAATGTCTGCCTGACTTGATCCGAAAGTGCGGATCAGGTCCGACAGACATTGCTGAATGCGGAGAGCAATCACAAGAGCTGCTGGTGCAACGCCACCCCCTGCAGACTCGTGGCCAATCGGCCGCCAGCAGGGGAGTGTCAATCAACCCGATCGTACTCGATCGGGTTGAATTCCGTTGATTCCTGTCCGCCTCATCAGAACAGGAGGACAGGGTTATGGAGCAGTGGTCTTTAGACTGCTGCTTCATAACTGCTGTTTATGGCGAGCCTGCAGACTCACCAGAAACACGGAGCATCAAGCTACATTCGGAGCTTGATAGATAGGCCCCAGTGCCACATAAGAGATTAATGTACAAAATTAAGGGACTGAGAAAAGCTAAAAATGTTAGCACATGTATAAATAACTGGATAAAAAACAGGGAGCAGGGGGCGGAGCTAAGCCACGCTGGGTGATGGCTGTGTTTCACTAGAGCTCCTTAACCTTCAAGCCATACGAAGCATATAACAATGACAAAAGTTCCCCTTTTTATAATTATTTAATTCAATTAGTGCGGTGGAGCATCAACGTAACTTTAAAGTGCGACACAGCCCGGGAAAACTTGTGCCGGATCACTAATGGGAGAAACTAGAGGTGATGGAAGCGCCATCTTTACTACTTCCATAAACGCAGGGTTAACTACCACCACAAGCGGCACCTGGCATCTGTACACATTACCGCACGGAAGCTTGGAGCAACACGACAGCAGCAACTGACCCCAACTGAGGAGCCGAGGACACGCTGCCATTCTGAGAGGTGAGCCGCACGCCCTCACGGGCTCCCTGAATACACTTAAAGGACGGTAGCGAGGCCTCAGTGCGCCACACATATAAGCACACAAACTCCTTGGCCCGCAACGGCTCGGTGCGGCCCTCTCCTCACCTACCAGTAAAACGTGATATCCCCCTTGGAGTCCCTTACAGCGGGAGAGAAGGGAGAAATAACAAATAATACAAAATAAATATAACTTAAGAGTGCCACCTTTATTCACTTGCCTTACTCCATACAGAAGCCATATCGCATCCCGCGCTCCCGGCGGGGGGGAGAGCAGAGTATCGCACTGACAGTGCTCTATTACCAGCCCAAAACATTAATGACCTAAAAGGATACGATTTGTGTTATATTATAGCCTCCCAAGCCCCTGGACAGCAGATTCAAACAACATATAGAATACTCAAGCACAGGATATAATAAGGCAAGGTGCTTGATTAACAGGCTTGGTCTTGAAACATCTGAAGGCTACTACACAGAGCATAAGATAAACTTATACCTCCGTTGTTACCTTTCTCTGCAAACAAAAGCTCACCTTGAGGTTGATATCAGAAAGAGAGTGGGGGAGGAAGGGAACAAAGTGAACTGACATCTTTAATAAGTTATGTGCCCCCCACAGAGACACTTTCACTGCTTTATATAACCTGCTGAAGGACAAAAGGGATGCCTGGCAAAAGACAACAAAGAGAAGTCAAAAGTACTACAACTGGCACTCTAAACAAATATCTTAAACAGGCAGATTTGCTGATCCCTGAAGCGCCTGAGAAAAGGGAAAATAACCCACAAATTGATAACTCTCAACATAAAGACCCAATTATGCAGGCCCAACAGCTAATTACAAAAGAGGACTTACTGCACCTCTCTTCTAAGGAAGATATTAGGGATGCTGTACAAGAAATGCGAAATCTCTTTAATGAGCTTAGGAGGGACATCACAGCCTTAGACACAAGAGTCACGCAGGTAGAAGCAAAACAACAAGAACACACAGCCTCTGAAAAAGCCATTACCACAGAGATCCAAATTCAATCTGAAACAATTCAACAACTAAATGATAAAATCGAGGATCTTGACAACAGGGGGCGAAGGAACAATTTGCGTTTTAGAGGAATACCAGAATCCGTCCATCCCCCAGCTATAGACGGTTGCTTGCAGAGTCTGTTCCGCACGCTGAAGGAATCCCCCTCATCGCCAGATATTATCCTAGAACGCGCTCACAGAGCGCTCAGGGCGAAACCTCCACCTAAAGCCCCCCCCAGGGACATCATTGTCCGGTTCCTAAACTATAGGGACAAGGAAGAAATCCTCAAACAGGCACGTCTTAAACATCCCGTACACCATGCAGGGGTGGAGATACAAATTTTTTCTGACTTGTCACCAACCACCCTTCAGAAGTGAAGGGAACTAGGCCATATCACAGCCAAACTGCGGGCCCACAAAATACAATATCGATGGGGCTTTCCGGTATCAATAGTGGCCACTCACCAGAACAAAACAGCTGTATACCACCCAGGGATGGATGAAAGAACTTTTTACTCTGGACTATCTATTGATGGTGACCAACCTCAAAGACCCAACACACACCCCCAGGATCCCTCGACCTCACGTTCTAACATCTGACTTCAGAGACCATCTCCTCATGAAGGAGATTAATATCTCAATCTGAAAAGTCCACTGTTGTATCCTTTTGCACTTTGTCACACTTTGCTGTGACATTAGTTACCTCATACTGGACATTATGCTACAAGGGTCATCCTGGGGAAGGCCTCCTCCGGGTGTACCTTCCTTATAACAATTAGCTTAAAATGTTTAACCTGTTGAATAGAAAAGTTTTTAAAGTTACTGCAAATGATGGTTAAAAAAAAAAAAAAAAAAAAAAAAAAAAAAAAAAAGAGTTATAATAATCTTTTGCCAATGTAAGTACTAGACATTTGTCCGTGTTCCTTCATGCCTGTCTAACATATATTTTTCTATCTCCTTCCTTCAATCACCCGAAATAAGAACTTGTTACCCTCTCATTACAAATTAGAAAACACCTTGGGACATCCTTTATACTCTCAAAACTAACCTGCTGTACATACTCATAACATACACCTGAAACTTTAGACTAACCCTCATCCCTACTCTCCTAAACTGACCTCCTTTTCGTCATTTACACAAGCACTCCCACTCTCTTTAATACCCTATACCTACCCCTACCTCCATCCCACCTCTTACCTATCATTTACTCCAATGTTCCCCTCTCCCCCTTCACTCATTTATACCCTCTTACTTCTAACTTCCCACGCTTGGCCCATTCCCCTCCCAAACTCCACTCTATTCTTCCCCCCCCATCAGTTCCCAACTAATTACATACCTTTTAACACCTCAATTCCACTCCCTCCCCCACTCTTACCTAACCCCCTTCTTTTCGTCACCTACTCTCCCTCTACAACTTCCCTTTACCACACCCCTCCCCCCCATTACCCCTTTCCATACACTCCCGCTACAAGTTCACATAATTTTATTTAGCTGCATGGATAGGCTCCACCGCACTGACCTAACATTGTTGACAGGGAATTAAGACACATCATCCTTTTTTTTTCGTATGAGCTTGAGGGTTACGACCCCGTTCACGACCCTATCTCTTTTCTTTATCTTGGTATCACTCACTTAGCAACTTAGTTGCTCAAAAAAGAATAATTCTTGTTTTATTTACTGAATTGTTACTGCATAAGACAGTAAACAGGATTGTACCTTCTCTTTCTTTAATGTCCTTTCTTTCTCTCAATTCTTGCTAAACCCCCTATTCCCCTTAATTTCCTCTTCTGAAAGCACTCAACTTTCTCTTTCTCTCCCCCTCCCTCATCCCACTCTCCTAGTCCGCTTCCCCCTCCTTAACCTCCCTTCCCCTACCCCCCCCTTTTTTTTTTTTTTTTTTTTTTTCTTTTCCCCCATACAGAATGAATCATCAGCCAAGCAGACCCCACTCACATGACCTGGTGATGACCACCATCAATGCCAAGGGCCTAAATAATGCAGGTAAAAGGTCTATAGCCTTCAGAGCGTTAAAAAACCTTCATAGTCGGGGGGCGGAGCCGGAAGCTGCCATGAGAGCAGTGTAAAACCGGAGCTCCGTGCATGATGCCCTGAAATATCAAGTTTATTCTAGGTGGATATTTGAAAAACTGCAAAAGAGGAGAAGTAGAGGCAATCTAAACACCTAGGCTTCAAGATGAGCCCCTTTGCAGAAAGATACGACATGCCGGTGGACATTTAGAAGAACTATCTTAGTGCACTTCTAAAGTAGCTGCGCCATACCGGAAGTGAAACTGAAACGATACCAGAGGCCTACCCTAGAGCCTGCAGAGTAGCGAACAACGCAGACAGATCACGAACCCCAAAAGTAAGACCACATTAACAGAAGAACCAGGAAGCTGTCAGGCTATCGCTCCATGGAACGGAACATGTGGCAAAGGTGAGCCCTACTAATATAAGTGGCTGAAACATATTGCACGCAAAACAGTTAACCGCTGCGACACACATATCACGGTCTCTGCTTAAAAGGCTACAAGACCCGCTAACTGCTAAGCATCTAACCACCCTCATATGCAGCAGGTGTTACACGAGGAACAGGCACATAGATGAAGGGAGATTATCACTGACAACGTCAGGGGAATGAAAACAGCATGAAAAGCAGTTAAAGTAAAGAAAGGTTCCCCTGAGGCACATAACTCTACATCTGAGATGCTAAGTTCAGAAACATAGACGCATCAGCGGTAACTACTTATAATCAATCACAATAGACATTATTCTGGCAAACAGCGATTTCAAGGGGTAAAACTCTGCAGAGCATACAGCAACAGAAACACTTCCTGAGAAACACTCAGTGTTAAACATGGCGGCAAGACGTAACATTAGAACTGATAAGACAACTAAGCAGACACCTTTGAAAACTCTCACCATGACATCATACTTACAAGCTGCAGACGTGATGGAACCATTACATGATGAAGCCAACCCAGGAGCACAATCACCTACACCTTCCCAGAACTCCCAACACAAGACCATGGTGATAACTCCTGAGCCGCAAATACAAGCATCTTTCTTAAGTAATCTGCCATCAAAGCAAGATATAGCAGATATAGTCCGCACGTGTATCAGGGAAGAACTTGCTACCTTATCTCAAGACATCCACACACTTGGTTTTCAAGTTGAATCACTAGAAAGCAACCATGACCAACTAAAAGAAGAAGTCCAAGTCTTAACTGAACAGGTCAATACTCAGCAAGATGTCATCCAAACCCTCCAAGAAAAAATGGAGGACATGGAAAACCGCAGTAGGCGGAAAAACATTAGAATTAGAGGAGTACCAGAGGAAGTCTTGCCTCGAGATTTCCCTGTTTATCTGCAAGCCCTGTTCCAGCATGTAAAAGAAACTTCACACACGACGGATATACAATGGGTGAGAGCACACCGATCACTTCGTCCCAAACCTCCCAGTACAGCACCTCCTAGAGACATCATCATCAGGTTCAAGAGTTTTCTAGAGAAAGAAATGATCTTGAACCAGACACGCAAAAACCAGCCAATCCGCTTTAGAGGTACTGTATTGCAGTTCTATCAAGACTTGTCATATGAGACTTTGCAGAAGAGGAAGGCATTCTCCCCTTTGACCACAGCATTAAGAAACAAGAAGATCCCTTACCGTTGGGGTTTCCCAGCACAGATTTGGGTCATTCAAGATAATATTAGACTTATCTGTAAAACGCCAGATGAAATAGCGTCCTTTTGTTCCTCTCTGGACATTGAACCTATAAAGCCAACATCTAACAATAGCAACAGCCAGTCCTCTACCAAAAGACCTAACGACAGAATTCCAAATTGGCAGACTGTTTCCACAAAAAAAGGGAAAACTTTGATTCCAGTACCAACTAGATCACCTGTTACTAATCTAACTGTTTCCACAGAAGTGTCCTGAATTCTAGTCAATATTAATTTACAGGGCCTTATACCAAGATAGTTTATCGTTAGAATTGCCTTTCAGTTTGAAATTGTTTATTTACCAGAATGAAGGAGATTCTGTTAGATGAGACCCAGGGGCTAGCAACACCAAATCCCCCATGTATTCTCTCAATATACCCTATGTTAGGAAGAGAGACTTGTATTGTAATCCATATACTAAAACTTCAGTATATATGTTTGTTTGTTATGTGTTTACTCTAATGCACAACTTAGTTCTCACTGTTAATATTTTGTTTTGCAGAAAAACCTGTGTTCAAACTTTTTCTCCCGAACCCAGAGCAATGTACAATGCAGCATTCCTGATCAAGTTCTATCAAGTATAGGTAATGATGTCGAGACACACAGATAAACGCTCACACCATCTGACTTTACTAACGCAAAACGCTAAAGGGCTGAACTCACCTCATAAACGCAGCAAAGCACTATCTGACCTAGCTAAACGACATGCAGACATAATATTCTTGCAGGAGACTCATTTTCAATATCAAAGAGAACCAAAATATCTAGGGAAAACATACACCACACATTACCATAGCTCAGGACCCCATAAAAAAGCAGGAGTGAGCATCCTAATCAAAAAAGACCTCCCGTTCACGACTTCAAATATCAGTAAAGACAAGGAGGGCAGATTTCTAGGCCTAACTGGACTGTTATATGGAAGACCCATAACGTTAGTAAATGTTTACGCACCAAATAACAAGCAAAATTCTTTCTTCCACACTATGTTTAAGAAAACATTAGATTTGGCAGTAGGTCCAGTGTTTCTAGCAGGAGATCTAAACTTTCCCCTCCAGCCCCATAAAGATAGTTCCAATCCTAAAATAATGGTATCCAAAAAAACTACTACAACATTATGGAGAAACCTAAAAGACCTTAACTTATATGACCTTTGGCGTCTTATACACCCAGAAACAAAGGATTACACTTTTTATTCTAGCCCCAACAAGACGCATAGCAGATTAGACTATATTTTCACTAATCAGAAAGGCCTCCCTAATATACATAGCTGTGATATTTCCCCAACAGCATGGTCAGACCATGCAGCAGTAAAACTAAAATTCTCTTGGCCAGAAACGCAGTCAGATACGTTTCTTTGGAAGTTAGATGACACTTTACTGAACGACCCAGACACCCAATCGAAGATATCAACACTGATCACAGAATATTTTGCACACAATGTAAATTCTATAAATAATAAATATATGATTTGGGAAGCACATAAAAGTGTACTGAGGGGGGAACTAATAAAATTAAAAGCCCAGAGACAGCGTCATATGAGGCAACAATATAATGATCTGGCTGATGAATTTTCCCGAATGGACCTGGCAATAAAACAAAACCCAAATAATTTAGAAATATTCCAGAAGTACCAAACGGCCCGCTCAGCCCTAGACAGTTTTTTAGATATAGAGTACCATAACCTACAACGGAAAACAAACAGCATGTTTTATTATGAGAGCAATAGAGCAGGCAAACTGCTAGCGAGGGCACTAAAAAAGAAGCGGTTTAAGTCATATATTTATGAGATTAGGAAACCACAAGGTCAGAGTTTCCTAACCACAACAAAAGAAATTCTAGATAGTTTTAGAGAATATTATATTAATCTATATAACATTTCCAAAACACCACCCTCAGAGGAACACCTCATAAATCTCAAGTCATATGTAGCAAAGTGTAATATACCCAAAATTACACAAGACCAATTGCAGGACTTAAAGAAACCCATCACGGCGCATGAAATACAGCATGCGATTAGCACATTACAAAATGGGAAAAGTCCAGGCCCAGACGGCTTCTCATCAAAATATTATAAGCTCTTTTCCCAAAACCTAGTACCCCACCTAACGCCCCTTTTTAATGAAGTAACTGATAATAACCCGTTTCCTCCCTCTATGCTAGAAGCACAAATCTCAGTAGTCCCTAAGCCGGGGAAGTCCCCAGACACCCCGGCAAATTTCCGCCCAATCTCATTGCTGAATGTAGACATAAAATTATATGCCAAAATATTAACAGCACGTATTAATAAAGTCCTCCCCCAAATAGTCCACATCAACCAGGCCGGCTTTACGCCGACACGAGAGACACGTGACAACACTACTAAACTTTTAGCGCTAATGGAACACGCACACCGTATGCACACACCCTCCGCATTCATTTCAATGGATGCGGAGAAAGCCTTTGATAGGCTCAGCTGGAACTTCCTAAAGCAAGTTCTATCTAAATTTGGGTTTGATCAGGAATTAATTGGGAAGATCTTCTCATTATATAACACCCCACAAGCAAAAGTTAAGCTCAATGACTCAGTCTCAGACCCATTCCAAATAACAAATGGCACGAGGCAGGGATGCCCCCTGTCTCCACTACTTTTCGTGTTATCCATGGAAGTATTAGCCTCATATGTTAGGGATAACGAACACATAACAGGACATCGGATAGGACAGTCAGAATACAAAATTACAATGTATGCAGATGACATATTTACCACACTAACGCACCCTAGCAAGTCAGTCCCCGCCCTTATTCATTTGATACAAGAGTACGGCCTCTACTCTAACTTCAGTATAAATATATCTAAATCTGAATTGTTGGGTATTAACTTAGAGCCAGCAGCAGTAAAAACTCTGCAACAGCAATTTCAATTCAGAATACAAGATAAAGCGATCAAGTACCTTGGGGTACATATCTCTCCTAATATCTCTGAAATTTTAACACTTAATTATAACTCACTTAAACTACATATATCCTCATTGCTAAGAGCTTGGAACAATAAATTCCTTTCCTGGCTTGGTAGACTTAATGCGATCAAAATGGTCATATTACCAAAAATTTTGTATTATATGCAAACCTTACCCATTCCCCTCCCGGAACAAATAACCTACCAGATACAAAAAATGCTAACCAAGTTTATATGGGCAAATAAGCGACCACGCATAGCAACAGCAACACTTTACCGTCCAAGAGAATTAGGAGGCATGGGGGCCCCGAACCTACAACACTATAGGCAGGCAACCTTTCTGACCAGAATCGTTGATTGGTGTAAGAATGCAGTCAATAAAGAATGGGTCCAGCTAGAACATCAGTTAGCTAACAATACTCCGTTAGGAGGCTCCTGCTGGCTCCCTCCCAATCAAAGAGCACTTCCAAAAACTGTAGCCACAACGACATGGGAAACTTACAAATGTTGGGATAGGGTAATCAAGAAATATCCGCACATCTCCTCGACATACTCCCCGCTGACCCCGATAATGGGGAGCGCACTCCATCCACTTAACCTTATAAAGAGAGGGGAATATCCCTTAAGTATACGAGAATCTCTTCCTGTCTGTGAATTTTACACAGCAGGAAAACCGAAATCGCAAGAAGACATTATTGCTCAACATGGCCCTAGATTTCAAGATTGGCTAGCGTATTTGCAAATATCCCACTTTCTCACCACACACCCGTCCAAAACACATCTAACTCGACCTCTTACCCCATTTGAGAATATATGTATCAACCCTCTACCAAATCGAGGAATATTATCTCTCACACACAGACAAATTTTAGTTATATACTCTAAAACACTGCCATCTTATGTCAGCGCATGGGAGAAGGAATCAGAAAGCTCTATGCCCAGGCGAACATGGTATGATATATTCACACGCATGAGTAAAGCTTCTTCATCCATCTCTATTCAAGAGATGAATTTGAAACTGATGTGCAGGTGGTACTATACACCAGTGCGTCTACACCAAATTTTTCCCACAGTTTCAGACATGTGCTGGAGAGGCTGTCAAGATAGGGGCACGCCATATCACATCTGGTGGCAATGCCCAATAGTAAAAGATTACTGGGAGGCCATCAAAAGAGAAATTGAGAAAGTTTTGCAACTGTCCTTACCACTAAACAGCTGGACTCTTCTTTTTAACTCATTCCCTAAAATAACTTGTAAATATAGGCTAACACTTTTGACAATTATGGTCAATTCAGGGAAAAAATTAATACCATTAAACTGGAAGAAGCCAGACCTTCCTTCAGTGGAGGTATGGAAAGCTACAGTAACACATGCACTTACATTAGAGAAATACCACTTCAAGCTGACCAACCGACAAGACGACTTAGACTCAATACGATTTATATGGGACGAATATAGAAATGCCTGACTAGATAAATAGTGAGAGTAATAGCCGAGAATCTTAGTACCCATAGCAAGGTAATTTGTACGTCTTAGACACCAGATAAGCAAAGGAATGCAAAATTTTCACTTAACCATTCAAGCACAAGTACATAAACGCTCTGGGTTCTTCCTTCCCCTCTCTTTTCTTTGTTTTAATTTATCAAAATCCTAATAACTAGGAATTCCTTTCTGCAGTTAAATTGTTAATAATATGTTAAATGTATAAGTAGATAATGTGAAGCAAAGCTGTAACTGTACACCTTACCATTGAAAACTGTAAGCTTCTGAACTTTTCAATAAAAAGTTTAAAAAAAAAAAAAAAAAAAAAAAAAAAAAAAAAAAAAAAAAAAAAAAAAAGAATTGTAATGTTTCATAAATTAGATAAAAACATTTCACTTATATTTTCAAGGCAGCATCTTTTACATTTCTAAAAATGTTTCACTATTCTTCGGGTATTTTATGACTAATAATTCAGTAATTAAAGTACTTGAAAAGTTTCAAAAAAAAAAAAAAAAAAAAAAAAAAAAACCTTCATAGTCATATCCTGTTCTTTCAGGAGACTCACTTCCGAAAAGGGAGAGAACCGAAATGGTTCAACTCTCAATACCCTACAGCTCATTTTGCCTCAGGGCTATCCAAAAAAGGCGGAGTGGGCATTCTAATACACCACTCCATACCTTTAAAGATCTCACATGTTGAAAAAGATCCAGAGGGGAGATATTTGATTATCACGGGACTCCTCTACGAACACCCCATAACGTTAGCCACGATATACAGTCCAAACACAGAACAGCATACATTTATTACCAAAATTTCAAAACTTATCCTTGACCTTGCGAAGGGACCGGTGTTCCTTTCGGGAGACTTTAACATCCCGATGGATGTAACGCTAGACACATCAAACGGAGCATCGAGCACCCCATCTAAAATAATAAAATCTGTAAAAAACACAATTGCAAGCCTCCAGCTTCACGACATTTGGCGCACTCTGCACCCAACACTCAAAGATTTCACATATTTTTCGTCCCCCCACAATAAATATTCCCGCATAGATTATTTCTACACAGACTCCAATGGTATAGACATGATTAACGAATGTTATATAGGCCAAATATCTTGGTCAGATCACGCACCAGTCACATGCTCAGTCCAATGGCCAGACTTCCCCCCCACGACTTACATCTGGAAACTCGATGATTTTCTCTTAAATGACCCCACCATTATTGCAGAAATCCAAAAATCACTCGCTGTCTATCTGACACATAATGATCCTAGACAAACTTCGACCACGAACGTATGGGAAGCGCATAAATGCGTAATTAGAGGGGAATTCCTCAAAATTAAAGCACGCATTAACAAACAAAACAGACTTAAACATACCAATCTTCTACAAACTATAACACAGCTGGAGGGTAAACACAAAAGCAACCCCTCAGACAAAGACACCAGAGAGGCTCTGGATGATGCTAGAGGGGCCCTTAGAACACTCCTTCTAGAAGCACATAACCGTAAAACTCTTAACATGAAACAAAAATATCATGAAGGCAGTAACAAACCCGGCAAACTGCTCGCCAGAGCGGTACGCAGGAAGCAGCTGAAAACATACATTCACTCCCTGCAGAACCCAGATGGAACCCTGATAAAAGGTAGCAAACAAATAGCAAACTCCTTTCACTCTTTCTATCAATCCTTATACAACATTAACCAACCCACAGACACCTCACATCTTTCTGCGGACATACGCACTAGGAGCCAACTGATAGATCAATACTTAAAGACATTGAAATTACCACAATTAGACTCTGAACAAAGAGACAAGCTGGATTCACACATCACTACAGATGAACTCCTACAGGCTATTAAAGACTTCCCAAGCGGGAAGAGCCCAGGCCCTGATGGCTTTTCTCTAAAATATTATAAGACATTTAAAGATACACTGGGACCCCTTATGCTCCAACTCTTCAATGAACTAATAGAACACCCAACACTACCAGCAACAATGTTGAAAGCACATATCACTGTTCTGCCCAAACCGGGTAAACCACCGAACTCCCCATCAAACTTCAGGCCCATCTCCCTTCTGAATCTGGATATTAAAATCTTAGCCAAAATTCTTGCAAACCGCCTAAATAAATACCTCCCAACCCTAGTACACACCGACCAAGTGGGTTTTGTCCCGGGCCGCGAGGCCCGCGATAACACCACCAAGGTGACCCAAATAATTAATTACGCACAAGTCGAGGGGGTGCCGATAGCACTGTTTTCGATCGATGCGGAGAAGGCCTTCGACCGCGTCGATTGGCTTTTTCTGCGTCGAGTCTTGAAGGTCATGAATTTTGGAGATCCCTTCATCAACATGACCTTCGCACTCTATTCATCACCTAATGCTCAGATTAAAATAAATGGCACATTATCAAACACCTTTCCCATATCCAACGGCACACGTCAGGGATGTCCCCTGTCACCATTATTATTTGCCCTCTCTATAGAAGCCCTAGCTCAAAAAGTACGCCTCAACCCTCTGATTGAGGGAGTCCGAATAGGAGACAACGAACATAAACAGGCACTATATGCTGACGATGTTCTCTACACCCTATCTAACATTGAAACATCGATACCTGAACTCCTCGGGGAACTGGAGGAATTTAGTAAGCTTTCTAACTTTCAGCTAAATTTATCAAAATCAGAGCTACTCAATGTTAATTCCCCCCCCGAAAAGATTCAATTCCTCACAATGAACTATAGGGTCCCGATCTCACCAGCCAGGTTAAAATACTTAGGCATATACCTAACAGCTTCCCCCGTAGACTTATTTAAAAATAACTATATTAACCTAAGAAATGAAATAATTAATGACCTTTCCTCATGGAGGAATAAATCACTATCTTGGTTGGGGAAGATAGGCCTCATCAAGATGAATGTTCTCCCGCGAATCCTATATGTCCTACAAACCCTCCCTATCCATCTGCCTAAGGATTACCTCACCAACCTTCAGAGAACATTAGAACAATTCATTTGGTCAGGAACAAAACCTAGAATACCTAAAAAGACACTCTACCTTCCCAGAGACAGAGGGGGCCTGGGCTTCCCAAATCTCACACTGTATAGAAGAGCTATCCATCTTCAAAGGGTGATAGAATGGGCCCACAACACACAACAAAAACAATGGGTCAGAATAGATGGTCAAATCCTTCAGCATAACAATGTTGCCTCTCTGGCATGGACCCCCTCAGCCAAACGCCCCAAAAATATACACAGATTTCACTTGATTTCAGAAACTCTTTTAGAATGGGATAGAACCATAGCCTCCAGTACTCACATATCTACTTACTCATCTCCATTAATTCCAATCCTGGAAAACCCTGATATTCCCTACTTCACGCTGTGCAGACGCTTAATTGCACCATACAGCCTGAGACAAGGCTCTATATATAACGCACTTGCTGACGGTAAACTCAGACCTCAAAGGGAAATGGCAGAATGCTATGGTGACATCTTCACATCATGGATGAGATATTACCAACTGTACCACTACCTAATGCACCACAAACATAAAAACGATTTCTGTAGGGACCTCACCCCATATGAATCTCTCTGCTCCGCCCTAACACCACCCAAAAGGATTATCTCAAAAGTATATAAACTACTACTCACTCCACCCGATACACAGTTGCCGACATACACTAGAGCATGGAACAACGATTTACATAACATTATTGAGGAAGAAGAATGGCTGAAGTCATTCCGCATGGTCCAATGCTCCTCTGTCTCGGCGACTGTCCAAGAAATACAGCTCAAATTACTCACCAGATGGTACTATACACCATCAAGACTACACCGCCTCTTCCCATCGGTCACTGCGACCTGTTGGAGGGGTTGTGGAGAGACAGGCACACTGTTACACATTTGGTGGGCATGCCCCAAACTAACAAATTACTGGTCAACGGTTATCGAGACTATGTCAGAGAAACTAAACATACAAATACCAAACACACCTGAAACCCTCCTCTTCCTGCACCTCCCTGAACAAATGGAGAAGCAGAAAAGGGCGCTCCTCCTGATTATGCTTACAGGAGCAAAAAGGCTCATTCCCAGACTGTGGAAGTCTTCAGAGATACCATCTATCTCAGACTGGCGAAATGCAGTGGAGGAACTGCTTGTGCTAGAAAAACTGCATTACTCATTGAGCAAACAATTACCCTTCTACGACACAATGGTGTCTATGTGGAAATAAAATTGCCACATCTGCTATAGCTCTTAGACTCTGGATACACCCTCTGCCTCCCCAAATTTTTTTTTTTTTTTTTTTTTTTTTTTTTTTTTTCTTTCTTCTCCCCTCTCCCACCCTCTCCTTTCCTCACCTTCTGCTTCCTTTTCTTTCCTCACCTTCCGCCTCTAGACTGTCTCTCTTTCTAAACCTGATGAACATACTATTTTGCTGAATAATATTTAACTGTACTTAAATGTTAATATATGGTTTTTATGTTCAAATATATATAATTTAATGTTGAAAACTCAAGCTAAATACTGACGAAGAGCTTGCAAGCATGCAAAAGGACAATTGTTGTTAAAGTCTGCTGAAAGAGGGAGATAACAATCCGGCCTAGTCTGGGCCCCCCATGGACTTTTACTTTATTTATATACATTTTTTTTTTTTTTCTCATACTAAACCAAGGACAATTCGAATTTAATTTCTCCTTCTCTCTAGACTGAATGCTTGTTACTGTCGAGCTCCTTGTTTTTGTAATACTGTTCTTTTCATTTCAATAAAGCTTGTTGAAAAAAAAAAAAAAAAAAAAAAAAAAAAAGGGAGCAATGAGTAGTTGTAAATGGATCATACTCAGATTGGACAAAGGTAATTAGTGGATCAGTACTGGGCCCTGTTATTTTTAATATTTTTTTAATTAATGACTTGGAGCAAGGAATAAATAGCTACATCTCTAGTTTTGCAGATGATACAAAGTGGTGTAAGGACATTAGGTCAGTGCAGGATGAAATTGCTTAACAATGGGATTTACAAAAATTAGAAGAATGGGCAGGTAAATGGAAAATGAGATTTAATACTGGAATAAGCAAGTTTCTACATTAAAATTAAAAATAAGCTGGTACCTTTATTATTTAAATGGGACTAGACTTGGCAAAATAGAGGAGGAAAGGAATTTAGGAATACTTATATATAACAAGCTAAAGATGGGTGCACAATGCAGGGTAGCGGCTTCTAATGCTAGTGAGATACAAGCATGTATTAAAAGAGGCATTGAGGCAAGGGATGAGAGCATAATTCTGTCACTAAATACTGTAAATCCCTGGTAAGACTTCACCTTGTGTATAGAGTGCAAGTCTGTGGACCAATATAAAAAAAAATACATTGCAGAGTGCAGAGAAGGGCCACAAAACTAATAAGAGGAATTGGGAATTTAAGCTTTGAGGAGAGGTTAGCCAAACTGGCCCTGTTTTTTCTAGTAAAAAGGCACTTTAGAGGTGACATGATTATTTTTAAAAAATATATTCAATGCCCATATACATAGATGGTGGAAGCTCTGTTTAGTCCAACTCTATAGTTTGTGGCAAGAGGTCACAATTTAAGGCTGGAGGAAAGGAGATTTAGAGAATCATTTATTAAGCAGCGAATGCTGCTTTGGAGGCCCTGAAACAGAAGTTGAGAAGCAGCAGTTGTAAAATCATCCTAATCCGATCTGATTGGGATGATTGACAGCCCCTTCTAGATGCCGCTGAGCAGGGGGGGGGGGGGGGGGCGGGGTCATTGCACAAGCATTTCACCAGTATGTGTTCTTCAGATGTTATTTTTGTTGTAAATACATATTTCTACCTATACCTGTATATTTATTTCTATAGATATATAGATATATTTTACATTAACATTATTAGATCATTAACATTATTAGATATATACATAACACACTTATCAGATATAAGCCTAATGCAGTTATCAGATATATGCATAACGCACTTCAGGTTTTTAGCTTTAGGGCTAATGTAGTGTCAGGTTAGTGCACATGAAAACTTAGTAATCTTAAGGCATGTTATTGAAATATTAAAAATTATTATCAATAATTATTAAAACATTTTTTATAGATACTGTAATATATATATATATATATATATATATATATATATATATATATATATATATATATATACACTATGGAATATTTTTATTGGATTTTTCAAATATTTATAACATAGAGAAAAGAAAAGGTTTCAACATGTAGTATTGTACAGTAGGCTTGTGATATAGAGAGTATAGACTTTTTCCAAGTGATAAGAAATAAAAAAACTAAAAAAAGAAGATAGTTTTACAATAAACAATATTGTATAGTACATTATGTGGTTTAAAGAGTGCAAATATATATAATTAATTGTATCCCATAGTATGGTTGATTTTAATCTAAATTGACATTCTTCGTATTTGATTTGCTTTGGAATAATCTACACACATGTAAAACTTGTTTTGTAATATAAAAAGGAATGAAAGAATGCTTAATCTGAACCAATAGTGATTTAAAAGATGAATAGTAAACTGTGGATCATAATATATAAGAACTAAAAAAGTGTAATTAAGAACATATATGAGCCACCTCAGCTTGGGTATCTAGTTGGAAAGATATTATTTTTTAGTGTGGTATGTTTCGAGGGAGACCGCAAAGTAAGACTCTGGACACAATCAAAAGGTGCCAGATTTCTATATGAGGGGTGTGTGGGGGGGGGGGGGGGGCGGAGACAGATCATACAACCAGTCAAGAGCTCTCCTGTAGTTTCTGTTAACATAGGGGTCATTGAGCCTATTATACTGTAGTGTATCTTAATATATGAGGGGGATCATCAGTTATGGAGAGTATCATCTGTCTATTAGTCAACCACCACCAAAGTATAAAAAAACTGACATCTTAGATTAATGCTATTAGTTGTGGAGTAAGCGTATCCAATAAAATGTATAAATACATATGGAACTGTACAACGTATAATAATAACTAGGGAGTGAGAGATATATTCTAAATGGAAGTAACCTCAATAAAAGATTGTACCTGCCTCTGTGTCAGTAGAATTTAATATGGCATATGTTGGCTTAGCGTAAAACATAAAAGCATTTGTATTATTATAAATAAACCTTGTCCTCCGGGCATGGGCCCTATACCCAACGTCAGGTAAACATTACAAGTAAATAAGTGTCCATACTAAGAGGGAGGGTAACATAGCAGGTTCCATAGGGTTAACACACTATTAAAGGTGTAAATTGATATGGTACATATGGCGCTTAGCTGTTGTAGAGAGCATAAGCAAACATCTTTTATCTAAACATTGACATATTAAAAGATGAGTAAATTAAGATGATATTATCATCCATGGGCTTATTTGCATACACAAAAAAAAAAAAGTTCTAAGAAAACCTCATTAGCATAAGCAGTATAGTGATATATACTAACAGATAATAGTTTAGATCTGTAGCCAATGATA